>NC_058506.1:19394817-20594817 GCF_020382885.2 Scatophagus argus | reverse complement strand
AGAGCGTGTGATCTTACAGTCAGTTTCAAAGCAGAATATACAGCAGCATGTACTTAACTTCATCTACAGTATCATGGGACACACTGGCCCTTATACTCCTAACACCACAAGTTACTTATTAACCATCATAAAGAAAACTGCATCTTTATTTTTACAATAGTGCAAAGCTGACCATAGCAAAGCAAAACAAAATGCGAGCGGGAGATGAAACCAGCACTGACATTCACTGAAGTAAACCGCTGCATAATACTGACAAAAAGCATCACTTCAATGGGACAAAGATACTCGGCACTATTAAAACACAATCAACAGGGCAAGCATGGCAGTAAAATAATATCATACGTTTTCAGCTTTGTGATGAGGAGACATTTGTCAGAGCTGTCAGCATCGTCTCATGAATGTTAAATACAGTGGTCACGTGTTCGAGGGAAGCAATGCAGCCGTGAAGAAGAAGAAGAAGAAGAAGAAGAAGAAGAAGGACACGCCTGTCAGGGTTGGGCTTTTCTTGATTTTTCTTTCAGTGAAAACTTAAAGTATGGCTCAAAGCTGAGATAACAATCAAAACGATGCTCCATAGATAATGAATTGGATGTTCGTGTGTGTGTGTGTGTAATATGTTTTTGAATGGAGTCGTTTCCCTCAGGACAAGCAAAGGGAATCGCACGGCAATCGACAAGATGGGAAAGCAGCAAAAACATGTCTGTTGCACCAAATTATGCTGACTTTTTCACACAAAAATACTAATTGGATTGTGGCCGATTTAAGCAGTTTCTGGTCTAACCATGGAAATAAAAAGTCATTTCTTGCCCTTGTGTGTTTGGTCCGGGACAGCTGGTGCGTTGACTGGCCGGTCAACGCGTCCACGTTTTCACTCTCAGCTCTCTGCTGTGTTTTAATATTAAACACCTAATTCTTCCTCTATGGAGCAGCTCTACATTTCATGTCTTATTTGGTAGAGATAATAACAGATGTTTCTCAAAGCTGCTATGTGTAGCACTTTCAGGTTAGACCACATTCTCCATAAACTCTGCTGCTTCCTGTCGCACACCACACCCCAAGTCCTCCGTGTCTTTGGCTTTACTGGGGAGGACAAACAGTTTCACTGCCATAAAGCAAATTCAGCAGATTTCAAATCTGAAGACTGTAAAATCTGCCAGATTTGTTTGCAGTAATTACACTAATGTAATCTCAGTTGAATGTTAATGTCCGACCGCCATCAAACGCTACACGCAGCAGCTACGAACTGATCAGCATTCCAGCTCTGAGTTGGAAACTAAAACAAACGCTCAGGCACACGTGGTGCAAATCAATACATTTAAAGAAATGTGCAGAGTAATGAATGTAAATTATTGCTTTGGCTGATACAACAGTGGAAACAGCGTCACATTCAATGAATTAAAATAGAATCAAACAATCAGAAATGTGAGCATGTGCGGGACATTCATGACAGAACCTCTGCATGGGGTCAAATCAAAGGCAAAAACTTTGCAAACCTGTAAAAAAATGTTCGTAAAATATTTTTAAATTATTTTTCTGGATAAAACAGTCAAAAGAGATGGAGGACTCTTAGCGTTGGAGGGATCAGTGATGCCTAATAACACATATTCAATGTGTAACTGAACAGAAAAGTGAGTTTGAAAGGTTTATGAACATCATTTGGCAGGTTTACAAAACTTACATTTGAGCTTACAAAAAAACACAAACGGCTGCTGTGACTTTAAGTTCTCCACATTCGACATTTTGGCAAGGAGAATTCTTAGGTGTTAATGTCATGTTGACTTAAAAAGTACAGTACAATCTATTTCAATCGCCTAATACAGACAAAGTTAAGAGATGAACCGGCCCTAGATTATTGTTTAATAGCTTCTGATTGAATCAACGCCAGCAACATTTGTTTTATGCTTTAATAAATCATTTAAACTTACATTATATATCTATAGCTCTTCACTTTGAATACAAAATACTGCTGATGCGTTTGAGCATGGTCTGAAAGCCTGCCCAGCTAATTGCCAAAATATTCAGAAGTGATGAGCACAACGTCGCAATCTGAGAGGGATTTTTAGCTGAGAAGGTAAATTTGGTTTGTTGTCAGAAATGAGCACAGGATCCATAAGTGAGGCGTAACGGCTGTGATACAATCGTCATGAATCATTAAAGCAACAGATAACGATGAGTCAGAGATGGTGTGGTGCAGCCTCCTCGTGCACGGCTACAATCGCTATGGTCATCTCTGATGCTGGTGGTCTGACGCTGCAGTGAGGATGCAGAGGCAGTGTGTGTGTGTGTGTGTGTGTGTGTGTGTGCGCGCGCACGCAATGGTTGAGTGAGCTTTTGGCAGTGATGCGACGTGACGTTAGCTGGGACGAGGTGGGTTAAGAGAGTCTCCCCAGGTGTGTCCAGCAGGTTGAGGAACACCCCTGTGAGTGTGAAGGGTTTTCTGATTTCTGCTTTTTATTCGGCCTACCTGACATCCAGGGGAGATCTCTGTGGGGTCGTGAGGGGCTCTGTGAGGGCGGTGGTGAGGTGTCACGGGTCGGGGGTGTTTAGAGGTTGACCAGGTGCAGGTCAGAGGCGGAGAAGTGGGGGCACAGAGCCATGTCCGGGTTCTTCAGCTGTCGCAGGATCCTCCGGTGGAACTTGGAGCGGACGCGGTTGAACTCCATGATGTCGCTGGGATCCTCCTCAATCCAGAAACGGTGAAACTCCTGCATCAGATAACCTGCCACGAAAAACAGCAGAAATCCTATTTGTTCTTCAAAATTAAAAGTAATCAATATTTTTACAACAACAACAAATCATCCTTAATTTTCAAAGCTAGGATAAATCCTGTCTTCCTATAACAGAAACAAACAACGTTCAGTTTTAGCTTAGCTGAGCTGGAGGCATGAACTGTATGTGTGGAGGACAGGATATATTCCCATATATGGTCAGAAATGTAAAGCTAACAGGCTAACATTGCTGTTAACTCCTGTAACAAACTAGCATCAGTGTTACCTTCTCCAACAGGCTAACATTGGTGTTAGCTTCTGTGAGCAACTAACATCAATGTTAGCTTCTCCAACAGGCTAACATTGCTGTTAGCTTCTCCAACAGGCTAACATTGATGTTTGTTTCTTCAACAGGCTAACATTGATGTTTGTTTCTTCAACAGGCTAACATTGATGTTTGTTTCTTCAACAGGCTAACATTGATTACCTCTCCAGCAGGCTAAAATCTGTGCTCAGTTAAGGTGTAAGGTAGTAAGCCTTTCAGTCATAATATTTCTGTGATCCGTTTTTCCCATCTTAACCGTCACTGCCATACAGACCTAACAACAATGGTGCTGCCTTTATGAATGTAGGACAGGGTCTGTGCCATCCTAACTTAAGACGTTCCTCAGTTAGAACACTTCTGTTCTATCTAAATTCTTCTGTAAGTAGGGGAATGTGTTTCTGTAAGTGGCTGAACTCACAGAAGGTCTGCTGGAAGTGCAGCAGGCTGGGCATCTCTGGGGCCACGTTGTACAGGTGGGTCTTCAGCGCTCCACTCACCAGCAGAGAGTAGGCCAGGTCTGTGATGTTGATGCCCACAATGGCAAAGGAATAGCTGGAGATAAGAAGAGCGTTTTAGTGAATGTCACAGACGATCCCATGCTTTGTGACTAAACCAAGTTTGGAGGATGTAAACGCCTGTAAATTTACATGGGATCTGTAGTTTTTTTAAACGCTGACCAGTCAATCTGTGTTAAAAATTTCTGTTAAATCACACAGATTTCAGCTTCTAATAGCACGTACTGTAATGGATGTCAGTTTGTGTTGGAGTGTGGAAGGTGCATTCCAGAACCGTGTTTCATTTTTCAGGAGCACCAACAAAAGAAATGCTGAAGGGGGAGGAACAGAGGCCACAAGTGTTCAAATCTAAGCTCATCGTTTGGGTTCGGTAACTCCCATCTCTCACTTCATGTCCATGTGGTCCAGATGTGTAGGACTACCTTGGACATGAGAAGAGGTTACACACCAATCATGAACTGTCCCTTTAGTGTGTACAGTTTTCAGACTCAACAGCACAGTGAATGACTTGCAGTTTACAGCTTGCTGCTCTGCTGGAGCGTCCTCACTACATATAAGAGGATTTTGTGTGACTTTTTAGAGTCAGTCCTCGGTGCTTATCAGAGCTGATGCAGAGGCAGAAGGCAAAGCAGGAAGACACACAGCAGTAAAACACACACTGCCTATTGACACACACACACACACACACACACACACACACACACACACAGTCTCGCCTTCTCTCAGTGGCCACAACCACACAGAGCCCCTCCACTGGCTAAAACTGCTCTGTATTGAGGCCAGACCTCCCACAGTTCCAGCAGCAGTAGCCCAGTTTTGCCTCCTCCACACACACACACACACACACACACACACGTGCACGCCATCGTACAGCACATGTGCGCACACTTACCCGATAGCTTTGTCTAGGTTCTTCTGTTCCCATTCAGGCTTGTTGTTTATCTCGCTGTGAAGGACACACACCTGAGTCACGTACGTCTACATGTGAAACAACACTGAGCGCAACGGAATGTCAATAAAAACAAAACCAAGTGAGAAACCTTAAGGTCACAAATAAATAATTGTAATACTAACTGTATGAGCTTGTTTTTTTGCAGTGAATTATTTCTTGTGGTAACAGCATAACAAGGTGACTGGGGATCGGCCCCATACTGTGTTTTACGCTGACATGACAGCTGGAGGTTCAGGTATACAAAAATCATGCTTAACCTTAAATGCATGAAACATCAACCCAGAAGGGAAAGCTATGAATGCAGTGAAAAGAATGAAAGTGAAATCAGGTACCTTGGCTTTCTGTGTGTGCTCCTACAGTGCATGTGAGAGTCAGAGAGGAAGGCATGGGCAGAAAGGTGGAGGTGAAGGAGGAGGAGGAGAACAAGAAGAAGAATCTTCATTTGTGAAATGAGACGGCTCACTGAGATGCCGATGACGAAAACACAAGCAGCAGCAGTTGATAAAAGATGACAGAGTGAATGACCTCAAGCTGTTGGGATGAATGCAGAGTTATGGATGACTTAGTGGAGATTTGAGCTGAAGGGATACACCACAAGTCGGGTAGAAAAGTAACCTTAAAGCTGCAAAAACATTTTGGCCACAAGACGCAGAGAATAATAATGACTCATGATGTATATATTATACTTTATAGTTTCTTTTAAATGTCTTTTCAAAGCACCTTTTTAACTGATGGCACCTATGAGCAAAAAGATGACCAGAGCAGTTTTCTACAAAAACACGTGGTGTATTCCTTTAATTTTACCGTGCATTTGGTCAAAGCAGGAAGAAAAGGCGGCTGACGTACTTGTGCTTTGGTTGCAGGGAGTCGTGGAGCATCTGCAGAGCAGTAGCCTTGTCGTGTTCTGCAAAATACCTGCAGAGAGACGAGAGACAGTTAAACGTGGTCTGACAGCTGTGTCTGGATTCTGATCCGATCGAGTGAAGTTACTGCGAGCTCACAGCAGGTTGTGCAGGCCCAGCAGGCCCATGCCTCTGAAATCAGTCTTTGGATCGCTCCCTTGGAAACCAATTTCACACCACTGTTTAGAAATTCGTCCGGTGAGAGGTGTGTCAGGACGCAGCTCCTTCCATAGCTGCAACACACACACACACACACACACTATGGTCAAATTACTCTTGTAACCTTTGAAAATAAATAAAAAAGAGCTGGTAACCACTGGCTTCCTGTTGAGGGCTGCAGCCTGTCAGAGGCTGAGCATGGACACGTCACCGGTGAATCACGGGAGGTGCAATAAAGATGATGATTCCTGTTGTTGCGTAGAAGAGCTTAAGTTGGGGCAACCGGAGCAGAGCTGCGTACCTTCATCAGCATGTCCTCGTGCTCAGGGTTTTCACAGTCGTAGGGCTCCCTGCGCAGCTTCTCCACCTCTGCCACCAGGCTCCTGTAGCCCACGATCTGCAGCAGGCTGGCCTGAAGAGAGATGCCCAGTCTGGGGACACATGGGGAGAGCATCAGGGGATTTAGGCCTTTTCATACAGTACAAGCACAGTCTTCTGTTCTGGGGTGGGAGAAGTCACTGCCTTTGTGTTAATTACGTGCTTTCACAACCACAATCTCACAGCTACTGTGAGGATTCAACACTCCGCTGATAACATCTAATTCACCACAACACCCTCACATAAGTGACAAAGTAAAAACACGATATGAAGCGTGGTCTCTCACTGTGGGTTGGTGTCAGGGTTGATCTTCTTCAGGGCCATGATGTCATCAATAGTTTTCTCGACTTTATCGGGATGGACGCTGAGGGCAGACTGCAGCAGCTGGAGGAGGACAGAGTGGGAGTAGATGTAAACAGCCTGAAGCTACAGAACTGAGCGACACATCTGAATTGTATTGTACATAACATACTGAGTACAGTCACAGATTTAAAGAGCTGTACCTCATTCCTGGAGTACCTCAGAGATGATTCTGGAAGGAAACGTTGCAAAGTGTAAGACAACCGCACACAGTAACATGAAAAGCAGCTCTGATTAGTAGCTATGAGCAAAGCAGAACCGAGTTAGATAGAAATCTGCTGTTAGATATGAACAACATGGCGAATTTTAACATTTTTAAATGACAGTTGGTTCACGCATGAAGTAAAACTAAACAAACTGAAATGTAAAAACAAGCGTCAGGCGGTCAGGCAGCGTGCGGGCCGACCTATCTTGAGGGTCCTGCGGGCTCCATGCTTGTTGTTGTAGCAGATTCGCTGCAGCTCGCAGCGTCCTGTGAACTTTCTGACGACAAACTTCAGGCCTCGCCAAAGAAGTTTACAGTAGAGGAAGACGAAGAAGTTGGTCACCACCCTGCAGAGGGGAAGATGGCAGCGATCAGACAGAAAGACAGACGACGTGTACACAACTGACACCGTGTTTTCGCCCTCCAGACTAAAAACTAAACTTCTATAAAAACTTGCTGTTAAATCAGTGCAACGAATAGAAAACTGCTTATGATTTTACAAATGTATTTTGTCGTACTTCTACCACAGCGCCCTGTGGTTTCCCCAACATTTCTCCAAGACTCATTAGAAATCTTATCACACTTTATCTCACACTAACAATCAAAGTCAAGAAATAAAAATGAACAATTCCCTGCTTTTCTTTGCCCCACATGACATCAAAAGAACAAAGAGCAAAATAATCATCAGATTAATCACATTAATAATCTGACCTTCATCACAGTTCAGTATGTGGGAGGAGGTTATACCAAAAATGACATGATTCTGTAGAATAAAAGCAGGTCAAATGGGGCACAGGGGGAGGGAGAAACTAAAGCAAAGAGAGCATCAGGAAGGAAGACATAAGAGAGAAAGAGTCATCAAACTCCTCGTCTGCCGGGTTAGATTTACAGCACATTAAAGTGTGCTATTTTTACAGGTGACACTGAGAATAAAAATGCAGCCGTGTGTCTGGGGAAACGCATAGTGACCCATTAAGAGACTGTGGAGGCTAAATGATTTCCAGCCTTCGCCTGCTTCATCTTCATCTTATTTAAATGTAAAACCTTCAATCCTCTCCGCTTTCTCCACCCTTCATCACTAAACATCCAGGCCAGCAGCACCTTGTGGGAAATTTACTTGGAGGGAACCACAGGCTTGGGAGCAAAAGGCTTTTTTCCCTCCATCTGTTACTGGAGCTCACATTGGCAGTGAAGCTGAGGAAAATACATCAGCACAACCTGCGCTTTGAATACCCTTCAAACCTTCCTCTGCGGGCAGCACGAGCTGGGCTCCATTTCCCTCCCTGTTTGTTTTGGTGCAAATGAGTTTACAACCCAACACGCAGAAATAAATCCTCCCGATGCCGAGAGATCGCAGCCTAATATCACCATCCATGTCAAAGAAGAGAGAGAGAGAGAGAAGGCATTAAGTGCAATGCTGAATGATTAATTCCTCCTCCTATGGGGCTGTGGATGAGACTGGCATGTTAAACAGCTCCTGCAGACACTCTGTCATTTAGTTAACCTTCAAGGAAGCGAGCATGAAGAGAAGGTGATGGGAGGACGAATCGGTCACTGCCAACAAACGGGTTTGATGCAAAGAAAACGACAAACTGAAACTCATTTTAAAGGGGCTTTCCACACCACACACACACACACTAAAGGTCGGTTTACTAGTCACGTGGAGACCTGCTCAGCCTGAGAAAACACTCGGAAAGTGTACAAACACCCACGCTAGTCGTACTCTGGTTGTGTACTTCTGTCAGCTCATTTAAAGTCAGCAGTTTAAAGGTTGTTGAGCCTGTTTTTCTAGATCACATTCAGGAGGAGTAATGTTACTATTAAAGCAATTAAATCAAGTTATCTGCAGCAGGAGCAGGTATTTTCTGTGTAAAAGAGCAGCTTCTGATCTTTGAGGACGAGATGTTTGATGTTAGTATCTGCGAAGGTTTGGACGGGAAAAATAATCCATTTGAATCCAGTGTGTGAGACTTGGGCGTCTTCATGTCTGCTGACTGTGTGACACGAGTGTGTTGCGGCGGCGAATTGTCACGGTGAGTGGGTTCACGCGCTGCCGGGTAGCCGGCAGGTGTGTCCGCGTGCACACCTGATGCATATTCATCCAATCACTGCTGTGGGCCAAGAGTACGCTGGGCCAGCACATCAGTCCAGCTGTTAGCAGTTTTGAACTCGTGTCCAAACAGTATTAAATGAACACAGAAGCTCCACTGAGTTTGATCGATCAATATCAATAAGTGTTTTGATGAGACTGATGAAAATATTGTCACGTATTTGTCAGCATAAATAGTAAATTTTCACCATAATTGTTGCACTAATGATTACACAACGTCTCTTTCATGCAGAGCGGACGTACATCCTTCTAGTAAAGTCTGTTTTATTGCTTTATTATGTCAGATTTATTCCTCCTCCCAGTGACTGAATGCATGTTTTATAATCTCATCTGAATGCAAATCATCTGTTTGGAAGTAAAACCCAGAAAGGCCTGAGCTCCGCTGAGACATGTGTTTGTATTTGTGCAAGTGATGTGCTGCTCTCATTAATTTGACTCCCAAGCAGGGAACTGAAGACGCCTCCACCTTTTACACTTTGACCTTCAGCTTCACAGAATACAAATTACTGGAGTCCTCCTTTAATTTATTCTCATCAGCCGAAGCCATTAAAGCTGCAACGCGAATCATTTTTACATCATTAAACCATTACCACGTTTATTTTGGCACATTAGTTTAATCGCTGTAAACACACAAAGCAGTCAGTGACTAACTGGTCTGGTCTCCCGCTGTTCATTAAAAGTAAATGGGCCGAATGTAGTGAGAAGTACACTGTAGAGTGTTTTCTAACACATTTATTCTCCTAAGCAGGAGACAGGAAACACTGGGCTTTATGAAGAATGTGGTTATTATTCATTTTGTTGTTATTTGTGACCAACAAAATGTTTGTCTCTTATTCATTGAAATGAAGGTTTAACATTTTTCTGTTTCATTAAATTAAATTGTGGTTCGTCTGTTTTATTTTAGCTTATTTATCCAAATCCCATTTGCATGTTTGTATCCACATTATCTTGTGCTTCTTTCACATCTTGTCTTAACGCCTTTTCATGTCTTCATCGTGCACGTCTATGCGCCACTTTGGATTTAAATAACAACCAACGTCATTAGAAAAGCGAGGGGTCCCTGACAAAGACAGTGACGTTAAACTGTACTGACGTGTTTCGACCAGAACTCCATAATTCAACATAAAGAGTCCATTATTAACGTGTGAGTGAAAGCAGAAACACACAGAAGGCAACAGGAAACCACCTGCTTTACCACCCGCTCCACGCCTGAGAGGCCTCTTTCCTGAGCGACCCACTCGAGCCCATTCACACCACAACAGCCACTTACTGGCCACACAACACCCCCATCCACTGGCTTAAATGGGACGAGGGGGAGTACACACTCAACAGTGTTTGGTAAACAGCAGGCTCGCGATGAATTCCTTCACGTTTGGACGGAAGAGACGAACGTTACGTCTTTACCTCAGGAAGTGCTTCATCTTGTCTCGCCGTCGCCTCTCAGGTGTCTTCTGTGCAGCTCGCGGCGGAGTTGATCACCTGAAAGCAGATGAGATGAGCGTTTTTACCGCGTGCGGATGAGGCCGACGGAAGCGCGCAGCTCAGGCCCCCGCAGCTGCGGAGCTGCCCGCGGTGCTGAAGCACCAACGCGGCTTTGGCTGCGGCTCTCCCCGCGTTTCAGGCGTTTCTATTCAGAAACTCTGTTGTCAAACGCTACGGGCGTTTATTTGAGCCATCAGAGCGTCACAGCCCGGTAAAACCAGGCTATTAATGCTCGATCGCCTCCGGGCTGATTAGCACCAGCGCTCCGCATAATCCGCAGCTTCGCTCGATGCGCGCACAACGTCAGCTGCTGCGCAGGCAAAACCAGCGATAAAATGGATGCAACAATGAGCCACATTTTGTCTTACCCGTTTCAGGCAGGCGGAACAGAGAGCGGATGCGGCGTCTTGTCCTCTTCACTCGGCTGCAGTCGTGTGCTGTTCCTCCATGATGACAGACCCCGGCTGAGGCTGAGCAGGTCCAGTCTAAAAGCTACAGCGCAGCCGTGCAGTGCGCAATACAAAACCGCGTCCGGCTCAGCGCTGCGATCAGCTGCTGGGTCGTTTCCTTCACACTTTCTCCAGATTATGTTTTTAAACACCATTAGAGAGTAACATTGTACCTTAAAGGACCATATTTAACAATAAGAAGTTATGGGGAAGAGGTGCCTAATTGGATTCATTTCTGGGGTTTTGATGACAAAAGCAACCAGAGGCTTATAGTGTCTCAGTCCACGACCTGTAAAACACCGCCTCTGTTACTGGGAACAGGGCCTGTCACCTCTAGGCTTCATGTCACGTTGCTCAAAGAAGTCTGCAGGGGCGACACTACGAGTTACTACTCTAACCCCCCCCCCCCCACACACACACACACACACACACACACACACACACACACACACCCCCCCACCCCACTTTTTTTAAAATGTTTTTCACTGACATTACCCTTTTTGCCCACTGGGGGGCAGAGCAACAAGCTGGAAACATCACAGCTACTTACCAAATTTGTTAGTTACTTAAAGTCCATTCTCAATATTTGTGCACTGGAGGACCCACCTGTCCACATTTCACTTGCGTGTGCTGAATACTGGACCAGGATTGGCTGCCGAAACACTTGTGATGTCACTAGTCATGCTTGTAAGCTCCGCCTCCAAGATTTCCAACGAGCACAGAGACAATTTGCGCTTTCAGTATATGACTGTAAAAACAGTCTCATAGTGTCACTCATCACAAACGTACACACACCCTGGTTAAAGTAGGCTAGTGTGTATAGTTCCTTCAAAAACACAACATCACGTGTAGCATCCACAGACCTGTAGTTGTCACTTATGTAAAGTAACTAAACAAATACATTTTAAGTGTAAAGTGATGCAGAACCAAGAAAGTATTGAAAATTGCTTTAATGGTAAAAATGTAAACTCTTGCTGCATGTCAACATGCTTTGCTTTTGACAACACAAGGCAAAGAAAGCCATGTGATCTACAGTACATTTGGTAAATTAACAAATAAAAAAAAATTAACAGCACCACAGACGACAAATGTAAAACGAGTGGCAAGTGGTCAAATTCAAAAACAATGACATAATACAGTGGCTGAAAAGAGCACTGCTGATGTATTCTGTAAAATATAAAATATATTCATGTATAAAAGGAGAAAAGACTGGTCAGTGTTGGGACAATAAATAGTCATACTGGTGCAATGTTTGTGTTTAACACGTTGACGTCCAGTACAGAATTAGTAACACATGATCTCTGATCACCGTCAGTGTAGAAACATCTTTTAAAAAAATGATGTAACATTATAACATATAACACAATGAGATGCAACACAAGTGCACTTTCAGAAATCAACAAACATTCTGGTTAAGTACAACACAACGTGTACTTCTGTAACGTGCCTTCACTCGGCTTCAGTCACAGTGCAGCCACGGCGGTGAGCGCCTCGGTTCTGCCAGGGTCCCGGTCTGCCGACAGCAGGTACTCTGAGGAGGTCTCGGCGGTGCCTTCAGCAGCTGCTTCAGCAGGGTCGCCCTCACTGGAGCTGGACTCCGGTAAAGCGGAGTACGTGGGCACGGCGTTGAACATGACAAACCCCAAAGTGATGACGACAAACGAGATGATGTACAGGGTTGAAAACTGAGGATGAGACACAAGATTGAGGTGTTAATGAAACCGTCCGAGGTTCCAGTTTGGAACCAACACTGAACGGCTGCTTCAGGGTTTAACAGTGTCTCACTTAGGCTGCCGCTTCTAATGGCTTTTCTGCTACAGTAACTTTTAGAGTTCAACCATCACAACCAGCTGCAGAAAATGAGACAGATGTTCAAGATGGGTCAGCTGGTGCGAAACAAAATCAGAGCTGCATGAGCTAGTTTCCTCTTCCTGAGGTTTTATTTATTTATTAAAACAGCTTCCTGACAGCATCTTTATAGCAACCAGCTGCCACCACCACGACGCTCTTCAGTGACACTCACTGTGTAGCGGAAGAGGAAGATGCCGCTGAAGAGGCTGAAGAGGTCGGCCGTGAGCAGAGAGAGGTTGACCGCAGTGGCGCTGGTCATCTTCACCACCACAGGCATGAAGCTGTACAGGGCGTACATACACACGACGTACACCGCGAACAGCATGGCTGCAAAGCACAACGAATGGACTTTGGTGAGAGACGATATCTCATTCGAGGACACTTCAGTGGTCGTTACTCTCTCCCACTGCTGAGCTCGAAATGAACAAGGCAGAAAGTGAACTTACAGATGTGAAAGTCCCACTGTATTGCAGCTACCGCTCGAGTCTCGAGAACAGCACTGCAAAGCAAAGCAACACAATAAACACTTCATGACAAAAACAACCCCAACACAAACAGCTTTTATAGCTTTAATTTCTGTGTGTGTGTGTCTTACATTGAAGGACAAACACTGATGATGTGATGGTCAGCCGAACATATAAAAGACTGTTTTTATTCATCTAAAGTATGACATGTCAGGTTCCAGTTCCAGCTCCTGTTCTACAAACTGCTGATTAACTAATACGGAGACCTTTCAGAATTATGCAGATTTAACCTCACAGAACCTTCTGGCAGCCAATCAGATGTTCTACGAGGCGTGCGGCTGCACCTGCTTGTGTTCGTCAAACATCGGTCAATATGACGGATTTAAAGGATGACTCACAGCTGAACGCCACTGACGAGGGTCCCGAAGAGGCCCATCATGCCCAGGAACTCAACTCGGCTCAAGTTCTTCACTGTGTGCTCCTGGCACATGTTAGACACGGCATAGAGGACAGCGCTGAGCAGGACCAAGCCATCGCCCAACACCACATCACTAGCTGCACAGAGAGAGAGACGGAGACAGCAGAACCATGAATGTGCCAACAGTCAGTATGGTCAGTGGTTTGGTCTGTGCTGTGACGGCTGTTTAGAAAAGACAGGCTGGGCAAATAATTTTACTTTTCTCTAATAGTTTTGTTTATTGTCCAGTCAGGCTCGTTTTTAGCGCTGCGTTCCCTGATCTCAGGGATTAACCTGGTGACTACAACTTCATCACCGCAAACACACGCCAACGTCTAATAAACTGGGATAACCCTTCAACAAATCAAACAATAAAACAGGTCCACGAGTGTCGTCCTTACTGGATCCCTGGTCTCTTCCAGCCAGAACGTCGGCTCCGACCATGGCCCCCACCCCCAACAAACACACCAACACGGCTACAAGGTGGACCAGCCTGTAGCGAGTCTTCAGGAAGAACCAGGACAGCACCATCAGCACTGGGATCACGAAGCAGTCCAGCAGCTGAAACACACGGTAACAACACGATGACAAGCTGCCATCAAATGACTGACTGATAACAACATCAACACTCACTGAAGCCAGTGTGAAACATTAGACACGTCGAGGTCACACATTAGTGATGAAAAACTTCACATATTGCCACTAATTCCAACATCAGGTTCTCTTCAGTCAACATCCAGGGGTTCTGCGGATTTCAACCAGGTAAAAGTGAGGTTTTAAAAACACACCACACCATGAAAGAGTAGATGAGTGTGGCCAAGTAATTCAATTCTACCTGATTTAAACTGCTTTTTACTTTTATTTTTTTAAGTAAACATGCTGGTCGCTCCCTGGTTTCAGCTTCTCTTGTGTGAGAATTTGTCTGTGCTAGTAAGTAAGTTAGTTATCTTTGGGTTTTAGAGCGTCGCCTGAGCAAGACATGAGAAATCGAACCCTTTTATTTTGTTAGGACTAATAATACTGATGAGTCATCTGTATATGGTATGAAATACTGAGTCACTGTCCTGTTTGTGTTTAAGCAGCAGTTCACAACTTGTCCAGCCCACTGAACCGATGAACCAGGGCTGTTTTCTCTTACCTGTATACTTGTCAGAGTGGTGAATTGGTAGGCCTTCACAACTGCATAGTTTGCCTCCACATCTGCCACACCCATCACCAAATATTTCCACCACTTGGTTCTTAAAATGTGTAGGATGTTGCTATCACCTGTGGGAACCAAAAAGGTTAACTTCAGAGTAGGAGTGGAAAAGTACTGTTTCAAAAGCTGCTTTTTAACACTTTTTTCTTCACACGTTTGCATCCTTCTTGGTGATAAAACCGTCTGTGAAACGTGTGGAGCAGAATGAATGAAGGGCAGAATGTCCCCACTTTGGGTATTAGAGACGGATCAGTTTTAGTAGCTTTATAATCACTTAATTGGAGGCACGTGGCCAAGCGACATGTGGCCTGGAGAGACAAGTTCTGGGGAATTAAAGCCCTCACCACAGCACATTTAAGTTTGTATTTGAACGTGTGTCAGTTCTTCCGACTGCAAGACACTGAATTCCTGAGGCAGTCGATTAACCATAAATCTGAAAGACGCCTTTATTTTATTTTATCGCCAGGTTTTGACTCAGTGAGAACAAGGTGACACCAGATATCCTGACCTTTGCGGGTGCAGAGCATGGTAGTGTAGACGAGCAGCAGCAGGACGTAGTTGAGGAAGCTCTGCAGCATGGGCGTCTCCACCCCGGCGTTGGCCAAGTACTGACAGCTCACTGCTGTCCCACAGATCAGCAGGGACAAGACCTGCCCCATGACTATGGTCTTCAGAAGATGCCTGGAGAGTGAGCAAGACCGCCATGTGTCAATGGGCACATGGGCAGGACACCGCAAAGGCAACCCCTGTGAATGATGAAGCAACCCAACACAACAGCTCCCCCTGGTGACACTTTGTGAGAACATACTGAACCGGAAGGCAAAGCTGGTTCCTTCACTCAGCCCTGGCAGCAGGGAGGAGCTTTACGTAAATCCAGGTTCTCTGAGCATCAAAATTTAAAAACCTGGACTTGTACTTGATTAAGCGCTTCTCTTCAAAGCAGCAATGGGTCTGTGTTTTAGGAAAGACATTTTCACTGCTGTATTGTCCTGTTTGGTTCTGGCTCTGCTCATTTAATTCCCATTTATTTGTTCTTGTACAGTTTATACATGATTACATTTGTTATGAATATGACATTGAAATATGGCACAATGCACATGTTACATACCCGTACATGCACAGACCAAAACAGATCTTAAACGCCATTAATAACATAATAAATAGAGAGTGTGAGTCACTTCACCCTGTGCTGTAGGCCTTTTTCACTGCAGACTTTTCTATTTGTCAGAATGAGAAAAGCGCATGTGTTATCAGTTAATTAACAGGAACGACGGCCCTTTTCTACGCTACTTCTACTCTCCTACAAGACCAGGACGCTAAAACTAGTTGAGGCTGTGAATTCGTCTGTTCACCAAAGTGAATTTGTACTGTCATCTGAAACAAACGTTTTAACTGCACCTACAGCTGTGCTCTCCCTACTGTCACATGTCGAACTGTCTTGTGTTAAATGTCAGCCAGCTAAACAGCTGGATCAACGCTCACCATGTGAAAACATCCCTCAAGTTGTAACTGTGCAAACCACAGACAACCCTGCATTTCCCACACAGTCTCTCCCCTTCAGGGCCCTCCATATCTTTCAGGGCTAAACCTGGAAAGAAAGGCAGAAAGATTAAAGATTAAAACCTGGGAATAAATGAAAAGAATTAGTGTCTTTCACACTCACTGTCCTCATCAGACCACTCAAGCAGAGCATGATACTAAATCTCCACAGGAATGTGTCTGTGGTTGATGAGGATCATAGTAAGATTCTCACTAGAATTACGGTCCACAATAATGAGTCCAATAGATGCACCGAACAACCTACTTTGGCTTGTTTCTGGACTCAAACATAATGTTCATTTAATTTATTTTATTTTTTAATTTACTTTATTAATCCCAAGCTGGGACATTACTTCTACACCCAATGAAATCAGACCTAACACGTACTTCCTCCGTAATGTGGACAGTTCGGCACAGTCCACATCACTATACTTTTAAGTTGTCTCACTTAAGAAAAGCAATACATCAGAGGTGTTGGCTCCTTTAAACTGACCAGGTAAGAACGTTTCGCAAATATTGAACTATGATAACCCTTACTTACAACATCTGCTACACCCGGATTTCATTTGAACAAACAATGGTTTGGAATACGGTGTTAATAATGTTTGGGTAGTGATGAACGACTAACAATAACCACAGCAATATTAAACTATCACTTTCTTCCATGCAGTTTGGTGTAGCGCGTTCTAAACACGAATGACAGCGTCATTCATCGGGGTTTTCTGTGACTACACGAAGCTGGACACAAGCGTAACGTGACTACAAGCTCTCTTCTAATAAATTACAGTGATGTAAAGCTGTACGTACGTTTTCCCCTTCGGTCATGGCAGGTGTGTCGGAACCGCTCCAGCCGCCATCAATTTTTACGTTTGTCAAAAACCCACCGCACTCCACGCGGGAGACGTTCCCACCCCCGAGTCAATCTAGCCTCGTGTTCACAGGCACCGCCTTCTGTGCTCTGATTGGTCAAATTAAAAATGTAATGACGTACGCACCGTGCAGGCAAACTCGTTCTGGTGCTGATGAGAGGTGGAATGTGAACATGCACCGGCACTCAAGTTCAGCTGGGGAGGAAGCATTCAGATCACTTACTTAAGTAAAAGTACTAATACTAATTAAATAGTAAAAGTAAAAGTCGTGTACTGTCAGCGTTAATGCAATAAAAACATGTAATCAGGTTAAAAATAAATACAGTGAAATTACTCAGTGCAGAATGTCCTCTGTGAGTGTTTCAAGATTATTTATAATATAATTAGATTATTATTACTCATACATCAGTCTAAAAGCGGGACTTTACTGTAGCTCGTTGAGAGACTAATGATAACTATACTTCATAATATACTTAATATAATAATATACTTCATAATAGTATTTTAAAAGTAAAGATGTGTGTGTGTGTGTGTGTATGTCCGTATTTCTTCCAATGCCAACCAATAGCGCTTGCTAGAAGATTAGCTAAAGAGGAATTGAAAAATATTTTGTCTCAGCACAAGTAAATATCTGTGAAAACCTTTGCTGAATCTTCAAGCAGTTTCTCATCTCTCTGTACATTTTTAACTTCCTGATTTCAACCTTCAGAACTGACAGCTGGACATAAAAACCACCACTTTTCCTTTGATGTCCTTATACGAGGATTAAAAGCCTTCTTGTTTGTGTGAGAAAGGATTTCACCAAGATATCCAGACAGAAAGAAAAGCATAACAAACATACTGATGATAAGACACAATAACTGTCCTTGAAGCTGCCAAACATTGATGTTTTGTCTCCGGTTTTCTCCATGCATATGATAAAAGTGGACTGAAGGTCAGTAAAAACATCATGGAGTGAAGAGTTGGAACAGCTGCATGTCAGTGGTACTGATCCAGCACTGGTAGTAGAACCAGTAGAACACCAGTAGAAGGTCTTGCACCATTAGCAGCTGTAATATCTGGCTGTCATGTGGTAACAAACCTTCCCCAGATAGATAAATAAAGAGAGAAAAGCCAAATTAATTAATTAATAAATATTTAATTTAACGTTTTGTCCTTATTTTTATTGAGCAAGGACTGTGCACAAAAACATTAATCTCAAAATAGGAAAAGATTGTTTACATCAGATTTAGCTATTAGATCATTTGTACTGGTGCACACCAGCGCTGGGTGACCCAGCAGCACAGAGAAACATGCTGACCTGACATCCACCAGGCCCTTGAACTTGTAAAGCCCTTAGCTCACCAAAACCTTGATTTTCCTGGAGCCCATCAGAGACACAGGGTGTTTTGGCTGACAGTGAAATATTTCATCTAAACAACATTTTAAAGCAGTTTATGAACATTGGACCGATTTTTAATACTTTGCATACCACTGGGTAATTTAATTTCAGCACATTAGTCACTGCACTGTGGGTGTAACCTAAAATACTACGGAAATTTTACCAAGCCAGTCTGCAGCTCGAAAACGTGGTGAAGCCAGCCTCCACAATGTTTAAGCACCTCTAGCATGTACTTAAGTGCAGCACGCGAACAAATATATCAAACAAATACTTTATAAATAGTATGAGTAACACAATAAGACTATAAGAAATAAAAAAATAATAAGAAAAAATATTTCAAAATGGTCAGTGTGTACAACACTATAAAATAAATTAAATAAAGCAATCTACACAACGTGTTCAGTCCACTGGAGTCGATTTAATTTAGAATAAAGAAAACAAAAATAGTAATTTTATCTATTAAATGTTTCTAGTATTTATTTATGACGACTAACTGTTCATAATGAGCTAAAATACCGTCCAGAAAGACTCGCTGGTGCGGTAAGGTTAATCTTCATCCTTCCTCGTAGTTCACGCGAGATTTTACGAGAGGATAAGTTGAGGGAACATGGCGACGTCTAATTTGCTAAAGGTAGGACCCACTCCAATTCAATTATTTGTATTTAACGCCCGCTAAAGTGCTTGTCACGTTCGTGGTGTGATGTTAGCGTTTAGCTCTAACCTTAACGAGCAGCACACAGCGCCTGTACGCGGCTGTGCTGTCAACGCTGACTTTAGCTGTGAGCAGTTAAGTTACATCTGGCTAACATTAGCTACCTATCAGTGATTTAGCTGGCTAAACAGAATAGCTAAAAGACAGCTAAATGTGAAGGAAAGAGGCAGATGCGCTGCGAGACGGAGAAACGGAGAGACAGATAACGGATCCGGGACCTATCGCTGTCTTAATCTGCGCTGAAATATGACTGTGATCTGTGTATACGCTCATCAGAAATCTCATATAATCTGTCACTCAGAGGAACAGGAACCTGCAGCTGACCAGCCCCTTAAAATACACGCTAAAGGCTGCCAAAAGCAACTGTCGTAGTAGTTTCTGTGCTTTGAGGGAACGTTAATCTGCAGTTGCTAAATTGCTAACGAAGCTTAGCTTGACAAGAACCTTTAAACGCTAGCTCTATGTCCTAATCAATTATAACTCTTTATCGTCACACAGAGGGACAGGAGAGGTGGCACAGCTAGGAGACACAGACCAGAGATCCATACCGCTTATAGAAAAGTGGCACTGCAGTGAAAATACAAGGCTTTTGCAAGAGAAAGTATTCACTCTATGTACCGTATTTGGCTAGGTGGGCATTTCCAAAACATGCGTGTAATTTAATCTGCAGAATTAGCAAGTGCACCGATTATTATCCCACCTCTGTTCTGTTTTTGCACTATACCAACATGATGACAAGCTCACACTCCTCGAAAACTCCTGCACTTTCGTGTCCGTGTGGTTAATATTCACATAGAGTAACATAAGTTAAAAAGCCAATTTCGCATGTTGTAGGCCAGTCATGCATACTCTACACCACATTCTGTTCACGGTTCATATCTTTAATTTTAGCAGACTTTGGCTAATCTTGGGACTCGGCCTGTGAGGTCTGTTAGGCTGTGATGCCATCTGTGGCTCTAAAGGTCAAGTCTGAGAAATAAACCACTGATGATGTGGTCTGGGTTGTATCAGCTTGGACTAGAATACAGTAAATGCACAACAGAGGGGACACTGCTGATGTGGAGATTGAGAGACCTGCTCTGTGTCTCGAGCCTTGGGTTGAAAATCTGATCCAGAGTTGTGTGTGTTTTTTCCAGTGCTGTCAAAAGCAGATATTGTGTGATGATCATATGTATTATTATTCTAATTTGTGTATTATTTCTTTTTGATTTTGTTTTTAAAGTGACATATATTGTTGAGGTAAATCGTCCAAGAGGTTTGTCACATTTAATAAAAATTGGCAGATCTTTAAAGGAAGTTTGGAACAAGTATTACTTAGTACAGGATGAATATCAAATTGTATGGCAGATTTTGACTGCCACTGACATTTTGTTTTGCTCTAGCATTGTTAATGTTATCAGTCTCACCTTAGATGCAAAGCCTGTGAACGGTTTAAATCATATACTTCACTTCCTTCTTGTCTCTTTCCAGAACAAAGGCTCCCTTCAGTTTGAGGACAAATGGGACCTGATGCGTCCCATAGTACTGAAGCTGCTACGGCAGGAGTCCGTCACCAAACAACAGTGGTTTGACCTCTTCTCGTAAGTTCACCTTAATGCATCTGCTTCCGGTTTTGGCACTGATGTTGAAGGACAACAGGAACTCGTTAATTTGTTAATAAAAGCAATTCCTCCAGTGTTCTTTCTGCTCTTTTTTTTCCCCACAGAGACGTCCATGCTGTATGCCTGTGGGATGATAAAGGTCCAGCAAAGATCCACCAGGCCCTCAAAGAGGACATCTTAGACTTCATCAAACAAGCACAAGCAGTAAGACTGGGACCGTAATTTGATTTTTGCTCCAGCATCTTTGCAATGATGCTGTTTCATGTTTCATTAGTCCACTTCAGAGGTGTTTTAATTATCACAGAAGGTGTGAAGTTGTTGCCTGCTTTAACACGAAGGTGCATGTACTGTATATGTAAATATGGTTAGTGAGCCGATTTGTCCACAGTGAGTGAGCCTTTATTGAGAAAGAGGAATGTCTGGTAGCTGCTTTGCAGTCTGCTCTGTCGAGGCTACTGTTTCGCTTATGTGATACATTTGTATATGTTGAAATGCATGTAAGTGGGTTCACAAACGGAGCCGAACGGGTGCATAAAAGGAGCACATAAATGAATAAACTGTAAGAGGACAGAAATATTTGTACAGTGATTAGCTGAGTTGTGTTCATGGCGGCGATAAGATAACGACATGAATCTTGACCCTTCAGAACCAAAGAGGTTTTGAGTTGGATAGTGCTGAGGTAATGTAATTTGTATACTGTATTGTGTCCTTTTGTATGTGCTGCGCCCAACAGAGTGACAAACAACCACCTTGAAATTTATATCATTTAAATACTGTGCAAGTCCTGTTTCATTAATCCATCACATACATGAAAGGGAAAGTATTTTGAGAAATTTTGTTGTACAAAGACTGTGTTATTGCAATATGTCACTTAAAAACTTTGTTTTATGGTAATGCCCTGCTTTTTTTCTAGAAGCCTCACTTTAATGTTTCCTCTAAATGCTCCACTTGATTTATTAATCCACTCAGTCAGTTTACTGATGAGTTTAAAGTGTGTGTGCACAGATTTCCATGCAAATATTTTTTTCTCATTCATCATATGACTGCTGGTGTCCATTTCTGCATGTGCGATTGTTGAAAACATAAATGCACAACTGCAGCTCATTAAAGAGCTTGGATTACATCTAAATCATGACATTCTGTCTTCACAAAGCAGACAAGCATCTGCTGCTGGTTTACCACAGCGGCTTTCTAATTCTCACCATCAACACGTATTGATGTGCAAGATATTCAGCAGGTGTTAACCAGCCTTGTGTTTCTCACCCTTTCTAAGCGGGTGTTGAGTCACCAGGATGACACGGCGTTGCTCAAGGCTTACATCGTGGAGTGGAGGAAGTTCTTCACACAGTGTGACATCTTGCCCAAGCCTTTCTGTCAGCTGGAGATCACGCTGATGGGCAAGCAAGGAAGCAACAAGAAGTCCAACGTGGAGGACAGCATCGTCCGCAAGGTGAGGCCGAGCAGGAAGTGGGCAAAGTGCGAGTAAACATTTTGCTGTGAAACCCCATTAAGCATGTTGTGCATACTGTGAGTAACACTGCATTCTGATTATGCGTCTCTGTCCTCACTGTGGTGACGTCAGCTGATGCTGGACACATGGAACGAATCCATCTTCTCCAACATTAAAAACAGGCTACAGGACAGTGCCATGAAGCTGGTCCACGCAGAGAGGCTGGGGGAGGCCTTTGACTCTCAGCTGGTCATTGGAGTGCGAGAGTCTTACGGTGAGAAAAGCAGTAACACAGGCCTCCTTACAATTCAGATATCTGCACTCTGCAAGCCTTACAGGTCCATGACAATATTCAGTATTGATTCTTTATGTCTGAGCCAAAAACTTTGTCCTGAACCAGACTTGCAGCTGTAAGAGAGTCACAGTAGGTTCACGTGTTAGACTAGAGTCTTATGTTTCTGATCATGATGGACTGCATTGTCGGCGAGACCCTCTTTGTGGTGTGATGTCTCTGGGTTTTCCTGTCTGAGCAGTGAACCTGTGCTCCAACCCTGAAGACAAGCTGCAGATCTACAGGGACAACTTCGAGAAGGCGTACATGGACTCTACTGAGAGATTCTACAGAACCCAGGCGCCCGCCTACCTTCAGCAAAATGGGGTCCAAAACTACATGAAATATGTGAGTTTTACTTCTGGATGTGTTAAAGGCCCTCAGTCAGCTTCTTACTATGAGCAGTGAGATCCAAGATCAAAACCCTGTTTATCTTCCACTGTTTGGGTCCCTCTGTTTTGTTGGTTGGTTACGGGTTTGAAAACACGCATCAGGTATGACAGTTGTCAGGGTTTTTAATCACTTCAGACAGTCAAATCAAATCTGATTTTCTTCATGTGTGCTCTTTATTGAGTAATGACCTTTTCTAGCCACTTTTCATCACAAAGTGCAGCAAATCACGCCATGAAGTTGAGACATAAATACATTTTTGTGATACTAATCTGCTGCCAGTCAGTTACTAACGGTTTGAAATGCTGAAATGGCAGCAGTTTCTACTCCTTGTTAATCACTTTACTCTCAGCCACTCTGCAGTTTCTGTTTTCTGCTCCCAGCATGCTCTCTGCTTGCACTGAAATAAAACAACCTTAACTTCTCTTCCTAACAAAAATAATAGCTGCCGTCCCGCAGTTACATTTTTATAACAAAGCAGAAACTTGAGACATGTGTTGAGGCTCCTGTTGCCTGATTTGATAATGCTGGCGAGAATCCAGTTGGGTGAAGCAAAAGAGAAAACAGTCAGACATCAGCTCAAACAAAGCTGAAGCACAGCAGAAACGTTCAGTCTCAGTCACACTACGTTCAGGCTTTATTACTTCATGTGAATGTGGAGTCTGCAGTCAAGCAGGCTCGGCTCCTTCATAGATGATTTTCTGGAAGGCTTTTATTTTACAGTAAAACCTTCCTTTTTTCTTGGCCTTTTAAATATTCAAATCCCGTTCTGGGGTTCTTCTGTGTGGAGTTTGCATGTTCTCCCTGTGTCTGTCTGGGTTTTCTCCGGGTTCTCCGGCTTCCTCCTACAATCCCAAAAAGACGCACATCAGGTTCATTGGCGAGTGTGAGGTGTGAGGTGTCAGCCCTGCGATTGACTGGCGACCAGTCCAGGGTGAACCCCGCCTCTTGCTGACTGGGATAGTGCCCCCCCCCCGAGACCCTGTCGGATACACGATATAGAAAATGGATGGATGGAAGTCATTGATTATTTCAGATCCCCTGAACTAAGTTCTTGTCTCTCATCTTGTGTTCAGTGCACACAGGACTTCATACTTTGCAACAGAAATAAAACTATATGCTGTTATGTGTAGTACTGTCTGAGATGCTGCTGAGTATTTTATGTGGATATTTGTATGTGTATTCACCAGGCCGATTCAAAGCTGAGGGAAGAGGAGAAACGAGCACTGCGATACCTGGAGACCAGACGTGACTGTAACTCTGTACAAGCAGTGAGTGTTACACAGGATTACGGTTTAACATCTCAGTGGTGTATTTAATTGTTATACTGCTCATTAAAGCCACATCACGGTTAATCTATTCTTCTTTTTTTTTTTTTTTTTTTTTTTTTTTACATACTGCTATTTATTACATTTCCATATTTATGTGTAGTAAAACCTGTCCTTGTGCTGCTGTAACACCAGTATGTCTCCTGTGGGACCCAATCCATGGCCCACTGTCTTTCCTCCCTGTAGTGTTGTTGTCAGGCTTAATATGTTGTTAGGTTGATTTGAATCATGTCTGTACAGAGAGACGCACATTTTGTCCTACATTTCCACTCGTGTACAGATCAGTTCAGACATGAGATTTATGTCAATGTCCCTCGGCTCCCTGCGGCAAAACAACGGAGCTCAATTCCCAGGATGCTATATTTTGTTGATGTGCTGTACACGTCTCTGATGTATGCCTTCTTTCTATCTGTTTGTCCTCCCAGTTAATGGAGTGTTGCGTCAATGCACTGGTAACGTCGTTCAAGGAGACCATCTTAGCCGAGTGTCCGGGCATGATCAAACGAAATGAGACTGAGAGTGAGTACGGCAGGACCGCTCCCACCAAAGGCTCTGCCAGCTCAGGTTTGCCCCAGGAAATAGCCCTGACCAAACCTTCTTGTGTAGCACCTGAACGCCCGTAGAACGTCCATGTGTTTTGACGTCGCTGCCCCGATGGGTGATGATGCACTGAGGATATCGTTGCTGATCTCTCAAAAGTTGAACTAAATCTGCTTAAATATAAAGTACATGTTATGTAAACAAATACAAGCTAAAAAATCAGGCCTCAAGTTGAAGCCCACAGCTGATTGCAGCCCCCAATGTTGTGTGCAGTTGTCTCTGTTTTAAAAACCACTCGCACTCCCTAAAATGAGCTTATGCAACGTTGATGATTCAAATGCAAAATACGATGATAAATGATCCTAAAGATTACATTTGAGTTTATACTGAAGAATATTTTTATAATTGAGACGTACGCTCTGTGTCTGGGCTGCATAAACCACCCGTCATTATTTTTTAATACATCTGTGAGTGTGTGTGTGTGTCTGATTGAACAAGTGGATAAAGGTCTTCCACAGTAATGGATTTTAAAGTAGCCCATCTTCTGCTAGTTTTAAAATGCAGCTGCCAAATGAAAGCTCAGTATTCAGTATGCCAGATCAGGTACTGAGTTACCCTGTAGTGCCTCGGCTAATGCTTATCTATAGTGTTTACTATGTTCAGATTCCACTTAACTCATGACATTTCTAAACAATAAGTGACACCAGAGTGGTTCTGTTTCTTTCTGCATGTTTTTGCACTCTGCGTGTCTCTGCAGATGCTCGGCGTCCTCTGGTTTCCTCTGGTTGCTCGTAGCTCGGAATCCCAGCGTGTCTGCAGAGGTGATAATTCTGCTTCTGTCTTCATCACAGAGTTGCACCTGATGTTCTCTCTCATGGACAAAGTGCCCAGTGGCATCGAGCCCATGCTGAAGGACCTGGAGGAGCACATCATGAGCGCTGGCCTGGCTGACATGGTGGCTTCAGCGGAGACCATCACCTCTGTGAGTGTCGCAGACCTGCACACTGACCAGAGTGGGGAGTTAATGATTAATGTGGCTTGACGTTAAAGGATGATTCTATCATTTTACAACTCATTTTCACTGTTTTAGACGTCATTGAAGTCTGTTATGACAGCCGTGCACTCACAGTTACATCATCTGTTCCTTGTTGCAGGACTCAGAGAAATATGTGGAGCAGCTGCTCACCTTGTTTAACCGCTTCAGTCGACTGGTGAAAGAGGCTTTTCAGGACGACCCGCGCTTCCTGACAGCTAGAGACAAAGTGAGCTCCACTTTTGCTAACGTGTCCATTAATCACAAGCTTTCGCACCTTTCAGAAGACGTTCTTAACCGACGCCGATCCTGTTTTCCTTCGCAGGCATATAAAGCTGTTGTGAACGATGCCACTATCTTTAAATTAGAACTTCCCATGAAACAGAAAGGGTAAGAGATGCTGCCTGTATGAAATTAAGATTTCATTTTGAGCGATTAAGCTTTTAATGTTGGACTTCACTGGGTTTTTCCCTGCTGTGTTCACAGGGTAGGTCTGAAAACTCAACCAGAGTCCAAGTGTCCGGAGCTGCTGGCCAACTACTGTGACATGCTGTTGAGGAAGACCCCACTGAGCAAGAAGCTCACCTCAGAGGAGATAGAGGCCAAGCTTAAGGAAGTGGTACGTTTCAGGGGAACCTTTGTGTCTTCGTTATGTTAGCTTTGAAACTGGTAACAAACTGGTCGAACATTTTTCAGACGTGTTTTGAATTCTTGATTGTTGGATTCAGTATTCAATATGAAGCTGATGAGTTGGTGTCGGTGATCGTCTGTGTGCCTATCGCAGCTGTTAGTGCTGAAGTACGTCCAGAACAAAGACGTGTTCATGCGCTACCACAAAGCCCACCTGACCCGTCGGCTCATCCTGGACATCTCGGCGGACAGCGAGATAGAGGAGAACATGGTGGAGTGGCTCAGGGTGAGATCTGGGTGGCTGCATGTGTCTGAATGAGAGCGAGTAGCCTTTACTGTGCCATTCAGTTTCTACCAGGCTGAAAAGTCCCTTTTGTTTTGGTTCATTTGTTGCTTTTATCACCTGTAAAGACTGTCTACCTGTGATGTCATGTATCCCGACAGGAGGTAGGAATGCCAGCTGACTACGTCAACAAGCTGGCCAGGATGTTTCAAGACATCAAGGTGTCAGAGGACCTCAACCAGTCTTTCAAAGAAATGCACAAACATAACAAGCTTGCTTTACCAGGTAAGAAGCAGACGTGCATCTCACCGACACACTTCACATGGAGAGTCCAGACCGCTGACTGCATATAAAGATGGACGACACATCACTCAGTGACTCGTGTCTTCGTATGTTCCCCTTCAGCCGACTCTGTCAACATAAAGATCCTGAATGCTGGAGCCTGGTCGAGGAGCAGCGAGAAGGTTTTCGTCTCTCTGCCTACAGAGCTCGAAGATTTGATACCGGAGGTAGAAGACTTCTACAAGAAGAACCACAGCGGCAGGAAGCTTCACTGGCATCACCTCATGTCCAACGGCATTGTGAGTGTCGCGTGTCTTATTAAGACTCTGTAGAAACTAAAGAGAGGTGGGGGCTTTATTTGGACACATGCCTTTATTCATTAGTTCCTAACTCCTCTTAACAGAGTATCTGATTAAAACACAATAATTTAGACTGGGATTTTGTATGTATCATCAGCTTCAAACCTTTTATGAGCAATCATCACCTCCATCGACCTTTTGTGAATATGCTGTATGTGAGAGGACATAATGACAAGCAAACATCCCTCAGATATTTTCCTGATTAGCACACGGTGGCAGTTTCCACACGCACTGCATGCTTATCGTCCACTCAGCAGATCTTTCAGTAAATTTAAGCAGCTCGTCTTTTGCTTTTTTTTGTCTTCTTCCAACATAAAACTCATTTTGACTGATTGCGAGCTTGTGGTTTTGGACAAGTGATGTCACATTAGACTCCTATACTTTGATTGTTACAGTCTAATCTGTAATCTGCGTTTTGCTCTTACTTTAAAATCAGAATCTGAATAAAAGGGGAAAGGACTAAACAAAATGTCAAAATGTCTCCAGATAACCTTTAAGAACGAGGTGGGCCAGTACGACCTGGAGGTGACCACCTTCCAGCTGGCTGTGCTGTTTGCCTGGAACCAGAGGCCCAGAGAGAGGATCAGCTTTGAAAACCTCAAGCTGGCCACTGAGCTGCCAGACGCGGAGCTGCGACGCACTCTTTGGGTAAATGGAGCCGATAAAACGCCACCATTAGCTCCGTCGTCGGTTGTCACAAATTAATCAGGAAGTTCACATCTCTGAATCACAGATTTGGTCTCCGCAGTGCTCTTAGTTACCGTGGAGTTTTATGACTGCAGTAGCTTGTTTTAATTCTGTTTCATTAATCTTATTGTTTGTTTTTCTTTCTTTGCTGTTTCCCCCTGAACCATCCCGTCCCAGTCTCTGGTGGCGTTTCCCAAGCTCAAGCGGCAGGTGTTGTCCTACGACCCGGTGGTGTCTTCACCCAAAGACTTTGCAGAAGGAACACTATTTTATGTCAACCAGGAGTTTTCCCTCATGTAAGGAAGAGGCAGCATCACTCCGTCTCTCTAACTCTGCTGTCTGCACTGTGGTCATTTTGTTTAAAGGCAGAGGAAACTCAAAGTCTTGAACTTTTTCCAGTTAGTAGTTGTGTTGTTGTCCTTCCATCAGTTCTTAGGAATGTCATCAGTTTCTGTTGTTTCTTGTTTCACAGGTTAGCATCCCAGGAAAGCATCCACTGAGGAGGCAAAACCCCCTCAGTGTTGTCCATAGATTACGTTCACCATCGCTCAAAATGCAGTTGTTGTGATTTGTTTGGCAAGAGTTGAATATCTGTAGCCATCAGCAGCAGTAATACTGTACATCTCCAGCTCTCTGATACTCAGATTATAATTTCACTCATTGGCCACACAGCAGGTCCCTTCATTAGTCATTTAAATGTTCCGACGCAGCAGGATCTGATTGTAACTGTTAAAGAGTGCAAGCGTTCTCATAGGAAGAAACTTTTGGCGTATTTTTTCTTTTCTTGGGTAGCACAAATTTCAGTCCACGCTAAACACGACACCCAGGAAGTGACACAAGTGGTCTGTTGTTGGGATTTTGCTGTACCGCACATTGACATGACATGGTTTTCGTGTTGTTGGTGTTTTTTTTTTTAAATCAACTTTACAGAAAAAACTCCAAAGTTCAGAAAAGAGGGAAGATTAACCTGATTGGTCGGCTGCAGCTCACCACGGAGCGAATGAGAGAGGAGGAGAATGAGGGCATCGTTCAGCTCAGGATACTAAGAACGCAGGTATGGACATACTGCTGGTCTCCCCTCTGTTGTGTAACGCAGCCTGCTGTGAGTAAATGGTTTCGCCTTCCGTCTCCCATCATGGAGTTTCAACAGACTCCTGTGGTTTTGTTTGTATAAACTCACAGGCTACAATATAATCCATCTGTCTCGCTAGCTTTTCACGCCGTTCTGTCTTGCTTCCCACGTCCAGGAGGCCATAATTCAGATCATGAAGATGAGGAAGCGCATCAACAACGCCCAGCTGCAGACGGAGCTGGTGGAGATCCTAAAGAACATGTTTTTACCACAGAAGAAGATGATCAAGGAGCAGATCGAGTGGCTGATAGATCACAAGTACATAAAGCGGGACGAGACCGATATAAACACCTTCATCTACATGGCATAGCACAGCACGTCAGGACGACGCGCGTTGACTTTGGTTTCAGTGGATCAGGCCTGATGGACACTAGGATACTTCCAGGCTCCCCCGTCCTCTATTTAAAAAAAAAAATTAAAAAATCCAATCTTGTGCAGGGAGGCATGAATTAAAGACTGAGACCTACCTATTTAAAAAAAAAAAGTGGAACTTCCTGCCTTAAAGTTGTACAAAGAAAAGAAAATGCAGGAGTTGCAGTGGGAGTTTTCACCAAGTGGTTGTAGCTGTTCTGAGTTGGAGGGAGTTTCTTTTGCTGTCCAGATGAGGCCGTTACCTGTCAAAGGTCTGTTTTTGATGCCATGCTGTGTCCCCTGGGCAGCTGCAGCAGCGAGTCTAAAGGCATGCTGACAGGAAAAGCTGAGGAACTTTGGACTACAGATGTTTTCAGATCCAGTTTTAAATCCACGTCAAACGCAGACCATCAGAACCTTGAACAAAACGCTGCCCCTTTCGCTGAACAGCAACGTTGGTTGGTTTGTCGCGGGCGCCCTGATGCTGTCATGACTCTCTGCAGTCACAGTTAAAGTGATCAAACACTTAATCCGGACATTCAGTGTGTATAAAGAGCCAGATAAGCACTTCACAGTCTGCAGGACTGAACCAGACGGCAGCGTTGAGCGAACCTCGTCAAGCCTCTTTCTCTGGGTAAAAAGGAGTATGTGGCAAACAAAATTAGCATATTGCTATAATCCAAAATCCATTTCCCTCCGCCACACGTACCCAGAGGCAGAGGTGCTGTTGGAGTCGAACCCGGAGCTCAGATCATATTAGTGACAGCTCTGTTTCCTGCAGAAAGCCTGGGAGAAGAGGCCGAGGTCAGTATTACACATGGTAAATACTACAATTCAAAGGTATAGGAGAGTGTACCATGAGATGTGAATAATGAAATGATTAAATAAACAGCACCTTATTATAAAACACGCAGGCTTGTCATTCATCCGACCTCAGGAAATCAGTTCCTCGTGATCTTTTGGTCTGCATGTAAAGGAAATTATTTATCTTTGGGGAAATGTTTAGTCATGATCTGCATCTTAGTTAAGCTTGTTAGCGTGCTAACGTTTACTAAATAACACTAAACTCAAACTACGGCAAAGACTTGTGGGAATGTTGCAGGTATTTGGTCATAAACCAAAGTGTTGGACACTGGAGGAAAAAAAATCTTAGGATCATGAGAGTCATTACCGTCTCGGAACCATAAATGAAGGGAAAAAGTGCCAGTTCATCCACTACTTTGGAATATTTCACTGGATAAGAAGAAACTCTGACTAACAGGTGACAGAAGAGGAAAAGTTTGAATGGTCATCCTCTGGGAACTTTGAATATCTACTAATCATGGCTGCCACCACCATGTGGGAGTCATCTAAACCAAAAATCCCATCCCCATGGTAACCTCCTGTCTCGAGGCAAAGTCAGAAGTTCATTAAAGTCTAGGATTCATGAGCTGAATAAAATGAATAGAAACTTACAGTGAAGAGCAGCAACTTGAAGCACATCATCTCCTTGTCTGCTTAAAGCTCCTTCATTAATTTAATTTCCTGTCTCGCTTGTCCTGGCAGTCACATTGTCATGTTCCACCCACAAACACACCATCTTTATTAATAATACCAGTTTATTGGTAAGTGATACTCTGTCTATGGAGGCTCTGCTGCCATCTGCTGGCCAGCCAGTAGATGGCACCAGAGTGCTTAGCCAAACCAGGTTTAGAAGCAGTGATGAGCAGCAGGAAATGGGTTTTTAAAACGGATTTCTGTTTCACTCACTGCCTCTCTCATTGTTCTTTTAAAACACAGAGAAGCAAACTGCCTTGCATGTCTTCACCGTTGGTGTTTAACTGCATGTTGGTGCTCCTCTGTTGACTTGAAGTGAAGCTGCTCAAGAAATTTAATCAGTATCTTCACACTGATTCCCATTTGCTAATATATTGGCCTGCAGTAACGCTCCACGTAGTTTTGTCCACCTCTTTTATGTGATGCAGTTTGATTTATTGCATCTTCATTGCACAACTGTTCAATAATTCACTGGCCATGAGAAACTCTCTGCCTGAAACAATTCAAATACCACATTTGGTTTTGGCTTGTATGGACTGGTTCATTTGTTAAGACTGTATGTTGACTTTTAGAGGCTTTTTGTTTCCTGCTCAATAGTAAACAGTGGTACACAAAGGTCATATGTCAAAATAAAAGATAAACAGTTTTATCAGTAGCTTCAGTGCTAATAAAAAAAGGAACTGTATCATACCTTTAAAGATCGCTACATTTACTCCTGTGCTCTATTTAAGCACAATTTTTAAGGTACTTGTATTTTGTGCTACTTTGTACTTAGACTGCATTTTAAATGTGAATAATGTAGCTTTTCACTCCATTACATTTATTTTTATGAACCGTTTTTACTGATTTTTGTTTTTAGATTTTTTGACTTAGACTTTTATTTTTGATACTATAATAGTTAACTGATTAACCTTTAGAGTTAGTATTTTTATAATGTGGCCTTTCACTCCATTGAATCGTGTGAATACTTCTTTTGCTGTCGGTGGAAAATTAATGTGGAATATTGTATGTTAAAGGTTAATACGGTAATACGAAATTATATTTGTATCCTTATGCAGTATTTGTTCCATATCAAAAAGCTGATCTTTGTGAATTTTATCTCTGAAGGAGATATATATGATGCGTTTACCTTTCAGGTGTAACATACAGGCAGCGCTGAACCTGTGAGGCTGTAATTAGGTGGGTAGTTTTCCTTAATTACAGCATATTGCATCCTCTTGTTCTTTGTGACAAAGGAGATTACAGCAGGCCTGTTAGCTGTGCGCATGCTCAGTGTGTGTGTGTGTCCCCCCCAACCCTCCATCCGCGCGCAGCCTCCTCTCACGGCGGAGCTGAGGACCGCTGCAGGAAATAAGAAATGTAACACTTCCTTTTCCTACCTTCAAAATAAAACGTATTCAGCAGTTCGTTAGCGTGTGCCCAGGATTTCTTCATTAATACTGGCACCACAACACCACCACAAATTTGAAACAAATTCGTTTTAAATTATAATGTATCCAATGTATACCTTTTAAATTAAGGAATTATATTTAAATTGATCGATAACATTGGTGATGTAATAGATATAAACCTGTCCATCTGCAGGCAGCGTAAACAACCAGTTATCAAGTTAATATGTTTGCAAAGTAGCCTACTTATGCAAACCTCCAGTAGTTACGGAACAACAACATGTGGAGTTGTGCTTCTGGTCACCTGGCTAATGTGAGTCCAAAATGGTCTGTCCTTTCTAGCTCTGTTTTTGGTCTGTGCTAAATAAACTATCCGACTTGTTAAGCTAACAGCTTTCAAACTTCAAATTCAGCAGTCCGTTGCTACGGTGCTAGCTTTTGGAGCCGTTTCAGGCTGGGCAGGTACAGTTTGGCGGCCTTTTGTCAGAGAAAACAAATGAAAGTTGACCAAAAGTGTAAAGTTGTGGGATGGATAACCAAAGCAGTTAGCTGAGTAAAGCTAGTGAGTAGCTAGCTAGTTCCACAGACCCGGGGAAATCTGTGTCCGCTCACACTGGCACATATTTCGATGTGACACAGAAGTTGAACTCATTTTTAAAACAAAATTTGTCACTTATAGCCACTAAAAATATTACAGCAAATTAATTTCTAGCCATAACCCCCCAAACGTTACATGTTTAAAAAAAGTTGGCTTTATTTTGAAACCAGACGGACAGAGTTCCTCTCTTCGTGCCGTGTTCTCAGCGGCAGCTTGACGCCGCTCCGGTGAGGAGAGGAGAGAGGAGCTCCGCCAGTGGACCAGGGAGAGCGTGGTGAGGAATCCCAGCAGCCCCAGGAGAGTGATAGCCGGACCGGCTGGACCCCCCGGAGGAGGACCCGAGAGAGAACCACGTTGCCACGGGAGAGGCCCCTGTTCAGGTAACCGTGCCGTGAAACCGGTTCATACTGCTTTCTGGGAAGACAGGTGCTTTGACGGGATGCTGGAGATGGAGAGGCGGCGGTCGGCGAGCCGCACGAAGCCGCTTGTTATGCCTCTGGAGATCCGAGATCCCATTACTTACTTACTGTAACCTTATGATTTATGTGGCCTCTCTGCTCGGGGTTGCTGAGCAGATAACGTGAGGTGAGAGTGGGGGTGAAAGGAAATATTTTTCAAAACATACATACTGGTGTGAAATGGGCTGGACGGTTTTACTTTGCGCAAATAGCGGCATTTATTGGATCTGAGAGCGGCTGTTTACTGTTGCTATTTGCATCCTGTGCTGCTGAGCTTGTTTTCATATTCAGAAGAATACATGGGCGTTAAATGGGTATGGCAAAGGTGGGGCTTTCGCTATACCACTTCAAATTTGGTCTTGTTTTCATAATTATAATGTGAAACTAGGATAAAGCCACAGTTGCCATAAATCAGTTGGAGCCATATCTGAGAATAACATCAGTGGAGCAGTGAGTAGTCCTCACGCTCATAGTTGGGTAACATAAAACAAAAATATTGCTCTGACTGAACGGTGTTATCACTGATCAATAATGGCTCAGATTTAGTTTAGTTTTTTTGCTGAAATCAAGCAGGGACTTGTTTTATGTGATCTTGTGTCAGGGTTTGGATGCCCTTACTGCCTCTGTCTGATGCTGTTGAGCCTCTTTTCCTCTGCATGAGGCGTATTAAATTAATAATTTCAGATGTGTATTGCTCTGCAGAGCACCAAGAAGGGAGTGAATGGACATTAATGGTCTATGCTCATGTGTAAGCGCCAGTTTAGGCTACTTGCCTGGTATAATGGTCTGAAAAGTGGAGTCTTGAGACTCCCAGCAGGTCTTCTAGGAGTTTAAAATGACTGCAAATTGTCAGAGAACTTTCACCAGTGGCTGATCGAATGACAGATTTGATTCTTACCATTGCTGTCTCCACATATGCAATGTGGAACGATATACAGTCCAATTTAACACTAACATAAGAGTGGTAATTTGTGAACTTCAAGTAAGATGAATAAAATCAAACCGTTGAGTCTCGCTCTATTATGTGCCATTTCTGCATTATTATTCATTAGTGAGAGAGAAATAAAACAATATACCCCGTGAAAAATCGATGCTGCTCTGCTATCAGGATTAAATGGGGCTCCGGTAATGCGTGCATAGCAACCTCCTGCCATATGATCTTCCTAGAGCAAATAAAATGGTTTATAACTTGGCATTTGGACAGCATTTCTGATGGGAGCTGTTTCCCGTCTCACAAACAAATTTCAGAGGTCTCACAGCAGATAACAAAGTCATTCAAATGCATGTCAGGTCATGCGGCAACAGGAATTAAAGTCAAGAAATCAAGCTGAGTGGATTTGTGAGCAGCAGAAAGTGACTTTCGGTGCAAGTGTCGTATGTCATGGCCAAGCCTACCGTAGCTGGCAGCAGGAGAAGATGCTGCAGCGAGGAGATCACGATGCTGGGAGGATGGGAAGCTGGGATAGCCCTCCTCCCTGATGCAGGGGGGTGGGGGTGGGGTGGATGAGGGATGGGCTGGTGCACTCCTCCCTCCATGTTTCCCTCCTTTCTCGCACTCTATCTCTGTCTCTCTCTCCCTGGTATACTGGTGCATTGCTGCTCACTCTTCACTTCTCTGAGTGTAATCAGTCTGTCAGCAGAGGCAGACTCAATCAGTCACTCCCCCACCACCACCAGCACCAACCGCCGAACACACGCCACCGTGATCTCTGACCAGAACTGCGCCAGAATCTGCTGCTGCCTGCTGTGCACACTAATGAGGTGATGCACAGTCTTGTGAGCTGTTGTATTCTGTTCCGAAGGGAAAAAAATGTTTTCCTTAGTAATAAATCAGTGTAATATTCCTTTTAGGCACTCAGAGAGTAGGCATGGTTTCTTCTGCTCCTCTGTTGGAGACAGAAGTTAAGTGTAGACCAGCCAGGTGTTTATTTCACCCACAATGAACACGTAGGATCAACAACAGCCTCCACAGTAAAACACTGAGGACCACAGCAGGGCTCAACGCTCACTTTTAACAGCGATTACAAAGCTGCCAATGAGGCGCTGGCTTTGGGTTTCTGAAACTGAAAATGTGGTTTCCATATTTAGTCCTGGTTTTAAGTAGTTATGATACTATGCACTTATACAAGAGCTTAACAATGAAAATGTGACATAAGAGAATGTTTAAAAGGTTTGTTACGAAACAAAATTCTTTTGTATCTTGATTTTTTTTTCTGATACTTGAAATATTGACTGATACTAGAATTTGATTGATTTGCAGCATGGAGGCTCTTTTGTGGATCCTGTCTCGGTATCATTATTATACATACATTATATGTATCTTGTATCTAATATTCTTATACTTGGTTTCAGTAGTGTTTAATTTTATAAATCTGAAGCAAACATGTAACCACTGCAGTTGTGCTTGCAGCTGGCTCGTGCAGGTTTCTCTGGGCTGATCATTTCACTAATGTTGTACATCATTGCTGAAATGATCAGCCCAGAGAAAATCAGCAGCCGAGAGTCGCTAGCAACAACATGTTTTATTTGTACCCAAAATAAAACAGTTAAAGTAACCAGCTCTCCACGTGAAGTCGGGGAGATTGTGGAGAACGGTGCTTGTTAAGTGTTGCTCGGCACACCATTATCCTCCACTGCATGCCTTTATATTTAGATTTGGCTCCTTTTTTTCTGGCCAGTTGATTGGTCAGAAGGAAGGCTGGCAGCCCAGGTCTAATGCAGTGTTGTAACACAGGAGCTGTCCGTGGTCCTGCTCAGTATGTGGTTCTTATGGCTCAGTCTCAGTGGTGGCAACTGTTGGCCCTGGAAAGCCCTCAGCACTGATGAGGGCTTTCCCATGTGTCTCTGCTCTGCCCTCACCTGATTAGCTGCATCGGGTATGATGAGCCAATCAGGACCAAGTGCTGGTTTTGCAGAGATATTTAAGGCTGCGCTGTTGTGTTTGGCCAGTCTTTATTTTCCTGTCCATATGTATATATGAAAATAAAGAGGAACTTGCGCTAACCCTGAAACGTTAACTACCCTAATTTCCAGGTTATCTGAGCTGCTTTCCAGTGGTACCAAATGAAAAATAAGAGAAAACCATGGCTCATAATTTGTAATATGTGAAGCAACTAATTTCCTCAGTAACCTTTTGGAAATATTCGCCATCAAGCGAGCCCTTTGATTGTGGTTGTACTTTTCAAATTGTGGCCATCAAAACTCTGTTGCACTGTGTTAATTTTGCCAGTACACAGTGCTGTACAGACCATGCTGCTCCAGAGGAGTGAGATGAATGTTGACATCCGCTGACCAGCAGCTACTCCTGCTCAGTATGGCTAGCATAGCAGGATGAAGCAAGGGAAATTTGCAGTCTGGACTGACACTCATATTGAGCCATTTGTTCAGGTGTATTGTTCAACCGCAGTAAGATCACAGACCGCTCTGGGACTGGGATTGGTTTGTTAGTGCTGCTTTGGCCTCTTAGCAGAAGTCTCTGACCTCACAGGCTTCTTATGCTGTTCAGTAAACAATCAGTGAATCACCAGAGGACAAGCTTCGCACACAGTCAGAAATGAGGAGAGAGTGAGAGCTATGAAATATTTGTTATCTTAGAGCAGCACTTTGGAGTTCAAGTGTGGCTGAGGATTAATAGCCTTTGGTGGAGACTCTGCATTACACACTGTATTAAGTCCACAATGCTCCCAATGCTTGTTTCCTTGTACTTGGTCCTCAGAGTATTGATCATTGATTGAATGGCTTTTCCCTCCAGCTGTCCACCTCTCTGCACTGCAGGAGCTGTCATTTCTGAATCATGACTCCATTGTTTTGAGGGGACTGCATCATCTCTCAGTCATGAATTCTTTAAACTGTCATTTCGTCCTCTGCAGACGTTTTCTTCCTCTGCACAGAAAGCATGTTTTACGCTTCCCTTTAAACGTGGTCTGCCAAGGACGTGCATGATGCACAATGCCCATCATTAGTGTCCTGCTGTCACGCTTTTACTTAAGAGTAATTCAGTATGACTGATGATGGGAATGCCATTTTTCTAACGTCCTCACTTTCCCAGCCATCTTGTCTGTCTTCTGTCTTTACTGTCCATTATCTCAGAAATTTCCCAAACAAACAGGCCACTTTTCGCCACTTAACGACTAATAGAATCCGTTCTCTCTCGTGGTTTGTTGCAGTCCCATTATTCCAGTAGTTTTCACTTATTTCACTTATTTCTTGTACTAGTTTGCCATCTGACACTTTTAGGAGAACTGAAGCTCATATGATCACAGATCACGTCTTCCCAAACATCTTTCTGTTTCCACATTAAATCAGCTGCGCCTGCTGTAGTGGTGAAAGTTTTGTGCTTTCGCTTTCTGCGATGCATCCTTCAAGAAGGCCGATGTCGTCAAACTGATGTCAGATATCATCAAATGTCAAGTGGCACCTTGGCCTTCTTTTTCTCACTGTGTGCAGAAGCTGTCACAAATCAGAGATGTTGACATAGTTAAGAAACACATTCATGAAATTGCATGAATTAGCACTTAACACGTTGACTGGGTCGTGTAAGACTGTTGTCACGTTAATCACAACGTGGACAACAGTGCAGAACAGAAGAGACTCGTCAGTAGACTCAGAAAAATGCCTGCAGAGGGGACAAATAAACAGAAAACTATTTAACCAGACAAATGTTATGAAGTAACCTTTAGCACCTTTTAGCTTATTGCTTTGGTTTCCTCATTTCTAGCAGCAACAGGCAGCTGCGTCACAAGTCTCAGGAGTTTGTGGAGACCAAAACAGAGCCAAAAAGAGTCTGCGTTCGACTTACATTCTTGGAGTGGACAGAAACGTGACTCTGAACAGATGTCAGCGTTGCTGCTACATGTCTGCTGAATGTGTAAATGGACATTTGTTAGCTAACACACTGGCCATATTAACTTTATTAGGTCGTAATGTATCAGATAGTCTATTTACAGCAGTTTTGCTGGTTTAGCTGTGAGTCTGCTGGATAAGAATAATAGAATTCCTTGGAAAATTTGAACATAATATTTACTGTTTTTATAGGTTTTTTTCATAATTCAGCAACCCTTTCTGCTGTATTTCAGAGCTGTGCTTATTGTTGTTGTTTACCAGCAAAGGCATCCCGTGCAGCAGTTTCTGAGGATTTGCTCTCTGCAGGTTGTTCTGTTGGCCGTCCGCAGAGGCCAGATGACAGCATGGTTTTCCCCATTGCAGTCACGAGCCAAGACACCAGGCCATCTGTCAGATCGAGCTTCCGACTGCGACCTCCTCATTCCACGAGGAATTCACTTTATCGCTCACTCAAGAGTCGGTTAGCTTGTAAATGCCTCTGAATTGAAGTTAATGACATTTTGATTATTGTAAGATTTTAATTAAGCTGAAAGACTGTGGAGACTCACAGTAACAGCACAGATCAGGTGTTGTTTGAAAGCTTGTGGACCTTCTCCACCAGTTGTTTGTTGTTAAAGAGACTTTCACATCCTGTTTGGTCTCAAGATACCACACGAGTCTTCTGAAAGAATTGGATCTTTCTGAATGTCAAGAGAAATTAGTTTATCAATCCGTCATATTAATGATGTTTGAAAGGTACGGTAGTCGGATTTCAAGCTGCTCCTGTTGTCCTTCTGAGTTGGCATCCATCCACTTTCTGTTCACTTCATTTTCCACAGATATTAGATGTCATTGAGCACCGCTGGCGGGTGAGCAGGTCGACTGAGCCCAATTAAAAATACTTTATTTGATAGCGCTGCTAATGTGGCATCAAGAGACTTAAACTGGATTTGGTTTTAGTGCTTCGCTGTGTGCAGGTTGCGGTGGATGATGAATTTTAGATTGTACTGTTTTATTATGGGTAACATCCACTAAATGTATACGTTTTTATGTTTTGTCTCCCGTTTTATGTTGTATGGTGAGTTATTATTATATTTGTTTGCTAATTCAGATCAGAGTAGGCTCATAGAAGACGACTTTAAGAAAACCAGCCAGGGGTCTCTTGCTTAAATTTACATTTTATGATTGGCCTTTGTCCATAGTGACAAATTGACTATCATCTGGTAAACATAAATAAATATGTTTGGACAGGTTTTAATTATTTTAAATCCTACATACATTGACTTCCTGGATCCGGTCTTGGTTTTGTTCAGGCCTCCGTCTCCACTTGGATGAAGACATATGATCACTGACTCTTTGCATTTACGCCGGGTATTGCTAAGCCTCCTCCTTATCTTCTTTCTGTTATTGGATTTTGATAATGGAGTCAGGCCTGTGATTACACGTGTCCACCAACATAGTGTGGCGGGTGTCAGACCAAGGGAAGCTTCATGAGATGCTTTTGAGGGATGGCTGTGATGCACAAGACTTTCTGCAGCTTCTGCACAGCGGAAGAATTAGGTGATTTATGAACAAGTTTGTCTTGTCGGGGAATTAATTAACTTTTTTCCCCCTCGGAGATAAATAAAAGAATTCTGATTGTCGGGGAATTACATTTTATATTTTTCTGGTTTTTAGGTGTTGGGGAAAACTACTAAATATGTGAATAAAGTTGCATAAAGTTGTTTGTGGCTGCATGGAGAGCTGAGCAAAATATTGCTAAATTGCCAAATTGCATTGTGGGTAATGTAGAAGCCAGGCTTTGATGAGGAAGAAGAAGTTTGTGGAATATTAAATGCGATCTTTCTGGTTCTGCTGCATCGATTTTTTTTTTGTTTATTTGTGCAGATGTCCTTCACACCTGGATGAGGTCTGACAGTTCAGAGGCTCAGATTAAGATAACATGTAAATAATATGAGGTGTGAACAAAATACCTCTGTATGTCTCTGCCTTTAACGCGGCAGACCAACAACATCAGAGGAGCGTTTCATCGGAGAGCTTAACAAGAGTCTGAAAAGCTCCAGAGGAACGATGCCTCCTACAACATCTCTCCTCCGCCTCCCTGCTGCAGCGAGGAGTCAGATAAAAGTGCCTCGAGCAGTTAGAAGATACTGTGGTGTCCTTTCCTTCATTCAGAGTGTGTGAGCTCTGAAAGTAGGACTTAGCATAGATAAGTTGTTAATGTCATGTGTTGCGGTTTTGTTGGAGACACTGTGATCACACTGTGATCACACCGGAGTCTGTCAGAGAGCTCCGACAAGTTTATTTTTTAACTGCTCATGGTCTCAACTCTTTAATAGCCAACTCTGAGAGAAGATATTCTATATGATTGTATCTGGGTTAAGTTTAGGTAACTAAACTTTTTGATTGAGATTAGGAAATGTTTGTGTTCACTTTTAAGAGAAACAAATGTGGAAGTTTGAAGACCAGTGCAAGATTTATTTTTGAGGCCAATATTGATGATATTTGAGAGTTAAAATTGAAAAATGATGTCACTGATGGACGAAGTGTAGAGTGGTGACACTGTTTCAGAACATACCCATCACATTTCTGTACTTTAATTTCTTGTCATTTACTAGTTTACATAGGAGTTTTAATGGGCTGACATTGACATCTAAAGTAAAACACTTGTCTCTCCAACCGTCCACCGTCCATCTGCACGACCACAAGAGGTCCGAACAAACAGGAAGTTTGTTATTTTGCTGGTGACAGTGATCTCCATTAAAGACATTTCTCCAATCAGATTTCTTTGTGAATCTACTGAAAACAGATACAAAAAAAATCAGATTTTATTTTCATGTCAAAAATCATTTTCTAAGAAAATTAAGAGTTTGAAGGTTTGCCTACGAGTAAATTCTGTAATGAATGTGATGCTTGGCAGATCAGTCAAGTCAAAGCTGGCTGTCAAATTAACCTTGAGGACAGCAGGTCTGTATTGATCTGCGTGTGACTATGGATTAATCAACCCTGATCTCCACCACTCCTTAGGATTTTAAAATGTGATCTCCCGTGTCCTCAAACCTCAAGCTGTACATTCAAATCAGACAAATCTCATGCAGAAAAATTTACATCTTTAAGTCCTGAGTCACAGTCAGTTGCTGCTGCCGTCGAAGCGGCACACCGTTAGGTTCAAATAAGGTCCGACTGTGATTAAGAGGAATCCTGTTAAAGCTCCTTAAGGTTATCACGACATTACTGTGAGCTCAGTGAGTAAATGAAGTGAGTGAGTAAAGCTGCTGCTGATATTAAATGACTTCCTGTGCATTTAAAGACCGTGATCTGCCTTTACTTCTGTGCTAGTCAAAGTTACCAACAATTTACCACGTGGGGTTTTTCTAAAAGCAGATTTGGATATTACATTTTTAACAAAGCTCAGAAAAGCACTAACGCTACACCTTGTGTCAACTTTTCAGAGCTGGAGTTAAAAAAAGAAATTCTTTCAGAATCTGCAGTAGAGAAGAAAAAACTGGATCAGAGCTTCCCCGCAACATTATTCACTGGACTGTAGAAGGGTTGTCAGACGCGTTGAAGTATCAAACATATTGAAATATCAAAATGTTTCAACACATCATCTTTAAAACAATACCCAAGGCTGCACAGATATTAATATTATTAGACATGCTGGTGTGTGGACCAGCACTGTTTGCTGGTTGTAATAGCACGCTGATCTTCAGTAGTCCTTACTGCATCACTACATGAGTACTCGGTACTGATGGGCCGACCCACATCCTCCTCTGAACTCATTTTGATTCAGCTACACTTCTGTAAAGTTTGGTGGCTGCTTCTTCCAGGGTTGTGATGCAGTCACATTGACAAACTCGCATACAGACATTAGCACCTGGCAACGCATGAAAACCAATAATTCCTTCTTCAATAGGTGACTCCAGGATTTCTCTCTCTCTCTCTCTCTCTCTCTCTCTCTCTCTCTCTCTATCTCTCTCTCTCTATCTCACACACACACATTTCTATCATATGTAACACAACATCAGCCAACCTCGCAAAGAAAAGCAAACTGTGTATTTAGTCAGCCAGTAAGGAGTGCGATCATGCTTGAAACATCATTGCTGAGGTGCTCAGTGACCTGAGAGGCTCTGAATGCCTATAATGAATCTTTTGTCCATTGTCAGTGGTTCTGGCTTGCAGATGTATTGATTATGAAGTGACACGGTTGTATGCTAATTGATGACCATGAAAAGTTCAGCCCATGAATAATTTTCCTCATCTGAAAAACATATCGACTGTCCACACGTTCTGATTACGGTGCTCACAGTGTGAGTGCTCTTACTGCTTTCCAGTGGTGCCGCTAATGAGCACATTCTGTCTTTACCAATTGATTTTTTTGATTGATCACACGTTATTACACCTGAAAATAATGTCTTTAGCACGACAGCCATAAAATTCAAAGTACATATCGGCAGATGTGCTCGCTTGTTGCTGTTGTTGTTGTTATCATTCTGTGTTGAGGCAGACAGACGAAGTTAGCGACTAGCTGGAGAACAAATGTGTTGCAAAAATTACTACAGTATAATCTTGATATTGATCATTTGTGATGATAAACCATTGCGTATGGAGAGACGCTAAGTGATAAAATACATCTAAGGGGTCAAAAGGATTGTGTTTATCCAGTGTTTCAGTATTGATTATCCCTTCAATAGCTCCTCCTTAGTTTGTCTCCGTGCTGACTCACCTGAGCTGATCAATGTGTACATGGCTCCTTCAGTGCATTGTGGTGATAATTAGGCCCCGGAGGATATCAGTGAATTGACAGATTAGTCATTTTGACCCAGTGAATCAAGGCTGTGCTAAAGGCAGCAGTGCACATCGACTTCCTATTTCCACTGAGAGCTTTAACTGTTGAGGTATTAAAGTCTGCTGGATTCTGTTGTCACTCAGCTTTGTGTTTGTGTGTGTGTGTGTGTAGAAGAGCGAGATGTAGGGAGGATTGGCTTCAGAAATGCTGGGTGAAGTTACTTGTTGGAGAGAAACCAGTTTTTGTGATGAAACACAGTGTTCATAAAAACGTGTGAATGGAAGCGCGTGATGATATGATGTGTGTGTGTGTGTGTGTGTGTGTGAGATACTTTGGTCTGACTGGTGTCCCTCCTCGTCATCCTGGTTGTGTCCTTCAGGGCTGCAGTATGTTCACCTCAGTGAAGGCCTTCGAGGGGCAGCAGTACTCCACCCTGAAGAGGCAGTGCCTGCAGAGTGGCCTACTCTTTGAGGACCCTCGCTTCCCCGCCACCGATGACTCGCTCTTCTACCAGGGCAACAGGATCGGACGCGTGGTCTGGAAGAGGCCTCGGGTAAGTCGGTTTGTGCAGTAAACAGCATTTCAGCTCATTCCGAATTAATAGATGTATGTGATTGGAGGCTGCTGATTCCTGATCAATATTTGGGACCAACATCGGATTCCAAAAGTTCAAAAATGTTCATTCAAGAATTTCCCTTCAGGGATAAATAAAGGAATTCTGATTATTGAGGTTAGTTCACGACACAATTGAAGCGGATCAGCTAGCTGTGTGGTAGTTAAAAAGTGTAGTGTGTAAACCCATTAAAGTAGCGTTTCAGATGGACTGCAATCTGATTGCTCAAACCCTCATGCATGAGACATTTTATAGCCTGATGTTGAAAAGGTGTGAACGTATTTTTTACTATGTCAGGAAGCAGCCCACACAGGGTCTCTTTGCCCCGTGAATTGACGCCCACTTGAAGTGACAGTAAATTAGCCATACCGTAAAGCGACTCCAGCTATTTCAACTCATACGGTCTTATACAGTGTGTTACCTGCTATTGTGGTGTTTGTCTGATCCAGGATCATGTGTGGGTGGTTGAGCGGTGAGTGAGAGCCTGTGAAAATGAGGAAAATGGCACCTGTAGTGGCTCCATGTGAGTCAGCCACGGGTTTGCATCTGCATTACTAGCTACCAAGCTAAACTGTCATTGTAACTTAAGAGCTGATGTGCACTCCTGTACTGGGAAATGAGTGAAAGAAATCTGCATCTATGCGAAAATGTCGGTGTAAAATGGTATGATGTGCATGCATCCAAAATAGATTGCAATGAGATTTGTAAGAAACAGAGACTTGATACTACTGACTCTCATCTTGACTTTATCCAAATATGAGACCTTTGAAATGTTAAGTGCTCCTCAGCGAGCATCCTAACGGCCTGGACCATTAGCATAAAACAAACCTCAATCGTCTTCCTGGTCCACCAGTTAGGCACTGTTGTCAGTTGAACATTTTGCCAAACTTCCTGCAAATACATAATAAGGTAATTCTAGGCAACTGGGCATGCAGTAAATGGAGAGCAGTCACTGCATCTTTAAATCATTCACATGAGGGAGCTCTCATTGCCAAATGTCCCTCCAGGAAGAAAGTCTGATGACCTATGACTAAATAATTTACCAAGTAACAGTATGTCAGTAGTCGTCAGTCATCGCTCCACTCTTCGGTCTTGCTGCGTAAGCTGGTACTGTATGTATGCTTCTGTGGCAGATGATATCAGATGCAGAGCCTCAGGATTTAGTGAGCTGACTCCCCTGCCACCGTTATCCCCCTCACACAGCAGGCTGTGGCTCTGGATGGAGTAACCTGCTTCTGCCTGTGTGCCGCTGCAGCGACAGCCAGCGTGCATTGCCATGGAAACTGGGTCACACAGATTATATGTTTTGGTCTGTGCTGATGTCAGTCATGCGGACTGAAAACTGGAAGGAGTCACGAGGAGAATAAGCAGGAGGAGCATCCTTCTCACTTGTGCCCTCACTGCAGGCGGTTTCTGTCAGGAGGTCAGGAACCCTCAGCAGGCGTATTTTGACTCAGCATTTTATTGCAGCTCGTACACTGCATGACAGCACTATGTACCGTGTTTTTATCTAGTCCGAGAAATAAGGAGGAAGGGGGAGGAAACTGCACAGCACAGAGGACATAGAAACTTGCAGGGTTGTGACTGACTGTTGTGTCTTGGCTAGCGTGTTAGCAATTAGCTTGCCAGCTACAGTCGCCCTGTGACTAGTGTCTAGAACCAAATGTTCTGAATGAATTTCAGCCAAACAAATCAGAAGACAAACCACAGCAACAACAGTAAAGACTAATTACATTTCACCAACACTCTGCTAAAACAAACTGACTAAAAAACCTCAAACACCTGCCGAATTTCTTCCTCCTCCTCCTCCTATTGGTTACTGGTGCAGTGTTTCATCTAGAGGAGAGTGCATGAAAATTAAGTTAAACATCAAACTACTCAGAGACAGAGTGGCTTTGAGAGAATGAAATCAAAATTTAATGAAGTTCCTGCCAAAAGCTCGTTTAAAATATCACACTCGCATGCACACTCGGTACACGGCGCATTTCTGCACACTCGAGGTTAAGTCCATACTCAGTACAATGTGGCCACATCTCCTGGATTGTGTGATTTGTTTTAGTATTCCTGAACACATTTTGTTCAGTTTGAACTGAAACAAATATGTTCAGGGCAGGGTTTAGGGTTAAATGCATAATCTGTAATATCTCTGCATTAAAATGTCTTAAAACAGCTCGATCTGTTGGTTATTTAGGTTATCTCAAATGTTTCAAACCATTTTCAAACTGGTGACAAACCCCCTTTACCTTAGTTAGTGATGGTCTGGTGTTAGTAATGGTGTTTTAGGCCTACATATGCGTCAGACAGTTGTAGTCCAGTGCTGTAGGCCTCCATAAATATCCAAATGTAGACACAAATTTCAGTGTTGGTTACAGCTTCAAAAGACTCTGGAAAATGTTCTCCTTTTTGAAAGCCTGTCAGCAGCAGTCTGATATGTAGCAGCGACTGGACGCTTAAAAAGCAAAACAAAAAAAACCCTGATATATCATCTCCTTGGATCCCTAAGAGATTTCTGCAGCTTCTGAAACATGGCCGTGATGTAGGGAAGAGCTTTCCTCTTAACCACAACTCTCAGACTGTCTGGTAATAATTGATAGTGCTGGAAAAAGCTCCATTTTTGATTTTAGGCAGGAAGCCTCCATCTCAGCAAGACCGCGCTCACTGTGCTCTCATGTTCCCGAATAAATTAAAACAAGGCAAAAAGCTTCTGTTGCATGCAAAGAGAAAAGTATCTGAATGTGAAAGTTGAGTTTCCCTGGTCTGTGCTTTGTCTAGATTGTGGTCGACCAAACATGCATGCATCAGTGGTGTTGATGGTGGTTATCACGTGAAATATTTGTGGTTGATAGATTAAAACGCTAATATTTTACACCAATAGACAGTCAGGTTGCTCACAATAAATGCAAAGATGGGGGAGGTTGTGATGTCAGTGGCAGGGTGAAAGTTCACAGGCCTTAACCCCCTCAGAGGTTGTTGTGCTCAGTGTTATCCCTGCTCAGATGCATCTCGGCGTTATTTATGGCTGCAATGAAGTCCCAGTGGCAGAGCGTGCGAGCATAAAGAGGCTCTGATAAAATGTTCCTCCTCTCTGTCTGTCTCACATTGTCTCACAGCCTGTCTGTCTCTCTCCTGCCGCCCTTCTCCTCTCTATGCATCCCTGCCACTGATTCGTGTTTATTTATGTCTCGACTTGGACCGGATGGGGCGATACGACGATGCATACAATGGAAAATTTTCAACTGCCTAAAGAGAGTTTTCTGTACGGTTTACACCACTGGTGCTCTCCCTTTTATATATTATACGACTTGACGGGCCATCAACTCTGCTTTTAGTGCTGCGGCGGTCCCTTGCCTTGTGTTAACTTATATAAAAATTATCCCATAAGTTTCATGCAATTAAGTGTGCAGATTTTAAATTCAGGGAAAAGCAGATCATCAATATCAGATCGTTACGCAGTATTTGTAAACACAAAGTGTTTAGGTATTGGAATTTATATGGGGGGGGGAGTTGCATCTTTTTTAGCTCTTTATTACAATTTTTATTTTCATATTTGTGGACGTTGTTTCTATCATTTATGCCATTTTACTCAGTGTTTCATCTCCTGAAATAGCATGCCTTCAGTGTCCCAAACAGTGCGAGTCTTTTACAGTCAGGTGTGCTATGGAGCAGTGTTTGAGCTGATCTGAGCTGATCCACATTTTTGTATCCAGTGCACGTACTTCCATTTCCACGGGACCAAGAGGCACAGGCAGAGAAGAACACTTCTTTTCAGTAAAACTACGCAGGTTTACAAATCTGCATCTGAAATCTCCACCTTTAACCCTACAAAGATCTTGGAACTCGTACAGCCAGATTTGCCTTTCTGTACTTTTTGTGCTTGGGGCTGTTTGTGTGCTTGCATGTGAGGCTGGCGGTTCCTCTCACGGGCTGATGGATGATGCCGCGGAGGGCTATGAAGCTGGTTGAAAGGTTCTCAGTAGCGGGCTAAATGATTAGACTGTGCTCAGCCACAATATTCGCATTACTTCAGTGTCTGCAGGGCCGGGCGAGGATCGATACTCTATTACTCTTCCACCTGCGCCAGTCCCTGGACGGCGGGCCACCACAGGGAGCCCTCGCCACTGCTCAGACTCCACCAATCAATGCTGTTGCGGACAGCGGGGAAAGAAACGTGATTAGAGATCTTAACTCTGGCACCGGTCAGACAAGGCTCCACAAGCTGACATCCAAACATTGCTTCACATAGTTGTTCAGTACTGGGAGGGGGGCTGGGACTGGTAGAGACTGGAGGCCCCCAGGGAGGTCTGCAGTGGCCTCTGCTTCTGATTAAAAGTTTGCTTTTGCAGCAATCAGCTTTGCAGAGTCAGCAAATTACTGACCTTGGTCATGTCCTGTGTGTGTGTGTGTGTGTGTGTGTGTGTGTGTTCGCTCTCTTGCTTCCCACACTTGACACTGCAGTGTGTACCGTATATGCTGTGATCTGCGTTGTTTATACATGTACACATGACAGTTTGAAGGTTGGTGCTGTTATTGGCTATTTGAGTCCATTCCAGCCCGGAGTGGACGGATTGCCAGGCTATCACAGGACTAACACAGACAAACACGTTCACGCTCACTTTCACACCTTTGAGAAATGTTTTGAATCCCCAGTTCGCTTCACCTGCAAGTGTTTGGACTGTGGGAGGAAAGCAGAGCTCCCAGAGTGGAAACAATATGCAGACTCTGCACAGACAGGCTGCACTTGGCAGATAACTTCAGTGTGTTTCTAACCACTGATCCACTGTGATGCTCTGACAGCAGCCTGAACCTTTTCACTTTCATGTGGTAAAATCTGTCCAAATTTGTTAATATTTGTTTTTTTTCTTGCACAATTTGATTTTTTGTGTGTGGAAATGTTTCCAAGGTGTCAACACTGCAGAAAACTGATTTAATAGAACTTAACCAAGATAATAAATATGTTTATTTGCTGCAAGAGTTTTTCCTCGCCACTGTCTGCTTGCTCGGGGGTTCAGGCTCTGGCTCTCTGTAAAGCATCTAGAGACAATTTTGATTGTATAAGGTGCTATATAAAGAAATTGAAATTGAAGTACTTATTTTCATTCTCAGTTAATGATTATTCAGATTATTTTTAGAGTAATTGTTGAGCCTATAAAATGGCAAATAATTGTGTAAAACTTAGGTTCCCACAGCCTAAAATAACAAAATTCTGATATTTCCCAACCTATGGCCTCTAAACAAAGATGTTCAGTTTACAATGATACAAAAGAAAGAAAAGCTGCAAAAGCTCACTTTGGAGATGCTGCAACCAGCAAATGTTTAGTGACAAAATCCCACTTAGTTGATTGTCAAAATTGTGTTGTAATGATTTTTGTGTTGTTCAGTTGGGATTTAGTTGGTTGGATTTACTTGACTTTACTTACTACATGTGCGATGACCTGACCTGTGACGTGTCTGAAAACCTTCAAACGACTTGTTCTTCCTCGGCATTCGCCATTTTTGGCAGTTGGCATTCAAACAGCTTAGCACCTTCTGCTCTGGAGTAACGCAAATCCTGATTTAAATGCAGTTTGGGAAAATAAAGACAAATTGCAATTTGATTTCTGGCTAACAGAGATGGATATATGTATCCAAGTGCCAACAAAAGTGTATTAAATCACACATGGATTTTATTTGGATGCTGGAGACTTGATATAACAAGTGTAAAAGATGGTGAAAACATTCAAAGCGGTTGCTCGGTCCCACTTAGTCCCAGTGCGGGTTGCTGCTGAGTTACATCGGTCTTCCTCCCTCTTTTACTTTTCTAACCCTAGTTGAGTGCTGCAAGTGTGTAAAGATAAAGAGCTGTTAAGTGGTGCTGTGCTTTCCGTGGCCTGTTGAGTAATGGCCGAGGTGCCCATCGACCCGCCAGGCCCATAAAGGAGACAGCAGGAAACAGACAGACTGTTTACAGCCAGGCTACTGCCAACAGAGCTCTGCAGGCGTGACTGAAAAACTAAGCTGTTCTGTATTTTATACTGTGCAGGTGTTAACCTTTTATATTAAAAATCAGATACTGAGTTGGCACTGAAATGATGGCATTTACTGTAAAACCAGGAGGTCGTGATGTGACATTAACTTCAGATGGTGTAGTGTGTAAGTGTGGATAAAAGTGTTTTACTAAGTGGTGTTCTGAATAACCTTAAGGGAACCGTATTAACTCAAAGTGAAATTTACTCTCTTTAATGCCTACTTTCCTGTTTCTCAAGAGAAGAAGTTTTTGGACATTTCGTTCACACTGCGTTTAAACTCCAGTCCTCTGGTTGGACATTTTTTCATAGAAATGTTTGACTGCTGTAGGCTGACGAGAGGAGCCGTTAACTTCTGTGCTGCACTAATGGGTGGAGCACATTATCGCCCATAATCTTTGACGCAAGATATTATTTTCATTTTCAACAAGCACACAGCACTGTGCACACACTGTTAGTGATTAAAGATGTGCAGACTAATGATGCTGTTCAGTTTGTATTTTCCTCAACATGGAAGCCAGCTAGCATTTGCAGCAGGTGTCACTTTTTGTTCTTGTCTTTTCTTGTCATTACCGTGTTTGTGCTGCTTTTTTGAAATGGATGGAGGTCTTAGCAACATTAGCTGATTCTGTCTCACAGGTCCATGTGTCATGATGGCTAACAACATCTGCCCTCTGGCTGTTTGCCTGCATGTGCAGCTGTTGTGATCTCAGAAGTTATAGAACAGCTTTTAAACTTTCACTCAGATCGCACGCATGTGGATTTGTTGGCTTCGCACCACAGTGAAACCTGAAATATTCACCCTCTGTCGAGCGCTCATGTTGTATCTAAATTAAAATAAAACTTTGAGTTCTTCTCTTTGGTGATCACAATTTTGACCAACTAAGCAAATTTGGATTTCTGTACAACTTCAGTAGTTTGTATTGTTTTTTACTTTGTGTTTTGAGATTTTAGTTCATTTTAGGCAGTGCAAATAATTCTCGATGTTTGTAGTATATATGGGGCAGCCATGGCCTAGAGGTTGGAGAAGCCGCTCGTGATCGGAGGGTCACCGGTTCGATTCCCCCACTGGACGGGCAGGAAAAATTTGGGTGTGTTGGAGTGATTAATGCGACAAATGCTCCCCCCCGCCCCCCATTAGCCGGCCGATGTGCCCTTGACACTTAACCCCTTTCACTTGATGCTCCTGTGTGTTTCACTGCATGTAATTTGCTGGGTGTTGCATGGATGAGTCAAATGCAGAAGACGAATTCAGTGTGTGTATGTAAAAATAAATATACTGCCAATCAAGCGATTCTTAATTCTCTTAACACTGCGTGCAGACAAAAGACACGAGGACAGTTTGAGTGTGTCTCTGTAAATGTCTTGGGTCGACCCACACAGCCTGCAGTATTCGACCTACACATAATCACAGGAACCACAGGGTGCCTGATGGTGTGTGTGTGTTTTGTATGGATGTGGATAGGTGTGTGTGCGTCCAGTAAAAGAGCGGTTCGTTGAGCACCATGTTGTTAGCTGTAATAGAGGTCTGTCTGCACACACTATAGCAGAAAATGGACCTCAACGCAGCAGCCACGGGAAATGTGATTTCACAAGTGCGTGCAGCCTCCCACACTCGGGGAGGAGATCATGAATGTGATTCGCGGGTGCATAAGGACAGATGGTCTCTTTCTGATTCATGAATATGCCGCGATAAACCTTTTATGCTCCTCTGTGTCTTACACCACACACACAGTCCCTTCACCATAGACCCTGTTTCGGAGACTTCATTTTACCCTGCAAAGAATACAATCCCACAATTTTTCTGCTAAAATGATTAAAAATCTTGACTTGAGATAGTAAAATATTAATATGAGCGCCTTTCATCGTGCTCTTGGGTACCGTAGAAAACTTCGGCTAGACTTTAAAATGGTTCAGTAACCTTTTAAATTACCTTTTTTTTGAATTACCTTTTGTTTTTTATTTTTTTAAGTTGAACTGCTGCAGCCCAGTGAATGTTTAATTATTCTCTGTGTGTCTCCGGGAGCATAGGAGCTGTGCGAAGACCCTCACCTGTTCGTAGATGGCATCAGCGCACACGATCTACACCAGGGACAGCTGGGTAACTGCTGGTTTGTAGCAGCCTGCTCCAGCTTGGCCTCCAGAGAGTCTCTATGGCAAAAAGTAAGTGTGTGTGTGTGTGTGTGTGTGCGCCTCCGTCTTTGCCTTGTTTTTGTCAGGTTTGTCTGTCTTGCACACCTTACTACACCACAACTTGAGCTATGGTGTATTTTGCTTTCTGCTCTTGAGATGTCAGCCTTTGGTTTGGTTTGCTGGTGGCGGCGGACATCCACGCTATACACAAGTGAAATCCCAGACAGCTTTCTCTCACTGTTGGCCTCTGCTGCTGATTGAACATCCAAATCCAGCAGTACCAGACATGACAACAAAAATATGTTCAGGAGGTCATGCTAGAACCACGTGTTGATTGAACTGTTTGGAAAACAAAAACAAAAGAAATTAAGCTAATTTTTAGTGAAGTGTTTGAAAACACTTTTACAAACGGGACCGTTTCCAGCCGAGCGATATTGGAAAAGAGATGGTTTGTTTCCTGCAGGAAAGCGCATGTGTGTACTCAGTTGTAGTTATTCCATGTTTAGTGGTAAGCGCCCATTAGGAGCCTTCATGATAAGGAGTAAATGCCAGAGGACTCATTACGGCACCACAACACCTCCTCGGTCTCAGCAGACTCTGTCAGTAGAAGCCTCATTGGTGGAGTCTCCCAGGACTGGCTGGAAGCACTAAAGCTTGATGGATGCTCTGGCTTGTGTGTGTAGTGAGTGTGTTTTTATTAGTCGCTTTTTTCAGTTCACATGGATAACCAGCAGGGGAAGCTTTCAGTGCGAGTGACGGCTCAGAGGAGAGAAGCCGGTGTGAATGCATGGAGGACAGAGGGATCGACAGACCAATGGATGGACGGATGAAACCCTTTCAAGCATGATCTTCGTTGCATACACACATGCTGTGACATGTACATGACTCAAGTTTGAACTGAGAAGATCGATACCCCTCTCCAGTAACTATGAAGCTGCAGTCAGTTAGCTTAGCGTAAAACCTGAAAATGCAGTCTGCAGTATCGTGTTTTCCAGCTGTTCTCCAGCAGTACTTCTTTGAGAGCTTCTCTCAAAATGTTCCTCCTTCTTTAGCAACTGGAGTTGCTTGAATCTGCCCTAAATAACTCATCTCGTCTTGCAATGTCAGTGTTGTTTTAAGCCTTTCATGCACTGATTAGAGTAAATTCGTAAAGTTCTGCGGAAGTTTGGAACTGCAAAGACAGTATTTCTTGAACTGTACTGAGCTCTGCAGTTTGTGTGTCAGGATTATTCTGAAGTGTTCTTTGGCATCCATCTTGTCAGAGGAAGCGAAGCGATTACAGAGATTTAATGGGATTTGAAACAAGATGCATCGTATCCTGCTCTGTGTTTACCCTCTGTTCTTCTAGCTCAGTTTCGCAACAGTCACATGCAATCATCAGCTAACTCCATTTCCAATGATTCTTCCTTTTTGTGCATCTGCACTTTGTGGTTGATGATTTTGTTCTAGCTTTTGGAGGGAAAGGTAACCGATATGTAATCTGAGGTCTGGCTGACAGTAACCCCTGTATGTGGTTCAGTTTACAGAAATATTCAACATTTTTGGAGGAGCATTTATTTTTTGGCTTTCTTGCCAATAGAAACAACATTTTAGACTGTCAAGGAGGCCAGACAGGATGCTGATGCATTAAAGTCCACCAACTGGCCATCTCTCTTGAAAGTGTTCTTCAGGTCAAGCCTTTCCTTTGAGCTTAGAAAGAGGCATTTTGATATAACATGTCAGGTGCACTGTGGTAAAGCAAAGTGTTTTAGGCTCTGCCTTCTGTAAAGAGGACCAGTTCAACAGCTACCTTCAAACGAGCTACACTTAATTGCTTTCTGGCGCCTGAGAAGATCAATACCACTCTCATATCAGCTGTTAAATGTAAGGTTTGCTTAAATTAGCCCAAAGACTGGGAAAAAAACAGCTTGGTCAGGAACAGTAACTTAAACGGATTGAACAAGCAAGACATAACCTGCTGATTTGTGAGCTTTAGAAGTGCTGGTAGGCAGATCGTGGTGTGTTTGTTAAAAGCCAAACTAGCTGTTTCCAGTCTTTGTGCTAAGCTAATTGGCTGCTGGCTGTAGCCTCATTGCACAGATATGAGTGGGGTATTGATCTGCTCGTCTGGTCCTCTAACAGAAAGGAAATAATCACATTTCCCCCAAAACATTTGTTCAAAATATGAAATAAAGTTTCAGAGTCTTGGCTCTGATTTTACAGCCTTATTAAAAAACTGTTTATTCTAAATCCTAGTGAAAAAAAGTATGAAAGCAGGCCTTATCCTGCATGCCGGATCTGGTCCCCAGGGCCTGGAGTTTGATATGCTGTACTCTATCGGTTTGTAGTTTGAAAGTGGACCACAACTGAGGTTTAGAGAGTCAAGAGTTAAACCTCTATCTGAAGTCTGTTTGTTTGATCCAAATAGTGGAAATGTGTTTTAAAACAGCCTTTGCACATTGATGCTTGACTTCCTGTGAAAGCAAAACAAGTAAGTACCAGTCTCCTCACGAGTAAAAGTCTCCCAGGAGCAGACACTGTCCCCAGTGAGACCTCAGTGCAGGTACAAAATGTTATTGTTTTCTATTGCTTCTCTACATGTTAATTACCCACAACAACGTGCCAAACGTTAAAGTGCCTCGAGAGCTGCGGTAACTTCTGGTTCTGCCTTTTTTTCGAACCTTGTTATTACTCAGCACAGTATTTGTTTAAATGTTAGCGTGGTGTCTTTGTTCATCACTTAATAATATTAAGACCAGCCAGCTAATTTCCACTGAACCCACTTGTTTAAAGGCAACAGTGAGCAAAAGGACACATACCAATGAGGACGCTCATTAATAATTCATATTTGTGCATCCAAGACTGTAGGTGAGCTCAGTTTAATTGACACTCTTGAAAATGTGCAGACTTTTTATCAGAGAAAATGGAGGTTTAGCCTCTAAAGGTTCAGTGGCAGGCAGCGAGTCGGTTACATGCTTTGTACCAAAGAAGGAAACAAATCTAATACCTCCTGACATTTTGGAGGGTTCTTGTCTTTCACACCTCATCTGACACACGTCTTCATTCACAGTCACAGCTACTGTTTGCTGTGCACAGCAGCGAGCCTGCAGGAGGAGGCTGAGAGATGAAATCCACGCCTTCCGACTCTTGTTTGTCAGGGTCACCATGCAAGACGGAAACGGATGAGGCAGCAGCCCCCCCGTGTCCACTGGGGAAAAAACCACATCCATACACACAAATACACACCGTCTCATGTCGTTTCTACTAAACCCATCAGGGCGGGCTGATTGTCAAACAGGAGGAGAATGATCTGTGTTCAGAAACTAGTTAAGAAAATACAGATGCACCTTTTAGATTAATTAGTTTTATTTGCATTTAGCCATGTTTAAGCTCAACACCAGAGGATACAAGGACACAAAGCAACACCCTTTGTGATCAAGAAGTTCAGTAGCAGAAGTGTACAGTTTACAGTCACCTTCACTTGGCCTTCCTCAACTAAACACAAAAAACAGAAGAAGAGTTTGTAGCAAGTGTCTCCCCGATTGTTCGATTGCCAGGTCTCAGCTCTCCACCGTGAAGGTGATGGAGCTGTCGACAGTCTCAGGGTTGCAGCCTTCTGCAAATGCAAACAGGAAGTACATCACCTTCCTTACCTTAGCCAGCTCTGCAATCCTCTCGCCAAACTCGTGTGCGTCCGCCTCGTAGAAGCGGACTGGTGCATCGCTGGCATCGCTCTGCGACTTCCAGAAAACTCCGGCGGGCTCCAGCAGCTGACGTGTCATCAGATTGGTGAGGTCAGGCGTCCAGAGCTGAGAGGTGGCTGTTATGGTGAGGCATCCCGCCTGGGCCAGCTGCACCGTCCAGTGTGAAAATCGGAGGGACTGTTTGGGGAAGTCCAGTCGGTAAACGGCCTCGTTGGGCAGCAGCAGACGTTCGCCATCCTGCCTCTTCTGGCCTCGCTGCTGCAGAGACTGAACACGCAGTCGCATCACCTCCGTCAGCTGGTTGTCCGGTCGGAAGGGCAGCTCCAAAACTGTAGACATGCTTGGACAGGCGGTGGATACCAACTGCAAGGCCGGATTAGTTTGGCGATTGTGTCAAAACGTAGCGTCTTCGCTTTCTCTCTGTCCTCCTCGTTCGGCCCAGTAACTCTGACTCTGTGCTCTCGCCCGCAGGCTTGTGCGATTATGCATGTGTGCATGTCTGTGTGGCTTCGATAGGATAGGGTGGGCCCCTACGCAGGAGTACAGAAGTGAAGATGTGCTAGGCAACAAGATCTAATGACATTTGCAACCACAGCACGGGGTTTGCCCTCAGGGAGTGTGCTTAGTGCTGTTTGTCACACATTTCTTTGGCTCGGTAATATCTGACACGAAGCACTATATTACCAAACTCCTAAAGGCTTGCTGTTAGAGTAAAGCACTTCTGTGTTGGCGCCTGGGCTTTATCAGGTGATTGGGGAGAAGGAAAGGGTAAAGGGGAAGCCCTTTTACTCCCCGCTGGCTTTTGTATTGGCAGACAGAAAGGGAACAAAGGTGCCTTCTGCTTTTGTTTCTGGTCAGTCGTCAGGTGTGTCACCTACCAGAGTTCAGTTGCTGCATAACGACGCTGGGCCCAGATGAAAGCTGAGATAGATGGCACCTTTGCTCTCTTACCATCCACAGTGCAGAGTCAGAGAGTAAGCGGTAGCAAGGTGGAGTGCCTCCCGAAGGATTACAAAATGACTCGGAGGTTTCTGTGGTGCAGTGCTTTGTTTTTTCTTTCCTTCCCCCTCCTCCTCCTCTTTTTAAAAGAGCTGTTGCTGCCTCATAGAACTGGTCCTCTGGAGAGGCCAGATTCTCTCCATCAGCAGAGTGTCACCTCCTGTAGAGAGGTTTGACAGGAACTGCTGTTCAGTAAGCGCACCTTGACATCTCCAAGGACACCCGCTGGAACACTGTCAGTTAATTCACACGTGGTGTCACTCAGCGCATCATTTGCAGTTTTCAAAGGTTTTGCAGGTGCCCTTTGGCAGGTCGCCTCCAGGTTGGCTTCTCTGTTACGACACCGAGTCTCAGCGGGAAAGCGACACTTCATAAATTTTAAAGAGAACTCACAACATGACATGCAGAGAATTAAACTATGATGAACTCGCTGTACGCGACTCGTTAGGCACCAAAACACAAATGGAGAAAGCGGTTGGCGACTGGCTGGTACAGGAAGTTACATTTAGAAGCTAAAGACGAGGCCGGTTTGTTGCTTGAGGTAATGCAGACCAGAACAGAGCAACAGTTCCACTTCAACAAAAATATAAACATTTAATTATTAAAAAAAGCCCTTTGAACCGTTTGGTTAAGCTAGCACAATTAGCAGATGTCAGGCTGCAACTGATGATTAATCGATCGTTTTATCTATAAATTGTCAAAACGCTGCGACAAAGGGCCAAAATTCCCATCATGATTTCAAAGAGCCCAAAGTCACATCTTCAAACTGCTTCTTTTATCCAACCAACATTCCCAAACCCAAAAACTGTTTGTTTACTGTCATAAATGGGGGCAGTCTTGGATCAGCGGTTAGGGTGTCGGACCCGTAACCGGTGGATCGCTGGTTCGATTCCCCGTCCCGGTGTCCATGGCTGAGGTACCCTTGAGCAAGGTACCTAACCCCCACTGCTCCCCGGGCGCTGCACGCGGTCGCCCACTGCCCCGGGTTTGCTGTGTGTGTGTGCACGTCACTTGGGTGGGTTAAATGCAGAGAACAAATTTCGTTGGAGTGAGTTCCCTCCAATGACAAAATATGTCACTTTTAAATGACAAATAAAGCAGCAAATCCTTTAAGAAGCTCGAATCAGAAATCTTCCATCGACTGATCGATTTTTTGACCTTTGTTCGTTGCTGCTGTAATCAGATGATGATTCTTTCTTTAGTTTATAGAGATTTTAAAAACATTTTCTCTCCAGCGAGATAAAAACAGGACAGGCACCCAAAATCTAAATGCTTGACACTGAGTCAGAATTGGAAAGTAGAGTTATAGAGATAAATAAATGAGAATTGTAATGTTCAGTCCTCATGTCTTTATTGGGCTCTACAGAAAACTCTGCACTGCTCTGTACGGTGCTTGTTTTTGTATTTTTCAGCAATGGGTCTGTTTCTGATACCTGCTGTCTGTGTGCACCTCGAGACTTTATGTGAATGTTTTGTTTTTTAGCTCAAAATAATGACTACAGTTCACAAAATGGACTCAGGGTTATAGGTGCTTCACTGGACCGTAGTAAACGCAGAAGGCCAGAACACACACACACACACACACACATTCACACAGTTATTACCTCTCACCCGTGTCCTATTACAGCTGGATTTATGACTGAGAGAGCCAAGTTGATAAATTTGTCTCCTAATCCTAACTGCATCAGCAGACATGGCAGCCCACTCCACCTTGACATTATTTATGCTCCATGGACCACCGGCTGTTTGTTTGTCTTACCTGCCCCTCTGCTCCTCCACCTCCTCCTCCTCCTCCTCCTCCAGGTCATTCCTGACTGGAAGGAGCAGGAATGGGATGCAGAGAAGCCAGACTCGTATGCTGGAATTTTCCACTTTCGCTTCTGGCGCTTCGGTGAGTGGGTGGACGTGGTGATTGACGACCGGCTACCGACGGTGGACAACCAGCTGGTCTACTGCCACTCCAATGACAGCAACGAGTTCTGGAGTGCCCTGGTGGAGAAGGCCTACGCCAAGTTAGTACCAGAGCCAACAAATGCACACGTCCAGTTTTAGAAACACCTAACACCTCTCTGTTGGCTTTCAACTTAACTTCTTTTCAGCATTCAGGCAATAGCCAGACTTGACGTTATTAGATGATTATTTTCATTATCTAGTAGTCTGCCAGTTATTTTCTTGATTAACTGAAATTTTGTCTATTAAGTATCAGTAAACTGTGGAAAATTCCAATTCAGCTTCCCCCTAATTATTTCTGACATCTTTAAATGGTCTTCTTTTGTCCTAACTCATATCACTGAGATTCCCTTGCATTTGCCTGAAAAATGAAAACAATTACTAGATTAGCAAAGTGATTGTTGACTGATTTTCTGGCCACTCGACTTGTCATTGCAGCTGTAGTAAACACAACCCGGCTCTCCTCCTCTCGCTGCAGGGTTTATGGCTGCTACGAGGCTTTGGATGGGGGGAACACGGCTGATGCACTGGTGGATTTCACAGGCGGTGTTTCAGAGCCGGTGGACCTGCTGGAGGGTCAGATGGCAACAGACGAGGTGGCCCGTAACCAGCTGTTTGAAAGAGTTCTTAAAGTCCACAACAGAGACGGCCTTATCAGCTGCTCCATCAGGGTAAGCACAGAGCTGCGTGGCAGGCCCGGATTCGGCAGCTCCTCTGAGAAACTGTGTTTAGATCTTACCTGACTGGTGTATGGCTGCAAAGTGGGGGTCTGCATGATAAAGGCAAAATCTGTGATCAAGTCAATGAGTCAGTGAGTGTTTGCTGCTGAGCCAACGGCACAAACACGTTGGCAGATGTGTTACACTTTGCATTTTTTGGGTTTGCTCAAGCGTCTTCAGTTGTGATAACGGCTTTATTTGACTGTACTTAAGCCCAGAAAGGCTCTGAACTAAATGCTAACATGCAGGTGTCTGTTAGGTATAATGTTCATCAAGTTCACCATCGTAGCTTGGTGTGTTAGTATGCTCACATTTACTCAGCACCACATAAACACAAAGTATAGCTGAGGTTCATCTCATTAGAAACTGATATGGCGCAAATGAAAAGTCAGGCTTAGTTATTCCTCTTTATTCTGAAGTTTTTGTTCCAAATCGATCTGCGTTACATCTTGGCATTTCGATGACGTATAAGGATGCTCACACTTTGCGGCATTTCAATGCTTTTTCTCTAAAAATTGTTCAATCCACAAAAGCTTATCCCTTGTGCCCCAAAAGCCCTTTAATAATTAGAGAATTTTTGTGCTACAATTTGAAAATGCAGGGATGGAAAACTCTGTCTGTAGTGGCTGACTTTGTGGAGACGTCCTGTGTCTTGCAGCAAAGATGGCAGCCTTCTTTAGTGCCAGATCAATGCATAAATTCTTTCTGCAACTTTTCAAAGGCTCTTCATTGCGGTGCAGTAATCTGTGTGAGATTACATGAGGTACACTCAGATGAAGGGCTTCTGATTTACCTGTTTTGACGATGTCGTGGTTGCACAAAACTTGGGTACAGTTATAAGTACTTAAATTGCCAGCTCTTCAGATAAAACTGATACCCAGCAGAGCTCATTTGCATTTCCCCAAATATTCCCTGCATCTGAATGACAGTTCATCTCTTGTGCTGATTGTTTTTGATCAACCAAGTCAACTGGGAGCCATCAGCATGAACAAGGTGTTAGGAAACTCGTCTATAGTGTTAAAGTCTCAGTTTCTTGTTATTGTTGTTTAACATTCAAAGCAAAGAAGTCCTGGCCTTGCCTGCAGAGAGTTTCTGTCTCTCTCTGTGAATTCACATCTGCTTCTTAAGAGAATAATCATGCTGTTATAGGAATTTCACTGTTTGGCACTTGGTCTTATGCTTTACACCAATCTCATTCCCTGACGTCTTCCAACAGCCAATTTACAATCCTTCATTGTGATTCAGAGTCAGTTGCAGTTCAGTTTTTAAATGGTACAACTCTTTTATATGCATGAGTTTATACACTGGAAGGTCTGTTACTGAGTGATGAGAGTACAGAGAACATAACCAGTACCACACAAAAATGCATTTTCCACATTTATCCATTCTGCTTTAGCTTGTGTTTTTCACTTGTAAATTGTTATTCTGGGATGTATGAATTCCACACGTATCCTCTGGGAGGCCCAAGGCTGGTCTGCTCTCACTCTCATTTCATTTTCATCTTTCTTGGACAGACTAAGGGGAAACCATTTAGAAATAGAGAGGAGAGAAAGGCATCGTGGTCTGTGAAGTCTTCTTCAGGGGGCCCAAAGATAATTAGACATCGTCCAAACTTTTGTCAGTCCGAAAAGGTAGGCAGTAGAGTTGCAAACCCCTAAATGTTCCTGTTTTGCAGGCCACCACTGTAGAGGACATGGAGGCACGGCTGGACTGTGGCCTGGTCAAAGGCCATGCCTACGCAGTGACTGACGTGAGGAAAGTGCGGCTTGGTCACGGACTGCTGGCCTTCTTCAAATCGGAGAAGCTGCACATGATCCGCATGAGGAACCCCTGGGGAGAGAAGGAGTGGAGCGGCCCCTGGAGCGACAGGTAGCCGCCACGCTGCCACCTGCAGACACAGATGAAATATGTGAATTTTTTTTTTGCGTTATTGAGGCCCGTTGAGCTGTCTTTGTCTGTCAGATTTCCATACAGTGACACGGATGAATCAGACATGAAACATTCCCAGAACAAAGTGATGGATTTGTCCTTCCATAACTGTCCTTGCTGCGACCTGCACCGCTTTAACCAATGTCACTGATTGACTTTTCAAATGACAAAGCGCACTGGTTCCCTTTGTCTCTTAAAATTCCTTAGAGACTGCGTGTGATGAATGAGCAAACAGCAAACTGCACAAAGACCAACCCATATATAATGTCCACAAGGTAGACAAGAAAGCAGCACAATGACAAATGTCATGTAGACAATAATAAATGGATATGCAATCAAGCTAATGGGCCCCACAGTAAAGATGAATGGCTGAATTCAGCCCTGCTGGATCTTGTTGTTTTTTTTTTCTTTGTTTGTTTGTTTTTTTTGAGACCAGTTGCAATGCAGCTCAGATATTATTTTCACCCGGGACCCTCCCAAACAGACAGGCCAAAATTGAGTTGACAAACCCTTCAATTCAGATGTCTAAGTAAATCAAAATGATGGGTTCTCACAAGTGGTCATTCAGTCAGGTGGGCAAAACTGTTCAAAGCATCTTTCATTCCAGCTCTACTTTCTGCCTCACTCCTTCATTCATAGGCAGCGCTGAGACGAAGTTGCCCCCTCGACATCTCTCAGGCCTTGATTTGTTGGCTAGCAGACTCTGGGAAACAAACGGGGAGATGGTAAAGCAGCATCATAATGGAGTCTGAATTATTGATGAGGCCCGAAAGACAGAAGATGTTATTAAACTGAGTCATCTCTCTTCTTTCTCAATCATTCGCTCCCTCTATCTCAATCATTTATTCATGGTTTGTTAAAACCTGTTACTGTAAATGGAGTCTGACAGCCTGTTGAGATGCGGACGTTTGTCAGTGAATTATAAACACAGAGCTGATGCATCCAGTAAACCCTGAGCGATGAATACAGAACAGACCTCGACGTTCAGCTGTGATTCACAGTAAAAAAAATACACATTTTTATATTCAGCTGAATAAGATGACACAACATATTGCTCAAGAGTTATAAACATGTAAATTATTTATACATCTGAGCTTGATACAGATGCTGAGAATTTTAATTTCCAATTACTGATTGTTAGCTAAACAGCCACTTGTCTCATTAAAACATCCTTCGTTTGTTTCCTGTTTCTTTTTGAGCATAACTTCACTCACTCAGCATGTGTTTCTGAATTTTAGGTTAATAACATCAGCACACTGCAATCAGTCTGTGACCCCATCTGTAGATTAAATCCACAGTCAGGGTTTCCTCAAGGTTGTAAAACTCATATACTCGTATACATAAACTATACTGATACTGGCTTGCCATACTGTATAGCAACTTCATAAGACAGTTAAATCAGACATTGAACTCCAGATGCAGTAATTGTTTCTAGCAGCTCGTCACACTCGTGCTGTTCTTCTGTCTTGTGTGTGTTTTTGCGCACTGCAGCTCAGAGGAGTGGAACAAGGTGAGCAAGAGCGAAAGGGAAAAGCTTGGCGTCACCGTGCAGGACGACGGCGAGTTCTGGTGAGAGCCTTTAAAGGACTAACAGTCTTGTTCTTCTCTTGTCAGAGAACCATTTGTTAAGGTGGTGCTGGCGTGGTAAAAATGACATCATCTGAATCATTACACGTTTATTGTCTCATCGATTAATACACACCTGATGGTGTATGGGAACCGCTTGACATTTTGAGCTATTAAAGGAATAGTTGAACATTTTTGGGAAATAACGCTTAATCGCTTTCTTAGTGAGAGTTTGACAAGAAGATCAACATCAGCCATATCTCGCACAAACACTGGAGGTGCTCCCTGACATGGACATGCAGCAGGAAAGTGAATAAGTTTATTTCCCAAAATGTCGAACTCCACAGAAACGTAAATAAAGTCCTTGGGTAAGCACAGAATCTTTGTAGATTTTGGGGGCTTTTTGGTATTGAAATGGTCAAATGAGAGCATTGATGGTATCAGTTAAAAGCCCATATTGGTCAGCATCTGAACTCATTCCATGTCAGCAAAGGAAATCCTGGTCTCCCTTTAACATGTAACCCTTTTCTTTGTTCCTGATCTCATTTCCTCTATTTTTGTACCTGTTCAAGGTCTTCTTCTTTCAAGCTTTACCCTCTCGTTGGTATCCACTCTCTCCGGTATCTTCTCTCCTGTCCTTTTCCTGCCCTCCTGCAGGATGACGTTTGATGATTTCTGTCAGTACTTCACGGACCTGATCCTGTGCCGCCTCATCAACACCTCCTACCTGAGCATCCACAAAACCTGGGAGGAGGAGGTGATGAGGGGCTCCTGGGTCCACCGCCAGGACCCTCTTCGCAACCGATCCGGAGGCTGCATCAATCACAAGACCACCTTCCTGCAGAACCCTCAGGTTAGCTGGGCTCGTGTGTGTGTGTGTCCCTGTTTGTTCATAGAGAGATATGTGACCAGTGTTAGAGTGTGATGTGGGGTCTTCCTCTCTCCTCCCAGTATGTGTTTGACGTGAAGAAGGTGGAGGACGAGGTGCTGATCTGCTTACAGCAAAAAGAAAAGAGAGCCACACCCAAAGAGGGCAAAGGAGAAAACCTCGCCATCGGCTTTGACATTCACCGGGTAGGAACACACTCACAAAACAGACACAGGCGGGCAGAGTTTTGTTATGCTTTGTTGTAATATCGTCTCATATCGTCTCATCCTGCAGGTGGAGCTAAATCGGAAGTACCGTATGCACTCAGCCCAGCAGAAAGTAGCGGGCTCCATCTACATCAACTCACGCTGCGTCTTCCTCAGGAAGGAGCTGAAGGAGGGCCGTTACGTCATCGTTCCCACAACTTTTGACCCCGGGCAGCAGGGCGACTTCCTGCTCCGTGTCTTCACTGATGTGCCTTCAGACTGCAAGTAAATCTGATTACATACAACTGAACACATTGTGTGACAGCATGAATTCAGCTCGGTTAATCTGAACATTTGGCTTGTTCTCCACTTCAAGTACCTGTGTATACCGTGATGTGGTCACACACTGTGGGGTCTGTCTGAGGTTTGTACAAATACATAATGCCTAAAGTCGAGTAAGACTTGTAGTTTGCATTTCTCTGCTACACATAATGTGATGTGAACAGGAGGAATTTTTACAGCAAGCAAATGCTGTTCAGTATTTATATGAGCATCTGACCATCTTTTAATCTCAGTAACTTAAAACAGATGCCTGAAAAGAAGGCTCATCAGTCCAGCCGGCTTTAACAGGTCTCTAACAAACACTTGTTCGCTCCCAGAGAGCTGACCTTGGATGAGCCTCCTCAGACGTGTTGGACGGGGATGTGTGGCTACCCTCAGCTGGTCACTCAGGTCCATGTACTGAATGCTGAGGGTCTGCAGGGACAGGATTCCAATGGAGGTAGGACCCCTGCACGGAGAGCTGAAGCCTCGCTTTACTTGGCGCCTTGTATTTGCATTTGCACAGCCTCAGTCCCTGTGAGGAAAGTCTTCTGAGCAAAGCATGAGGCACCACAGCACCACCTGCTGAACTTGTAGTTACTTAACCAGTCCTAGCCTGCGGTACACGGTCGTTACCCGCTGAAAGCTCGTGCAGTGTCTTCACAAACGTGTGACTTTTACAACTCACTCACCTTCAAAGACAGTACCTTTTCTATGTGTGTGAAATTAGATAATCCTGGTGAAAGTCGGTGTAGTCTGCAGCGCTGTCCACTTACTCATTCTGTATCCTGGATCCTCCTGGTGACTGCCATGTTGTCCAGCAGGTGGCGCCAAAGTCAGAAGCGTTCATGTCCCCCACATAGTGGCTTTAATGTTGGAACATCCTTTACTTATGTAAAAGCAAATACAACAAAGTAACAATACTACATTAAGAGTAAAGCTGCCTCATTCTAAATTCAAAGTAGGAAAAAAAAATATCATCAGCAAAACCTTCTTAAACCTTGATTTGTACAAGGAATTGTAAAATGAATTGTAAGATATTGTAAATGCAAGATACTGTACTGTTATTATCTCAGAAACTGGAACTTTTGGCTCTTTGTTTTCTTAGTCAACATTACCAGGTTCTCAACATTTAACTGTGAAAAGTAGCTCCCTTTTTGTTTAACGGCACAGTAAATATAACATCTTTGAGTCTTACAATGAGAAATGAATTGGTAGCTTAATTGTTAATCATCACGTTATGTCTGTGTGAGGACCAAAACATTGTGTTTGTGATCCTGTGCCACTAAGAACCTTATTGAAATAACAACCCGGTGAATTGAACTGATAATCAAAATAATCATTCTGTGCAGTGTTTTGGAAATAAACACCTAGTCAATGCTTATACTCACAGTGTTTGTTGTCAACACAATCCACTGATGTAAGACTTTTTCTTCCCTCAGCTGTGGATCCTTACGTGATCATCACCTGTGAAGGAGAGAGGGTTCGTTCACCAGTTCACAAGGACACGCGGTGCCCAAACTTTGACATCAAAGGCCTGTTCTACCGCAAGAAACCCAAGGAGGGCATCCACGTCGAGGTGAGCTGTCCCCCTGTGCAGCCATCCCACTGCGGGGCTGAACGCTGCAGCTCAGATCCTGTGAATCCAAGCTGTCTGGCATCAAAAGCATCATCACTTTACCAGCAAGGATTACAGTTTCCAGCAGGCACATTTTATTGTGCTGCTGTCACCAAACCAACAGATGCTTTACTGTGAGTGAAATGATGCGTCAAAGATTTTCGCCTTAGAATATCCAACAAATGCTTTCCTCCTAAGTAGAGAAGCCGCTGAGTGTTTGAAGGTTATTTATTTTGACTTTACAACTCTGATGAGACAGTCAGAAAATTAAGCTTCTTCTGTCGCACTCCTTTACTGGCTCCCTCGACCCCCTCGTTCGTTCGTGCTCTTAGCTCATTCTTAAACTCTGTTTCTTAATCTCGCGCTGTTTTGATTCAATCAGAGAGCCCCTAACTTGGTTGTTAAGGTTTGTTAATATTAAAACTACTTCCTAGTACTTCCTTATTTTGTAAATGAAGCGGAACACGTCATATTTGATATGTTCAGCAACTGCGAACGCCTCATTATCATACTTAACTGCTCCCTTTTTATTTATTTATTTATTTAATCTTATCCCTAACATTTCTCACCTGCCTTTTCCATCAAAGTTCCTTTTATCATCTGTGTGTGTGTGTGTGTGTGTGTGTGTGTGTGTGAGACTGTATCACATGAGAGTCCTGCCGCAAAGGAAATTTGCAGAACATCCACAGCCAATCAATTACAGGCTCAATACCAGGCAGGATGTGCGAGCCAGTGTACTTGTTAGGGAATTATTGTTGGTAATATGATGTTGCATTTACTCAATCAGACCTGTGAAATTACATCATTTGTATCTCGGCGAGAGCAGGCAGAAGTGTGCTGCTCTGTAGAGAAATGGTGCTTGTAATAAGGATGCGCTGCACATATCACACAGATACTAATACTCAAACCTGTACTGACTACCATTCACCACTTCACTCTTTTTTTTCTGTCCTAAATGTTAAATCTCTTAACTCCCCCGTGTCAAACTGGTTAAGATAACGTGGAGCAGCAGCTTCAGATCCATCCGTCCTTCATATATGAGTGAAACCAGGCAGGGTTCATCCTGTGGGATTGCTGTGGTGGTGGGCAGACCTGACAAACAGGCCTGAGCTGCTGTGATAAATGATGTGCTGATGTCCTCTGTGTCCAGTGAAAAGGCCTCCCTCAGTGTAATTACATGCTTGTACATCTCATCACCAAACCACTTAACCTGTCTGTGGCTCTGCAGACCCAAACTGACCTGCTAAACCGCGGAGGTCAGGGTCGTTTTCCTGTACCAAGTATTTCCCAAACACAACAACCTCCTGACAGAATCACAAAGTGCAATATTCTTCGTCAACTCTTCCAGTTTTACAGTAAAGGCCTACCGGTGCCTGCACATTAAAATGCATTTACTGCAGATGCATAAAGTGCTTAGTGCTGTAAATCCAGCAGAGCGGGACTGGATTTAAAGTAGATTGGTGGTGTTTTCAGTGTTGAGACCATCTGGCAGATGGGATCGATGTAACCCTGATAACTTCAGTGAAGTTCTGAACTTTTCTTTTTTTTTTTTTCTTTTACCTCCAACTGTTTTCTTGATGATAAAAAAGGATAAATCTTTTGCTGTATAACTTATGTTTGTACATCCAGTGTACAAAAGGTTCGATCAACTCGTAATCTGAAGCACTGAAAGTTCAGAAAAAGCACTGAAATGTATGTGTTTCTAGTTCTTCTCCATTTTAGAAATCAAATACAACATGTTGTATAAGTTAATTCTCTTTGAGGAATATGGTGTAAATAACATTTGTTATTTTTTTACTTAATGCTTCACTTAGAAACCCCCGTACATCAGCACTTCTTCCTGTTCTTCGTTCTTCTTCTGTGCTCCTCTTGGTGTCACTTCCCTTGTGTATTTTCTCAGTGCTTTTCTTCTTTGTGACTACTTATTGCCTTTTGTCTTTTTTTCTCCTCTTCTCTCTTTTCCTGCTCCCCCTCACCCCCCCTTATTTTGCTTTTTGGACATCTCCCTTCCCCCCCCTCGAGCGGCGAACAGATCTACAACAAGAACATGATCGTGGACACCTTCCTGGGTCAGGTGATCCTGTTCAGCGACCCCAACGAGCGGCAGGAGCAGCACACGCTTCACCTCCGCGACAAGGGCAGCCGCCAGGACAACGACCTTCCGGGCACGCTCACTGTGCGCCTCATCACCTCGACCACGCTCACCAACATCTGAAGGGATCCCTTATACAATTACAATGATCAACTCTCAAGGTGGCGTTCGATCGTGCCCGCCGTTCATGCTCACCGTCCGTCCTCAAACCACTGCAAGCGCTCACTGTGTTATTTTCTTCTGCCGCTTGCGCTCTTCGTGTCTCTCGTTTGTCATTTTTCTTTTGCTTTGGCATTCAAGTTCTTTGTTGTTTTTTGAAGGCCTGCACCTACGTTGGAAGGTGTCCATCTTTGATCTCATTCCTGCCAAATTATCCTTAATTTTAGTGTCAGAAATTTGTTCCTAAAGTAGCTTTTGTAGCCAGAAACTCCATCAACAACTAAGCTACAGTTTGACAGATTTTTAAGAAGAGGCCAGTATTAGCCTTAAGTTTTATCAGTCTGATCCTAAACTACAAGCTCCTTGTTTTATTTCTGCATATTATTATCTTCACTAACACACACACACACACACACACACACACATACAGTACATATGCAGACATTTCTGCGCTCTCCATGCATGTGCCAATGTTTCCAAGGGCTATGCATTGCCTTAAGGTTGAGTCCGTCTCTCCACCTTGAGGAGGTGGGGGGTGATGATAAATACTCTGTATCCTCTGCTGTTAGCACAGCTTTCCATTCTTCAAACTCATGTCCCGCTTTTCGTCATAGTTTCAGTTTCTTTCTCCTACATGTTGACATAATGTGTACTTTTATTTGTGCGTTTTCATCCCACCCGGTCCGCTCAGCCAGACACCTCAAGTCTTCTTCACCAGTTATGCCGGTGCTTGGGAGCGCATGCAGCACTGTCTGTCACTTTGTACTATGGACTTTACAAACGATAACCGACTGCAGCTATTCTCTCCCTCTACTGAGAGCTTTTCTGTGTTGTTCTGTGAGTGCGCTCGTGTGTGAAATCTTGCCTCCCGTCTTCCATCACCATTTCAAACTCCCCGAGACGCTTTCTGCCGGTTGCTATGGACGATCTCAAAACTGCATGGCTTTAAAAAAACAAACAAACGATAAAATTGAACTCTTTGCCTGTGCTGCACATCTCTTCGGTCGTAGCTTAGCAGCCGGTGCATCTGACAGTACTCCTCTTCCTCTTTGACCCCCCCCCCAAATGTGTACACCTTCCCAGTCCAGCGGAGTGCAAAGATTCACCCTGACATAATCAAGTGCTTTATGGGACCAAAGATGAGCCAGACCCTCCGCTCTCTTAGTCCCCTTTTGAACCGGTCTGGCCTGACCTGGCCTGGCCTGGCTTGGCCCAAGCCTAGCTACAAACCACCACCCCCTGTGCCACATCATCTCTTAACGGCAACACCACTGCCTGACGCTTCCTCTGACTTGAGTCTGTTGGCCCGGGCCAAAGGCTTATGCCACGTGACCCCGAGAGACAGCAGCTGTGCTTCTGCTGATGGCACAGAACAGGCGTGTGTGTGCGTGTGTGTGTGCGTGTGCGTGTGCGTGTGTGTGTGTGTACTGCTAGATCCAGCCTTGCTCTGAATGGGAGTGCCTGGGGTGAATGTATATGTGTTGGTCCATGTTGTACCCGGAAGAAATCGATTTCTGAGGAAAGGTGTGAACCGAAAAAGAAAAGAGCCCTCCAGGGGAACACACACACCTTGCACTTTATTTCATTTCACAGTGGGAGAAAAAGACCCTCAAGTAAAAAAGAAAGCGGGGGGAGCACAGAGGAGCCGTCCTGCCAAACAACCTGTGCCATCGCCTTGGGTCCTGGCTTTGCCTCTGCGGCAGGAAAACAACATGAGACTTTTGATGAACTCTGTTGAACCAGTGCTGGTACAATGTAATCTATCTCTTGATCTCTTGATGGCGTTTCTTGCATCGATCACGTGGCCATCCAGTTTGACCTTTTAGCACCGAGGCTTTTAATGACAGAAGCCCAGACAGAAAAGTGCAATATCATTGCAGATGATTTTCATTCCAAGTTTTATTGACTTTTGTGTATTTTCCTATCCCCCCTCCCCCTTCATGTTTCTTAAGAATAATTAAAAATCTAAGTTACAGTTATTATCAAGACATTTCCTTTTGAATGTAACATTTAGTGGACTAATCTCTCAGTCAAACTATCAAGTCCTTTTTCCTTGTTTTTCAGCGCCTTTTTCCATTACTTGAACTGTCGCACCTGGCGTTCAGTTGATCACACACCTTTGTGTACAGCATCTTTATAAATGTGTCTTGCATGGGTTATTTTTCCAGTATGTTCATGGCCTTGTATTGTACTGTTAAACTGTTACTATATATATTTATTCTTTCTATCTCAAAAAGTCTTGGAAATGCTAGTTTTGAGCAGTCAGCATGTCTACACTAATGCACCTCCTGTCAGTCTGATCATATCAACAGGTTTGAAACAGTTACGTCTTGTAATACAGTGATGCATTCATAACGCCTCTAGCGTCAGTGAACATTAGCAGCAGTTGTTGACTACTATTTAGGTGCTACTTATCTTCTCCGTGCTCTTTTTTGTGTTGTTTTCAGTCTGACAGAGTGTTTTCGTTAAGACTGAATTTGGAAAATGTTTGCTTGCAGCGTTAGAAACTGAAGTGCCAAGCGGTGGGAGGTTTAACATGTGAGCTTGTTGCTGGAAAGCTGTTGGTCTTTATTTACAAACCAGGTGGGAGAAGAAGGAAGAACTTCTCCCTCACCGAGTACTGCTGAAGTGTCCTTGTGCAAGGCACTGAACTCCTACCTGCACCAGAGGAGCCTCGTATTGGCCAGCTGTTGGAAAGAGCAGCTTCCAGGTGTGACTGCTTATGCTGGTTTAAACTGTGGTGACAGATTTTTGGTGCTAAAGGCGTCGACTGATGTTTGGATTTGGTTCACAGACCAGCGGGTGCCTCATGTTTTACCAGCAGATTTGAGTCACACGACTAAGCGTGTTCATCCATTTTCTAAAAGCTAAGCATCTGATTTGCTGAAAAATGACTTTTGAAAACTCGCTCTTCATTCTAACATTAACCTTCAAACTAACACAAACAAAAAAAAGGTTCAGTTGGGAAACTCAAACACTTGTCTGAGAGGTTTCTTGCAACAACTGACAGTAATTATTTTAAAATTATTTTAAAATTATTTATTTATTTTTGCCAGTTGCTTCAAAACAAAGATGGTGGCAGGAAATGTCATATGCCCTCGCTAGATGTAGATCACTTTTTCTGTGCCATAACTGTCTTCCCAGTTATGGCACAGTAAAATCATCTTGTTGGGAAAACCAGTGCTTAGCTCTGTGACTCAAATGTAATGGTAATGCATCAGAGGTACCAACTGGGAGTAGGCGATATCGGCTATAATTCTCTAAAAGTCTGACATCAAGCCTTGTTCTCTTATTTTACATCACAATTTATAAAAACCCAAATAGAATATTTTCAGAAACATATTAACCTACACAAATGGCTTAAAAAACAGCTCCATGGCACATTCATGTACACCAGTTCAACCTCACTGTCTACTTTGAGTCGGTGTTTAATATTTGTGTTGTTGTGATAGTTGCTAAATGCATTGACAGCATTTTTTGTGTTTTACAAACATACTGAATTTGTGTTTGCAGCTCATTTATTATCAATATACTAACAGATTCTTTGTTTTAGTGCTTAAAACCTTCCCCTGCCCTCAGCTTCAGCTGTGCTTTATGCTTAGTTTATTTGGTTAAGTGTAAGGCTAAAGCAAGACGCTACCTGCTAAACATCGACATGTTAGCGTTGTCATAGTAAATACGTTAGCATGCTGACATTAGCTTGTAGTTCAAAGTACTGCAGTGCCTAAATACAAGCTCACAGAGCTGCCAGCGTGGGTTTTAGACTCTTAATTGCCAATGTGTACATAAAGATCAAGCAAATGGCAAATAAAATGCATTGCTGAATATTAATTCAGTTGTTAGTTATCTATGAATAATAATTTATGAACATTTACAGGTCAATGCATTTAAAAGACAGCATGGTGGGAAAAGTGTGTGTGTGTGAGTTTCTTTCCTCGTGCACATTAGAGGGTTTAAAGGCAGACAAGGAGTGAATTAGTATTCATGAATGTGCCATTTGACAATGAAAGGTTTCCCTCATAGATTTAATATCACAGAGTTTCCCTTCAGCTGATGCCAGAACCACATTTTACTTTGAGGTTTCACCTCAGGGTTTCAGCGGCGACCAGCTGTGTCATTGATGTGGCTCCCTGTTTTCTTATTTGTATGGATGTGGCACAGAAATATAACCACTAACGCACAACCTGACAGCTTTGATATATGGGAGTGTTTGGGCCTGAGAGTCGCTGTGTCGCTCACAATCCCACAGTGAAAGTAAGAGAAGGAGCCAAAATATCAGCGTGTCAAGCTCAATGTGAAGTCTTGTCAATCCACTTTGGTCCTCTGCTCATGTGCCACAGCCGTGCCAAAAGGACCACTGATCTACTGAAAATTATGCTTTGTGGGTGATGAAGTGGTACTGTTGGACAAATCTAAGACGGGCGAAGTTTTTTAATACCTTATTCTATTGCCCATAACATGTCTGTGTTTGTCTTTGCCAGCGTCGTTCATTTTAATTGTTGCACTTTGTGATTCTTTTCCAAAAATGTTATGGCTTTCGCTGTTAAGCACCGCACACATACACACACACACACAAACACTCCAGCCATAAGACTAACCAGGCCTGGTTGGAGTGTATGGACCTTGGCTGTATTTTTTTATTTGTTTTTGGCAATTTGCTATTAATCTTATCGGTTTCCTGTATATAGTTTCCGCACAGCCATGCCAAAGCAGGTTTTACGAACACAAAACCATTCAAAGTAGGCTGAACTGCGCAAAACAGTGGTGACTTTTGTACGAATCCAAAACAAACAAACAAACAAAAACAAAAAAAAAATAAAGGAAACGCCAGTGCATGTAGCAAAAGCGCTTCAAATCCGCTCGCGTCATTACTGATCGGAGTACTTTTGTTATTTTGTGAGTGTGGAGACACGCAATCCGCTGTTGCTACTTTGATAAACATACTGTGTGAAGTCGAAGGCTTATGTTGCACACTTGCATGAAGTTAAACAGTATCCAGTTTTCTCATATTTTGTATTCAGTAACCTGCAGTATACAGTATGTATATAAAAGTAGCAGCAACGTATCAGTTATTATCATTATTATTATTAATGTGAGATCCATGTTCTGATGGATGTTATAAAATACATCCCCAACATTTATTTCAAGAGGAAGATGTTCTTGTTCACTACCTCTGGTGATCAGCAAGTATACTTAGAGGAATCAAGTGAATTAGTCACCTTTTCCAAGCCCCATGATACCTACTTTCCTCATGACTTTCGGCCGTTGAAGCGGAGAGAGTCGGCGGTTGGCTGCAGCTTTCTTCTCTTACACATCTGCAGGAAGTAAATGATGTAGGAACGCAGAAAAAGTTAGACATTTAGCTTCACCTCATGCTGAAGTGATGGAAAATCTGAATTCTTCAGCCAAGTAGCTAAATATGCTACGTGGTCCGAGGCCTCGATCTTCAGGTGCCGCCCATCGCTGGTGGAAGGCGGAGGTCTGAACACATTTGCTCTTGCAAGGTGTGAAGGGCATCATATCCTTCCCTCAAACCTCCTGTAGCGTAGCAGCGTATCACAGGAATAAGAATAAGCTGGATAGACGAAAGTGAACATTTATGGAATTTGGATGGCTGAAAAGTATTTTTTGTGTGTATGTGGCTTTTTCCGCTCTGTTTGTCACTTGTAGACGGGACGATGACGTGATCACAGCTGAGGTTTGCTTGCCTGCTGATCTTATAGGTACTGCTGCATGTGTCCAATGTTACGAGACACTGGTGACGGAGCTCTGGAGAGAGAGTACACCGGGTATTACGTTTATCTCAATGACAGCATTTTGTAGACCGCATTGAACCTGGTCACCGGATACCTTCTGCGTTCTCGTTATTGATTGATTGACATTTTTATCTGAGATGGAGTCTTGTCCACTCAAGGAATGAGCTTGTGATTCTTCCTGTATTTTTCTGCTGATGTTTATTAACTGGAGACTGAATACCTACTGCATGGTGACACTTCTAGAAGATGCTACGGTCTTTATAACAAGTATCTTTTATCAGTATTTTATAACCTTGTCGATTTTATATATCCACTTTACCCTGCGGTCTGAGCTCGTATGTTTACCGATAGTTAGGTTTCAGAGAGCTGTGCTGTATGTTCTGTACCGTGTGCTTGTCCGTGTTTTCTTTTCAGCGTGAGCTTTCTGTTCTTCTTTTTCAGTGCGTGTTCGTTCAGTTTGCTCCTCGGTTACACTGTGGTTATTTTATAGCTACAACCTGAAATTATTATTTTTTTTCTTTTGTATTTAATGTCAACTTGTGGCATGACTTTGAAATAAAACGGGAAAAACTCGGGTTTGTCATCATTGTAATTTATTGAATCTCTTTTGAGCAAATTTATCGCTCGAATTTTCGGCTTGACACCATAAACACTTGAACGAACAAACATTCAGACGAACTGGTAACAGGCACAAGCCAACAGCAGTAGAAAAATGATTAAACAATAAAACAGTTTAAGCAAATAAATAAAAACTAAGTATATAAATTATGATATCGGCTAACATTCGAGGCAAACAAGTGTCTGTAGATTTCCTCTCCTCCAGAAACTAAAGAGGTAAAGAGTTTTCCCATAATCACTGAGTCAGATTTGTAACCTGTTGACTGACTTCTAGCCACGTCCTTCTTCCTCTGCACTGTGTGCGTCATTAGGACATCACCTGAAATAGACTGCATACTGTACTCTTACCAAATAGATTCAGACAGACCTGAAATCAACACTGAAAGTCCAGTCTGCTTTCACAAAGTGAATTTAACACTTGGCTTTAGAGGAGCTGCAGGCAGCCAACACCAGCTGAACCGACCGGGTTTGTCTGTCATCACTGACCACCTTACACATGTAACGTCTAAAAGCAAATCCAAAACGTCTTATGTGAAAGACAATGAAATGGAATTCAGGGATTTACATCATCTGTTTTACAGCAGATCAAATGAAGAAATATAAATGGATAAAATGCACTTTGTGTATTTCAGAGGTCTTTTGTGTCTTTGCTACGCTGTCACAGTGTGTTAGAAGGTGTGTTTCCTCTGTTCTCTGCCTTAGTTTAGCATGTAGCATGAAGCTAATTATTGTGAAGCAGGAAACCAGGAATCCAGCTGAGGCTGATGGGAATGTTTTTAACTTTGCAGCTATTTGTGCTCGGTGAGGTTTGTTGATTATCATTATGAGCAATGTTTTCTTCACCTCAGTTGAAATCTCAGAGACACTCAGCATGTCAAACTGAGGTGATCTGCATGGAGAAATACCTCCACAGGTATGTGAGAAAGTGAGTTTTCTTATAAATTTCTGTGAACTGACCCTTAAAAGTGACTTAGGGCAACCACTTGGAAATCATTACATGTTTCACCTCCTTCTCCACCTCCCAGCTGGTGTCTGTATCTGCCACCAACAGGCTCCACCTCCCAGCTAATCAGGATCAGCAGCCATGAATGAGACACAGCGAGAGTCTGGAGAGCCCCGTCACTGACCCAGACATCAAACCCTAATTTGTCCACAAACCACGTACAGGAGGCCGAAACCACAGGAGGACCAACGCAAGTGAAGGCTGCGGAAAAGTTTTTTTACAAAGAAGTTTTGTGAAAGACGCGGGTCATCCTGCGGCTTCTTCTCCAGTCCTGTACCACCTTGGTCAACCATCCCATCCACTCTGGGCCTCCTCACACCTTCCCAGGAAACACCGGACAGAAGAGACGAGTAGAAGAGTCCTCGAGGAAGAAGTGTGTTCAGAGGTAAGTGGGGCAGGTGAACGTGGATGGAGGCCGAGGGCTTAGCCTGCAGCCAGGCCACAGCGCTGCTGCTCTGCTGTAGCTTTAGGCCAAAGCCTCTTACTGCTCCCCGTCCTGTGCCAGCACTTAAAGGATCCATTATGTACCCGTCAAGGAAATACAGTAGGCTGTGATGTGTGTGCGTTTGTTTGTTGCTGAATGGATTCTTTACCTCCAGTTTAGATTCCATTAGGGATTATCTCCTGCCAGATAGGAAAACTGTTTTAAGTGTCTCCTGGAGCAAATCAAATTGGAGGGTAAGAAACGTTTTGCATTAAAACGTGTTAGCAGGAACCATAAAGGTGAAAAATGTTTGGATCAGAACAAGATAAAATCAAGACGGATTGAACAACACTGGATCAGGACTGCAACTGATGATTATTTTCCTTAAAGATTAATCATACAGTCTATGAAAAGTCAAAAAATGTGAAACAGTACCCATCACAGTTTGCCACAGTGACATCTTCAGGTATGTTGAAGATATTCAGCTTACAGTCTGTTGTGACAGTGAAAAGCAGCAAATTTGAGAGGCTGAAAGAATGTCTCTTTTTTTTCTTTTACTATTTTTGCTTGAAAATAACTGAAATAACTAACAGATTATCAATCTTACTATTACCTCATGAATGTGAGAATCCCCAAAATGTTATTACACCTCAAGTGAGGACTTTCAGAGGAACAAGAATGAACTTCATTGTTTAAACAACAAGATGTCTTGAACCAAATGTTCTCCCAAGGTGGAATCAGTGATTTTACATAAGCGATGCTGATCATATAATAAACTGGTATTGTGACCCACTTCCTGGTTTGGCTTGGGCCTCACATTTACCGCAGTTGAGCCCAGAAAAATGTGAATTAGCTTTAAACAAAGCAGCAGTTCAGCACAGCGACTTCCCTGTCCTGAGCTGCTGGTTTTCCACCACTGATAATTCTGCTTAGTACTGACCCACTACGATCTTTTTTTAAAAGTGTGTTACTGCTCAAGTCGTTCTCCTTACACTGAACCCCCCCACTGGGTTGCTGGGGCTTCATCGAGGGGGAAGTTTGAGATTTTGGGCATATTTGATCTGACAGTGTTAGTTATTGAGCTTCAGAGGTGCTGATTGGTAGATATTTCTTTTATGCCAGCTGTTTCATCCAGTTTCCAGTCTTTATTCTCTGCTGCATGAACTGGCTGCAGGGTTCCAGGTCCAAATGTAAAAGTACAGTTCACCTGAAAATGTAAAAAACACAACAGTTTAGAGCAATGGTCTGTGAAAGAAATGCTATAGTGCTTTATTTCTTCCTTTTGGTCAAAGAAGCTGCAAGTAAAAAAGCTGCATCGTAAATTGGGATAAAAGGCTCCCCCGACACAGATCTCCAGTATATGGAGACTGAAGAACAAAACATCAAAACATTTCAATAAGCATAACTGGAGGAAAAAAGCCTGAATGGACTTTACACAGGACTCAAAACCGAGCGCAGCTATGAACGAATCCGTCAGCAGGACTGCAACTTCTGCTATTGTTTTATAAAAATAAAGTGGGGAAAAAATCCTCTTTCTGACAAGCAGCTAAAGCTGTCAGATAACTGGGGTTGAAAGTAATATATATGATTTGGAAGTGAAGTAAAAAATGGCAGGACTGCACTGAATTCTGCTTTAACAGTGTCATAAAGTCAGCAATCACTTGTGTGTTGGTTTTTGCAGCGACTGAACCACAGAACTCATGGAAGACTTGGAATCATTACACTTAGGATGAACGCTTCACGCCTCTCCGTGCCCCCGAATTCCTGCCATGTGAGTGAGAACCGAAACACATACAGTACACATGCTTGTTTAAACAGCATTAAAGGCCTCACACGCAGATTAGCAGCTAAGGCATTAGCAAGGTTGCTTCGTGGTCATTACATGAAAATCTGCGAGCAGGTCAACTTGGGGTCTCATGAGCTGTGATGCAGACACATCCAATCATTTGATATCTGTGTGCTGCATTTAGTGCTTGAAGAAATGTCTTTGTTGTTATGTGGTTGTGCTCGCTGCAATAACAGTAATTAGACAGTAGAAGATCTAAGACAGCAGGTAGAAAACTGATGAATGAGAGGTATCTGTGAAGCTACTTTCCATTCATGCTAAGCTACAAGCTAGCTTAACATCTTAGGTACAGTTGTAATTATAATACGTCACCATTATTTAGGGTCTAGTGAACAATAAAGTCATCATATATGAGCTGGGAAACTAACAGAACTAAAGAGTAGCACGTAACACTTGTTGAGTCCCTCTTTAATAACACTACTTCAGGGTTTCTGGTCCACAACTTTGTTTGTAGCTCTGTTTGTGGTGCCAAACTTTGGTCCATAATAAAGTAAGTTTTGCAGGGGTTGCTGTTAAATTTTGTGCGGACATTCATGTTCCCTAAAGGGTGAGTCATACCGACCTTGGTGATCACCAGAGGGTCAAACATTGGCACTAAGTGTTGTGCAGACTAAAATATCTCAGTAGCTAAACATGAAATTTTGTCCACAACTTTTTGTCCAATTTCAATGATCCTCTGGCCTTCCATCTAGCATAATTAGCAGGCCAGACCTTTAATTTCACTACCAAAAACATAAAATATTCATGACATTCCCATCCGCCTCAGCTGTGCTTTGTGTTTAGTGCTAGATGACGTTAGCATTTAGCTCCCTGTCACAGAAATCTCCTGCAACCTCTGCTGTTCTGCACAGACATAAAACCGAGACCCAAACTCAGAACTGACAGCGACTGACCCTGGGAGCTACTGCTAAATTTGAGCTTCTGGAAAGCAATAATACGCGCATAACTTAGATGCAAGGCTACCAGAAAACAGCAGCGTCTGCAGTCTTTCTTCAGGAGCGTCGACTTGAGATTTACTTTGTGCTTGTTGCTATTGCAGCTTTTTTAGGCCAGAGACTGTGACAGGAAACCAGTGCATCTGGGTTTATAGGTTATGAAGTGGGGTTGTGGGCACAGTGAAGGCTGTAAATTTAAGTACAGATCTGTAAGGTCCGTGTTTGGGACGGTTGCCAGATTAGCACCCTGCAGTTCAGGATAAGAGGCTCGTCTCAGCTTTAGCTGAGCATATTGTGACTTGCTGCGTCGGGTATGGATGAACTTGGCTGAAAATGAACTGCATGTTGTACATCTGCAGTGCTGCTCTCCAGCAGGTCTACTGCTCCCATCTGAGAGGAGTCTGTGGGGGTTTTTATGTATAAAATTGATTTTCCAGCATAAAATTTGTCTTAAATAAACATTCTTAAGTTTTGTAGTGAGGCACATCCAACTAAATGTTAATCTACTTATCAATCCACTAATGGCCCATTAATATGCTTAGCCCCTCCCCCTATGACATCTGGGCCACACAAGCTATTTATTTGTTTGTGCTAAAATGAATTAGTGGGCTAAAAAGGTAATCTCACCTCCATTTCACTTTGTCTGTTGTGTGTTTGACGTTCTGTTTTTACTACACAATTCTACTTTTACACTTTCATCAATCAGAGTATACCACATTTACGGCTACAAAATTTCACAGTGTAAACAAAATGATTCTTCTACTCTGCAAACCAAAAGACCATCTTTCTGTATTTGGTACTTTACCATCGTCACTGTTGCTGAGGGTAACAAAGGACACACAGCTCAGCTCAAATGATTCAGCAGTCATAACTGCAACAACTATGGCTCGTACTTAAGCGATGGGATTAGCCCCAGGAATCCAAGTAAGCCTGTAACTGCCCCCACCAGACCCTTTAACCCCCCCAGCCCCTCCTTTACTGGTCTCACAAGTCCAGCTGAGCCACATGGTTGCTCTCACCCTGTTCTGACTAATTTTACTGCATGCTCTGAACTTGAATTACATTGTTTTCAGCTGTTTACTAAAACAGTCACTTTGTAGGGTAACAGTTAAAGTGTCTGCTGCCTCCAAGTGGCCAAAAGTCAATAAATACAGTTTTAAATTAAATTAGAAACAAGTTCTTGTAGCTGCTAGCTGTTTTTATCTGCACTGTACTTCAAAGAGGTCACTTGTCAGTGTTTGGTAATGTGGGTTTTACTTCCACTGATGTTGACCACGAGGTTGAGTACAAAGCATTGGTTTTGTTCTTGACGAGAGTGTAGAATTCATCCTGAAGATTATTAAGTTTCTTCTTTCAGCCGCATGTTGTCTCCTACTTGTGTCCTTTGCAGAGCCCACACATGCCGACTTCTGATGTCCTGGTATCGACCCGAGGCTGAACCATGGTCATTCTGCAGCAGGTGGGTCGTGTTGGCTCGGCCCGCTTTCATCTTGCAGGCTGTTCTTCTTTATCGTCTCAGTTTTTGTTCTTATTTTTCATAACTGACTATTCACCCCTTAAACTCCTTGTCTTTTTTTGGTTTTGGTTTTGGAAAGGGGATACCACCCACCAGACCACCACTGTCTGGTATTGTTCTGACGGGGGTCTGAAACAAATTGACCTTCCTCAGATGTGATTGGACTCGGTAGTTTTAGCCTGGTTTCACAATCACACACAAACTGATATTTGTTTCCTGTTCTTTACGTTCCTCTTGCAGATGCCCTCACTGTTCTGTCTTTAAGCAGCCCAATTCACTACGTCACCCTCGTAGGTGACACTGTTCATGAAAACCCTGCTTAAAAAGATAAGATAAGCAGACGGCAGTTATAACATCAGTAAAAGATTAGATGGAAGTTGATAAAGAAATTAGATTCTTGCTTCGTCAAAGTCATATACAACAAATTAAATTCTAATGGCTTAACAAGCATAAATGCAGTGTGTTAAAGGGTCAGTTCAACCAAATAAAGGAGTCACCTGTTCTAATTTTTGCTGTGCCAAAACATTGTGCACAACAGTAAAAACAGAAATGATAAGAGAAAGGAAACAAGTAAAGTCTTCATAAATGTGAAACAGAAATTCAGATATGCTAAATGAGGAGCTGAACTTTGTTAGTTAAGAGGATGAAATGTGCAAAATGTCCTTCAGAATGTGCACACAGTGTAAGGAAAAAAATGTGTGAAAGATTTTTTATTTCATTTCATTGTGGACATTTTTGGGTTGAAATGAAGTGACAACGTAAAGTCTGACAGCACGAAGTTAACTGGATGGAAAAACTGAACACATGCATCGTGAGTCAAGTGAGAAAAGAAATTTTGTGTGCCGTTGTTTCAATTTTCAACAGGCTAAATATAGCAGAAGCCGGCATGCCTCCTCAGTCAGTCTGACGTGGTTACCTCATATCAGGCCATAAATAGTTTCTCCTCGATAACTAGATCCCGTTGCCGCTCTGCACCCGGAGTCCTGCAGGGCACGACTCAGACACACTGCGCCGTTTTAATCTCAGCTCAGAGCCTCGGCTATGAATCTCATTCGAAGGGCGACATCTGGGTGTTGTTAAATGGAAGCAAAAATAGCATCCTTAAAGTCACAGTCTAGACGGATGAATACTGAGACTTGAGTGTTCCTCAGCAGCTTCCATCCAAACAAAAAGTGAAACTCTGAGGGTGATTCTACAGTACAGCGTGTTAGGCACCACGTGTGATGTATTGAGCACATTTTCATAGCGCTTCAAAGAAAATAGAAATATCACATAAATACGGTGGCCAAAAGAGCTCAACGTTCTTCCTCTTTATTGTGTCATCTTGTGGCGTCTTGTTCTTCTGCAATGATTTAATGACACCCGACTGTTTATCTCAGTGACTCAGCTCCTAATAACTGCATAACTTTGTGAGGGTTTTTTTTTTTAAATATAATTTTGGTTAAAATTTGTAATACATTTTTCTGGAAATGCGGTCACTTCAATAACCTGGTCGCTTAACAGATGGAACACTGATTTCAGCTGCTGTAACACAGGCTGTGTTACATACCCAAACAGCATAAAGCTTTAAGGTCAGGGGTTACATCATGCTCATATTGGTCTAAAAGTGGTCAGATTTAAGCCTTTTCCAGACCTAATCCTCCCATTCAGAGAGTTGGCAAAAGATAAAGTAGGCAACTTTGGCTGTGTGATGCAACTGTGATATTTCCTAGTTATGATGAAATAATCACAGGCACAAAAACAGTAAGATTATAGCAGAGCAAATGACATATAACCACCAGCTGACACACACGGAGCAAAGAGAAATGCTGTGTTAAATAAAATCAATCGGACATGTTGGTTGAACCAATGCAACTTCATCAGGGGGAGCATCATGTTCGACAAATGCAAGAAAACAACTTCAGAATATTAAGATCTTAAATATGAGATCAGCCCAGTTTGCAGATTAAACACTCTGTGCACCACCTGCTCAGCACCAAAGTTAGCGACGAACATTATGCAGCTAAAAAGCCAGAATTTCTGTCAATGTTGGTGGTAGAGACCAAAAACGGAGCCAAAATGAGAGTGAATGTTGTATTTAATTCATCGGGTGACCTGAAACACAAAACCAATGAGACTGTAGTGTTATTGTTTGCTAACACACACACCACACCGGCTTTATAAGAGTATTACAAACTAATGTTATTTTTATTATATTTTAGCTTATTTATAATTAATTATAGCTTCCATAGTGTCTGAGTTATGTATTCAGTATCAGCCATTTTGGATTTCTGTGTAACAGGTTGTGTTTTTCAGAGAGGGAAGTGGATGGTCGTGTACATTTTCTATTTTCTATTGGATGATTTGAGATTTTGCTTTCCATTTATAACTAAATATAAACTAAAGATAAAATTGGCCACATGTAAGCGGAGCTGTGCTTTACAATGCAGGGGGACTATGTGTGGTTGGACCTTAAGACAGGACGAGAGTTTGACGTCCCCGTGGGAGCCGTGGTCAAACTGTGTGACTCTGGACAGATCCAGGTTCTGGACGATGAAGGCAGGGTGAGTCAACAGCACAGCAGTAATCAGTAATAGTGTCATCGTATCTGCTAAGTCAATGGTCGACATCTGAGAATGCAGCTTCTTAGATAAAAAATAAGTCAAACTGGGCAAGAAACGCACGCAGACCGACCATCTTTCTTTCAAACCATTCAGCCATGATGTATCTTTCAGACCTTCTGATTTCGTCTGACTTCCTTCTCCCCGCCCACACAGGAACACTGGATTTCCCCTCAGAATGCCACCAACATCAAGCCCATGCACCCGACCTCCATCCATGGGGTGGAGGACATGATCCGTCTGGGCGACCTCAACGAGGCCGGCATCCTCCGCAACCTGCTCATCCGCTACAATGAACGCGTCATCTATGTCAGTCCCCCACCATCGCACACCCGTTCAGCTCTCACTAACACAAGAGCACACAAACGTTCACAGTCGCTCACGGTATAACTGGGACATTTTCCTCACCTGGCTGTTGTCCACAGCTCGGCTAGATTCTTAATCAGGTTAAGCTGTTTACTTGTACCATCAATACCCTCAGTTGAGTTTGTTACTATGAATAAAACAATTATCAGAGAGTCCCAGCGTCACCGTTTGGTGAGTGCTGGAGGTTTAGAGGGGGTGGAAACAAGGATCTTTACCGACAAATAAAGATCTCGTAAATGATGCTATATCTAATTATGAGTTATCATAATTAGAGCTGCAACAATTAGCTGATGATTCGATTGATTCAGTATTAGCTCAGGATTTTTTAAATGAATATTCAGTGAATTGATGTATTTTCTGGTTGCCATACTCTTCTATGAACATAAGGTTTTTCACACTTTGCTCATATTTTGCGCATCAAAAGACTGTTAAAATAATCGATTAATCAAGAAAGTAGATTAGTCACTAATTAATATAAAAGTTCATTTCAGCCCTAATCATAATTAGGGGCTGTGCAATTTAACCTGTCATTATCATGTTAACCGTTGCTCGCTTACGCACTAAAAAATCTGTGTTTATGCGCGGTAAAATAAAAAATAATAATTGTTGGCCTTAATTAATTATCGCGATAACAAAGCGTTACCACAGCCCTAATTATAATGTATGATGAAGTAGCTGTTTCAGTTGCTCCTTTAAGAACAAAGTCTGACTGTTTCTGTTTTCTTCTGACTGTGCTTTAATATTCAGTATTAATCCAAGAGCAGGTTATTTTGGTAACTGGTCCAGGGAGGAAATTCTCTGTGTGCATGAACAGCTTCTTCTCACCCAAACTGAGCCGATCTGTGGCACAATGCTGCTGGTCACACCTGTGAAGGACCTTTAGTCAAAGACCAAGCAGGCTTAAACAGGTTTACTGTGGATGTCGTCCAGTAGTTGAGGCTTAACAGCTCAGTTGACCAAAGGGACAAAAAACTTCTGCTTGTGTCTGTTCCTTTGAGAGTGCATCCAAGTCAGTTCTGTAATAGTTTTGTTTTGTCTCTCCATGTAGACAAATTGTGGTGGAAGGGTGAGTATAACACTGAAACTGAAAAATTTGTGTGACAAAAATTATGCTAACACGGTTTTGCTAACACGTTTTCATTTAACCTGCTGTAACTGTGTGTGGTAAGAGCAGCCATGGGTCATTTCTTTCACTTCCATTATCTCAAGTGTGTTTGTATTCAATTCAATAGCAATTCAAATTCATTTTGCTTTGCACGACTAAAACACAACATAAAACATCAAAATGATCAGGTTCACAGTTGCTTCAAGCAGTGCTGACCATAAAAGTTTTTAGTCCGCATTGACAGGGAGTCGAAGTCAGAGCGAGTCTTACACTGTATGGCTGCTTGTCACATCCCAGAGACGACGCCAAACCAAATGCTGCTTGTTGGTCTCTGGGACCCGTCACGCATACCTGATGACCTGAGGGGGTTTGGTGTGTGGTAAAACACAGTCAGGGGTGTGTTTTGGTCCGACACGAGAGATTTAAGGACAGTTGGTGTGATGTGTTTAGTTTTTTAAGTCGTCATCTTGACTAATTCATGGCTTCTCTTGGTTTCCATACGTTACAGCGCAACCTTTTGTATTAATGACTGATCTTATTACTTGATCATGTACTTAGTTACTTCTTTTGGCTCTTTATTTGTTTTTTAAGCATTTTACAACACATCTGGTTGATCAGATCACTGATAAAACACAACTGTATTGATTATTAGAAAGTTTAGCTGCTGCAAGAATTACAGTTTCACGTGATTAATGCAACTTTCTCAAAGCCCCTCGTTGATTTTATAATTGCAATACATTTTCCAATCAGTCAAATTACGGCAGCAATCAGATTAGAGTAAAATAAGCTGTGAGACAAGTGGTAGAGGCAGGTAAAGTAAAGTCATATACACATCAATCTCTGCTTCTATCATACTGAAAATTAAATTCAGCGATTCTGTGTCTGAAATGATAGCAAGTGATTGTCGCCTTTTCGGTGTTTCAAAAACATCAGCTCTTCCGTTTTTTGGCTTCCTGCAGACGTATACAGGCTCAATCCTGGTAGCGGTCAATCCCTACCAGCTGCTCCCCATCTACACGCCGGACCAGATCCGCCTGTACACCAACAAGAAGATCGGCGAGATGCCGCCGCACATATTCGCCATAGCAGACAACTGTTACTTCAACATGCAGCGGAACAACAAAGACCAGTGCTGCATCATCAGGTGAGTGCGTGTGCGCATGTGTGTGTGTGTGTGTGTCGTACGAGTGTGTAACAGTCCTCTCTGTGGTCCAGCGGTGAGTCTGGAGCTGGGAAGACAGAGAGCACGAAGCTGATCCTGCAGTTCCTCGCAGCCATCAGTGGTCAGCACTCCTGGATCGAGCAGCAAGTCCTGGAGGCCACGCCCATCCTGGAAGGTGAGACACCTGCAGTGTTCTTACGCTGCACAAAATATCATCTCAAATGTATTTGTAAATCTGAAAAAGAGCTGTTGAGCTTTCGGTAACTTCAAATGATCTTCAGCAGCTGGAGTCCATCTGTTTGTAAAGAATTATAGTTTCCATTTTTTAAAGTTTTCTGAGAAAAACCATCTCATCTTAAGGTCAGACTCGAGCAGCTCTTGAGATTTTCATCCTATTGAGCGTTCTTCATCATCATCGCAGTTTGGACGGGTTTGCAGAAGTTAAAATTCTTCCAAACCTTGAACTCGGATATCATTTGTAGTCCGTTTTTGCTCGATCAGGCTTTTATGTTTGCACACAGTCAAACACCACATCACCATAGTGACAGTCACAGGTGTCAGACTGCACTGTCCTCCAGCTCTGTCTACATCACATCACTGTGCCATTTGTCCATTCATTCAGCCTTTGGAAATGCCAAGACTATTCGCAACGACAACTCCAGTCGCTTTGGGAAATATATCGATATCCACTTCAACAAGCGAGGGGCCATCGAAGGAGCCAAGATCGAGCAGTACCTGCTGGAGAAGTCTCGTGTGTGTCGACAGGTGAGACACCAGGTCACGACCCTGTCCACGTCAAACATATCGTCAGCATCGCTAAAGAGCACAGCGAGATATAAACGTTAACGAGCCATACGGTGGTTCTCGGAACATTTCCATGCCATTTACAGAAGGTTTTGTCGTCGTCACTGTGACTGTGCATAATTCTTATGATACTTGTTTACATAATATACAGTCTCCAAAGTTAAAAACCAAACTATGTTTTATTTCTCCAGGCTCCAGATGAGAGGAACTACCATGTATTTTACTGTATGCTGAAGGGGATGGCCCCAGAGATGAAGGCCAAGCTGGGCCTGGGCCTGGCCACAGACTACTCCTACCTCACCATGGTGAGAGAGCGTCCATGCTGAAACTCTGTGCGCTGACTGATGTCTATTATTGAGCTTTTATTACACTAGCTTTTCGTGAAACCTCACTTTATCTATACTTTACGTTAGCATGTCGTGGCCACAGTTTGTCAGCACGTTGTTCCATTAGCATCATGACACGCAGTAAACCTTTTTATAGTTTCTGAAGCAGCAAATATTCACATTTGAGATGCTTGAACATTAACAATTTTTGCTTAAATGTGACTTCAGCAATCACTACTCTGTAAGAATATTTTAAATTTTGCGTTAGTTAACTTGATTAACATGACTAATCAATAAATGGGAGGTTACTTCCTGTTCTGGCAAAGACGAAGTTCTCTGTGTCTTTTACCTTCCAGGGAAACTGCACAGCTTGCGACGGTCGTGACGACCTGAGTGATTACTCCAGCATCCTGTCAGCCATGAAGGTGCTCATGTTCACCGAGACGGAGAACTGGGAGATTTCCAAGCTACTGGCTGCCATCCTGCACATGGGCAACCTGCGCTTCGAGGGTACGACGAGCTGCAAATACACTTGCAGAGCTCATGTTGTGATTGTCGAAAAATAAAACCACACAGTGAATACAGGGTACACTGATCCATAAGGTCTCGTGGTCTGATCTGTTTCCTCTCCCCCAGCTCGTACGTATGACAACCTGGACGCCTGTGTGGTCGTGAGATCACCTGACCTGATTACTGCTGCTTCACTCATGGAGGTGTGTGTATGTGTGTGTGACTAAAGGTCTAATCGTTGGTTTGGTGAATTAAGGTCAAATTATTATGTATCTGAAAGAGTAATCACCTGCTCAAAATCCAGAAATGTCTCTGCTCATTGGGTTTTTTGCAACGTCAGATGATGCAGAAATGTTGGTATTTAGTCTTAGAAAAGACAAGCGCGTTATGAAGGTGCCTTTTGTTAATTTCATACCCATCGCGAGCGTTCTCACATAGCTTGTCGTTCATTTCAGGTGGAGCCAAAGGATGTGATGGTGTGTTTGACCACTCGAACCCTGATCACACGGGGCGAGAGCGTGGCCACGCCTCTCAGCGTGGCTCAAGGCCTGGATGTCAGGGACGCTTTTGTCAAGGTACTCGTCTTTTACCACAAATACGGAACGCAATAAATCTCTTATATGAAACAACCCAAAACCGTCAGCGTTTTTTTCCTTAACGTCACTAGTAAGATGAGGAATGTCATTTGGTATGAGGGGATCACAGTTTTTCATCCTCTGAGAGCCATGCATGTGTGCTCAAAGCGTCACAGCCACCCAGTCAGTAGCTGTTGATCGAATGCTGCTAAAATTGAAAGGTCAGTGTCTTTACTGACTGTGAGGTTCATATTCCAGGGGATCTACGGACGGCTGTTTGTCTGGATTGTGGATAAGATCAATGCCGCCATATACAGGCCGCCATCCTGCGAGAGTAACATCATTCGCAGGTCCATCGGATTGCTGGACATCTTTGGTTTTGAGAACTTTATGGTCAACAGGTGATTTATTGTCAGTCGTTTTATTTTAAACTGGCATTTCTGATCTGTTGTCCTTGTCTGAACTGTAGCTTCTACTGTCTGTCAGTCACTTCTGTCTACCTCCTCTCGGTAGTTTCGAACAGCTTTGCATCAACTTTGCCAACGAGAACCTGCAGCAGTTTTTTGTCCGGCACGTCTTCAAACTGGAGCAGGAGGAGTACAACCTGGAGGACATCAGCTGGCAGCACATCGAGTTCACAGACAACCAGGATGCTTTGGACATGATCGCCAACAAACCCATGAACATCATCTCCCTCATCGATGAAGAAAGCAAGTTCCCGAAGGTACGATGCGAGGGAGTGCGTTTGTCCATCTGAAGGACAAGTTTATGATTAGAAACTCTCATAGTTATCAGCAGATGAATCCAACAGTTTGATATATTCACTAGCTGATGTGCTGGGCTTGTTTTGGTCTTTTCGCGAGATCATTTGAAATATTTTGATATTGAAAATTAAAATAAAAATGATTCACTGTAAAAAGGTTTGTTTTGCCTTTCTTCGTAATCGATGTTAATCTTCTTTGTCTTTTGTCAGGGAACCGATGCTACGATGCTGTATAAGCTCAACTCACAGCACAAGCTCAACTCCTACTACATCCCTCCTAAAAACAGTTACGAAACCCAGTTTGGTATCCAACACTTTGCCGGCGTGGTGCATTACGAGACCAGAGGTGCGTTTCGATTCATCGTCGTCATGCGGGACGTTTTTATCTTTGATCAGCCTTACACTTTTTCCCTCTCTGTCTCTCTTCCTTCAGGGTTCCTGGAGAAGAACCGAGACAGCCTCCACACCGACATCATCCAGCTCGTCCACTCGTCCAAGAACAAGTTCATCAAGCAGATCTTCCAGGCTGACGTGGCCATGGTGAGACCGACAGATACTGCAGTACCACTAGATTTTTGCTTGCATAAACGCTCAGAATGGTGGGCTGATATTTTTCTCCTCCTTTTTGACTGGTGTTGTGACTGTAAGGTGTTGCTGTCTTCACTGCTGACTTTTGCCTCCCTTTAGCTTTTCTCCTCACGGGGTCGGCTTTAACTTATGGCACAGCCCTCCTCTCACTCTGCTGTCTCTTCTCTGTTTCCTCCGTCTTTTCCTCTGACTTCAGTTTCTGTGTGGCTATCAGCAGCCCAGCACCCCTGCTCCCAAGGTAATCAGCGCCCTTTAGTGATCACTCTAAAACCCCATGTGTGTTCCCTTAAACTGAATTAAAGCCTTTGAATCCAGAAGTCCGCGGCGCACCTGCAGAGAGCAGCATCCCCCCTTTGTTAAGCTCTTCTTTTTATTCTACAGGTGTGCAGCTTGTTGTAGCAGTAATGAGAAGGAAAAGTGTGTTTATTTGTAAAGATTTAGCATGAAGTTGATAAGGATTAACTAGCAAACTCTCTGACACACACTTGTCAGTCGTCGTCCGTCTCATCGTGTGGAAGTGTAAACACTTGTGTGGCTCAGGAGAGCAAACTGGAAGTCCTTTCACTCAGAGTCTTACGGTGACGACAGCCGTCAGAGATTTTGTTTCCCGTCCTGTTTGTCTGTTGTGAACAGTAGTATTTGTGAGTGAGTTGCATTGTGTATCACCGTGTTAACGTGTTTCTGGTGCTGATCCACATGCGGCATACTGTTACCAAAATGTGTACGCAACTGAAACGAGTATCCGGTACAGATAATGTACACTTTATGAGCATCATCCAAGTAAAATGTATCAGTATCTGTACTTGTGAGGAGACAGGAAACATAGTCTAATTTATTTCTAACTGTGTGTGTGTGTGTGTGTGTTTGCAGGGCGTAGAGACGAGGAAACGCTCTCCCACTCTGAGCAGTCAGTTCAAACGCTCCCTGGAGATGCTGATGAGGACGCTCAGCGTGTGCCAGCCGTTCTTCGTTCGCTGCATCAAACCAAACGAGTTTAAAAAGCCGATGGTGAGGTCGACATTTTATGTGTTAGAATTCCTGCATATTCTTCTTAACATACCAAGACTTTCCTTGTTTTTAGCCAGGCTGGGTGTAGTTATTACCTGTGAGGCACTGCATGCTGAAGCCCACTTTATGAACCGTCTCTGTTGAGTGGAAACAGGAGGAAACTGCCCGCATCACCTCTAAAGCTCACTAATTAACACGCTGTACAGTTAGCAAAGTGTTAAAATGACATGTTGTGTTTTTTACAGCGTGTTTAACTACGGGACTATTTCTTTTGGGATAAACCATATTCATGTCCGTTGCCGCCTGGTTCTCCGCTTTCTTTTTCAGTTATTTGATCGAGAGCTGTGCATTCGTCAGCTGCGATACTCCGGCATGATGGAGACCATCAGGATCAGGCGGGCCGGTTATCCCATCAGATACACCTTTGTGGAGTTTGTGGACCGTTACCGAGTCCTCATGCCTGGCATCAAACCTGCTCACATACAGGTTAACAACACAAGCACCGTCTGTTTCTGTCTTCAGTCCACCTAAACAGAAAGTTTTGTACATTGCTGGCTAATGCCTGGATATTAATGGCTTCATAATTTCCAGACACCTGGGGGCGCCACTTTTATGCAGTTGTTTTCTCCTTCCAGGAAGACCTACGAGGGACCTGCCAGCAGATAGTCCTCGCCCGCTTGGGGAAACACGATGACTGGCAGATCGGAAAGACTAAGATTTTCCTAAAGGTTGTTTTTTTGTTTGTGTGTGGATTGAGTTTTCTCAGGTGTTACTGCAGGGTTTTGGAAATCCAGGCTGATGAATATAAACCTGTTTTTTATCTGTATCTTCTTTGTGTCTGCTTGTCAGGACCACCACGACATGCAGCTGGAGATCGAGAGGGACAAGGCCATCACTGACAAGGTCATCCTCATCCAGAAGGCTGTGCGTGGACTTCGAGAGAGGTGAAGGACCGCACGGCCCTGAAATATCCTGTTTTATCTTGTGTGCGCAAGATTTCGGGACTGAAGTGACTTCATGTGAACCTCCACGTTTCACTTCCTGTTCAGCGCTAAAGGAGGGGTTCAGGATGTTTTATGTCCTGGTTTAAGATCAACTTTCTTCCTCCACTTCGTAGGACTAACTTTCTGAGACTGAGGAGTGCTGTGATTTTTATCCAGAAGGTCTGGAGGGGTTATCGATGCAGGAGCAATTACCAAATTGTGAGTGCTTTACAGCCTGAATGCGTAGTTTTGTAGTTTGTTGTGGTTTGATCTTTAACACCGTCGTTCACACTCATCTCGCTTCTCCGTCAGATGCTGTCCGGCTTCTTGCGCCTTCAGGCTGTCTACAGGTCGAGGAAGTACTACAGAAGCTACCGGATGACTCGCCTTCGCGTCACTCTCATCCAAGCCCGCTGCCGTGGCTTCCTCGTCCGGCAGACATTTTGGCGGCGTCTTCGTGCCGTGTTGACCCTTCAGGCCTACACCAGGGGCATGATAGCCAGACGCCTCTGCCAGAGGCTCAGGGCAGAGGTAAACAGTCATTATATTTACTACTGCTACTTATATGATGTTGCTAATGTGCCAGAAAGAGAGGGCTACTGGTGCTGACGGCAGACATGAGGGGTGACGTACGTGTTGGGGAATGAAACTGTGATGTGTCACGTATTTGATTAGGCTAAAAGAAACTGTGAAGCCTTATTAAATGTATTCATGAAACGCCATGATTAGATACTTGTGGCTTGTGGAATATCTTACTGGTTAGCTGACCTTAAAAAACAAATTGACTTTTTGTGAAATTTGCTTTTCTTGCTGAGAGTGACATGAGCAGATTGACACCAGTCTCATGTCTGCATGCTAAATACGAGGCTAAAATGGTTAGCTTAGCTTAGCTTACCTTAGCACAAAGCCTGGCTGAAAGTGAACAGTAGCTAACATGTGATATCTTGTTTTTTTTAATCTGAACAAGTTGTGTTTTTAGTACAATTTTTCCGCCTCTCGCTCTCGTGGTGTCACACTCGGCTGTGAAAAGTCACAGAAGAAGTTGTGTGAAGAATGAAAAGCTTAAGAAAGACATTTGTGCATTGAAACACGTGGGGCCAATCGGGGAGCAGAAATGTCCGACTGCCTGTTTTAAAACAGTGTTTTATTCTCTCAGAAGAGCACTGCAATCCTAGCCTACAAAATGTCACCATGAAACCTTCTTTCATACGTTCTCTTTAATTTAGTTTGTTAAACGACTTCGCATGTCTGTCTGTAAAATGTGGAAATGTTTGTGAGCTCTTAATGCCAATGTAAAAATGCCATTTCATCTGCCACTTTCGCATAGTTTTTTCTCTCCTCCTGTTCTGAAAGGCAACGTTGAATAAATTATTTGTTTTGTAAGCGTTTGCTTTAATCTCAGTTTGTTATCGACTGACGATGCGATATAAATAGCTTTCAGAGAACTGTGAAATAATATTCCTGAGCAGGTCTGCACCCCCTGTGACCCGATGAGGAAGACGTCCAGTGGGTGAGCTCTTGTGGAGCCGCGACGCTCGAGTCCGGACCAGAGGCGGCTGCCGTTACGTGTTTTATTTGTGTTCGCGGGTTTTATTGGTTGCTTGTCATGTTAGCATTTAGAAGTTTAGATTTATTCTGCAGTAGCACTTACGGGAAGATCCTTTATTCACCGATTAGAGATAAAAATTCTGTATATTGCGTTTAACTTTTGAAAAATAGTTTATATTCTTTGTTGTTTAGTCTTACATTTCTTAGAGTTATGATGGCAGAAAGTCAAAAATGTCTGTTTACACCTCTGATGTTTCGCTTCAGTTCCTCTGCTCTGGTTTTAAGTAGTCAAAAGCTAACAGACAGAAAAATGCTAATGAGTATCACACCCTACCTGCCTCTGTGAACCCTGCCTCCCCTCTGATCCCTCTCCCACCTCCCCTCGCAGCTGCGGCATCGGCAGGAAGCCGAGCGCCAGCGCCTCGCCGAGGAGGAGCAGCTGCGAAACCAGATGACGGCGCGGCGGGCCAAGGCAGAGGCCGAGAGGAAACACCAGGAGAGGCTCGTCCAACTGGCCCAGCAGCAGGAGGAGAGGGAGAGGGAGGAGAAGGAGGAGGCGAGGAGGAAAAAGGAGCTGCTCGAGCAGATGGAGCGGGAGAAGGAGCAGCCCGTGGATCACTCAGACATGGTCGACCGCATGTTTGGCTTCCTGGGGAACTCCGGGCCGTTGCCCAACCAGGACGGACAAGCACCAGCTGGTTTTGAAGTATGTGTTTATGGGTTTTGTAGTCCAATAAAGACGTTTCCCTTTTTTATTCTGGGATGATTTGTGTTAGCAGCACGGGTGTCGGGACGCAGATCTCGTCCAGTAATTCCTAATGATGCCGCACCACAAGGTTGACATTTATGGTTTTGAGTGACATGATTGGCTGGATTGCCATGAAATTTGGTGTGACAGTCATGTCCCCCGAGAGTTCATTTGACATCTTGATGACTTTGGCACTTTGTTTAGTGGTGGTCAGTGAATGTTGTGGTTCCCACACCTTCTTAAGGTCCTTCTAAGGCCCAGTTCAGATTCAGGGAGCCAACACAGCGTACTTTGAGACACGGATCGCAGTTAATGACTGCTGCAACGCTGATGCACAGATAGCAGTTAAAGAGAGAGGCTTGAATGTGTGAACACCTGCTAACTGTGCTGTGTTACAGACAAGCTAGTCTTTGAGTCCCGGAGGTTAGATTTTCCAGGCTTGACCGAATGTTCACTTAACGTTAGCTTTCTCGCTTGCTTGCAATAACCTGCATCATTTTTTATGTTACATTTCACATTAACCCTTTCATGAAATGTTGATTTGGTTCTCTGTCTTTTCTCTCAGGACTTGGAGAAAACTCCTCGCGGTGAGGAGGCGGAAGAGGAGGTGCTGAGTGAAGCTCTGCCGCTACCCGATGAGGAAGATGAGGATTTGTCCGAGTACAAGTTCTCTAAGTTTGCAGCCACCTACTTCCAGGGTGTGTCCACTCACACCTACATCAGACGACCGCTGAAACAACCTCTGCTTTTTCACGAGGACGAAGGAGACCAGCTGGTGAGAACCTCTTCGCCTCAGCAGGTCAACCGCTTAAAGGCACTTAAAGGAGGAGTTCACCATTTTGGAGAAACAGTTATTGGCTTTCATTCCAAGAGTTAGAAAATGAAAATCAATACCATTCTCACATTTGTACATCCATTCAGTGTGAATCTGAAGCCAGTTTAGCTTAGCATAGAGAACGCATACAATGGGAAGCAGTTAGCCTGGTTTTAATTTGACCCAGTGACACATCGTGTGAAGTACAGAGGCTGCCAGCCTTGTCATTTGTTGATGGAAATTAAGTCTACTGAAGCAACATGGCGGACTCTGTGGACGAGGCCTCGCTCCCTCTGTAGATATAAAAGGCTCTTTCTAAATTAACAGAAACACAGCTGCATTTGACTTATTCCTTAGACACCAAAGCACCTTTAAGAAAACATGTTTTAACTGACAGAGTGACTCACTCACCTCACTGCTGATTCAAACTTCCTGTCAGGCTGCATTAGCCGTGTGGATCACCGTGTTGAGGTTCATGGGAGACCTCCCGGAGCCAAAGTGCCAGATGGTCATTAATGACGGCAGCGAAAAGATCCCCGTCATGACCAAGATCTACGAAACCCTCGGCAAGCGGACCTACAAGAGGGAGCTGCAGGAGCTGCAGGTGGAAGGAGAGGTGAGATGAAGGCTCAGGTCTGCGGCGGGATCAGCTAACATACAAAATCTGACTGTGGCTCCATGTTTGTGTCTACAGAACAGCTCCATTGACAGCCAGAAGAGGAACAGCGTGAGGCATAAACTCGTGTCTCTCACTCTGAAGAGGAAATCAAAGATCACTGAGGAGGTGGGATTCAAACCGGCAACTTCTTTCAAACCCTTCACCAGAATGTGCTGCCGTTTCAGCCTCCTTTCTGATAAATGAAGCTTCGCTCATCAGCTCAGTGTGGCACATTAATGTGTGATTCGGTTTCAGAGGAAGCTGACTTTTCTTCTCTGCGATGTCTGTGGCAGGTGACGAGGCGGCTGACCGAGGGGGACTACGGCCTCCAGGGGAACAGCATGCTGGAGGAGCGACCCACCTCCAACCTGGAGAAGCTTCACTTCATCATCGGCAACGGCATCTTGCGGCCCGCCCTCAGGTGAGCTACAAGTCAGCTGCTCAAACATGGCAGTTTGACCAGCAGACCTCCTGACTGACCACAGCGCCGCGTTCTGGATGTGGGTCTGGTTTTGTTCAGCTGTTGGTTTTCCGTCTCAGGGATGAGATCTACTGTCAGATCTGCAAACAGCTCACTCAGAATCCGTCCAAGAGCAGCCACGCCCGCGGTTGGATCCTGCTGTCCCTCTGCGTCGGCTGCTTCGCCCCCTCAGAGAAGTTTGTCAAAGTAAGAAACCTGATGGGGTTTTTTTAACAATATCGATTATTAGTAATCAAGGAGAGCGATGATTGATATTTAGAACTGATATGCATTTGCAGAAAAATAAAAATCTTAGTGTCAATATTTAGAATAACTATGTTGTGATATGATGGAGTGTTAAGTTAATAAGTACAGTTTACTCAAATACTGTACTTTAGTTTGAAGTGTTTTGAATTTCTGCTATTTTAGGCTTGTACTCCACCACATTTTGGATGCAGTTATCATTATTTTTTACTCAACTGCATTCACTTTATAACTTTATTATCATTACTATTTTGAAATCAATTAATTTTTTTACAATTAGACAAATGAATAAATAAGCAAACACCCTAATTGTCTGATAATCTATTGTAAGTTCAGGGACAGACCGACAGTCATCAGCTGGTGTAGACACTGTGATGTCATGAAGCAGCCACTACTCAACTGAAATATCACTCATAAATGTTAACGTTTGCTAATTACTAATTACGAATTTTGTGATTTACTTTGTGAACCATCACATTTCGCAGTTAACTTTTGAAAATGTCTCCCACCCCCTTCAGTTTTCTCTCTGTCACTGTTTTACTCCTGCGCTGGAGTCTGTTTTTGTTTTCATGCTTCTGCTCAGCGTCGGTGACTCGATGAAGTCCAACTCTCCGTCTCTCGCGTTTGTCTCCCTCTGCTGTCAGTATTTGCGGACATTTCTGAATAACGGCCCCCCTGGTTATGCTCCATATTGTGAGGAAAGGTTGAGGAGGACGTTCGCCAACCGCACGAGAACCCAGCCGCCATCTTGGTTGGAATTACAGGTACTGAACGCGCTCGCTGCTCTGAGTATCTGCAGGTCCTGGAAAGTCTTAACAATCAATTCAGTTTCCTCAAAACTTGGAAAAGGTTTTTGTGTGTTTGGAATCCTGACAGAAACACAAAACAATATAAATAATAAAATCAATATTACGATGCATAAACAGCTGTGAGATCAGTTCACATCCCTCTCTATCTGTTAAGAGAGATTTAATCAGAGATTTTAAATGGTTGTCTAGTTTGAAATGTTTCTGCAGGTTGTTCATTTTGTCAGGTGTTTTGACAGTATTTTAAAGCCAGTTTCGCAGCATCAGTATGGATTTAGTGATCCACAATCCTCTCGGGTCCTGGTGCAGTGCGACCCTGATTTGTATTTGTGTGATGTGTGTGATGCTCAGGGAAAAGAGATTTGTAGGTGAACAGAATGTGTGTTTAATGATATCTGAAGTCATCAAACAACTGATCAAATCTCAAAGATAACTTTACTTTTTTTGCAAGTTTTTCATCAATAAAACAAAATATTATGTGTGAAAAGTCTTGAGTACTTGATCGTGAGTCTTTCTCGCCCCTCAGGCCACTAAGTCCAAGAAACCCATCATGCTTCCTGTGACATTTATGGATGGCACCACCAAAACCCTCCTGGCAGACTCGGCCACCACAGCCAGTGAGCTCTGCAACGCTCTGGCGGACAAGATCAACCTGAGAGACCGCTTTGGCTTCTCACTGTACATCGCCCTGTTTGACAAGGTGAAGCCAAGCCCCCGAGACTCCCACTGCTTTTATTTTCACTCATTAAAAGTGTTGTCTGATCAATGTCGGATATTCCCTTCACGTTCGTGAAACTGCTTCGGTCAGGTGTCGTCGCTGGGCAGCGGCAGTGACCACGTCATGGACGCCGTCTCCCAGTGTGAGCAGTACGCCAAAGAGCAGGGTGCCCAGGAGAGGAACGCCCCCTGGAGGCTGTTCTTCAGGAAGGAGATCTTCAGCCCCTGGCACAACCCCGCCGATGACTACGTCGCCACAAACCTCATCTACCAGCAGATCGTCCGAGGGGTGAAATTCGGGGAGTATCGCTGTGAGAGGGTGAGCAGCTTTAAGGTTTATGAAGCAGGCTGCTTCATCAGTGGTACCTCCAAACCAGGCTCCCAACAAAGAAGAACAGCTGCCTTCAATAGTGACGGTCACTTGTCAGCTCAGTCCAGGTCTTTAAGCGTAGCTGGTACAGAAAATCCTACAATCCTGCATAAGCAAATTAAAAAAAGATGTTTAAATGACTGAAGTCAACCTGAATCTGCTGAAGAAAGAGTCAGATTTGTCCACTTTTGTTATGCGGTTTCCTCTTTAATGCAGGAACGCTCTGATCACAATTCTGGTTTTGTTTTCTGGTCTGAAGGAGGAGGACCTGGCAGAGCTGGCCTCGCAGCAGTACTATGTGGACTACGGCTCTGAGATCCTCCAAGACCGCCTGCTCAGCCTCATCCCCTCCTACATCCCCGACAGAGAAATCAACTCGACCAAGACTGCGGAGAAGTGGGCTCAGCTTATCGCCAGCGCCCATAAAAAGGTACCTGCTGAGATTTCTTTGCTGCTTCTCGAGCATCTTTTGCGACCGTAACTCACTCCAAGCGACTGTGCAGGGACTTCACACCCAAAGGAGGCTGAACACGCAGAAAGTGAGGGAGGACGTGGTTGATTTTGCTCGTTTAAAGTGGCCTTTACTCTTCTCACGCTTCTACGAGGCCTTCAAGTTCTCAGGTTGGAAAAGGTCTTCTCTATCTCGCTGTAAACGTACTGCTGTGTGCACCCGCGGGTGTTTTCACGGAAAGGATGCGGTCTGTTCGCAGGGCCGAGTCTGCCCAAGAATGACGTGATCGTGGCTGTGAACTGGACTGGGGTTTACTTTGTGGACGAACAGGAGCAGGTCCTTCTGGAGCTCTCGTTCCCAGAAATCACTGCTGTGTCCAGTAGCAGGTAAGATGATATTCCTCAACATGTTTATTATTAAGATTACTGGATATTTTTTCAGAAGTCATGAAAAGCTTCTGTTTAATGTAAAATTTCATCCTCCAGAGGGGGTAAACTCCAGGGCCAGAGTTTTACCTTGGCCACCATCAAAGGAGACGAGTACACATTCACCTCCAACAACGCAGAGGACATCCGGGATCTGGTGGTCAGCTTCCTGGAAGGTCTGAGGAAGAGGTCCAAGTATGTTGTGGGACTGCTGGACTGTCCCAACCCTGGTAAGATCCAGCAACAGCTCGAAATGAAAGCATGTTTTTGGGAGACTGATCTCTTAATTATTAAACTGTAGATGTGTTTTTGGAGAGCTGAAGTATAAACTCTGTATATATTTTTTAAATTGTCTACATATGTAATTTTATCCGGCAGCAGGAGTAGATTCCACCTTCCTGAGCTTCTCCAAGGGGGACCTGATCATCCTGGACGAACACGACGGAGAGCACGTGATGAACTCTGGCTGGGCTCACGGCATCAACGACAGGACCAAACAGAGGGGGGACTTCCCCGCCGACTGCGTCTACGTGCTGCCAACCATCACCAGACCGCAGTACGACTTAGTGGTGAGTGGGGCCACGGCGGTGATCAACTCACGTCCGGGATCTGCGTGTTGTAGATTGTGCTAAGCGAGACTAACCACCTCTCTGCTCCAGGTTCATGCACGTCCAGGCCTTAACCTGCAGCTCTCGATATATTTAGAAAAACCAGTCTGTCTTCCAACTCCTCCACCACTTTTGCACTCCTCGTTTCTCCCGCCTCAGGCTCTGGTGACCATGACTCCTGATCAGAGGCGAGAGTCCATCGGTTTGTCCCACATGAACCTCTCTGACAAGGAGGACAAGACCAAGGCCTACACGCTGGAGGAGTTCTCCTACGACTACTTCAGGTGCGCCTCTGAATCCTTCTCACAGCAGAGTGTAAAATACGGGCTGAGCGCGTTTCGTCATTCTGAGCCTTCCTGCTCGTTTCCAGGCCTCCTCCTAAGAGCACCCTGAGCAGAGTGATGATCTCCAAGTCCCGGGGGAAGGAGCGTCTGTGGAGCTGCACCAGGGAGCCCCTCAAACAGCCTCTCCTGAAGAAAGTCCTGGCTCATGAGGAGCTCTCCCAGGAGGCCTGCCTGGCCTTCATGGATATCCTTTATTGGAGGGCGTGTGGGTTCTGCACGTGTTTGGATCAGTGATTTAGTCTTCCTTTTCTGTTGTCTCCAACACTTTTCACCAAACTAACTAACTAACTGCTAACTGATGTGTTTTTTTCCCCAGTGGGGAGGTACTTTTACTCAAGTGTTGTACAAAGCTGAGGTACTTGTTGCTTTCTACTTCTATATTTCAGGGGGAAATACTGCACTTACTTCTCCATACAAATTGTTTTTTAAACTTTAAATTAAGATTTTTACAGACAACAGCTTAATCGATTGTCTGTTGACAGTAAATGAAATGACAACATTCTAGTTTGATTATTCCAGTCCCCACAAAAGTGATGCTGCTTTGCTTTTTAATTGTTTTAACCAAATTTCCATTTTCTTGTGTAATTTCCTGCTGATAGTCGACTAACCATTTCAGCTCTGCAAACAGATTTCATTGATGTGTGTTCACCTGAAAGTTAAGAGCTTCACTTCCTGTCACTTTTGTCAAGGTTTTGTCGACTCTTGTTTAAGCTGCATAAAATGTGAGTCTTTTATTGTGGTAAATTTCCTGTCGCTGCCATTGGGTTCTGATTGATCTCCAGCTTTACGTGGTTGGTGTCCTTAACGTCGGCTCCACCTGTGATGAAGTATATGGGCGATTACCCGTCCAAACGGGTGCGCTCGGTCAACGAGCTCACCGATCAGATCTTTGAAGGAGCACTGAAGGCCGAGCCGCTCAAAGATGAGATCTTCTGTCAGATTCTCAAACAGCTCACTGATAACCACATCAAGTACGTCACACACACACACACACACACACGCACACACACACACACTTCACAGAGTTGGTTTTGTTTTTCTTACACGTATTTTACTTTGAATCAGAAAACACATAAATTGGCTTTAGTACAGAAAACAGAAGGCCGAAGCCGTAGGTGGCCAAAAGTTTGCAGACACCTGAATATTTCACCTTTTTTTTTTTTTTTTTTTTTTTTTTAATAATCATTCAAAGTCATGGGCATTAATGTGCCACAAAAGCATTAGAGAGGTTTGTTTCATTTTTAATATTTTTACCAAAAGACAATGTGAAAGGTGTTGAACCAACCTCATGGTGTTGAACCTCATGATCACATCAGTCTGCAGCTCCCATCAGCTTTAGGGAGCTGTGTGAGTCCCAGCTCATTGCTCAGCTCTCCTTTAGTGTTTTGGTTCACTCTCAGTGGTCTGATAGTGTAGCAGGCAGCTGTTTTCAGTGAAAAGCTCTGAAAACCCAGCGCTCACCACCTGCTCGGCACCAGACAGCCCACAGACACAGTTAGTGACAAGCTGGTGGACACAGAGGAGCCTTTAGCAGGTGCAGGAACTGAGAGAATGTTGGACTTCAGGGGACATCAGGTGTCCAGGAACATCAGTCAGAACTGTGTGGATGTGTACACACGCTACAAAATCAACTTTGCATGTCATTATATATCCAAACTGATGCACGTGTAAATAAATAAGAAATGTTTGCTGCCCCCAAGTGGCCAAAAAATTGTTGCAGGTTTCAAGGATTTTGTGCCAAGAGAACAGAAGTGAGCACACACCCCTCACCATCTTTACCTCATGAAAGGACTACCTTTTGTGTGTGTGTGTGTGTGTGTGTGTGTGTGTGTGTGTGTGTGTGTGTGTGTGTGTGCAGGTACAGCGAGGAGAAGGGCTGGGAGCTGCTTTGGCTCTGCACTGGTTTGTTTCCTCCCAGTAACATCCTGCTGCCTCACGTCCAGAAGTTCCTCCAGGCCAAGAAGCACTACCCGCTGGCTCCAGACTGCATGCAGCGACTGCAGAAAGCCTTACGGTAACACACACACACACACACACGCAATCATCCTCTAACATTCTTTTCATTGTGTTCAGCTTCCATCCATTTCATTGCTCTCCTCTCCTATTTGTGGTAGAAATGGATCAAGAAAGTACCCCCCTCACCTGGTGGAGGTGGAGGCCATCCAGCACAAGACCACTCAGATCTTCCACAAAGTTTACTTCCCTGATGACTCTGACGAGGTCAGTAACGAATGGGGTCAGAGTGACTCATAATACCTGCAGTGGTTGGTCTTAAGCATTACAATGAGACTTGTGTGGCCTGTTTAAAAAGGAGAAATGACACATTTCTCTCTCGAGTTCTTGAGGCTTGCAATTAAATCGGTTTATATTTTTGGGATTGCGTATGGCTTTCGGACACCTCATGTTTGTACTGCAGCAGCTGTAAGAAGTTGGATCATCTTATCTGACAGAAGCTCATAACTGTCACCATGTTTCCACGCAGCTCCTGCTGCTTAAAAGCCAGAGATTTTGGACAGACCTCTTATGCTAAGAAACATTTTTGAAATTGAAGTAGTTGGAAATGAATGAGTGAAAACTTTTGAATCGGCATATCAACATTTTCCGTTATTCACGGTTCTTCTGTAAACCCGAAACTGTGAACATACTTGTTATTTCCTCCTGATTTTCCAGTCCTGCTCGTTTGGTTTTTGCAGTATTCTTGCTGTATTTCACACGTAAGCAGCAGTTTGTGTTTGTGTTGGCAGGTGTTTGAGGTGGAGTCGAGCACGAAGGCCAAAGACTTCTGCCACAACATCTCTGGACGTCTTCTGCTCAAGTCCTCCGAAGGCTTCAGTCTGTTTGTGAAGATCACCGACAAGGTGACGACCTGTTTGTCTGAGTCCCAGTAAACATCTGCTTTACGAGTGCAGGAGTTTGCTTCAGCAGAGACCACAGCGATGACAAATCACTCGTGGTGTTTCTGTTCTTTTAATTTAGATTCCATGTAAACACAACTTTTGATTGCCTTGATGGCGACTTGGAGACACGTCTCATAAACGTAAACATGTTCAAACACCTCATGGAGAATTTGCATGTGATTTTCTGCTTCTCCAGGTGATCAGCGTGCCTGACGGCGACTTCTTCTTCGACTTTGTGAGGCACCTGACCGACTGGATCAAGAAAGCCAGACACGTCAAAGACGGTAAAGAAAAAACAAACAGAAGATGAGCTTTTCTCACGCGTTTCCTCGCTGATTTACGTTCTTGTACCTGTTTGTTCCCGCTGGCTGTCGGCTGTGCAGGTGTAGTGCCTTCGCTGACCTATCAGGTGTTCTTCATGAAGAAGCTGTGGACCAACACTGTGCCAGGAAAAGACTCCATGGCCGACTCCATCTTCCACTACTACCAAGTGAGTGACCTCTGCAGCAGCCGTCAGCAGTGATGGAGGGAACATTCAGATCCTTCACTGAAGTGAAAGTACTCACACAATCCTGCATTCAAAATCTGAAAGTATTCATTCTGCAGTAAAATGTCAGTATTTAATGTAATGAGTAATATCAGCAGTACATTACTGTGTCGCAGTTTACTGCAGCATTTGGGACCAAGTCGTTACTGTGAAAGTTTGAGTTTCGAATCCTAAAGATAACACACTCCTCACCAAATGCCAAAATAAAAACTGGTGTACAGATTTCTGACTTTGCAGGGTGCAAGTGAATGCATCATGAAGTTCTGGTCGGCGCCTGTGTTCTTGGCCAATATGACGTAGTTGACCCGTCGGTGTGGCTGATAGCCTGCCGAGATTTACTCACCAAACGGAAAATTTATCCACATTCGCTTGGTGGATGTTAGTTTTGGACTGACGGCGTGAGCGCTTCACGATTCAGGAGAAAAAGTTAATTCTAACTTTTAATCTCTGAGTTTGGGTGAATGTGTGAAGTCAGAAGTCCGAGATGATTTGCGAGTCTTTTTTGATTTTATTTTAGTTTAAAGTCGATAAATTTGTGCCTCCGCTCCACATTGTCTGCTGTCCTGTGAGAACCACGTATGTTTATTTAACTTAACTAAGTAGAATTTATTCAACCTACAGTCAAATTAAAAATCACCAAATAATAAGACATGATTTTCATTGCACAGGAAGTAACTAAAGATGTTAGACAAACGTAGAGTGAAAAGTAGAGTAGCTGCTTTATGTAGTGCAGTAGCTTTATAGAAGTACTATGCATGTGTACTGAAGTAATGTGTACTATAGTAAATGTACTTTTCCACCACTGGGCCTCAGAAGCACAGCGCGATAAAGTTATTTTATTGAAAGCAACTTCACAAATGTGTAGACGTTGATGTTTCTTTGCACGCAGATCAGCGGCCTTGTTTTAAAGGCGATTAAAGGGTTTGTGGAGGTTCAGGGACAACATTAGTGACGGGGCCAGCAGACATCGTAACACCGATGGTCTCCTCCCTACAGGAGCTGCCCAAGTACCTGAGAGGCTACCACAAGTGTCAGAGGGACGAGGTGCACCAGCTGGCAGCGCTCATCTACAGGGTCAAGTTCGACGACGACAAATCTCACTTCCACAATATCTCCAAGATCCTGAAGGAGCTCGTCCCCCAGGACCAGATCAGGCATCTGTCCCCCGACGACTGGAAGAGGGTGAGCTGACGCATCAGAGCAGCCGAGTCCAGTCGAGGATTCGTGGCTGAACGGTCCAACAAAACGCACGCACGCACAGGAAATCTGAAGTTCCTCAAATTATTCCACGTTAGATTCTGCACGTAAAGAAATAAAAGGCTTAAACGTTTCTCCCAAGGTGAAGTCTGACAGTCCAAAAGCACAAGAGATTCAGTTTATATAATATATATAATATATAATATGGCACATTGGAGACGCCGTCAGCCATGTGTCAGGCTGTGATTGGAGCTGAATGCTAACGTTATCACATTATGTTCACTGTGTTCGCCATCTTTGTTTGGCATGCTAATTAGGCTGATGGGAATGTAATCAGTATTGGACAAGTTAAAGTTTTGACCAGATGGTGGCGCTAAAGGAAAAAAACTGAAAAAGATACAGTTAAGTTAATATTGAAATTGACTCAGTAATGAACCTGAACAAACAGTCAAATATCAATAGACATCACAGAATAGCGTCCTTTGGTTAGAGGTAGTTAATTAAGTCTTGCAATTCTGATCGTCATTCAGATGTTATCGTTAACTCTACTAAAACGTAAAGCAGCGGGAGCTTCGCCGCCCGCGACGCTGACCTCAGATCAGCGTGACAACATAATGTTCAGAAACGCTCACATGGTCCTGGTTTGTCTTGTGTGTCTCCCTCTCAGTCCATCATGTCGCTGTTCAACAAGCACTCAGGAAAGTCTCGGGAAGAAGCCAAACTGTCCTTCCTCAGAATCATTTACAAGTGGCCCACGTTTGGTTCCGCCTTTTTCGAAGTCAAGGTAAAGCCGTTCACGTTCAAGTCATTTTCTTTGTTTTTCCCGAAGGTGGAACAGGCACTCAGATCTTTAAGTAAAGTACTTGCATCAAAATATACTGAAGTACTCAGTATAAATTATTTCACATATCATAATCTGACTGCAAAAGTAACTGATAACTAAAATCAGTGTATATTTGTCACCCAAATGTAGCAGAAAACAGAATCACTTAAAGTCCAGGGTACCCCCAGATTGTGCAGATGTACTTGGTTGTTTGTGTAAAATGTTTTATTTGTTTATATATGTTTTTTTCCCCCATTCAGCAAACAACTGATCCAAATTACCCAGAAACCCTCCTGATAGCAATCAACAAACACGGAGTCAGTCTCATTGATCCCAAGTCCAAGGTGGGTCCACATTAGTTTGATAGCAAGAATTAGCATTTTAGCATCATTTCATTATTTGAAAATATGGACAATCTAAAATTTTAGTATCCTTACTGGTTGAGGCTTCACCCACTGGAGCTCAAAAGCAGTTTGAGCGCACAGCATCACATTTAATTTGTGTGACGGTCAGTAAAACAGTAGGTTCTGTAGGTGAAAAATTTAATTTATTTGACTGACCACAACCTGAAAAAATCCAATCTCTGCCATCTTTTAACGTCTGCACTTGACAAACTGGTCCAACCTGCTCCACACTGATGTCTCATGTCAAAAGACCGAAAACTTCATTACCCACAATGCACCAGTAAACTCTAGAGACTGGAGAGCTCATCTTTGTTAGCTTGAAGTTACTGTACCTGGAGCCCTACAGCTTGTTTCCATGCTCTTGACGTTGGGGTTTGTTTCTAATCTTCCTCGTACTTTCGAGTGTGTGTGGAGGATGTTACGTGGGCTCACGTCACTCGTTGTGTCCCGCAGGAGATCCTCACCACTCACCCGTTCACCAAGATCTCCAACTGGAGCAGCGGCAACACGTACTTCCACATCACCATCGGAAACCTGGTGCGCGGCAGCAAACTGCTGTGTGAGACCTCACTGGTGAGACGCTGACCCACAGTCCTTCTGAGGACAGCCTGTCCACTCTCACTGTTCATTAAAGCCCACTGTACCGAAAGGTGGCTGCAGTTCACCCAGGGGGCACTCGCGAGATGGTCCTCAATGAACGGGGGTGAATGGAGCTAAGTGGCTAAAGTAATTATTTACACCTACTTCTAGACCTAAACGCCCAAATTTTATTTTAGTTTTTACAAATATACTATCGATTATATATCAGAACTGAAAAGAAAAAATACTAATGCCCGTTATTTTTTCATACAGGGCAGACGGTTTTGCCTAAATAGCGCGAGCGTTCTGTTAATGTATGCTGATTGGTCAGTTAAAGATTTACGACTAGCAGCATTACGCTACAGTAGGCTCACTTTGATTATCATTACGTGAATGTAACCACGGTAATACAGTTTTGGTTTTGTTTATTATAGTTTTTATGTATTTTCCTAACAACAACTACAGCAGACGCTAGGAGCGTGGTTAAAACAACACACAAGCTTATACTTGATTGACGCGAGAAACCAAAATGGCGAATGCCGTAAACTGGCGCGTATGCCGCAAATACTTAAATAATTCAAAAAGGAATTTAATCACACAAAAAATAATCACGAGTTTTTAATCTAATAGAACTGTATCTATTGATTCCACTGCTCATACAGAAAATTTTTTTTACAGAAAAACATTTTTTGCACCATAAAGGGTACATTTTGGGGCTACAGCCCCATAAACCCCCGTTTATTTTGGATTATCTCGCAATCGGTCTGTACCCCACCGGAAGTGTAAGAGAGCGGGAGTTCAGCTCGTGTCTAAACTTTTTTGATTTTACAATGTAGTTTTCACATAAAACGCGACCTCAGATCAGCTTGAATGTAAAACTGTTGAATGCAAATTTAGTGCTCAGTTATGTCCAGTGTTGTCGTCGTATTCAAATATTTTTGCTAAACCACCTGCCTCTTGTTCACATGCAAGATACTTTAGTTCGAGCAATGCTAAGTCTAGTTACAAGTTTAAAACTTAGTGGTTTTAGACAACTTTATTTAAATTGAACAAGTTCACTGAACAGGCTCAGAATGTTGTTCTGTGTTTGGTGGATCATCACCGCTGAGTTCATCGCCACCTGCCACCACGAGCCAGAGCTCTACATCCCATTCAGTACAGGATGTCTGACGTCTGACCTCTCACCCCTCAGGGCTACAAAATGGACGACCTCCTGACCTCTTACATCAGCCAGATGCTGACGACTATGACCAAACAGCGGACGTCCCGGGGCAACATCAAGTGAGCAGACGACTGGAAACTCATCGATTATGGCCAATCAATCCTGCATTCGCTCACACACACACACACACACACACACACTGTGGTTATCAAGGGTGACCTGTGATGTCACGTGTTTCGTATCGGCCCTGTCTTAAAACTCACGTATTGCCTTTCAAAGACCTTCTCCCCATCAATGGCAATTTGGATTTCTTTAAAAATCACCAAACTGCTGCCCGTGTTGTCGTCACTGATGTTTCTCATGTTGTAATCTTTGAGGCAGAATTCAGCGCCACACTTTACACAAACACCAGCATCGGAGTAAAGACAACAAAATGATATTCTGGACTCGTTTGATTTATCATCTGATCTCGTGATCAAACTATCAAAAGAAGAAAAAAAACAAGATGAGCAGTGATGGACTTGAATTAGGTGGAATATCCCATAAACGAACCTGTTAGACTTGTAGTTTAATTTTTCAGACTCGTCCTTGTTTATACTCAGCATCTCTTCTGAATGTGTTTTAGGTCAAATCTCTTAACCCTCCCATCACATCTTTTTGTTTTCTTTCCATCAGTCTGACAGTTTGCCAATTCACGCAGTCGTACTTGACCGTATGGAGAAAGTCCAGTGCTGTGAACTGTTAGTCTGGATTTATTTAAACTGCTAAGTTTTTGTATTGCGTTGTTAGTCACGCATGTGCAGACAGACCGTGTGTGTGTGCCACAAAGTCCTTTGTACGAGTTGATCCGCAGTAGTTTTAGATCACCTCCATGTAAACACGTGCTGTCAGCGGTCGATTTCTTTTTCTAAATGTATGAACCGTTAGCATTGATTTAAGCATCAACTCAATCAGAATTCTTTGTTTATATCAAGCAGAAACTGTTTCCTCAATGACGTGACCACATATCCTGATGTAGACATGAATAAATGACGTTTTACAAACAGCAGAGACGTTCGTTTCTCGTAAATGTGAGCTGCTGTCGAGGCCAGAGGATCATGACGAACATTAATGTCTGGAAATATTCTTTACTTCTGATGCTCCTCAGTCCAAGAGGGATCTTTTGTACTGACTTACTCTGCAGTTTGTCCTGTATGTGGATGTCATGTTGCCTTCAGCAGCAGAGCGCAAGTGAAAGTTTACATTTTAAAAATGCAGGAAAGGGCAGGGTTCGGCAGATATCGTAGATTCTGTAAAATCAGTCATCGTTTTGTACGGATTAAACAAACGATATCTCAAGTGTTAGCTGGCTCTCAGTAAGAACGCGGATAAACATTTCTGTAGCTGTTCAAAAACAAAACAAAAAAAAATTCTTTCCTGAGATAAAAATCACTCCAACCTACCATGAATCTGACTTATGTTTGAAACTGCTACCAACGACGTGAAGGGATGTTTCCACCAGTTTATTTTCTGAAAACAAAGTGTTTTGCTGAGATCTTACAGGTTGGTTCCTCTCAGACTTTATTGATCCCCAAGGGGAAATCTGTGATGTATGTGACGGTCAGTGCTGAGTCACAGTCGCCAGGTGGAGCGTCTTCTCTCCTTGGGAGTTTGCACTGGAGACCGACCATATGTCACTCATTTCTAAAGGGAAAACAGAGTATTGTCTGATTAAAGTCACGTACTGAAACTACAAGCCAAATCACACGTGACGGCATTCAGTGATTGGATGGAAAGTCTACAGCAGCCCAGAATGGACAAACCAAACACTGGCTCTGGAGGTGGCGAGGTTTCAGTTGACCTGCCACTAAAATTCTACGCACTGGACCTTTAAGTACAAAAATCTCCATCTTAATCTGAAGGATTTAACCTCTTTGAGTCTGCCTTCCATCACTCGTCTTCACGGCAGCTTACCTGTTTTGAACTTGCTGTAAGCGCCGTTGTCCAGCCCGACTTTGCTTCCCGAGCAGAAAGCCAGTTCTCGCTCTCGCCACCTGCAAGCCAACGCAACATGTGACCCCACTTTTATCCTGCTCATCCTATTCAGATCTGATCCCCATAGTCCTGCCTGCAGTGAGAGGTCACATCAGCTGCCTGCATTGTTTTTAAACTGTGCGAATGTGTGATTCACCAGTGAAAGATGAAGACGACGAGGATCAGCACAAGTGACAGCAGATCAGTGAGAACCCACATCAGCTTGTACTCATCTGGACTCTGAGGGACAGACAGACAGACGAAGAGGGAGAAGAGGGGTCAGTTCTCATCATAGAGTTGGCATGTTTGTTCAGGGTTTCTTTCATCAATCCACACAGATTAACAAGTAACCAGCTTGGTTTTGAATGTCTGTACAGAATGATAAGATGGAGGAAGCAGCAGCCAGCAGGGGGCCATCCAGATCTTTTGCTTCACTTTTGGGAAGCTCTCATCTTGATATACAGGCTGATTTTTAGCCCCAAAGCTTTGAATCCTCTCTTCCCCCCCAGCACAAACTGAGAACAAGCCCCATCGCTTCCTGGCTGCATCTGCCCCAACTCATTTACAAAGAACATTTCACTTCATTGCACCAAACAAAGACGTTGTAGTTGAGCTGTTAACCATGAGGAGGAGAGGGGAGCTCATGGTCCTCAGCAGCTGCGGGGCGTTCGTGGTGACCGAGTGGACGCCGCTGCACCAGGCCAGAGAGTAGAGCCACGGCTGGCTGATCACATACAGGTTGGTGGTGATGTTCACTGCAGCGTACTCACTGCACACAGGTGAGACAGGAAGTCAGGACAGGTTTCAGAATGCCACTCTGACTCTGACACACACACACACACACACACACTGACCTGATGAGCTCAGGGGACATGGAGCTGTAGTGCAGGTTCAGTTTGACAATGTGGTTCCTCTGGAGCTCCTCTAGGGGGAGCCGGATGCTCGATGTCTGCTGGAGCTCAGGATCCAGCTCCTGGACCAGAGTCCGGAGGTCTGACGGCAGCCACAGCACCTGGGGAAGGAGAAAGAAAAGCATGGGAGACAAATGGTGAACAGGCAGCTTCTTATTAAACATCTGGCAGTTATTTTCAGTTTTTTGTTGCCGTTTGGTTGGCGTTTACGCATCAAAACTACTTGCTTAGGTTTAGGAAAAGATGATGGTTTGGGTTGTGGAAGAAACCCCTGAAGGCCAACATCTCCCACGTGTTGGTCACGTCTGTTCAGGTCGAGTTAGTCTGTCCTTTCTGGCTGGACCAAATCCTATTTTTCTAATTGTTTTTAATCACAATATTTCACTGAATTTTAAGGACTGAATGCAGTCGGGAAACAGAACACATGACAGCAGAGATGGACAGCAGATCACACACCCCGAGCTCGAGCCCTCACACTCGCCCCACCAACCGAACCAAAGCCTCACCTGCGACGAGTGAATGGAAGACTCGTTCTGGATGACCTCCAGCGTGCGTTGGATCCAGGTGTCTCTGTAAGGATGTCCTCTTGGTGGACGGTAGAGGTCAAAGATCACCAGTTTGTCTTTCTGAGCTGCCAGCTGGAGGAAAGACCGCAGGCTGCACACCGACTGTTTTCCTGCCTGCAGTCGGTCGTCCGCTCCCAGAGAGCCGACTGTACCGAACGGATCGTGCTGGAGAGGACATCCATCAATACCCAATTAATACTGTGACATAACAGGCTGACCCAGCTCAGTCACCGCAAGGATGGGCCAATGGGTTCACCGCTTTGTCAAACGCTCAACTGCGTAAAGGATATCAATACACGCGCTCAGGAAGACTTTGTAAGCACAGTTTGTGTACATATGACTGCATTCTGGATTTATTATGTTTACGAACGTGAATAAACTCAGTAAACACTGCAGTGTCCATAATCTCAGAGGACAAGACTCACCGATAGGAACCAGACTCCAGCGTTCAGACTCTCCAGTTCGTCCCAGGTGAACATGGCAGCCGGAGTGTCAGTCCGGTTGGGGAAGACCTCGTGGATGTTGGTGGTGCGTTGCAGGGTGTGGTCGTGCATCAGGAAGGGGACCCCATCAGAGCTACAACCATGACATGAGGACAGCATTGATTCGTGTGGTCAGCGTGTGTCTGAGACATCTTAATGTGGGCACCATCTTGGTTCAGACACTGATGGTCCCTTTTTCACAAGTTACAATCAGACGTCTTTTTGAAAAAGTCGCCCCCTTCTGACCTTTAGAAAGAACGCAGGTTTACGTCACATCGGCTTTGCTTCCGTTTACATACAGTCAGTGAATTTTTTTTAAACACATCAGATTTTTACTAAATGGCCAAAAATTCCACATAAATTCTGTTTGTTTTGTCTTTCCGCTGTGAGCTGCTGACCGACCAACCGACCTTATTGTGACGTCCGTCTCCAGGCCTTCACTTCCTGCTTCCACAGCCTTCTCAAACGACATCAGTGTGTTTTCTGGAGCAAGCTGCAAATGGAGTCACACACACACACACACACACACACACACACACACACACACAGAGGGATGATCAGTACGTGGTGGTGTAGCAGCTGACGGTTGTCGTCACTTATGAAGCGTAAACACTGACAGAAGTGTTTACAGAGCACATGGCTGACGGGGAGCCGTCGCCTCCAAACAACCGAGACAGGAAGGATGTGAGCTGGACTCCCGTATCCAAACACCCGGCCCACGCAGCATCCCACAACAAATCCGGCATCGTGCTGCTGTGCACTGGATTTTGTCTTGTGCCCAGACTTAAAAATCAAATGTAGAAGCAGAGGATTTAACTGCTGTGGCAGGTCGATTAAGAAAGTGGATCTGTGAACATTTTTATAATCAGCTTATAATTTCTGACTTTTGTTTTCATGAAAAATTCCCAAATACTTTCTTGTCCTCAGCTTCCCAAATGTGAACCTAAATGAGACCCTAACCCTTAAAAAGGGAATTAATGACCGAGTGACTTATTTCTACAGCTTAATAACCGTCTCTTCAGGTTAGCGCTCACCATGGGTGCTCCTCTGTGGCCAATGACGGCCGGTGCGGGCCCCAGGGTCCCCTCCTCTTTGATACAGGGAGAATACAGACCGAGGGGCACCAAGTAGAGGGCAGACAGGATACTCAGGTACACCCCAAGGATCAGACCTCGGCTTACTGAAACACACACACACACACCAATTCAGATTTACCTGTTAATATCTCTTTAATCACATGACATGATCTCAATGTGGTGGGATGATCTGTTTTATTTCAAGATGCTGTTATTTCCTTAAGGATTATCCCCAAAACAGGTCGAATTCAGTTTTTTTGAAAAACACTTAATTCTTAAACTTAAAAAGGGAACAATTTGGCAGTTTTATAAATGTTATACATAATATAAATGTTTTACTGCTGAGAGTTAGAAGACAGAATGTAAAAATCACCAATCAGCCTAGCGAAGAAAAGTTCATTTTTACGTTTTTTTTTCTATACAGGTTAAAGCTCGTCAAGCTAAAATGTGTTAATTTTCACTTGACGAGCTTTAGAGGTGCTAACAGGCATGTTGTTACCTTTAGACAGCCTTGTCATTTCCCAATGCTAAGCTAAGCTAACAGCCTACTGGCTCCAGCTTCACACTTTGCAAACACACCAGAGTCGTCTAATTCCAAGCGAACGAGCGAATTTACCAAAACAATCCAACACTGTTGCAGAGTGTGTTTATCATCACTTTAATCGACCGAAAATGTGCAGCTCACCTCTGCCCTTCATGCGAAAGAAATGCAGAGCGATTGGCCAGGCCAGCGCCGTCATCAGTAACACTCCGCCCACGTGTAAATACGGTGCCGTCACCTGGTCAGGACACACAAAACTAAATCAGGCGTCACAACTGGAAACCACACAGAGCGAGTGAAGGCTGATGAGAGGAAGAGGAGGAAGAAGAGGAGGAGTCACCTGGAAGGAAAGCAGTAAAGTCTTCCATTCTTTACTCCACAGGTCAGACAGGACGGCGGTGGCCACGATGGAGAAAGTCAGGCTCACCAGGATCCCAATCTGACAGCCAAGACACACATCATCCACACAGTCAGGATTTGGGACAACAAATACTTTTTACAGGTCCACACGTGCCGTCATCTATTTAAGGCTTCATTCAGAAGAAGAAGTTTCACAGGTATGGACGAATGTAACAGACCTAAGCTAATAAAACAGAAAGGATCATGATTTTTCACATTTAATATGAGGTTGAACCTCCCTTTGACAGCAGTGACCATCAGAGGCCTCTGGGAGCCTCGGACCAGAGCTGACACCAGTCAGAGGGCGACTGTTTCGGCTCCACCTGGCAGCAGATTCACTTTCTGGTCTTTGTCCTGTTGCACAGCCCGACTTCTAGAGAGCCTCAGCTGGCGGCCGGACGCCCCCACATTTTTCTGATATGACGTCTTGGTAAACATGTGAATTGGTTCTCCCCCCAGTGACGGTGACAACACTCCCTCCACTGTACTTTACAACGGGGACAACGTTTTCATGACAACATACACCAGGTGTGTGTGTGTTTTTCATCCCAAAGAACTCATCAGTCCTCCCAACAGAATCTCCCAATGGTGTTCAGTGTTTTTGTTTAGTTATTCAGGCAGTTAGCTAGCTATTAGCCAACTGTTGCCCTGATCAAAAGTATTTGTGTAATTATATTTTGTATTTGATTAGACAAGGCATTTTATTTGTGTGCCTGTGTGTGTGTGTGTGTGTTACCTTGTGACTCCAGTGTAAGTAGAGTTTCTGGCCTTCTGACAACAAACACACAGCAAGCAGCTGCACAGAACAATAAGACACACAAATTAACTGGTGAAGCAAACACTCTTAACATTACTTAATCAAACCTTCTTGCTCCACTCTGTGAAACCAAGCACTGAGCTACAGCTGGGAGGCTGTTAGCGTAGCTTCGCTTAAAGACTGGATGCAGGAGGAGACAGTGAGCTTGGCTCCGCCTTGAATTAAAAATGAAGGGAATCAGTGACGTTCAGATGCATTGGTGGGCGTAATTCTGAACTGTGGACAGAGTCAGGTTAGCCGTTTCCGCATGAGAATATTCACAGGCGTTTCCCCATGTGTTTAGTCGATTAGCTTAGCATGGAAAGCTAAGCTACTCTGGCTCGATCTCATCTAAATCTTAGACATTTTTTGGCAGACTTTTCCTTTAAAAAATTAATTGCCACCACCCTGACAAACCATTACAGAATCTCACAAAATGACTGCCTGCACAAAACTGAATTAATTTTCACGTTTCCAAATTGCTTATTGCTTATCTTGAATTTCCCTTGGGATCAATAAAGTATCTATCTATCTATCTATCATTGATCCTTTTGTCTAAAAATTGTCAAAACTGTGTAAATTGCTCATCACAGTCTCACAAAGTGACGGATTAAACTCATCACCGTGTGATGAGTGTGACTTCGGCCTCACCATGAGTACAGTGACGTAGGTGAAGAAGCTTGCAGCGATGGCCAGCAGCACCACAGACCAAGGAAACCAGAAGCCCAGATTCCCAAAGTTAAACCTGCACTCGAGAGCCAATTCAGACACAAGGGTTAAAAAAAAAAAATCAAAAAAAAAAAATCAAAAAGAGAAGGAAAAAAACAAGATTGTTAGTGATTGAAACCAAAGCCAACAATAAACAAACAGGATACACAACCCGAGAAGGACAGTCTTCAAGCAGTGAATTTCAGAGTCACAGCTGTAATGCAGGGTTAGCAGTAAAACCTCCAGCAGATTGGAGGGAAGCGTTTGAAAGCAGCATCACTCACTGTGTGTGTGTGTGCGCGCACAGCGATTACACACCATACACCACAGACTGTCAGCACTACTCGACCCACCAATCAAAGTCATTGTAGTCATTCTTTGCTTGACCCCAGAAGTAGAGAAACACCAGCGTTAAGCAGAAGGCCGCCACGAGCAGAGCAAAGGTGACGCCTTCCAACTGTCAGCAGAAGACACAAAACAAGTCGTTTGAAGCCGCCCCTGAATATAAAGTGAGTGTGTGTGTGTTTTCTTTTCCATCGCTTTGTTTCTTAAGCTGAAGGCTGAAGACTTTGACCAGGAAAGCTCTTCAGTGCCTGTGGTTTATCACGTTTCAGTAATGAAGTTGAAATCAGCTTTTAAAGTGTGTTTAACCGTTTGCTAAAACCTTTTCTGCTTAGTCGGCTTGAAACTGACGGCTAACATGATGCAAAAGAAACTATGAGATTTAATTAACATGATGCAAAAGAAACTATGAGATTTAATTAACATGATGCAAAAGAAACTATGAGATTTAATTAACATGATGCAAAAGAAACTATGAGATTTAATTCCCCTCCTCATCTCGCTGTTTTACTGATTTGTTCAGTCGTGTTACACCCTGCAGTAATGATTTATATTCTCAGCCAAGGATTCATTCATTCGTTTCTACTTGGCATTTGGTTAAGACGAGTGTGTTTTTGTCCATATTTGATCTGATGTGCGCTGGTCAGCACTTGTTTGATTTCTCTCTGAATTTTCGAAACTTTATTTCGTCCCTGCATATTCCTTCTGAAAATCTTCAGTTTGAACTAACAAGTTCAGTGCTGAAGCTACACATAAATCCATGTGTAGCTTCAGCTCTGAACATGACTTTCTTGTGTGGAATCTTAAACAGGAAACCGTCGGTTTCGCCAGACTTTTACTTAAAATGTTTTGACGAGCATGTAGACCCCTAATAAGCCACTAAAGCCCCTCTTGAAGCCCAGTAATGAAAACATTTCTGCATGCTGAGATGCTGCACGCTGCTGTGCCGGACCTTGTTGCAGCAGGCGCCTCCCGGCTGAGTGCAGCTCCTTTCGTAGCGTCTCCATCGGCAGCCGTACAGACCGGACAGGCACGTCACGAAGGGCTGGTGCTCGTAGCGCCGCAGCACTTTGGCACGAAGACCACGCAGGCGGCCGAACTGCAGCTGGGATACCGCGGATGCCATGTGCTCACACACACTCCGACACACCTTCCATCCTGCTCACACACACCTGAAACACAGCACAGACATGTGGGAATCTCTAATGAAATCCTACCACTGTACTCCTACATTACGACTCTTTACTATACTTTATGTAGCGCACATTAGTTTATTTAGTATATGTTTAGTCTATTTATGATCAGTATAGTTTCACTATCTAAATCTCTTATACTAACAGTTAGGCCTTCTTTGTTTACTTTTTGACTAACCTACACTTCTGTCATGTGCTACTGGATGCTTGAGTTTCCCTCAGGATCAATAAAGTATCCATCTATGTAATTAAATGAGGGCACTGGCTTGAATTATGATTTCTATCACTTTTCAGCAGAAGTAAAACAGGCATACAAAAACTATACGCACACAATGACGAGCATAAAATTCAGTGGATTCCTCACAATGACCAGCAGTCCCAAATTCTCAACAGGAAATCTGCAAATTTTTTTTGTTCGATTACACAGGAAATCCTCTCTGATCTGTTGCAGTTCCCACAGTAATAAAATGTCAGACTTGCTCAGACCTCATCTGTTTACGTTGGCCTTCGCGGTCAGCTTTCTTCACATGTGGCAGTTCTTGTGCAACTCGGGTCAGCTCATTACCTTTCCAGGAGAACAAAGGGCAGCTCAGATGGTTGTAATCCTCCCGAGTGAGGGAACGCTGTGGAGGAACATTATACTTTTATTGCAATTCACTGTAAAATATTTGCGAAATGAACTAGACGCAGTCAAGTAATACAGTTGGTAACAAACCAGGAATGCAGCAGCTGATTTCTAGCATCTGTATTACTGGAATTTGTAGACTTCTGTTGTGGTAATTTCTAACTTTATTACCAGTATTTGAGCCTCGCCTGCCATAGCACCTGTTGTGAAAGTTTACCATCATGATTTACACGAAATCAACCTGTTGTGTGCATTAATAAAAAAAAAATCAATTAGTCTGTAATTGTTAATGTGGAGCTGCAATCTGAGAAAAACAAACCTCAGTTGTGTCACTCATTGCAGCAAAGGTGCCTTTAGATGTAAAAACTTGCCAAATAATCAAATGCATCAGCAGTGCCTTGCTCATCGGCGTAGATTAAACTGCCGTTATGCTGATAAATTCCGCACACATTAGGGTCAAATGTTTCATCCAAATGTAGTCACGATTCACAGGATCTGCTTAACACCTTTAGACATGTGTTAAATGAAAGCCGAATTAATGTTTGTATTCGAATCATTCGTAAAAACTGTTAATCGGATGTAATTAGCTATCCGCCTTAGCCAGCAAACATGATAATATGAAACTGACGGATTTTTCTAATTCAGTCTGGTGGTTCAATAAGAAATCCACTGAGACCGGGTTAGAAATAAACAATGAAGCTGATCATCACCCGGCACACATCGATGCCAAAAGACAGACTCGGTATTTCAGATGTGACCGCATATTACTCTGATACCAACATGTAGCCTCAGTTATTCTACCTCAAGATAGTCCTCCCGCTCGCCTCTTCCACCCGACCGACAGCAGAGAAGAAGCCGCAGCACGCAGATCGTCCTCGGTTACCTGTTGTGCAGCTGGTGGCCTCGAGAGATGGGGTTGTCAAGTTAACCAGAGTTTGAAAAACACGGGCACCGGAAATTAAAAATACATTAAAAACAAAACCCTCATTTAAATATGCATAAGTCTTGGCAGAGTTCAGTTTTCAAATGTATTTGGTAAATTAAATGGCATAAAGAACATTTAGAGAAATCAACCGTAGTTAATAAATCACTGAAAGTGTGACTCAGTACGTCAAATAAAATTATTTCATAGTGAAAGCTTCAACCTGAGTCAACAAAATGATTTATTTTGAAAAACGTCGCGGAAGTTACCACGTTGTACATTCTGTTACACTTTACACAAGTTTCCACAAGTATCACACCGACTGCTACCTGCTGCCACAGTGATACAAACACTCGTCACGTCACGTCAGGTGAACCCAGGTGAAGATACATACATTATCGTCCGGAAGGAAATTTGGTTTGCACTTATGAAATATAATAAAATTAGCTTATAAACATCCCTGCTGCCAGGGTTCAATCCTCAGGTGCAGCGGAAAAGCAGACAACAAAACTGCTGACATTCCCATCAGCCTCTGCTGTAGTTTGTGTTTAGAGCCAATCTTAGCATGCTAACATGCTAAAGATGACAAACGTGGCAAACTTCAACATCACCTACTAAATATGAATGTTTTACCCTCACAGCATATTTGAACCATTTTCTTCTTTGGTACTGAACATAACCAATACAATAATAACAATAATTTCTTTAACGTCATCTTATTACACTACATATGTTCAAGGAAAGTTCTGAATTATAATGCATTCAAAACTGTGTATAACCTGCTTTGGTATTTACTGAAACGTGCCAATGCTGCAAAGTGTACTTGTGAGAATGAGAGAGAATTAAAAAAGGTATGTTTTAATATGTTTTATTGCAACCTAACAGTTAAACTGGTTGTTTGTTCATTGGTCAGAGAGTACGTCAAAATTTAACAGATGTGCTCAAACAGAACAAGACGCCCTGGTTCAGTGAAATAAACAGAAACAAGCCTTCACGCACAATCTAACCTAACTTGTTTATGCCTCTGGTTTGGTTCACAAACACCGGAGGGGGGGAAAAGTCTCGGTCTCCTAGTGTAATAGCTATTCAACCACGTGTTGACATTTTCCACTGAGCAGAAAGCCAACTGGCCTCGACTCGCTCGGCTTGCAGGTCAGAATCAGAATCGGCTTTATATGCCAAGTATGTGTGACCATACAAGGAATCTGACTCCGGACTTTTCTCTCTCCTGTCCACCATACAAATACAAAATAACAAATAATAATAATAATAAAAAATGAAGAATAAAGTATTTACAAGAAAAAAAAAACAAGATATAAATATATATGTACATGTAGTGCAAACAGTGTGATGGTTCATACAATGGCAGGTGGATTACAGGGAGATCAGGGAGACAGCCTGGGGGAAGAAACTGTTTTTGTGTCTGGTAGTGTTGGCATACAGAGCTCTCTAACGCCTACCAGAGGGAAGCAGGTGTAGGACAACCTGGGCAAAATGGCTGCAAATGTTATTAACGCTTCCCAAGCAGAATATCGCAATCTTAGCTGTTCACAAGTTTGACAGATAAGGTTTAGACATTGATGGATAGTTAGAGCAGAACTATAATCACAGTTGTGCAGGTATGATCCTGAACCCTGACTGCCCTGCAATAAACGTTTACACACACACCACATGACCATATGAAGTTCCATTACAGCCGTATGAAACATTGCACATGGAGGTAAACAATAACCTCATCAGCTTTCCGCCCTACCCGGCCTGCACTTTGTCTTCACTTTCACCTTCAGTCAGTGAATAATCACTACAATTTCCATAAGAAGTTCAGGGCTGCTTCATTTGTCTCTTTAGTATGTTAGTTTCACTGTGCTGCCATTAAATAGGAGGACTGAAAGCACTAAAATCTCCGTGCTGCAAGTCAGCACTTTAACCTCATTGTTTCATCTCAAATCCACAGCACAACAAATGCGGTAGAAAAAGTCCAAATACTTCAGGCATTAAAAGCGGGTTCTCTGCATATTGCGCCCCCTGCTGATGTCAAACCGCAACTTCAGTATCCAACTACAGGAATGTTGTTGCCCTGAAGGAAGCCTCTCATCTGCAATCACTCGCAGGATGCGTGTACCACCCCCAACAAATACAAACTTCAAGGATCACACAATAACTGCAACCATTTCCTGTTACGACCTCCAAAGTAAAACTCGGTCGCCGACATATCGCAAAGGATTTTGAGCATTACTCCCTCAATGTACAAGGAGGAGACCTAAAGGAAGAGTTCGGAGGTAAAATAAGAAACGGCTGGTGAACGGCAGGTTCAGCAGTGATATGACAGCTACTGCACAAATTCATAGTTATAAATGTTAGGTATCACGGTGCTAACATTTTTAGGGCAGCTGATCAGTGATGAGTTTTAAATTAACCTGGACAAACATTAAGGTTTATGAAATAGAGAAATGAGCGATCGTGCTTGGAAAACAGACAATACTTAGTAGGATCAGCTCACGGTTGGTTTTTGGTCTTTAATTGAAAGCGTTATCAGGCTCTAAAATTGGAGCAAATAACACCTGCGCGCGCACACACTCATCACACGAGGTAAGTTAATAATGGTAATTTTCATTTGGATGAATTGAGTGGTCGTTGAGCAGCTGCCTCGGGCGATTCGTGATTTTATTTTGAAGGCCTTGCTTCCGGTTTCATAGCGAGCGCTTGGATCAACTGGACTTTGACGTCGAAAAGGAGGGAAGTTAAGCCGGCTGCGACCCTTTAAAGTTGCTCTCAAAACGAGGACCGGTTTGCAGCGTGAGGACGGACCGGCGGCGTGAACAGCCAGAGAAATGACTGACCTGTACGTCTCCTTGGCGGTGTTGGGAGCCGCGCTGCTCCTCTGCGAGGCGACCCGCCGGGCAGCAGCGCGTCTTTCCCCGGGAGCTTATCGGATTTACCTGCTGGAAGCGGCGTCCACCTTCCAGCTCTGCTGCTGCACGCATGAACTCAAACTGCTGGGCGAAACGGCCCGGCTGGAGCCGCCGGTCGGCCTGACTCTCACCTACATCATGACGGTTATCCACATACTAACTTTCCAGGGAGCAACGTGTAACCCCAGCGCGGTCCTGGAGAGCGTCTGCCGCGGGACCAGAAGCGTCCGGGCAGCCGTCGCTGTCACAACCTGCCAGTTTGGCGCTGCAGTCGCCGCGCAGCTTTTCGCCAAATCCGTGTGGTCGCTGGGTCTTTCGGACGTCCACATCAGGCACCAGAGGTTCGGGTACAGATGCTTCGACCCCCTCGGGGGGACAGTGCTGGAGGCTGCGGCCGTCGAGCTGGCCTGCGCGTTTGCTGTCCAGGCTGCGGCCATGCACGTCCACAAACTGGACGAAAAACTTCAGGCTCACTTCATCGCTGCTGTCGTCACTGCTCTGGTTTTCGCAGGTGTGCTGATGAATAAAGCCGGCCGTGATCAGCCATCACTGATCATAATGACTCGCCTCACACATCTGCTGTGCATTAACTGGTTTGTGGTGAAATTTACTGAAACGGCACCTGAGCAAAGTCCTGAAATCTTCAGGTTATGTGCCACCACCCAGTTTTAAGAACTTTTGTCAATATTGATATTATGTCTCTATTATTTACTCAAATTACCCAAAACTAATTAACCTGCTTCATAGGCGAAAAAGGAAACGAAGCTGCCTTGTGTAACCTGTTCTTGTTTAATAATGAAACTTGAGTCTAAATTAGAGGAGAAGCTAAAACAAATACCGACTTTTGTATCAACTGAACACCTTTCGACTTTTGAACTGCTGATTGGCCCAGACAAAGTACCGTAATTTCCGGGCCGCTACTGTTTTCACACGCTTTGAACCCTGTGGCTTAAACAATGATGTGGCTAATTTGGTGGTTTTTGCCTCAAGACAAACGTGACATTGAGAGCGACAACGAAAAAGAGGCTGACAAGGTGGACACCCGAGGCCTATATATGAACTTCTTTTTGTCTTTTTAAATTTAGTGGGTGCAGCTTATATTCAGGTGCGCCCAATAGTCCGGAAATTACGGTAATTACCAGTGGTAGGCTTATACTATCAGGAGTTTATTATCCATGTCTCCAGTTGTTTGACTGACTGTGCTCCTGTGCAGGTGGGAGTATTTCAGGAGCCATGTTTAACCCCGTCCTGGCCTTCTCCGTCCAGTTCCCCTGCAGCGGTCACACCTACCTGGAGTACTGCTTTGTCTACTGGCTGGGACCAGTTTTAGGTGAGGAGCTGAGCTCATTCTGTCACTGGTTCCTCCTGTTTCCAGTCTGATTTCACATTGTTTGCCGAGTGGGGAAGACTGGGACTTTAAGGAGTAAAGTGTCTTCAGAGGCTGTGTTTTATTTTTCCCCCAAATGAAGGAATAGTTCAGCGCTTATTCACCTTAAGGCAGTTAGAGACGACTGATAATCACTCATGTCTGTATAGTAAATACTGACTACAGTCTGCTTCTGTCACCACTTCACGCGAGACCGAAACAGTGCTGTGCTTGAAGGCTTTAACCGCTCATACCTGAAATGTCTTCCCACACGTCCACCAAAGTGACCTCCTGTGTCGTCCACCTGTGTCCCCAGGCCTGGCGGGCTGCATCCTCCTGTTTGAGAAGATCATCCCTTTCCTCTCTGGGAAGAGCACCGCTGGGCTGGAGGTTCCCGCCGACCACAAAGAGAAGACACAGTAGCAGCGATGCCAAGGCAGCCAAAGTTTACGTTCAGCTCGTGAATGATAGCAGATGGCTGGAAGAGGAAAGATACTGCAACAGTTTAAGAAGGAAAATCACTTGCAAATTAACACTAATCTGCTTCAAAATCACAGAACAACTCCGAGATGTATTTGTTGTCAGGGCGCCAATAGATTCTCTTACTCTCACTGCACTTTTTTGTTTTTTTTTCTTTGCTTCGTTACTTTACAGAACTTTCTGATCTTTTAAAATCCTGCAAAAGGGCTCGGAACAGACTCGAGCGGTGAAACAGCACAAAAATATTGTTGTTTTGGTGTATTTCAGTTTGAGTAATGAGGGTGAATTTTGCACAGTTGTTAAAGTTCCAGAAAACTGGACACTGATGTAAGTTTTCATTTGAAGTTTTGATGACCAAACTTTTACAGTCTTGCGTGTCTTTATCATGTCTGTCGGTCAGGCTAATTTACTATTTATTTCTAATGTGGGCAAAAAGCTAAACGTGTACTGGTGTCATATTTTCTGGGGCAGCTGTTGGGATTTTGTTAATATAGTTTTGAGCACTTCACTTTTTCTTTTCCTTCTGTCAAATCTGCAGAAACTTCCATTTCTCTGTGACACACAGGCAGATTAATTTACAACTTTAATACCTCGAGTCTGGATGGTGATGATGGTGCGTTTCTAAGAGGAGTACTTGTGTGATAATTTTATGTGAGAATGTGAATTTTTGTCAGAGGAAAATGCTCTGACCAGGTGAGAGGTTTTTTGATTTTAATGCATTTGTCATATCTCGTATGAAGTATTTCGATTAAAAACTTTTGGAAAAAGTGACATTTATGGTTTCCATCTCGTGCCTTTACAATTTGTTAATTTCCGTTTTTATTGAAATGTCTCGACAAGTTTTCACAGAATTGCCGAGAACTTTGGTGCAGACATTCCTGGTCCCAAGAGGATGAATTTTATAGGAACTTTGATCACCTGAGGCTCCTGAATGCGTTAAATTTAGGTGCCGTTAGCATGCTAACACGCCAAACCTTTCGTAGCATAAAATCACTTGGCAGCTCTAGTTTGAGAGCTTTTACACTCAACTGATATGGGCAACATTAAATGGTAAACATTAATGGTAAAGTATCACACGCCACGGGTTGCGGTGATTTAAACTTGAAGTTTGGAGACTGTTTGCGCTTTCTATACGTTAGCATGTTAGCATTTAGGTCAGATTAGCTGGCGGTAGCCTGTCTCATATCCAAACTACATGCTAACACTGTACCGTGTGTACTGTTCAGGAGGTGTTGTAGTATACTATTGTACTTGTCATAATGCGAAAATATCAACGTAAATATCACCATTTTATTTCAACAAAAAGTTACGTGTCAACTTAGGAGCTTTAACTCGTTTTTCCTGACATTTTTGTTTCCCAAAATTTGTTTCGCCCACACCCACAATGATATATCAATGGGTACAATGCAAACAGGAATAGCTAATAGCTAATTCGGCGTAGTTTTGACGGTGTCAAGTTGTCAGTATGTAGTTGAAAGTCAGTCGTCCACAATTCAGTTCAGTGAAATACAAAGTGCTGAAATCAAAGCTGGTACGACTATTTAACAGTTAACAGCAGCTCGTTAGCTGCCTGTGTGTTTGTAATGTGGATTATTTCTAGTTCACATTGTGAGTTAAACACTGACATTCCTACCTTTCTCCAACACTTTTTGGAGCCGTTTCACCACCATCCCTACAATTTACTTAATTGGGTCCAGCTGTGAGCTGCTCTCCAGGTTCCCGGGCGCATTGCATTGTGGGAGATTAATGTGCATCAACAACACACTCCAAACTGACCAAAATGTGGTGTGAGTGTCCATTCAGCTTTGAGTGCAACACACCAGGCTGCATGCTTACAAACCTGCACAGATTCTGCTTGGTTACACTTTATGGAAGTATTTATATTTTTCAGGTTATTTCTTGAGAGGCGTTGCACTTTAAACAACTCGTGACTTCTGCTTTGCACGAAATATTATAAGAAAATGAACAAAACTGCAGAGCGTGAAGCCCTTAGAGGCCTCAGACAGGTTTGTAATGCCAAAAAGAAGTGTTATCTGTTACACAACTGCGACCTTTGCACCCACCTGCTCTCATGCTGTCTGATTCAGCCAAATACTGAACTGTTTACTCTGCACATAACATTCAGCGCATAAACAACACAATATATAACACAACTAATATGTGACTGACTCTACATGGCTGCTTAGCAGGAGTACATCAAGACTGCGCGCTGAGTTGACCGACCGTATAAAATGTCGATGGAGCTCCATGATCTGAAATGTGAAACCACTGCCGAAACTAATGACGATCTTTGTTGCCAAGTTAATCTGCTGATTACTTGGCTGCCATATTAATGTTCAAAACAGGTAGCACAGGAACAAGCACCTTTTGCGGACCATCATTTTTCCACATCAAAAGTCACATGGGACGAGAAGAAGTGAGGAGAAGTGAGGCTTCAAACCCATTTTATTATGACAAATGTACAAGATCAGATTCATAAGAAATAACAGTAAAGTTAACAAAAATGTAAGGAGCAGACAAAACACCAACGACCGGTCTACTAGCATCTATACACAGTGGACAGGGTGTCTTTCCTCCCAGATTCATCATGAGGTAAATAGGAAACTCTTGTTAACACTTGAGTCATTGGCACCAACTTCCTCCCTTAATCGCCATCGCAGCCTTTATTCCACTCCTCCATCCTTCCTCTCCATTCCTATGCAGGTCTTGCTACAGGTTATTTCATAACCGCGAGACACACATTAATACATTCTCCTCATCCACCTGGAGAATTTAAAACAGGGAAACACACAGCACATTGACGTTCCACGTTCCTTAACTCTGATTCAAACCCACCGGAACACATACACACACACACACACACACTTCTATTACATTTGTAGAATTGGCTTTGCTATATATTCTGTCCATCTAATCTAACAGCTAAATATTGTGTATAGAAGCCTTAGTTGTGTGCACTGCAAGCAGCACATATAAGTTTTGTCTTGGAAGTCGTGTGTCGGCCACAGCCAGTATCAAAACGGTATGATAAATAGAGTGGTTTATCCTCTGTGAAGACCATGCTGAGACTATTTTACAAAATATTTTACAAACAGGCCTCATTTCCTCTCTTAAATCAGATGTCTAGGGTTTTGTGTTTTGTTTGTTCTTTTTTTTTTTGTTGTTGTCCCACGATAATCTTTTCTTTCCCCGAGATTGTGTAACACACCTTTAGTAGGTCAGCGCATGCTTACTGATGCAGTTTGACTGCAAATGGCGAGACATCCTGCATCATCGACGTCACAAGTCCTTCAGCACAAACGCAACAGGTCAGAAGATCCTTAAAACATGCCAACGTTTTCTGGTTTTCTTACAAAAACTGTTGTGCCAATGTTACTTCCCCTACAAAAGAAAACTATTAGAAACTCATGCAATCCCAAAGAATTGCCCAATATATTTTTTTTTCCCCGTGATTAAAAAAATGCCTCTAAATATATTACAGCAAAAACTACAGATATACACACAGACTGGTTCCAGCAGAGGTCAGTGAAGTCATTGGTTTGTTATTTTCTGTCCACCCCCCTCATTCAAAAACTGCATCCCGACGATCGATTTAAAACAAATTATTCCACCAAGCTGTTTAGTTTTCACAATCTTGCACCGGTTTGAGGTCTCAAAAGCCGTCAGTTTACTGCAACTCGACCGGAACGTCAACTCAAGATTGTGAAAACTCCGAGCGTGAACAGAAGCTTTTGTATGCAGGAAGATTTGAGGGGGGAGTAGAATGAAAAAAGAAAGAAAAAAGAAAAGAAAAGAAAAGAGGGGCGTTTTAGAAATTAGTGTTATTTTAGTTAACAAAAGCCACGAGTTTGAAGGTTTTTGAACCTTTCACGAAGGACAATGTACAAAGAAAATAAGACACTTTACATTTCGCTCAAAGATACAACACATAAAAGTTTAGATATACAAAAAAAATACATTATTAAAAAACAAAATCACAAAAGGTAACATAAATGTAATATGAGGAAATCAGACAAGGAGGGGGAAAAAAAGAAAGAAAGAGTTTAACTTCTGATTTTGTTTCCCCAAACAAACGTAGAAAATCCAAAATCCTGGGAGTTCACCACTGATACTGATGGCAGCGCACATAGTTAAAATAATTATATACGTTATGTATACAATATACAAAAGCTACTCTACCATCCAACGAAAATGTTCAAAGAGGAGGGCTGACAAATGGAGGCTGGACGACTAGTCATTAGTCTAGAAGGTTACTCGACAAGAATAAATAGTCTATAAAAAGCCAGAATAGTTTCGACATTTTGGGAAAACACACTCATTAGCTTTCTGGAAAAGCAGATACAACACAGTGCAGATCTGCCTGTTAAATACAAGACTCCAGCTAACAGATGGTTAGCACAGCTTAGCATACAGACTGAAAACAAGAGGAAGCAGCTACACTCGCTTCGCCCAAAGGCGGCAAAAGAGGCAATCCGCGCAAAACGGAGTGCGCAAATCGACTTCTTCACGCCTTTTTGAAGGAGTTTAACAAGCGAGACATAACATGCTTGTTGGACTTTGTTCCCTAAGGACTCAGATTTTCATGCCACAAACGGTCCCAGTTCTCTGGTCCTGCTGTGGCAGCTCCGTCTCTGTTGGACCAGCACTAAAGAGTCGTAGCTCTTTGTGTAGCTCATTAAAAGTAAAGCAGTCAGCTAGGCTAAGCTAAGCTAACTGGCTATGTATTTACAGTACAGACGTGAGAGTGCCATCAATCTTCTCATCTAAGTGAAGGCTTATAAATAAGAGTTTGTCCCAAAATGTCAAATTATTCCTTTAAGGGATACAACGTATAACCATGATTCATTTTTAACGGGCGCCCAGAAGTTCAAATCAGTTACGGAAAGCCTCATTTTCACTCCTGTAAAACGTCCCAGTCACTTGCCATTCAAATTTTTAAAAATATTTCCAACACAATAAACAGTTTCATGGCCAATTTTCCATGAACACAGACGAGAGCAGGAGCTAAAGTTTGTATAACTCTTGGATGGAACAAAGAAAATGATGACAGATGAAATGAGTGACACGTTTTTAGAGGAAGGAGGTGGTTTGGCAGTGGAGCTGGCCGACGTGGTTGGTTTGCAGCGAAACTGATTATTACCAAACGAATGAGAGTTTGGTGCCCTTATTCGCTGTAGACGTGTGACGGGGATCCAGTTCTCATGTTGCAGAGTTTGTTGAGACTCAAGCTCCTGATGACACAAGTAAAACGGACGGGGAGGAAGTGTTGGTGGGGGAGGGAATAATAAAGTTAAGCAATATAAAAATACAATACCACAAAAAAATGAAACAGTACACGATTTTGTTTTTACAAGTCTTCGTTATTGCAGACATAGTCCACTAGGTCTGTGACTCCTAACAGGTCGTCTTCATCATCGTCCTGCGCCGCCATCTCCTGGCCAACCAGACCGTTTGGTGCTATGGCAGAAGCTGGCGTGCCACTGATGTTTTTGGACGCCTCCACATTTGAAATGAGGCCTGGAGCTGCGGCAGCAGCCGGCCGGCTGACGAGGCCTTCAAGGCCCTTCATCTGGCTCTGTCCGTTGGCGGGTGGCAGCTCCGTCGCATTACAGTCTACTGCATTTGTTCCCTTTGACTCCTCGTCTGCTTTTTCAGCTGCCTTCTTCTCCTTCGGTTTCTCCTCCGGTTCCTCCTCCTCGTCGTCGTCGTCCGAGTCGATGCGGTTCACCCGTTTACGGACGGGACGATCCTCCTCCGACGATTCGTCCGAGTCGTCGTCCGAGTCGTCGTCTTCAGAAGCTCTCCTGCGTTTTAGTGCAAGCCGCCGGCGCCGCTGCCGGGAATCTTCCTCGGAGGAGTCGGCTCTCCTTTTCACCCTCCGTTCCCTCAACTCTTCCTCGTCAGAGTCTCTGGAGAAACTCGCTGGGAAAAGAAAGCAAGAGGAACCTTTAGCCGCCTGTAGTTCTGCCTTGATTAGACGTGATTTGTGGTATTTTTGCACACTTGTAATATGTTAACGTTATCTGCCTCTTGGATTTTAAACTTAAAGGAACTTTAGGGGTTTATTTTCGTAATTTTATTAGATTTTTTTTAAGCTTATCTCAAAGCAGCTTCTCTTAACTTTCACTTTTGTTGACTCTGGCGCCCCCCTGTGGACAAAAGCCATATGAGCACTACTGCCTCCAGTAAAGATCCGACCTTGGACACTTTTTACAAGGTAAGAGAGAAGGTTAACACTATCTCAGAGAATAAAAGAATTTGATGACAGTCGTACTACAGAAAAAGACCTTATAATCATCATTACTAGCACTGAGCCAGATTCATTTCTTGAATTATATACTGAGCGTTTCTGACTGACCCTCGCTGTCGGAGGTCTCCTGGCGTCGTCTGGGTTTCATTTTGGACCGGTTGGTTTCTGCCTGAGAGCCTTCAGACTCAGATGTCTCGCAGTAGTTCACCGTCTTCTTCTGACTCCGCCGAGATCGCCGTCGACTCATATCAAGATCACTGTCGCTGAACTCACTGGAGCCTTCAGTCACTGGAAACACACAAAAAATGATAATCGCAAAAAGAATAAGGGGTTACAAATGTAAGGATATTAACCTTCTGAAAGCCAGCTTAAAAAGACCCTTAGAATGAAACAAGTGCTGATTGTGCTGAAGTGTTTCAAAGACAATAAGATATTCTTGGACTGAATGATTATTTTGACTTAAATCGATTTCAGCACCGAGTACAGACTGATGAACTCCTGGTCTGTTTGGTCAAATCAGTGCAATGAAAACTTTCTCACATCTACTGCGCCAAAATGCCTGTCAAAAAATGTAATGTTAAAAATGTACATCCCATTTTAAGGTCCACCTGAAGAAAGGAGTCCTTGATATAGTAAGTTAATTAACTCAGAAGTTTTGTTTTTGCACACCGTGTAAAATGTCTATTGCGATTTTTGCATTAGAACCTGTTATCTGTTAGTCTGAAATAACGACACGACTGCCAAGACTCAAGACATCGATCTGCGTCCAGCCGTTTCCAACTGAAAAATCGACCAACTCTAGAAACTGTGAAGAGGAACAGACTCAACTCTCAGACTCTACACTCTGACGTGAGCTTTCAGTTTTCGTCCGTTAACAAGAAATCACGTCTGCTCACGAGGAGAGAAGCCACGGGAGTCGACTGAACGGACTCTGACTCTTTGTGGTTTTAACAGCAGAGAGAGAGAGAGAGAGAGAGTACGCACACGTTTGGCTAACTACGCATACCGATTTCATCCTCGTCTTCCTCATCTGTCTCGTCCTCCTCATCGTCCGAGTAGCCCTTCGGTCTCCGCCGCTTTCTGCCGCTTTGTCGTCGCTGCGGTTGCCACCTGGTCCCCGAAGACGTGCGATGCCTACCGCTGCTGTTGCTGCCGTAGTCGCTGTTGTTGGAGTCGGCCTCCGTTTCTCCCTCTGTTTCGTTATCTGACGCGACAAACTCTTCCTCTGAGCTGCGTCCAGCCGGGGAGAAACGGACAAATGTGTGAACGTTAATAAGTCTTTGACGGAGTTCAGTATTCGGCTCTGCTGTCAGCGCGGCTTTGCCTTTCCGTTCCTACCTTTCGCTGAGGCAAAACTCTTCCTCGCTTTCCTCCTCGTCCACCGTGCTGTCGCTGTCCAGGTCATTCAGTCGCCGGCGTTTTTTCCTGCGCTGACCGGTGACAGGTCGTGGCGGACGGCCATTTTCCTTGCCCTCCTCTGCTTGGAGGATGGTGGACATGTCCTTTCCTCTGTGGCCTGTGATGTTAGCCATGTCTTTACCCCGACCAGCTCCTGTGAAAAACAAACATCATCACTGCACTAAATATCACAAAACGTTTTCTTAAGACACTTTAGTGTACGCTCACTGCTTTGTTGCCAGGAGTCTGAAGAGAAGATCAAAACCACTTTAACATAAATATGAAGTGCCACCAGTCGACTAGCTTAGCTTAACACAAAGACTAGAAAAGTGGGCAAACGTCCTCCCTGACCCAAATGGAGATTTTGGTGTCACTCCTCCTACCTCCACCCTCTGCTTCTTTGATGTCTTCCTCAATTGCCTCCTCGATCGCCTCATCGAATTCGTCAAATCTGAAAAATTAACATCGACAAAAATTCCATTTTACAGGTGACAGATCGCATCAAACTTCATCAGCCTTGCTCAAACGCCGACCACATGCGGCTCGGTAACCAACAGCTGAATCACTTCCAGGGAAAAAAAAATTATCGTTGATGCATTCAGTGTATTTGGTATCTCAGTAGAGAAACAACAGGAACCATTCGAGGATTAATCTACTTGTGAGATCTTGAAAAGTGCATGTCCCACCTGTAGCTGATGGACTTCTTTGCCCTGGTAGACCTTCGACCCCAGCTCTTACTTCTCTTTGTTTCTTTCTTCTCTTTGATGATCTCTGGCTTTACTTCCTCTTCCTCCACCTGTGAGGGATGAGAGTTTGTGTTACAAACGTCAACATGCGAGTGCTGATCTGACAAAAATGTCCAGTCATATGCTGTCCTTACCGAGGGCGCGATGATGTTTTCAACACTGATTCCGACGTAGATGAGACGCTCCTTCCTGGAGGAGATAAAACACACGAGTGAGAACATCACGTTGAAATGAAGTCAAACAAAAATTAATTTATTCCCTTAACTTCCCGTTGAGTTGAATCAAAGCGTATCACGGCAGACTTTGCGATGTCAAAGTGTATTTCTTCCGCTACGTCTCACCTTCTCTCTGCCCGTTCCTTCTTTTTCAAAGCGGCGTCGAGATTTTGCAGCTGCTCTTCTAACCTGTCGCAGAGCTGCTTCTACAAAGGGAATCAAGGAGAAGTGAAACCTGTTATCTCGTTTAATTTATTTTTGTCTTTAAGATTCGGTGCTCTGACTGGCAACGTACGTGTTGACAGGGAGGACAGAACCACTCGCCGTCGGGGATGATCATGAGGGGAGGCCTCAGACAGGCTGTATGGTACCCGCTGTCACACGAATCGCACAGTAAGATCTGGAAAGGAGACGTTCACAGGTGTTGGCTAACAGTTAATTGTTTACATCCTCGATTCCATCTTCAGCCAGTATGTGGATTTGTTGCTTTTCGTTTCACACGAACCAAATAAAATCAGGATTTAAAGAGGTCACGTTGCGTGAAACGTTAGTACCCACCAGCTCGGGGTGATTTGGAAGACCACAGTGTTTGCAGGGGTCGTCATTTGGAGGTAGGTCGTCGTCTGAGGACGTGGAGGAGTCCGAGCTTCGCCTTTCTCGGTTACGATTCCGCCTCTTTCTGCTTCGCTCCACCTTGTAGTCTTCATCGCTGTCATCCTCCTCTTCGCTGTCCTCCTCATCGCTGGACTCCTGGTCGCTGTTGTCGTCGTCTTCCTCCTCCGAGCCTTTCTTTTTGCGACGCGTTCGCGTGTTGGACCAGCGAACCTTCCGCCGCTTTCTCCCCTTAAACGAGCACAACAACAAAAGGAAAGTTCAGTACAATTTATGCGTTTCAAACTGTGATGGCCTGTACTGGTACTACAGACCATTTGAAGTAGTTTGCCCTGTGGTCCAGCAGAGGGCGGTGGTGGAACAAAACAAAGTACATCTACTCAAGTACTGTAAAAATTTAGGTACACTTCACTTGGCTTGTGTACTTCTACTCCACAACAACTCAGCAGAAAATTATATACAACTATCGGACCACCTCACCATTATAATCTGTAATAAACTGAAGTAACTAACAGTAAAGTACAGCTGAAACAATTTGTCGGTTAATCGATATGAAATTAAATGATGGTTCCAGCTTCGCAAATGTCAAGATTTATTGCTTTTCTTTTTGATTATTTTGAATTCATTGCAATCATTTTGAGGTTTGGTCGGACAAAACGAGCACAGCGATCGTTCTGGCTTTTCTTTTTCTCAATATTTTCTGAAGTTTTAGTCATTCTATCGATGGAGAAAACAATCAGCATATTGAAAATAATAAATAAATAAAGTTGCAGTCAAATACAAAGCAAAATGAAAACAGTAAAATCCTGTTTCACACTGATGCGTGAGTAACAGCAAGCTAACCTTACCTTGACTTTGGGTTGACCCTCCTGATCAGCCTTCTTTTCTCTTGGTTTCTTTTGCACGGTTTTCACCTCGTCCTCGTCCTCATCGTCCTCGTCTTTTTCCTTCTCGCCCTTGTAGTCCTCGTGTTTCTCAGCCGGTGGAGCCGCCTGTGCTTTCTCCAGCTTCCTGTCGTTGTTCTCTACAGCCTTTGGCGTTGGCCTGGAGATCCTGGGCGACCTCCGAAGAGATCTCCCCGTGTTAGTGTCAGACTCTGAATCCCCGAGTCTCTCCTCTCTCTGGAGCTCAGCCTTCCTTCGGTGGGCCGGGCGCTTCATTTTCCGACAGACGCCCTCCTCCTGAACATCCGCTGGAGCTTCCCCACCATTCGCCACCTCTTTTGTTGTTGACTCCTCTTCGTCACTTTTGCTTTTACTCTCCTCATCGATGGGCTTTTCGGCGTCCGGCTCTTCCCTTGGGTGGGACGATTTCTCCGTTTCATTGGAGGATTTTCCATCTGGTTCTTCGCTCACATTTTGGTGACCAGATTCCCCCACTGACGTCGAGGTTTCGCTCTCTTTGTGATCGCATTTCTCTTCCTTTGCTTCATCTGTTTTTGAGAGTTTATCTGTTGGGGAGCCCTCTTTGCTTCCTTCATCTTGACACAGGTGTTTCTCACTGTCATTTTTCAGTTCTTCACACTCCGAGTCCTTGTCATTTTCTTTGTCAGCATCCTTTTTGCTCTCTGATGGTTGGTGTTCTGCCTCCGCCTCTTTGGGCTGATCCTCAGCCTCTTTTTCCTGGTTTGCGTCTGTTCTTTCAGGTTCTTTATCACTGTCTTTAGACACGTCTGTCTTCTCAACAGGACTGGATGGTTTATCTTTCCCTTCAGGTGTTTCCTCTATCATCTCATGTGCAACAGAGTTCATGTCAGTTCTGTCATCCTCTTGAAGCTTTGGCGGATTGTGTTTACTGGCCTCTGCTCCCGCCTCCGTGGGCCCGGGCTTCGTGTCGCTTATCTCGCTAACATCAGGCACCTCACTGTCTTCGCAGTTGACAGTTTTCCTGTTTTCTTCAGGCTTTTCCGTCTTTTCAGCGTTCGTCTCAGAGGCCGCGCCGTCTTTCCCTGAACTCATCTCAACACCTTTGATGTCGTCGTGCGTCTCGGCGGGTTTACACGTGTCGGATTTGTCTGACGTTTTAACAACAGAGGACTCCACACTCTCTTTGGTGGGGGGTGTCTCTCCTGATTTCTCACAGATTAATGACTCGTCTGTTTTTTTAATGACCTTAGAACTTTGCGTGACTTCCTGGGTCTCGGTGGTTTCGCCGTCTTTAAGTATTTCTGTCATTTTAACGACAGGCGGTGATGGCGTGGTTTCAGAGTCAGCAGGTCTCTGTGCGGGATCTTCGTCCGCGCACGACACCTCAGATGTTTTGCCGATTTCTGGTTTCTCTTTAAGCGTCGGGTCTTCAGAACCCTCCACATTAGTCTCACACGTCTCTTTGTCTTTATCGCCGCTGACCTCCGCCTGCTTCATGTCCGTCGCAGTTTCCGTCACCTCTGACGTGTTGGTTTCTTCAGTCTGACTTGACTCTTTTGATTCAACTTCACTGGATTTGTCTTTCCCCAAGTCACCGGTCATTAATGTTTTATCGGTTTCCTTTAATGTGGCGACCTTGTCTCCTGTACAAGGCTCTTTTATATCGACCGCTTTGGATTCTTCTACCTTTTCGTGCTCTTCATGATTAGCTGACTTCTCGTGTCCATTATTTATGTCTTTAGGCGATTCTGTTGCAGTCTGGAGAGATTCTTCTCTTTCTTTTGATGCAGTGCTTTCCTTTTCTACCTGCACATGTAGCTTTTTCTTGTCCTCGTCTGGTTGGTGCGACGTGACTCCCTCTGTGACCTTCTCTGCACCGCGAGCTTCATCCTTTTTATCTTCCACGTCAACCTTGTCTGTGGATGGCAAATCTTTTTCTGAGGTTTCTACAGATTTGACCGCAGCAGGTTCAGTCGTCGGCTCTTTGTCGGCAGCAGCATCTTTCAGTGACTCAGACAAGTGGCTCTGGAGCCCTTTCTCCGACATCAGCTCAACTTCACCATTAACATGATCGTTCACACTCGGCACTTTCTTCGTTGGTTCAGGAGTCAAGTTGGCTTTCAGAGATTCCTTGGCCTGAGAAACTGAAGGGTTTTGCGCTATAACGTTGCTGTTTTTTTCAAAGTCTTCACTGAACTTCATTCCTCTTTTTTTCAAAGGAATTTTGGCCTGCTGGTCATTCTTTTGCTGTACCTCCTCAGAGCTGCTCTTCTTCACCTCTTCTCCCTTTTCTGCCTTTAGTGATATACATGTGGACTCAGAGGCCGGTTCACTTGTTGCTGTGCTCGTTTTAGAATCGCACACCTCCATTGGCTCTTCTTTGATGTTCTGGGCTTTCTCACTGATGCTGAGATCCACGGCAGGCTTCTCTGAGCTGAGTTCTGCTTCACTTTTGCCTTCAATGACGCCATTCAGTGATGACTTGGTCTCAGAGGCTTCCGATGTCAAGCTGTCTTTCTGTGTTACTTTTTCATCACTCTCCGTCTTTGGTAAGACTGGGCCGACAGCCTTGCTGGAGTCTCTGCTGTCTTCATCTGATGTGTCCTCAATCTTTTTAACTTCACCTGCAATGGAAATATGAAGCTCAAGTGGTCACTCGTAAATAACAGACAAGTATCGGAGAAGAATATGAATTTGCACATGTTATGCATTGATCTTCTCCCACACTCACAGAAGACTAATCGCATGAAGTATGAACTGTTTGCTTAGAGTAGCATTAACATGATGAATATGATTGGCCTGAAGAGATTCTAATTGGAATCCACCCAGCTATAAATGTAAACATACAATATTGTTTGCAGAAATGTTTAAACTGTAGCAAAACGTAATGTGTAAACAAGCCACTGAAAACTATAACCGTTACCGTCTGCTTTCTCTTTGTCCTCATCACCCTCAGGTTTGGTTTCTTGGCCTTTTTTTAACAGCTCAGGATCAATTTGTGTCTTCAGCAGCGCCACAACCTCAGCCAAATCGTTTCTGTCTCTACAGGAAGAACAGAGTGGATGAACACAGCAGCTCCATTTTCAGATTAAATAAACACACAGAACCTGCGTTAGCATCCAAACTTCATCTCATTTCACAGTCCCTGCGGCATATTTGTTCCATTAAAACCACTTCTGTCAGCTTACTTGACAATGCACTTCCACGACGACCCGTCTAAGTCGTCCTGTTCCTCCACATAAACGCGCACGTTGTCGTCTTGGTCCAGCTGAAACCAGTACATCTGACCGTCTTTGTCCCGGCCAATCGGCTGCAGCCGCATCTTATCTGGGTCTTCCTCATTGATGGCAGTTTTGAACTTGACGTTTTCATCAAACTGACACTCACACAAATACTGGAGAAAGAAGAAAAGTACAGAATGTTTCTAAATGCTAAGTTAAAAAAGCTGACTTCTGTATGCAATCAGCACAGCGGGATCTGCATTCGTATTGATCAGAGTAACAAATATACAACCTGGAACTGAACCAGAGCGATGTTTTATTTGAAAGCTATAAAAAAAACGGGTCGGTTATTTTACACAAGTGTCTCTTTCTCTGCAAATGAAATCATTAAATGGCTGAGGAAACCAGACTGCTTTTCTGAAAAGCAAGAGCAACAAAGAAGAGGCCGCGAGCTCACTTTAAGTATTGCTGCCTTGCACTCGGTCTGCATCTCCTTGTATCCTTTCTGTTCGAGTTCCCATGCCCAGGTCGTGTTGAACTCTTGGCAAACCTGCAAGAAAAATAAGAAATGCAATCAGCAAATGGCTGCAACAAATGTGAATTTTTCACATTTTTCTTAAAATACTGTAATTTCTTGCGGTCTGCTCGCTTCAGTGTTTTCATTCATACAGACTCTCACACGCTTAATGCGGACGGATCTTTTTAGGTGGAAGGTAAACCCTCTGCCATCTTTGTAGTACTTATAATTTCAATTTCCTCTCAGCAACAACTTGTGGAAATTTACGTAAAATAATATGAACTACTAACTCAACAATCACCAAAGCTGAACCAAAAGTCAGCATTACATGTGTCAGTTGTTTCTGAAATTGACTCCACGTGGTGAGAAGAAATTAGGACCAACTTCATAAATGCACCCTTGACTCTCACAATAGTTAAAATCAGGGCTTTAATGGACAGCCTAAGTGCCCCATGGTGGAATAAATGTGATTTCAGATACTTTGCCACTGGTCGTAAAGCGGCACAAATCGATGATTTTCTTATTAACAATGGATCAGATGACTAACGTGAAAGATGTTGCTCGTAGAGATGAACCTACTGAGAATCATCACCAGCATTTCAAGCATCAACGGGCAACTGCTGTACACAACCTGACCGCCACTTAACAGCAGACAGACAGAGTTAGCGTGGAGCCTTTAGTAACAAAAAAGCCATTTCAGTCCCCTACAACGATGCACCAAAAGCCCATTTTTACGGGAATGTACATAAAGTCCGACAAAGAAAGCCTGAGCAACAACCACCAGGGAGTACCCCTCCCTGATGACACAAACATGACTCTAAATCAATGCCACTGCTGTTCTGTGTCGGATGAATGTGTAAACAGGCAACTCTATGCTAATAAGTTCACCGTACCAACGCCAAAAGGTGATAATATGTCAGCTTTGTTGATGTTTCTGTTGCTGCCCCCGAATGAGCCAAAAAAATAAAAATCAATTAACTCAGCTTTATGTTTGCCAACATCACTGTTCTGTTACACATGCATTATATGTAAATAAGGATGAAAACTCAAAGATTACCTTTACTAGATATTTCTCCCATCTGTCTGCTGACACTGATTTGCCGATCTTCCTCAGCAACTTGACGTGAAGATCGACCAGCAGCTTTGGAACTGTGGAGAGATTGGAAAGACAAAAAGACTATAAACATGTTTTAAACATAACTTAGCATCAAGTCACAAACATTTTATCAGAGGCTTAAAGTAAACAACAGTGACAGATATCAGCGGCTGTGATTGCTGATGAAACGCTCATGTCCGTGTTATTAACTGCCAACTGAAGCACAGGCACAATAAACAGTAACAGTGTTGTGTTTACAACGGACAAACAGATGACTCCAACCCTGAAATATTTATTTTATTTTATAAACTAACAACATTTACATGCACATTAGCATAGAAGCAAGACTCTTAACAGGTCTTTGTTAACAGTCATAAAGAATCTGATAAATAAATTCTTACATAACTCAACTTGCAGATTTGCCTGTGACACGATTGGAAAAGCGTATGTAGTACAGTGCAGTACATACCAGCCCCTGTTATCTATCAACAGTATAGTAGATAAAATGGGCTTAATACTATAATAATATAAAACGCTGATACCCTCTGCATGTGATGTAAATAAAGACCTCATCTGCTATTTGAGAATTCATTAATGTGGATGCTAACTAGCAAAACATATCTTACGTTGTGTCCAGCTGATGATCAGCAACAGAAAGCAACATTTTTATTATAAAATCTTTATATAATGCAAGAATTTCTCCAAAATGGCCACTGAACATGAAAATCTGAACGGTGAAAATCTGCGCAATTTAAGTTTAAAAAAATGTAACGTTAACAAGCTGGTTTTTAAAACACAAGTGTGAGTTTATCCGAACTGAACGGTCGTCAATGTGAGAATAAAAATATCACAATCAGGAAGACTTAAGACGCATCTGCGCCTGCGCAAAACAACCCAGCGCAATTAAAAAAACTAGTCAAGTCAAACAGAATACGGTAGACAAACGGAAATGGGACCACTTTAACTAAATATACACGTACGCGCAGACTGATGTCAGGTGGAGTACCTAGCCGTACAGGTGTAGCAATACTACATCCACGCATACAACTGTTACTAGGTGCACAAAGAGAACATCGCTGTATATTATTCCCTGTCAGGATTTTGTTTTAGCGCCAACAAATATTTTATTTTGAAAACCTCGACCGGAAGATGTCCTTCTTACGGGTCCCTTGCCAGAAGCTGCGCGAAACACTAAATGGCAAAATATTTTAACTGTAAATAAAGTGCATAATTGCGTGCCTGTCATGGACAATGACATCTTCACCGACAGATTATTGAAATCCACGACGTGGTGCATGGATTATCAAACACCTTTGCTGTCCTGCAGACATTTTTATCACCGCACATATCTGCCTGTGTTGTGTTACGAGTAACGTTACAACAGCAGATAAAGGGTGCTTGGAAAAAATTAAGCCCTATTCAAAAGCTAAAAAGTGAGAGAAAACCTCGAACAGTTCGGTGTGCTCCACAAGTTAATAATCATTAAATAAAGCACAGACACATTTTCCACTTCGAGCGGCAGCTCTCGGGCGCAGTTAACTTCTATTTAAGTAAACAAGAAGGTTGGAAAACCACACAATAACACACGACTAGCTAACGTAGCTGCTAGCCTGCTAGCACGGTACCATTATCATTAATGCAATGCTGAAGTATCTCCTCCTCCCGTTAGCAGCTGGGTGTTTTTTTTACCCTACCTGAGGATGTGTCCTGCAGATATCTCTCCAGCTGAGGAAAAGTGAGCTCCGGTAGATCCAACAACGCTCCGTACCGCTCCAGGAAAGAGCAAATCACGGCGTAATTTGGACACAAACCAGGGGAAGAACTCGCCGTTGCCGCCGAAGCAGCCATCTTTTCCACACCAGTATCAAGCCAGCCAGAGTAAAATATACTTCCGGTGTTAACAAAATAATGTGCTGAACTACATCGGTTTAACATGAAGGCAAGTATGAGGATTATTCTTGTGTGGTCCGTTTGTGTCAATACAGTCAGAAAAACGTACTTCCAGATAAAATTACATATTAACTGTAACTACTGTCAATTACATTTCTTATATCAACACATATAACCCTTAAACTATAAGACTAAGATGATTATTACATGTTTATGTTTAACAGTAATAATAACCGATAATATATAACACTCACAGAGGAGACTTTTCAAAAGAAAAAACACAATAAAGGAGTGCATAAATATGTGGTATGAGAGTTGTATGGGTGTTAAATGTTAAATTTAAACTACCAGAATGAGAGCAATCACATGATGTTACTACAACCAAAAATTACCATTTCCACAAATTAGCGACAAAACAAAGAAAAAATCAACGTGATGAATACGGTTTCCTTTGGGGGAATACTCAGAGATTCCTGGTGTTTTGCCTCGGTAATGTTATTTAACTTGACACTAGAAGAAGCAGCAGGAGTGCAGATGACGACCCACAGTGCACCGCGGCAACGAAAATAATGGCCCAAAAGTCTTTGCGGTGAAGCTAGCCGGAGTTAGCTACACTGAAAACCGGAAATACAACCACTTTACCGTTAAATAAAACGGAGGGAAAAAATGCATTTTTGGGACAAGAGGCTGATTGTGGGACACCAAAACACGTTAAAAAAAGACAAAAAAAAAACAAAACAAAACAAAACAGAAGCCCAAACATGTAAACTACGATATGTTTGTGTGATTTAGGTTTTGTTTGTTTGTTGCGGAACTCATTAAAATCTCAATATAAGGAGCAAAAGAGCTTTCAAATCGATATGTAACATTTTAAGACGGAGTTAGATTTATTTAAGGACTTTTTATTAATAATAAAATCAGTAGGTCCTTTAAAAGCTCTGACAGGAAGTAGTACCTCTCATTATTTGGAAATTGACAAAGTTTTGAGGTTAAAAAAGTCAATTCAACAGACTGTTTCTGTGACTGGCGGAAAATGCAGTCTGCCTGCCCGTATTTTATTAACCGATAATTCAACAGGTTACCTTATACATGTGATACTACTACTGCTAAAAGTAAAATAAGCAAAACAGGTGAAAGTTGGTTTGTGATGTTTCAGGTGTGTGCGCACCTCTGCTCACTTAAGGCTCACAAACTCGGGCTTTTTGTCCTCTCTGCACTTCGTAACTGTAATCACCGCGTTAGAGCCTGTCTGTCCTCAGTTATCTAAGAGTCATTTTAAAAAAGGGAATATATTTGACCAGTATCTGTTGTAGCTTCAAGACAAACATAGCAGCTGATATGAACACAAATCTCACATTCGTTAATGGGGAGAGACGCGCGCTGTGCAGTATTTACATGCAATATTAATATGGACAGGAGGGGGCGCTCTGACATCACACACACACACACACACACAAACACACAAACACACGCACACACGCAAAGCACAAAGTAAAGCAAGTCCCGTTAGTCTTATTTTATTTGAGCTATCTTTATTTCACATTTATTTGTACACAATAAATACAGTTAAACATCCACTGGTGTGTAAATATGACGCTCAGCAGTCACTGCAGAGCCTGACATTGTAAAACGTGGGTAGTTTGTCACTGAATTTCAGATTTAACGTGGAATCAGGACCAGTAGCGAGTCAACAACAACTTCTCTATTGGGAAAAGAGACTTCAGTCTGACGACTATCTTTTTTATTTCAATACAACAGGGTAAATGCAAACTTCAAAAATAAGTTTGATGTCATTCAGATCTCAAGGAGATCAACGAGAACACAGCGACACGGCTGACAGATATCTCTTTTCCTCTGATCGAATTGAACTAAGGTTAATTCTTTGATCCTAATTCTTAAAAAAAAAGGAAAAAAAAAAGAAAGACAAGCTGTGCTATTATTTGTACATATAACCACCTCCAGATTCTCTGTAAACTATTGGCATTTCAAAAACAATACGATCAAAAGGTCACATCTCAATCTCAATCATAGACACTACAATGGCTATTTAAGGCTAAATAACGCAAGAGCCGATAAAAGAAAATAATTCTTACCAATATAGCTGGTAAACAAAACGTCAAACGAGAAGTATCGAACAAACAACATAGCATCCTCAATACTGAAAAGGAATAAGAAGACATCAAAAAGTGCTTCACTATGACAGTATAGATTTTTTTTTTTTTTTTTGCTTTTAAATCGGACAGCTAGCAGCTCAGGATGGTTTCCTCCTTTAAAATAAAGGCATGTTTAAACTGCACATTACCTCAGTGTAAACTGTCACCAACTGCAACCCTCTGATCGACAAACCGCCACTCACACCAGCAGCCTTCACAGGTCACGTTAGTGTCATTAGAACATTTCCAGATCTTTATTTTACAACACGAGAGGAAAATAAAACCGACAATGTACTGAATGTACGCACTTTGTTTCTCCCTTTAGGAAATTTCTTAGCGTTTTGTGCAAAGAAAAACTAACATAAGAAGCAGGGCTTAGGAATTAACCAATAAAACGGTACAGGATCCATTATTGTGATCAGTCAAACGTTTCTAGGAGATTCTCCCTACTGACATCAACAATCACTCAACTAAAATTGCCACTTTTCCCTTGTTAACGTAACCGCGTGCAGTTCCGCGTGTTTCGAGGAGAGGACCGGCCTCGTCCGTGCTGCGTGGAGACAACCAGGCTTTTGGTTTGCGTTGAAGAGCAGGACGTGTCCTGTGAAGTTATGAAAGACGCTGTTGCATAGAAGGAATCCGACGATTGTGAAAACTCAACAACTGCACATCAGATGGTGGAAAACAACAGGAGGAGCCGCACAGCGAGCGACACAGTGAGACGCGACCGAGATCGTCCATATGGTGTTAATTAGAGCTGGGATATACGGGGAAAAGAAAAAAAATCAAATATCGCAACATATTTGGTCAATACGTCCACATCAACATTGCAACAATTTTTTTTTAAGGGTGACTACTTTGGTTTCCAAAGTATTAACACAAAGAGATTCTTGACAGATCACTTTACTGCGATGCAGCCTTTAAAATCAACAAAAAGATCTCAAGTCTCATATCACGGTAAATATTAATATTTCCCAGCCCTATGAATAAAAATATTATGTGAGTGTTGTGTTCATCAAAGAAAATGATGTTTCAGCTCTTCTTGATTAGGACGTGCTGATCTCAGTCCGGTCAGTGCAGCTGCAGGAACTAACGTTAAACATTTCAATTCCTTGCGGAGAGTTCGAGAAGATTAATGTCATGTTCGTTTTTGTTGTTACGATGACTCTCGGCAAACGTTGATGGTGCAGCTCAGCTAAAAAGCTATGATAGTTTCCTCCACTTTGGACTCTCAAGTTTCCCTCAACTTGTCACTGATCCATGTCATTCACTTTAAATGTTATCCCGTGGACTCGTGTGGTTTTGTAGCTGAACTTGGTGCTCAGGATTTGCGTGGATTTGCTTCCCCCACTGCGAGCAAATAATGTGACTTTACCCTTTACATCAACTTCTCACAACAGGAGGTTTTAGGGATGTTGTGCTACACTGTGACAGGTCACATGACCTGCAGGGTCACACATCAAATGCTATGAGCCACAGAAAAGAAGAGGAAAAATGATCTGAACAGCGTGAGCTTTGCAAAAACTAATACCAGGACTGACATTTGAAGATACTGATATTCTGTCGATATATTTTGTCTGAACTGAGACATGTCCAGGTAGAAGACATGGACAGCACGGAATGGAGGATGTCCCACTCTGATTCTGGACAAACGCTCAGTGACAGGAGTGTGAGAACCCGAACAAATGAAGAAGAAGAGGAAAGGACAGGAGCAGAGTTAAGAGAAAGGCACAATATTCCTCCACAGCACACAAACCCTCGGACGTGTCGCGTGAGAAGACGAGGGGGACGAGGTGGAAGGTCTCTCCGGGCCTCCAGGCGTGTTCAGCGGGTTGAGGTGTCCACGGGTTTCCTTTGGGAGGGCGTTCAGAGGCACAGAGCCGCCAAGTCCCAGCTGGTTTGAACGGAGTCGCCGCCGCCGCCGTCGCCACCACCACCAGGGTGCTGCCTTCACACCAGCGTGATCTCCACCTCCTCCCTCCGCTTCACCTGCCCACGAGGATGCTGCTTAGGGGGCGGAGGAGCAGCACGCACCTGGAAACATCCATCCATCAATGATTCAATTAAAACGCAGACCGTTTACGCTCAGCAGCAGAAACACACAAACGCAGTAAGTGAAACTCTTGATCCTGGGCTGCGGAAATATCACACACTCTGTCACACTCTGTCACACATCAAAAAAACAGAAAGTGTGTGAGTGTGTTTACTCACGGGTCGAATGGAGCCACTTTCAGGGTATTTGGGAGGTTGAGGGGAGCCTTGGGCTGGACCTGAACAGAGAAGAGGATCCAGATTATCACCGTTAACACTTTCATTACCTTTACTTCACTTCAATCACCAGCATTCACACATCATACTTATTCTGACCTCTCAAACCCAGACAAACCAGAAACTCTTACTCTGAAAAGGGCTTTTGTGCGGCGCTGGCGGTGGCCTGTGGTGTCCGTTGTGATAGGAGGGCGGTCGGCCAATGGGAGAGGGTGTGGCGCTGCAGGGACTCGACTGAGGAGAGGACATGGTGGGCGTCTGCAGGGGGCTGCTGTGGAGAGGCCCCGGCTGGAAGGGACTACGAGGGGATCGCTCGCACTGGGCCAAAGGGGAGGGGGAAGCCTTCAAACAGGAAGCAAAAAGAAGATGAATCTACACGGCGATTACGGCCGAACTTTGGGTTGTGTGATGCTACAAAATGTTAGCTTACATTACAGCTGTGTTTGAATATCAAGTATTTATTAAGCCTTCCAGAGCTGAAAATCAGTCCTGACTGGCCAAAGATTCTCAGCTGTGTGCAAATTTGTTAACAGAAGACAGTTGAGACAGAAGGTTTTGTGGATGGAGACCATTTTTTGTTTGCCCACCACCAATTTCTCACTGAGTATCGTCTCTCTTTGTTCTCATGTATTTGACTGGTCAGCTCAGAAGAAAAAGACACTTCCAACCCCTGGATCTTCAGGTTTAGTGGTGAGATTGAGATAAAGCCATAATCATCACAACGCTCACGTACTTCAGTCTTTTCTCTTATTAAGCCTTCCTAAACATACCTGTGCACTGTCATCTCTTTGTGCGTCTCCATTCTCGCTGGCGCCGGTCAGATCCTCCACCAGAACCGCAGGGAAGACGCCGACGACGCCATTGAACTCTCCCTCCCAGAAACCATCGTCCTCGTGGGTCTCCCTGCTCAGGATGCGGATGATGGCACCTTCTGGAAATGACAGCTCATCATCTGTTTGTCCCGCGTAGTCATACAGGGCTTTGGCGAACGACACTGGAACAGAGAAGGGCAGGTTGAGAAGACCCTGAACCACCGCAATATCCCAGAACAAAGACAGATCAGACAAACATACTGGCTAAACGAGCATTAGTTTAAGGGAGGTATCCCCTCACCACTGCAGTCTCCGTTGACAGAGCCTGTAGGTAACTCTGTTTCAGGTTCGGTGGAGTTACTGGACGAGTGGGATCTGGCGTCCAGTGCTGCCAGAGCCTGCAGCATACTCAGCAGGCTGTTGGAGGAAGGCAGCTGCAAGTATTTCTCTGGGACGTAGCCTACCTGTCCACTGCGGTTTCTGGCCTGAAAACGCAGAAAATATGGACTCGTGATCATTACAACTGGTGAACATTTCTGGGTGTGAAATCCACAACAAGCATCATCGAAAAATCCAAATGAGTTCAGCCAAAACTGTTGGAAGGGTCAGGGTCAAATGAGGGTACCTTGACCCAGTCCTCCATGTCTCCATCATCAATGACCTCCAAGATCTCCTGCTCCTCAATGGTCAGTTCATCTGGCTGAGACGCCTGGAAACCAGGAAACAGATCAGTCTGCATTTTGTTTGCATGAAAATAAAGTTAAACAGAGAAAACCAGAGAATTCATCAGAAGTCGGCTTTCATATGGATGTACAGTATGTATGTAGGAGTGTACCTTGTAGGAGTAGAGCACTTTGCAGGTCAGGGGGTAGTTTTTCAAGGTGCTGGAGGGACTGGAGCTGCTGTCATCTAACACTTCACCGCTGTCCTCCATCTCCTCCTCATCCTCTCGCTCCAAATCTGCTGTTCCCTGCAGAAATACGACACAAGTTACTGCGTGACACAGCTGGAGGTGGAGGTGAAGCGTCACTACTGAAATACAGCGTTAAGACGAGCGTTAAGACGAGCGTTTCTGCATTAGTGCGTCGTGGCTCTTACAGAGAGTGAAGGATCGTGGGCACTGAGGTTGTTCCAGCGTTCGTTCTCCAGCTCCTCCATCACCTGGTTCATGGCGCTCTTCAGCCACGTTTCAACAGCAACACCCGCTTGCCTCAGCAGGTCCAGACGGGCCTCGGCTTTCACCTTCACCGTCTGAAAAATTAACAATTAAAAATAAACCAACAAAGGCGATAACACGCCGAATGCTGTCAAAACTGGACGTTCTGGACGTTAAACTGAGAACTGAGTCAGGTGATATGAGCTTATGGTGGAGGATCCCGGTCTGCTGGACTCTGGTGTGGTTTGTTCAGGCTCTGTGATGCAATCCAGTCGCTGGATTTGATTTCAATTGACTTTAATGTGAATTAAAAATTGAAACTATATCAAAAAAAAAAAACTACCACTTCTCAAAACACTGTACAGAGTCCTGTTTGTGTCTGCAGCGACAAACGAGCCACATCAGAGTCCATCCGGAAGCAGAACGAGACCCTCCTCTTCAGATGGTCTCAGTCCAGTTGTTCAGGACTCACAGCTGTGGAAAAAAATCAACAAGACTAAATGCTACTGATCTAAATGAAAGGCATTGGTTTCTAAACACTTTTTAACTTCCTTTGTTTTGTCAGGTGACTGTAAAGCACCCTGAATTGGACTGAATTGTTTGAAAGATGCTATATCAATAAAGTTTGATTCATCTCTACACTGTATGACTACAACAGCAGTGCAGCAGGACCCAAATCTGTGGCATTTCATCTTTCTGACCAGTAGGTGGAGCACTGGGGCCACCTTAAGTAATCAGACACTGAATGAGAAAACAGACAAATCCATTTCTTACTCAGTAACACACACACACACACACGCACACACACACACACACGCACACGCACACACACACACACACACCTCTGCCCTGCGAAGACTCTGCCTGGCCACCTCCATCTTGGTCTCCAGCTCGCTGTTGTTCTCAGATGATTCTTGAGTCCCATATTCCTCCAAGGCCTTCAGACAAACCAGAGGAGTATTAACACACACACACACAAAATCAAACTCACATTAACGACAGCTAAAAGACATCAACCCAAACAAAAAAAAAACAAGAGAGAGCCGGAAACCGTCAAACAATAAAGCTACAATAAGGACATTTGAATGAGCTTTACTGGAGAGACTCATTTCCTGTTTAATGGAAACATTAACTCATCTGGAACTGATGGCAATCACTTGACCTTCACAGTAAATCAGGAAAAAGGGTCAGCGTGAGGCGATCATAAACTCGTACGCTGTGTCGTATTGCTTCATCCTATTTTCTTTCATACGTGCCGGATGACTTTACGATCTCCAGGTTCATTATTATCAACCTGACCTGCCTCACGGTCTCACAGCAAGATACACAGCCTGATTATGATTAGACAAAGAATAAGAAGAAAGACAAAATCCATCAACAGTAACTGTTTTCATGCTGCACATTCACTGACTCTCCTCTGTCCAATCATACGCTGATGTTTGCCCTGAAGTCCTGTTGAAATCCTGTGGACATATAATACAGTATAATGTTTCCATAAAGTCAGTCAGTTAGCTTCAACTTGACTGACTTTTGCTAATATTTGTTTAGAATTTGCTTTATCAAAAAGTCAACAGCATAAAATTGGGCCCGGCAGGTTTGTAAACGTATTGAAGCAAAGTGTGAGCAGCCACGCTCTTTGTTCCATCAGGTGCACATTAACTGATTTATGGTGTTATGCACAACGTGGCAGGTTACTTTGTGCTGTCACGCAGAAGGCTTTGAAGCACTGAAAAGTCACAGCCTGGCAAACCGTTTCAACGATCTCAATTCAGTGAGTCATTCCTCTGATGCAGAGACCACTGCAGGTACAATGAGGCCCGCCCACAACATGGCCTCCGCGTCGCCCGGCGCTGCGTCTCACCCTCTGGGCGTGGATGATGCTCTTGTATTCTCGGGCCACGCGGCTCGCCCATTTCCTCGCCTCTTTGTCCAGGCTGTGCTCCTCCGCCGTTCCGCTCTCCTTCTGCAGCTGCATCACCTGCAGACGCACAGAGGCGGAGAGAGAGAGAGACGGAGGTGATGGAGGCGAACAGAACGGGACTGTAACATTTAGCCAAGATAACAGAAATACTGTGCAGGAAATATTCATACTGACTTGTTATTGTCATTACTGCATATTGAAGTGAACAAACCTTCACAGCTATTTTAATGTTCCATAGAAGACGGTGCCTAATATTTGTTTTTGGAGGATATATTTTACTGTGACAACAAAAGTGAAGGGTTAGAGTTTGTCCAAATAATTTAGATCTCACTGTAAATTCATGTAATATGGAAATCACTTGATTCTAAAATCTTATTTCATGAGCAAACAGAGCACCTTCAAGTCAGTCTTGTGGTTTGCCAGTAAAAGACAAACAAGTTCGAGTTTGTTTACCATTTCTGTTACATCCATGTGGCAACTTCCTGTTTACAGATAATTTAAATCCTGGATTTCTGCTCTCTATGAAACCGCGGTCACATCTCAAATCACAGCTCTTAATGTCACTGTTTCAAATTAAACTTTTCCATCTTAATTAAGATGAAAACAAGTCCTTAAAATCTGAGTGAAGAGGTTTCCACATGACAACAGCAGTCAGTGTGTGTGTGTGTGTGTGTGTGTGTGTGTGTGTGTGTGTGTGTGTGTGTGTGTGTGCATATGGAGGGGAAAGGCTGGGGTGGGGTGGGGAGGGTCACTGCACTCTGATGAGGCCCACTCACAATGCCTCCTTTTCACAGCTGGGCCGTTCACAGGACCCGGCCTACCTCCTGCCCCTCCCTCCCAGTTCAGCTCTGTTCCTTTACCGGATCCCTCTGTCTGGTGCAAGTGGTGTGGGGAGGGGGAGGGGGAGGGAGGGAGGGGAGGGAGGGGAGGGAGGAGAGACTCTCCACCACTAATGTTTTCTTTAGGAACAGGCTGCCGCTTGTTTGACTTCCAATGAAAACAACGCCAGCGTTTGCAGTCTGAACAAATTGTCCAGTGTTGTCCAGAGGACCAGTGCACAGGAGGACCGGCAGAGTCTAGTAAGGCTAGGAAAGAAGCCTGTGTGACCTGGACCGCAGTGCACCGCGGTGCACCACATTCACGTACAGCAGCCATCGGTGAACCACTGGCAGATCTGCACGCCGGGGTCGTCTTAAAGGATGATAATGAAATATTTTCGGACCGGAGCTGACATTTATGCTGATGTTAAATATTTGTTTTCTAGAGAGCAAAAAATGCCATGAATGACCAGTGTGGATTGAGAACTGCCTGAAATAGATTCCAGTCCACATGACACTACAGGCTTCGTGAACAGGTGTGCAGAACAGATCGCATCTGAATTAGGGCCCACGAGTCAGGAGGGATTTGCTGAGGTGTGCAGGCGGTTACAGCAGGGAAGCCCATTTCTGTCCGAGTGACGAGTATCTCAAAATAATGATGTGCCATTTCAATATAATGACATAGTGTCTATGGCAAATAATGAGAAACTTTCTCAAAGTTGTGGTGTTTATTTTTGAGAAGTTTGTCATCATAATGGCCTACAGGTTCTTCTTTTTCCCCATCACACTGGGAAAAAGGGGGCTTCAACTTTACACACAGAACTTTAAAAGCCTTGAGTGTTAAGGCAAGGCAGCTGTGAGAGCAGGTGTTGATTAAACCACACGAGGAGATTCAAATCGAAACAGCACTGCAGTAAAAAAAAAGAAAAAGAGATAAAGAAAATATCCAATGAGATGAGCAGGTGGGGGCGTGTCACTTCAGGTACAGGTGATAAACCTGATGAAATACAACCCACGAAGTCCTGCAGTAATACCACAAGGAAGTATTTGCAAATTGTTATCACAGCGGCATCATTTTTAACTTTCCCGCAAACAAAATGAATTACTTTGCTCGTGATAACGTGCAACTGCTTGTGTTGAACTGGCCAGAGACAAACACTTCAAGCTTTGAGTTCAAGCTTTGTCAAAAACAGCCTGGTGTGATTTTTAATATGATGTAAAACTTGTATTACTCAACTGTCATAACTGTTTCAAGTCAATAAACTCTTCCTGGCTGATGTGGTGATGTTGACTTGGACTGACAGTAAGTAAAGGTAAACTGCTCTTGAGCAGTGACGCCAACACTGTGCTGTCAGGGTCACATTTGACATTTCATGACTTGAGCAACAAAACGTCAGGATTTACCGTATCTGCGTCGACGGGCTGGAACAGGAAGTCTGGCGCTTGCTGGAACGCGAGGTTCTTCTGCACAAAGAGCTGCTGGTGAAACTCCTGCAGTACCTACATGTGTGTGTTTTAACGAAAAGATGAAATACATGTTTAGCCAGAAATGAATGTGTAACCGTAATTTCCATCCAAATTATTGCTGACACTGTGTACTTTCATGCTTTTATTGTGACGAGCCACTCACAAAGTTTCTGTTCTGATCAGAGTTGGAGTATTGTTGTAACAATGCGGGGACTGTGCATTCAGACACTCTTCAGATAAACTTTAATAACATTCCTGAAACATTTAACTATAAATAAAACATAATGTGGGGCAACTTGTATGTAATTTCTAACAATATAATATTTTTAAATTTAACTGGTAACTTGCTGTAATAAGCTCCACGTTTAGTGACTTTGCACACATTTATCTTTATCTTGTTTCAACGTACGTTCTGTCAGGGCAACAGCAAGATATAATATAATACATGATACTACAGAGACGGACAGCATGTTCATCCTGAGTCTCTACTGATAACAGGGATCTGGTCCAGCACTGGACCGTCATTTTACATTTACTGACACCAAACCTGAGGCCAGCGAGTTTAAGAATCAGATCCACAATACGAAACATTTCTTCAAATAAGAGTGCACTTAGAGTGATAAGTAATTTATAATCCTAATTTAATCCGCTTGAAAGGCCAATAGTATCGTTATCAAAGAACGTTAATTTGTTCCTTTCAAAACACATCTGAGAGCTTTTGTTTTCCCTCATTGGAGAATTTATTAAGTTTTCCCAGACTTTTAAATGCAGCACAGGGAAATCCTGAAAAAGTATTTAGACCACAGCGTAAAAAAAAGACATATTCATAAGTGCTTCCTCTAGTCAAATCAAAATGTCACATGAGCTCAGCTGGAAACCTCTGCGCCCTCTACTTCCCCTCCATTTTTCTAATTCAAACAGTCACTCAGCGATCCTGAGAGGCGAGATGAGCTGAACCAACCGTAAGCGGCCAACAGCGGCTCGAGAGCACGTAACCGAGGAGCGAAGAGGTAACTCAAACCTTCCATTTAATTAGCAGTAGAGTTCAGCTCCTACTGCATTTCATGCAGATACCGAGTGACGGGTTAGCGATGTGCCAAACTCATCATAAGGACTGATATTACTGAATGGATCAGCATCAATTAAAATTAAAGCGAATTTAAACCAGATCAAATGCCGATCTTAATCTTCCTACTGATCTCAGCCGTGTTGTCCACCTCAGCCTGCGGGTGTTGCAGTGTTGTTCTCCTTCACGACAGTCGAGCTCTGAGAGGGAACATTTTAGCTGTGCAGAACATTACTTGGCTGCACAGGTCCGAATTACTTTGAGTTTCTGTGTTGCACTGACCGAATGCGCAGACAAACTCCAACCTTGACAAATCCATGCAGCCGATTTTCATGAGTAACTTTATGATGGGACAAATTTAAACTTGTCTGCTCTCAGTCAAAGACAGTTTGTGAGGGAAGAGGCTCCACTCTGTAACACGGTTGTACGATCGTGAGGGCTTCTGTGGCTCCAATGATTCCAACAGAGTGAGACATCTCTTTGGCTGATAGCATCACATCATTTTCAGGAGTCACACACAGTGACTCAATTAAACTTCAAGTCAGATCATATCAATACCTTAAGATCATCAGTCTAATGTTTTTGAATCTGGACCTTCAGGATTTGGATCAAGTAGCTCATGAAAAATAATGTGAGCCTAATTTTGTGGGTCTTGGCACATATTGATTTTTCTCTGTTTGATGACCGTCTTTGGCACAATCACTGAACTGAGTTCCTTCTTATCTAATTTTCAGGCTGTGGTTTGAACCTGCACTGGGGACCTGGGTCACACTCACACACACTCACACACACACACACACAGTCCCAAAGGAAAACTGATCTGGACATGCCCGTGATGGATAAAAATGTGAACTTTGAAGACTTACCCCATGTGAGCTGTTCAGGAGCTGGTTGAAGGTGTTGTGGACGGCCTGGTAACTTTCGAGTTCAGTCTGACACAGTGAGACCAGGTAATCTCTCACCTGCTCATAGATTCTGCCATCTAACACCTGCAGACAAAAACATGTTTCCAGGTTTACAGCGCGTGTCTGTCTCTCTTCACCCACCCCGTCGTGCAGCGTCTCCGTCCTCACCTTGATGCAGTCCACGAGGTCTGTGTTGTAGTAGCGCTGCTGGTGAACGTTGGCGGCTGCTAGTGTGAGAAGGTAGTCGTTTCTGGCGTGCGTGGCTTTTGAGTTACACTCGCTCCTCTTGGCTTTCAGCTGGAATATAAATGTTCACGCTGCTGACTGAGGCACCAAAGTGTCACAAAGAGTGGAGCAGTTTTTGTTTTGTGGATGTAAAGATCTCATACCTTCACACTTGCCCTCTGAAGACTGGATCTGGACTGGAAGAGACTTAGCTTGGACCTAAACAAGAAAATTCAAATTTAAATCAGGTCTGCAAAAAGCAGACACATTCACTACAGAGCATCTACAAGTGTTTATTGATTACATACATAACCTGGTTTCTCTGAGTAACCTGGTTTCTTAAATGCATGTAAACACACTGATTGAAATGAGGCACAACACACACACTGGAAGTGAAGACTGTGATGTCATTTACTATAGCAAAACAAGAATGTGGCTACCAGAGCAGGATGTCAGAGCATTAACCCTGTGTGTGTGTGTGTGTGTGTGTGTGTGTGTGTGTGTGTGTGACACACACAAAAGTATTTGTAGTATTAAAATAAGTCCCAATCCAGCTGCTAATCCTTACCAGCAGCAGAACTTCACCAAGCTGTGCCTCAGCACTGTAATAAACTTCCCTAATGGGCAGAAAAATGTCTGCAATGTGGTGAGTCAAACTGTTTGTGTTGTGCCAGGAAAAGTGTTGAGAACGAGGGAGAAAAGATTTGTTTCCCTCAATCCTGCCGCTTGTTGGGACGTAACTAAAGCTTGTTTTCGTTATCGATGAGTCTGTGAATACTCATCCTAAAGTGTCATTCCGCTCCAAGATGTGAGTTAGCTTGGATGTTTGAGCTTCACTGAGCAGAATGATGTTTGTGCAGCGTTTGACACCAGAAGGCTGTTTTCACATCCATCTGCTGAGAGAGGAAAGCTTCTCTGTGCTCAAAGTAAAGCTGAGCCACAGTGCACACGTACCTACAAGCATGTTGTGCGACATCACGACTGTTTGAGACACCAATCACGGTCCAGAATGCAACTTACACAAGTATCATGTGGAAACTTCAGCGCACATACACCGAGAGTGGAGCATTCAGTGAAGTATTAGACATCCTGCAGCTAAACTTGAGTCTGGATTTTTCAGTGAAGGGGGGGAAACAAAACGAGGCAACCGTACTCACTGTACTGACACATGAAAATTAAAATTTCATTAAAAGTTAAATTAAATTAAAAGTGTTTTCTATGGTTCAAAACACATTTGAAAGAGATCTCTAACTGATCATTTTTGAGTCTATGAAATGCCAGAAAATTGCATAAAACTGTCCAAAATATCTCAAAGCCCAAGGTGGTGTTGCTTGTTTCATTCGATTCACAGTCCACAACTCAAACATATTCAGCTTACAGTGAGGTCAGACAAGGAAAAGCAACAAATCCTCACACAGAAGAAGCTGGAACCATGAATCAGGCATCAAACTACTTTAAGGATCAACAAATCATTTCACCTCTAAATGTTTGTATGATGCATTTGCTCTCAGTGAATCGAAGACAACTGATGGGACTATTACTGATGTTTTCACCCTGCTGTATTTTATCAGACAGTAGAGTGATCTGGTTCATACTTGGCGTCCAGCTCCGCCTTCTCCCGGACGGCCTGCGCCATCGTCTCAGCCTCCTGGTACTTCTTCCTGCTCTTGGTCAGCTCCTTCACCGACTCCTGCAGCTCAGCTTGAACCACCGTTAGCTGATCAATACACTTGAGAGTTGGAGACACACGAAGACAAACAAGGGAGAACAGTACGTGAATTACCATTTCCGCAATGCACCGCCTGGAAAATATGCAAATTCCCCTTCGTCATATCTACAGAGGACGTGGGGTGAGTGTAATGTCACAATGCTGTGTACAGGAGCTATTAATGGCACCTCCTAAAAGGTGAGCGTGAACAAGAGCGGCATTGTAGGCTGCAGGAACGCGGCCAGCAGAAACCAGAGAGCAGCGCTGGTTACACTGCAGCAAGGCAGACTCACACACTGGGCTGATGGCAGCCATTAATGCTGAGAGCAACTGCTGTAGCTCCGGCCCTCATTTGGCAGACTGTTTATTGCACTGTTTAGCAATATTAATCTGATTGTTTAAGTTCCCACTGGAAATGATTCTGACCAGAGGACACATGAATTTATCTGCTACTGCCACTCATAACTTTCAATTATGATTACAACTGAACGAAAAATAATTTTCATCGTGTGTGTCAGTGGATTACAGTCACGTCCCGGCTGCACCGCGGCTCAGTCACGGCTGCGCTGGGGAAACATTTTCAGATGTCCTTAGTTAACTTTGAGGTGTCCTGCCTTTTTGTGTTTTACGAGCTTAAACACACATTTGCAGCTCATGCAGAAGTGCTAACAGATGCCTTGTGGTTCTGCTCATTTTTAACTTCTGCAGCAGACAGAGAGATACAGTACTTATCCTCACCTCTCATGTCACAGCAGCAGAACATGAAGAAACAAAAAATGCAACAAAAAAACATTCAGGCCTGTAACATCCCCCCACACATCAACAGACAGATCGAGGACCACGTGGCACGATGAAGACAATGTGGCAAGTGGTTTTGAATGTCAACATAGCCGAGCTGCTGTCATTAGCTTTTATTTCCTTGTCATAAAAATAAGGATTTTATCAGCGCCTCAGTCCAGCAGCCTGATAAAGATCTGCTTAACAGATTAGCTGTGACCAAAGGTGTTTAACACTTGCTCAGTTACCAGCAGAAGCAGATAAAAATAAGCAGATGAGAACCACAGTGTCCTGAATTTGGCTGTGTGGAAATGGTGTGACTGATAACAGAGAGCAGGATTTTATTGAGCCATCCATCTATCCATCAGAATCAGACACTTCAGGGAAGAGAAGTTTGTGCTAATAAAAAGGACTCAAGTGACTGAAACCTGAGCAGCTGTGAGCTTGACCTGCATTACCTTCCTCAGCTGCTGCTCCTTCTGCAGTCTGACCGTCTTGGCTGGATCGGCAACCTGGACTTTGTAGTTTTCACAGGCACTGATTCTGGACTGGGTGACCTGGACTGTACCTTCCAAATAGGCCCTCCATACACAATACATGTTCCTACACCAAACACGAACAGAAACACAAACAGGTTTTCTCAAACGCTCAAGAATCACTTTGCATGCTGCAATTTAGTTTCTTGTAACCAAATGATCAACTTGGAGCACACCTACATGCAATCTCATGTTCATCTGCATCAAAACACTCCAAGACATTCAACAAACAACCAGTGCACATCACTACACGCCTGATCAGAAGCACGTAAAGTTGGGAAAACGTTGCTACCTGTGATCTTGTTCTTCCGTCAGACCGTCGGGCCAGTCCCTCTTCAGGTACTGATTCGCCAGCTTCTGGAGGGCCTGGGAGAGAAGAAGTGAGAGACAAAAGCAGGGATGACACCCACACACACTTCCTGTGTCTCAGTAGATGCTCAGCAGACTGCCCCCCCTCCACCCCGGCCCGACCTTGTCCTATAAACCACCAGGCAGCCAGAGCATGCAGACAGAACCAGAAAAAGAGTAAAGTCAAAAGTGTTGAAGAAAGTATGTTATTTATAAAGACTTTCAAAATGAGATACAGCACAGCAATTTAAAATCCACACACACACACAGTCTGTGGTTCGACACAATGCATGGACTCGTTCACCTGTTAGCCAGAGTTTAGAGGTTGGCTCGCTTTGGAAGAAAGATGCAATTTATTTAGACCACATTCGCCCTCAGAGATATATTAGGTTCCTCCAGCTCAGCCAACAGTGAGGTTAACCTTTGAAGAACTTAAATAGCAGGACGGAGTACACAGAAAAAAAGGTGAGGAGGATATCTCTGGTGTTTCTGAGAGTATGTTTGGTATGTCAGAGAAATGAACTGCTGCTGTAACCAGAATAAACTGATGGAGAGAGAGCTGGATTATTTTTAGCATTGTGGAGATGATCTAAGTGACCTGACTTGCAGTTTTGTCTTCAATAAGCACGCTGCAAGCTAGCAAGACTCGAGCTACAGCTAACTGGCTTAATTGACCTTTTTCTCTTGTGGGTGGTGTAAAATGATTTTGTTCGGGTTGTTATGTTTAGGACAAAACTGTCACATTAAAAAATGAAAAATGAGAAGTAATCACCAAAATTATTTAGTTTAAACCAAAAACAAAACCAATAAAAGTGAGTGACAGACTGATTTCAAAGATGTGGATGTTCACCTGGCAGGAAGGGTGGTGTAAAGACTCTACTGTGTTGCATTATGGGAGCTGTAAGCACATTTCTGTAGCTCGACTTGTAATAAGGACAGAACGTCTCTGCCGTCTCTTGAACGTTCCCCTACATCACACACATGCAGTACTGAACTGCCACCTTTAAAATATCGTGCTGCGGCAAATCATCGGCGCCTTCGCATTACTGGAGGATCGGCCAGAAACGCAGTCACTGACGAAACCAGTGAATGTGGACGGTAAACAGATAAGTTATGCCCGATGAAATATGTGGGCAAAAAGAATTTATGTTAATGTTCATTTACTTCATGCTACCATTTCTGTTTTAGAGCAAGAGACACCAGTTTTTACATGTTTTTTTGTGGCTTTGTTTTTGCTCTCTCAAGTGATTTGTGCCTCAGTCTCAAACAAGAGCCCATCAAGGAAATGGGCCCATCTATCCTTCCTCTGTCCACTGTGAAAGGACGAGCTCTGTCATGCAGTCCCGAGGCAGGCGAGGCCGTGGCTCTGAACTCGTTGGTCTTGGTGATCTTGGTGCCAAAGTTTCAAAGCCGCTACAAACCCGGCCATTGTGGGATTCAGATAGAGGGAGAGAGAATCGCCAACCGAGCTAGCCTAGCGGACACGCCTGAATAGTGCGATGGGAACAAGGAAAGGGGAGGAGGAGGGATGCGAGGACAGCAGAGGAAGAGACACACAGAGGAGGACATTTTATCACACTGTGTGATTTGAATAGTAATCGGCTAATGGCTAAAGCAGCTTGCAGGTGTAAGAGACCCAGAAAAAGGCGCGTAAAGAGAAGAGATTTGAAAAAAAAGAAAAAGAGGGGGGTGTAACCAAAGGGAACGAAGTGTTCCAGAGACACTCTGACCCACTTTGATTCAACCATTGGCAGCGGGTGTCTAATTGATCACATAACTAGCAGGCAGCACAACCCTGACAAACACGACATCTTTCAAACTGAGGCACACAGCGAAGACATTTTCTTCATTTTCATAGAGGAAAATTGAGAAAAATGGCCATAAAACTGTCCCAGAGCACAATGTGACATCTTCAGACTGACTGTTTTGTCTAATCAACTGTCTAAAGCTGATTTAGATTCAATTTACAGTGATATTAAACGGACAAAAGAAGAAAAAAAATTAAGCAGCTGGTTCCAGCAATTATTTGGGTATTTTTACGCAAAATGTAAAGAGATTACTGAAATATCTGGTGCATAATTTTCAGTGGTGGCTGATCATTTAATCTACTAACTGTCCACAAAGCACAAGATGTCTAGCAAACGCTGAAACAAACTCTGATAACGACTCCTGTGGACGAGTCAACATGCTGATGTGGCGTGAGAAGACAGAGCTGAGGTACACTGCTCGGTTCTGACAAAATGTCACTTCCAAAACAAAAGGTACGACCTGAGCATGCATATCCAATGAAGCACACATGCACAGGGTTACAGTGAAGGCAGCCTGCAGGCTCATCTTAACCCTCCACTGGATGCCCACATGCCTTAGCTTAACTACTACTTTTTTGCTTACATTATCACTACAGTCATATAGCACTTAGACCAAATAAATAAAATGATATCATCACAGTCTAATACACTTAAAAACATATTGTTCCATCCCTAAAGATGTGCAGGACGCAGGACAGACTCGCACATGAATTTTCAAAAGCCTTGTTATTCTTTATCCGCTCACTCTTCAGCTTGTAAACCAGCCGGTGATTTTAAACAGACTGTATGGCCAGGAATCAGGGTTTAGTCCAGGGCGCCGTGAACAACAATGAAAATTTCTCATTTTTTGGCTCCAACTGCTGCTCTGGCTCTGATGGTAGAAAACTGTGCTGAGTGTTTTCTTCCTTTTAGATTAGTTCAATAGTCTAAGTTTAAACTTCCCGTTTGAACGTTAGGGAAATTAGTCGTTAGGAACATTCCTGACACGGACCAATCACGCTTAGTTTTGGGTGTAGTCATCCAGCAAAAGGCCCATTCTGAGCCAGGAAAAACCCTGCAGCGTAGGACTTCTACTTCTCTCTCCTTACTCTCAGACTACGTAAATCATTTATGCAAGGTGACAAGATGACATGGACCCAGCCAAGCAATATAAATAATGTACAATCAGGTGTCAGAGGTTTCCAGCCACAGAAGGTCAGAAACACACCGTTTCCCCCTTTTTTTCTTCACCGGAGAACAAGTGTAAAGTACGAATGAAGACCACATCTGCAGCAGTACGATAACAGTCACCTGTTAAACGCTCGTGAAGCCTACATTATTATATATAGCCTGTGTTATTATACTGTATATAGTGTCAATACCTCGGACTACCTACACACACCTCAGAGATGTATTTCATGAAGTACCATTACCAGTTAAACCAGCTTTATTTTTTCAGTTTTTAAAGTTTAAATCAGTCCGAACTCAGTCAACATGGAAACTTGGTGTCCACACTGGCATGTTTAGTTCTCATTTCTCAACGTGCCACACTGAAACACAGAAAGTCTTCACTTCTTCCCTGCTGGACGTGAATCACATTTTGACATGTACTGCTATTACTATGCACTTCACACCTGAGTCACAGCCGTCCATCTCGATTAGTATGTCATGTTGTGTTAACTCACACCACATGTATAGAATCGGCCTCTCTGTGCAGCCACGAGTTTCATGGGAAAACAGATGAGCTTAGTTTCTGGGACACAGGGACTGCACTGACACTGACACTGACACACACACACACACACACACACACACACACACAGTCGACTGCTGATCATTCAGGTCATTAATCACGCAAGAGACGCTCAAACTGAAGGACAACCGACAACCTGAGCTGGCCTAAATTTGGCCTGATTTTGAAATTGGTCAGGAGTGATCAATTCAGGTCTAAGATCAGGCTTAGTCCACGACATCTCTGCAGCATTCCAGTTAACGTGATTGTTATTAAATTAAATTTAATTCAAGTAAGGCTAATAAACAACTCTGACCCATGGCTGTAGTCTGTAGCTTAAATACAATTAAAGAAACACGGAAATCCGTCCACTGAGAAGACCAGAGGGGCAGACAGTCAACACAGAGGATATTTTAAAGGACCTTCAGCTGTTCAGGAGAAGGCTGCAGAAATGTTTGGTGGACTGAGAAACTTCACCCAACTTTCCATCGTCATGAGGGTGAGGAGATAATGACTGAATTTTCATTTTCAGTTGAGCAGTTCCTTCAATCATTTGTGAGCTTGAAAAAACCCTGAAAATTCTCCAACTGATAAGAGGTTTCGTCTCTTAAAAATATCGACTGTAACTTGTAACTAATTTGTTTAATGGTCCGATTCACCTCACATCTTTTACTTTATGTTTGCGTTTGTCTTTTTTGTTTTCTTCACAGTGAAATGATGTGGTCGGGCCTGTTTTAAAGTCATGAAATAAACAAGACTTGACACGGTCTGGTCACGTTAGCTCCAAGCCGGCTTTATAAATACTGTTGTCATCCCTGACACTGTTTATATTTTTTTATTTATATAGTGTTTTATATTTATATAGTGTTGTTTTATATTTATAGCAGTTCCGTATTTTGTAGGTTATTGGACTTATACCAGAATCAGGAAAACTAATTTCATTCCAGCTCATGTTCCTACATGTGTGAAATGACAATAAAGCTCCCTGAATCCTTGAATCCTTGAATCCTAAAACTAAAACTAAAACTAAAAAAAAAACAAAAAAAAAATCAATCCTGGTTCAGTTTGCTTGGCTCATTTAAGTCAGGCTTTTTTTTGCCCATCAGGACCAGATGCACATGGGCAAACAGACATGCGAGGTTGCTGGTTGGGTAAACAGGGACATGCCCCCTCTCTTCACAGCGGCGGTGGACATTCCTCAAAGGGCTGAAAAACCTGAACAGATCCAGGAGTCAAGGAGGGATTTTTCAGACAGTCGACTGACGTCTTCAGAAAGCCGTGGGCAAAAACAACACGGCGAGGAGGAAACGAGCCAGTGGATCACCAGCGGATGTTGTTTCTCTCTCTGTTGTCATGTTTTCTTTTTAACCATTCAGGAGCTAACTGACCACATGAGAACAAAGGGCCCCACTGTCATATGGCGTCTTTGGAGAGGAGTATTGTAAAAACTGTAGCCAGGGCAGTAATGATGTTAACAAGCAGCAGTAGCGCTGTGAGAGAGGGCAAAGAGTTCAGATTTACTTACCTGGGCGTAGTCCCTCTCCACAGCTGCCCTCTTTTGGCTAAAACTCCTAAATAGAAGAAAGAGAGCGGAAGTAAATGACGCCATCCTAAAATGTCAATGAAGGATGAGACAATAATCATTACGGCCAAACAACATAGCCGTTACACCCAGAACGAAACAAACACAAGATGATACTGACACAGTATTATTATATATGTTTGATTGATGGTTTCAATTTTCATATCATTCAGTCAATCGTCATCCCTGATAGGTGAGGTGGGGGGTGGGGCAGTTACAATCTCACATTTGCAGATATTGTGCTTTTCACCCAGATGTTAACCTCAGGATGTTATCTGCAAGCTGTATAAAAGACGTGTGCCAGTGAAGGTGAAAGTGGTGTGACAATATCACATTTGGCGTCAATTCACAGGCATTTATACTGACATGTAAGCCAAAAAAACAAAAACTTCACAATGACTGGCTGTGGTTGTCATTATTTTTGCAGAGTGACAGGCTGTTAGATCTGTCTGTCGAGTAAAAAAAACATTCATCTTCATTTTTATCACAGTCCCACATCAAAAACATTTTGTCACCTAGCCCTAGCTGTTGCCGTGGAGACCAAATGATGTGCATAAATACATATGGGTAAAAAAGACTGACAGCAGTTCACAATCGGCTCACGGATTCAACAGTAGTTAAGCTGTCGAATTTCTGCAAACATCACATATAACTACTATGAAAACAATCTTGCGGTCGGTCTGTTTGCTTTCAGACCACAAACAAACCTCACCGCGGAGCTCCTGGATGCAGACAGAGACCCTGCTTTACCAGCCACCTCTGACCAGTTGTTTGGTCCATACCAGAGTTCAGCTGACAGCTTTCACGTCAGCCCAGCGGCACTAAACAGGAAAACACATCAGAATCTATCTATCTAATCAGACTCGCGTCTGTCTGCAAAGGAAGTCCAGTCATCCGTCTAAACTCATTCACCCTGCAGTTTTCCCATCTTCTCCTCTTCCTGTGATGCTCGACGTGGATGTTTCTAATGATACGGTCTTCACTGAACTGAAGGTCAGTGCTCACACTCTGCTGTTAAACACACACAAGGAGTTATTTTCTGAAGTGATGGAGCATACTGTCGTAGTTTTGTAGTTTTTAGTCAGATTCACTGAGGAACTTTCTTTGGTTGCCTTTTATATGACAGGTTTCCCACTGCAACCTTCATGATGTGTTGATGAAAAATGGCGCGTTTGAAGGAGCACCTGAAATGCTTAAAATAGCTGGAGTTGTTTGGCTGGTTTCAAGAATACATAAACAAATCATAAAATGTGTTAGTGTGAGTAATTCAAGGTATGTGAGTAACTACTGTTAAAATATTGTTTTATACTGCTGTTTAACTGTTTTAGGCTTGGTTTGCAATCGCAGGATCAAAGCAAATGATAACTCAAGAGAAATTTATACAAAAGTCTAAGAAAAGAAGAGAGGTCAGCGCCCTGGGAACAAATCTGACTGCAGCAGAATCATCATTAAGTCATTAAACATGTCGAGACTTGACTGCCATGCTCCACCCTGGCTCCAAACAATTTGGCTAACTTCCTGGGAGCTTCCCTGTCTTCCTTTAGCCTGCTCCCTTCCTCACACTTCTCCACACTTCCAAGGCTGACTCTCTTCCACTGCCCCCCCACGCTCATTTCCCGTCATTTTCCCCAAACAGGGCTTTAGCTGACAAGCAGATGCAATTTCCACTTTGCTGAATCATTTCTCGTCTAAGATCAGCGAGTGACCCTTGCAAATTCTGTGGCAGTGGAGTTTCACATTGTTTCTGGAAGACTAATGTTACTAAGCCTCCCACAGCGAACGATTCAACGCAGGCAGAACATCTGGCAGCTCTCTATGACCTTAACTTCCAGCTGTTTGGAGGTTCAGAGCTCCGCCACCAACCACAGACAGGAAGTGGGGAGCCAGTAGGCTGTCAACTCAACCCAACACCAAGGCTGAAAACACAACCACAACCTTTGGCTCTTCAACTTTGAAAACGCCTACGCATTTGAACACAGCTAAAAGTCCACTGTTTACTTGATCCCAGAATCTGAAAGACTATTACACCCGAATTTATGTTTTTAAATTAAACAATCACAGGACTGTAGAAACAGACCAAGGGAAAATATTTACTCACACTTGTGTAAAATCAAAAGGCCAGAGGCAGGCAACTTAAAATTAATCTGGTCTGTAAGAAAACAAGCTGGATCTTACTGTAGGGGGATGACACCAACTGTCTGCCTTTTAATTACACTGATGGATAAACAGATCTAACCTTTTAATTAAATGTCACATTATTATTACAGTATGGACTCAAATATAAGACTTGTAGCTTGACTTGAGCCACACTGGCTCCTACAGACAGTGGTGCATTATGGGTTGTTTGCAGCCTGATGGCTCACGTAACATCTTTTGTTGCCATGGAGGAATGAGGACGGGATGACCCTACAGAGGAAAATATGTGTGACTATTGTTCAGCAAAGGACAAACTGAAGTGATGTGGTGTGCTTGGCTAGTGGAGCTAACGGCTACAGAGCTAATTGCTAACAGCTAACGGAGCTAAAAGTGCTAAAAGTGCTGACTGGTAGGACAGTAGGACTGAAGGTTTTTGTCCAGAGGAACATGAAGCATTAAACACTGAACTGGAGTTTAACGGCATCGCAGAACAAACCTACAGAACATAAATTCTGCACTGCAAACAATGATAGAAAGTAAAGAAGTGTTTTGATTTTGAGAAGGTTCACACTCACTTCGGATCAGTTGAAATTGCCTTTCGGGCCTGTCATAAAAAAGCTACACAAATATTTGTTCTATTTAAATAAAAATAGTGCCTATTTCATATTTGCACAAGAGAAAAGACTTCAAGGATGCCTTGTTTGTATCTCTGGGAAAACACTGAAAGTGTTTCTGTTTCTTCTGGTTCTCTGGTGCTGGAAAACGGAAGTGGTCTTATAGTTGGGCCAACATGGCGCTCTGTAATCCACCTCATGCACAGCTTGACCTCTGACTGCTCACCTCAGGTCTTCCAGGAGGTCACATTCTGTTTGGTGTTTGATGTGTAGTCGGCTCATCTGCTCTGCATGAGTGTGTTTCAGCTCCTGGGTGACCCGGACCTGAACGAGGAGGAAGAGATGGTTCATGAGGAGGAAGAGGAGGAACAACAAAACATTTTCCAGAGGACAACCAATGGCTCAGGAGGTCAGTGTTAATCTGACATTAGTGCAAATGAGCTGCACTCGTTATCATGCAGAAGCTCTCACATGGCAGGAGTCAAATCTCTACGGGTTTCTAATTGGCTGTTAGATAAATTATGAAGTGCAGTGAACATGTTTCAGCTATGAAAACCGGCAGCGTGGACGACAGAAAAACAGATTTTGTTTGTCGCGATTTGGATTATGAGCCAGATGAAAGTTCAAATCACAACTAAAAAGAGGACTTAAAGTAATACACTCATCATCTTCAGGCTTTAGACTTTTGGTCAGAGAAAACAAGCAATTTAAATACATCACCTTGGACCGTTTTCCACTATTTTCTAACATTTTATGAAACAAAGAATGAGAGATTGTTGAGAAAAGCGCTGTAGCTTTTAGCAAATACTCAAACAGGAATAAATGGGGCATTAGCTGCGGATCACTTTCATCTGTGAAAACATACACATTTGGTCCTATCAATCATGTATGTGGGACTGCATCAATATAAACCACAGTGTGTGTGTGTGTGTGTGTGTGTGTTGCTCAGTGATGTGTTTTTCATAGTTTGTGGGCAACAGTGCGGCTCCATGACAGATCAGGCTTTGGTTACACAGTCTGTATGTGTTAGGATCAGTTCACTGCTGGTTTTGTTTGTTGACAATATAAAATATAGAATATCGTCAGCTGAGATGGCAAACGGTGCCGAGAGGCTACTTTGCAATCAACAACGAAATATGAACTCTGTCTCACAGCCATCAAAAAAATAGAAACAACAGACAACTCCTCAGTCTGACAGGTGCAGAAAAATCTTACTGATCGTACTATTTGACTATCAACTCATCAGAATAAAACACAAGAAATGTGCGCTTTGTTTACAGCTTCATGTCCAATTAGAGAAATCGTCAACACATCACACAGTCAGCATTACGTTACAGCAGCTGGTGGACATCAAACATAAGTTTTTGCAGATGATTTTAAGTCAATAAGTCTTTCTGTTTACTAGTGAGGGAAAAAACAGTCCAATAATCGGTAATATTTTGAGAATCTGTAGTTTTTGTCCCATGTGAAAGTAATTTTAATTCTTCCTAAACTATTGTGTAGATAAAACAAGAGACTTGCTAACAAGAAACTGTCAAGTTATCAAACAAAGCTGTGAACATCCAAAATCAAACCGCTTAATGAAATATTCAGATTTCATTTCTGAGATCAATGGGACGACTTCACACATCATGTTAAGGCTCAGACTGGTGACCAAGTTGGATTTCTGATAATTAGCTGTCATCCTCGGGTCAATTATTAGCCAGATCAGTTTTGATTTGATTTGGAATTACCCCACAACACGCGAGGCAAGTCAGTGTGTGTCTGCTTTAACTTCAGGACAAACATTACTCATAAATATCACAGATTTTCAGTCTCAGTTTCGCCTTCAGGGTGGGAAGGCCAAATGTCAAAAGACACGAAATTATTGTCTTTAAAAAAACTTTTAGCAGTCTACATACCTCTGCTATTAAACTTTCAAAAACGTAAAACCCGCATCTGTTTGACTGCAGTTGTCAGTTAAAACGTCCTGGGGTAGAAATGGTCAATTTTCTGTGCTGCTGAGCCATGTTTTTGAAATATGACACCACGTGAACATTTTTTCGCAGAACGAGACTTTGCTGAGATTTTTTTTACGTTTGTTTCCCTTAAACTAAAACGCTATCTCAGTTTACTCATAAACATAGCAGACTACTTTAAAGTCATCTATAAATACCCGTTGATTGTTCTTCTTTCCCCTCTGCACTTCATTCGTACGATAAAAAAATGCACCAAACTACTTATAAAAAATTTCCAATTTACAGTTCAATAGCTCCAACTATATTGAAATGACAGAGCATAACTTAACTTGATATTTTCTTAATAAATGTGGATCCACTCTCAAGCTCGGCGTACACAAAAACCGCAAACTGCATTTCAGTTGAATAAAATCTTAAGTTTTCTTCTGTTTGCCACTGCCATAAACTTGCTCCGCTCAACTATTAAGACCGCGGATGGCAGTAGGACCACTAGCTGATATTTACTTGAACTTAAGAGTCGCTTGGTAAATCAGTCGTACACCGATTTAAAACAACAACTCTGTAACGCTATTTCTTAAAATAAGTTGTTTTCTACACCGTAGGCGCTTTGACGATTTATGTCGCCACATTCTCAACGCTTTGGGAGGACCTTGTCTCCATTCGAGAGGGAACGAACGGGGCACGTTAACGGGCTATTCTCCCTAAAATTTGCGGCACATGGGACTTTTTTGTACAAGCTTCCTTCCTTTGATGCTTTTTAAAGAAACAACAGATGCGAAAAAAACTTATAAGACAACAAACAGCATACATTTACAGAGTAAAAATGATAAGGTTATCGTTTAAGCCAACCGACCAGCAACAAAGCGTACATTTTCGACCATTAAATATGCACCAGTTCGTCGAGAACGTTTCCAGACAAGTAACGTTAGCTTCAACGGCTACAACGGGAAAAACTCACCTTTCTCGGTGGGGGTTGCATCCTTCTTTCTTGACATAAAAACTATACAAAAGGCTGATGTTTTTCCGTAAAAGTTTGTATAACTGTTTCGAACAAATGATAAGTGAGGGTATAACAGCCTCAGTCAAGCGGCCATAGCGACTCCAGTAAATAGTAAGTTGAGTCCCGTTGAAAACACTGTGGCCCCGGGGAATAGAAACCATATGCGTCAAATTAGCCGCAATAAAAGAAGACACTTCCCACCACATTTTCAAAATAAAAGCGACAGAGCCGCAGCGCTATAAACACGACTTCCGGTACACAATTCTTCAACATAAAACAGCTTACCCGCAAATTCGAAAACCTTGACAGTGGGAAAACTTCTTAAAGTAAGTTGATCTTGCTCGCTACGACAACAGTTATGAAATCTATTCTACCACAATTAAAGCCTAACTCACAAGGTAATCAAACTTAGCATCAAAGGGTAGCTGGAAATGTTTCTGCAATAAATGTAAATTAAAGATAGCAGATGAAATGTATGGTATAAATCTGTAGCAGCTGTAGCGGAGTATATGAGGGGCAGGTTATTTGTGGGGATGAGGACTATGCTGGGACAATGTGGTGCAAGTATTTCATTGCATAGTTTATTGAATTTAATAAATTGGGAAAATTACTTTGAAAAGATGTATTTATTCGTGTTTGTGGTAGGCTAATTTTACACACTATAATGTGGGACCTCTTCATCTATCTTTAGACGGTGAGCCCTCTACTGGCCGTGCAAACACGCATCAGTGGTGACGAGGTGATGCCCTCCTGTGTATGTGATGTCTTTTTATTTATGTCCATGTCATTCTTTTGTTCCATAACAAAGCACAATACTGCTGTTGACCGTTCAGCACCAGAGGCCAGTTATCTTTTGAACACACACTGACAAGTTAATGTTCACATAAAAGTGAAAATTGTTTGTCAGATAAGCTGCATTTGTGGTTGCAAACAAACACAGAGAGCGATGTTACAGATGTGTTTGTGTTGCAGATGTGTTTCACTCCGTCATCTTCTCAAACTGCTTCAAACCAAATCACAAGAGCTGAACCAGGTTCAGGAGCAGTTTCACAGTCCGGCTCATAAATCTACCCACATTTCGGTATGTGTTCCTCTAATTATACCCAACTTCCTCCCACCCTGCCTGTTATTGTGTTGGCATCCTGAGCGGGATCACACCGAAAGACAGATCAGGTAGCAGTTAAACTACCTCTTGGTGCCCCCCTACCAAAGTATAACCAGGGTTTATAACTGTTTTCACAGCTTTCTGCCCGTACATGTCAGACAACCTGGTCTGCCACTGATTTTAGTTTACTATTTAAACCATTTATCCATAACTTTTATAAAACTATTTCAAATGTTTGGCAATCACTCTTAGCTTTCAACATTTATTCTATTAGCTGTTTCATCCTATCTGAATAGACTTACTGTGATGCTCATCTTCAGTCTGCAAATATGAGTTAAGTATAATTCTGGTTCCCCCTCATGCTCCCTTTTTATGTGAGTGTAAAGATATAATATGGACAAAAAGGCATCCTAGATTCGCTGCATGAAAAACAAATAAATGCCACAATTTCACATCTTAAAGTTGTTGCGTTTCTGTGAGACAACATGTGCAGCTGTGATGGAGAACACATTTGGACGTAAGCCCACAAATCATAAAGAGAAACCACGAGTAAGAAGGCAAACAATGCTGGCTGCTATTTGAAGTATTATAATTACTAGGCATGGGCTATGAGTGCAGGGATAAATCAAGATTGTACGTGGTCAATATGTTTTTATAAACAGGATATAACTTTTGTGTATCCATTCATCGTATACTACAGTATTTTATTCCTCAAAGTATTAGTCACAAGGTTTATTTCAAAGTGTGGAGCAGCTAAAGCAAAACTTATGAATGCGTTCTTACACAACTTTGGCGTCGATTTACTTTTTCATTTGCGGTGCAGGAAAACTGTACTCCAACTGGTTTGTCCCACCTCTGATTGGCCCAGTGCGGTCACATGACGAGCCCTGACTCCTTGTATGGTCAAGTTTGCCGGTATGTAATTAAGGTCCCATAGGCAGTTTTCAAAATAAAATAATTTTTCGCAAGACATGGCAGCATATTTTGAAATAAGCAGCCTCAAAAGTTAATATGACTCAGTGCTGTTTTCTAGCCAGATGAGCCCACATGTTAGCACATACTGTAAGTATAAAAGGCTGTAAAAGAAATAGTGTCGAGGACAGGTTTCCTTTTTTGGCTTTTCGTAATGTCATCCTGATACATTTAAAAATGCAATGCATGCAATGTCTAAGGAGTAGATATATTAGAAAATAAGAAGTAGGCTAAGGAACTATAAAACTGAATCATATAAACAAACAATTAATATTTTCTTCTTGAGACTTGATTGTAGACAAGAAACATCTCCTTTTCTTCAATAAAAATAGAATTTAGTGCTTTTTCCTCTGAACTGAATGTGTCTTGGACTGGACAGTTGGTTTGACAAAAGGCAAACCATTTATCAAGAGAATGTACAGTCTAGCTAGAGCCAAATTTATGCTTTTATTTTGAAGGTACACCGGTGTTACTGCCTCACTTTATGAAACTTGACGCACTTTTTAGATGACCTCGCTTTCAGATTGCGATATTTTACTGCATAACGTTTCATGAGAAGACATTCACGTGTGTTGACACTGTTATTGTGGTCTGTGAAGCTTGCCGTTTCGGCTAGTAAGCTAGTTAGTTTGCAGCTATGTCAACGTGGCGCAGGCTGCATGTGAAGGCGCGGACAGCTCGGGGATTACTTACCTCCAGAGGGACGACACAACGGCACACATGGCTGTATGGACCTGTGACGTTATGTCAGAACCTGAGCACAGGCACACCTCTCCGAAGTGATTTCTTCAAAGGTGATGGACAGCAGACGAATCAAAGTGTCCGAGAAAGTTCGGTTCTCTCCGTCATGCAACAGCACGTCAACAAGCTAGCCGACTTTACATTCAGAAAGCCCCAAATTTTGTAATCACTTTATTGGTTTATCCGCTAATGAATGCAGTTTATGTCACAGCTGAAACATTTTGAACTGTTGAAAGGCTGTCTATAATTCGGGATGCGTATAACCTAACAAACAACATGTTTGTCTTCCAAATTCCTTAAACTTCCTAAAACAGTTGCACTCCTTATGGTGGTCACGGTGTGATTTGTAAACGTAAACCTTGCCCCCTTACGCGGATAGTTTGCTTTATCAAATTATTCTCTAATATCTGGCTTACAGTATATGCCGAATTATAGAGTAGGAGCTTACGTTTCAGAAAAGAGCTTGAGTTGTATGCTGCGAGTCTAAATGGGCCTAATGATGATGCAGAAGAATAAAGTTTCTGTTTTTGTGCGTCAGACCTGGAGAACCAGCTGGCAGCCATGAAGAAGAAGGCGATGGACGCCCTGCCGGGGAGCAGCTGGAGTCCCCTGGAGATAAACTCGAACCTTCCGCCCGAGAGGGCCGACATTGTGATCGTGGGAGGCGGTGTGGTGGGCTGGTCCATCGCCTACTGGCTGAAGCAGAAGCAGAGGAAGGGAGCAGAGTTGAGGGTTGTTGTGGTGGAGAAGGACCTCACGGTGAGGCCTCCTGGGGGATAACTGCATCATTCGATAATCATTTGTTATTATCAGTAATCAAACAAACTCCAGGCTATAGACATGTTCTGCTACATGGGAACATTCTTTCTGCTTGTAGCTAATTTTCAGTCGTCTTTTTGTCTTAACACGACAGATACAAGTCACAGAGGGACCTGAGAAGTTATCAGTTGTCTAAAAGTGTCCTAAAATATATTAAAACCTTGGTACGAAGGCTGCGAGTTTGGCTCCTAAAGTAACAGCAGAAAGTTTTACACATCCGAAGTTAAAACTTTATTGACTGATTGCTGTGAATTTGTATCACATCCCTCCAGCCAAAACTCTGCAAACGGGGGGATGTCCAAAACATATGATAAGTCAGCAGAAGATTGATTTTATCCATCTAAGACAGGATCAGCTTTTCCAGCGTATCTTAGAACATCTAACAAAACCCAAAACTCATCTGGTATTTCAAGATGTAAGTTGTTCTTCTACTTATCACCAACAAGTTAGGATTTGATGAGTGAATGTGACCATTCCTGCCTTTATCAATACTTGCAGTGGGACTTAACATTTTAGACTAGTAGCTGAATAATTTGTGTGGGGGTGGGGGTCTGGAAAGATGAAGATGTGTCATCACTATCACTACAAATTAGGATTTTAATATCACAGCTGCACAAAGAGGAAAATGTTCCAATCCATTAAAGGTGGAACGGCAGATGGGAGACCAATCATATCAGCTGAATTGTATACTCAGTGATAAGCAGCATAATATACTGCATACAAGGCCTCTGCTTCTGCCCTGTTAACCTGCTCCTCCTCCTCCTCCTCCTCCTCCAGTACTCCCAGGCCTCCACCGTGTTGTCTGCTGGGGGGATCCGACAGCAGTTCTCCCTGCCTGAGAACATCTACCTCTCCCTGGCCTCCGCACACTTCATGAGGAACATCAATGTAGGTCACGTTGAAGTCCCTCATGTTGTCGCGGTGCGTTCGGACGCCCTCTCGCTAATGAATGACGAGCCTTTGATCCATCAGAGGTGACGCCGACCCATCAGGCTCGCCGTGTTGTATGTTAACATGTGAGCGAGAGCGGCCGACACGGCAGCCGGTTAAGGTTTGACCAACATCAGTTACTCATACGGAGGGATTTAACGTGCAGCTGGTTGATATTTTTCACCCATTTCTGGTATGTTGAAAGTCAGTCTCAGGAGAAGCAGGCTTTAAACATGGAGACTAATTTATGCTTGATTTTGTCTTTATTTATACAACCATTGTATTGTCTCATAAACAAATATTAGAGATTCTGCAGGGGTCTTAAAGGATCGATGGATATTTAGGTCCTAAAAATTCCAGGAATATTTACACAAAACATATGTTTGTGTTAAAGGCAGAGACAATGATGTGCTAATTTTTATTTCTTTACTTTTTGCATGTTTGGTGTTGCAGCGGAGCTTTACTGCTCTTCAGAGAAGACTTGTGTTTGAGTGTGAATTAAGCAGACTGAGCTCACGTTTTCCCCACACACATTTCTTTGTCTACTACTCACGCTCACAAACATGACTTACCTGTGATTTGGATCATTAGTTCATTAGCTTTGAACATGAATTTTCTTTGTTTTTTTGTTTTTGTAGTCATTAACTTTCTTGCTACTCTTGCTACAAGCAGCTAACAGATGTGTGTGTGTTATTGCTTGTGTGGGCAGACCTTCTTTTCTTTTTTGCTGGAAGCAGTAACTTCCTGTAGACTCAGCTGGTTGCCCTTCAGCTGGTCCAGAAATAATCAGACAAGTCATTTAAGTTAAGCGGTTATTGGCTGTATGTCAGCCTTTTCAGATCTTGAACTACTCCTTTAATGACCCTGGTCTTTCTCTGGCGCCCCTCTGAGGACAAATGTGTTACTTACAAGCTTATAATAAGTACAGAGATGATGCGTGGATGTGATCTGTGATCTGAATCTGTGTCCTCTCAGGAGCACCTCGGAGTGTGGAATGAAGATCCGGTGGACCTGCAGTTCAACCAATCAGGATACCTGTTCCTGGCCAGCGAGGATGTGGCTCACATCATGGAGGAGAACTACAAGACCCAAAGGTGTCGGACATTCAGTCCAGCTGCGTGAGACCAGAGAGCAACAAGTCAGTTCCTCCAAGTCTTTTAAAGTCGATTAACTTTTCCTCTGACTCTCCTGTAGGAGTGCTGGAGCCATAGTTTCTCTTCTCTCTGCGACACAACTGAAGGAGAAGTTTCCATGGATAAACACAGAGGGTGTGGTGCTCGCCTCATATGGTGAGTGTGGATCATCGCATAGTACAAAGTGTGTGCAGTGAGTTGTAACACGGGCCAGATTTACAAAGACAAGCTACAAAACAAAGCCAACATGGAGCCAATAACCGCTAACCTATTGGAGCACACCCTGCGTGTGTGTCGGTGTGTGTGTGTGTGTGGGCAAACGTCACGTCTCATCAAAAAGAAAAGTGTCTCTGGAGGAAACAAGATGAAAGTGTTCCTGGAGGCCTTACATTCATCTGCTATGAGCAAACGGAAGGAACTTGTGAAGCCAGTCGCAGTCAGAAAAACATTAAGCCTCCATCAGTGTTGTTCTGTATTCACGCTGGGAGCCTCCACACAGTCGAGCCCCAGCACCACCCAGTCAGCGCTGACAGGAGCAGAAATAGACGCGTCTTAAGAAGGTCTTATAAAGTTAAAATAAAGGTGTCAAAGTCTGCAGAAATGCTGAGAAGGTGTCGTGAATAAAACCGATTTGACTCGAGTGGGGGTGGGGTTGTAATGAGATACGAAATGGCTTTCAGAAGGATGCTGCTGTTTTCACATGTTTCCACAAACTCACAGATTCACATGCCGTCTTCTCCACCCGTCCTGCCTTCCAGGGTTGGAGAACGAGGGCTGGTTTGACCCGTGGACTCTGCTGAACGCCTTCAGAAGGAAAGCCCTCTCTATGGGAGTCATTCAGTGCTGTGGAGAAGTTACAGGTTGGTTACATCCTGATGAAAAAGAAATCAATCAGTTACGTCAGTGTTGAGCTCTGCCTTCTTCTGGACTGGTGTTTTCTTATTGGTCTGAACAGCTGACTGTCTGCTGGATGATGTGAATGTTTCTGTTTCGCCCACAGATTTTAAACATACAGTAAACAAGGTGACAACCACTGAGGGCGAGCAGCTCCATGTCCGGAGAATCACTTCTGTCAATGTGAGTGTCAATGTCTGATCCTTTACTTAAATACAGTTCTGAGTAGGCCTGCAACTCATGATTATTTTCATTATCAGTTAAACCTGCAGAGTGTTTTCATGATTTAACATCTAGTCCATGAAAAAAGTGAAAATGCTCAGCACAGTTTCCTGGAGCCCAAATGACGTCTTCAGAAATGACTTCTTTTGTCCAAATAACAGTCCAAGATTCAAGACTTTTCATTTACTGTCATGGATGGCAAAGAAAAGCAGCAACATTAAGGAGCTGGAAGCTGCAAATGTTCACAATTTAGCTTAAAAAATAGCCGAAATGATTAATTTATTATCAAAATAGGTCATTAAATCAAAAACAGTTTGTACTGGTTTGTACACAGATGTGTTGGTGCTTCTGCTTCAGTGTTGTACGTGATGGGATAACGTGTTGTGTTGAGCAGGTGCGGATGCTGAACAGCCTGGAGTACCAGCTGGTTGAATGTGCCATTGTGGTGAATGCGGCGGGAGCCTTTTCTGGTAAACTGGCAGAGAAGCTGGGAATTGGCTTCGGTCCCACGGGCTCCATCGCTGGAATTCCACTGCCTGTTGAGCCTCGGAAAAGGTTGGTCATTAACTTGACGCTTTTGCTGTCAAAATGTGTAGTTTTTTTCAAAAGGGGCCCTGAGTGCCTCATATAGTGTGTCTTTTTAGTATTCTGACATTATTGTGCCAACTCTGAGCTTTAGTTGTGGAGGGCCTTTATTTCCAGATTCAGTGGAGTGTGTGAAAACTGCAGCCTTTTTCAAACATACTGGTTACAATGTTTTGTACGACGAGGAGCAGTCAATCAGCAGATCACGTTGGATGTATGTCAGGCAGATATAAAAATCCAGTGTCTTATTTCAAGAAAAATAACTCTCAGAAAGCAAATGCTGACAATTTTCATGCCACAAACTCCATTAAGATTAAGCTATAAGCATCAAATCAAGAAGCTACAGTTTACACAGAACTGTAAGAATATACTGTGAACCTTTTTCAGGTATGTGTATGTCCTCCACTGTCCTGATGGTCCAGGTCTGGACACTCCCTTCCTGATAGACCACTCTGGAGTTTACTTCAGAAGGGAGGGGTTAGGAGGAAACTACATCGCCGGGGCATCGCCAGCGGAGGTTTGTTAGAGTCTGAAGCCATTTGTCTCACAATTTTACGAACAAGAACAAAACTGGTAATAGAAGATCTGTGTATGTTTTCCATTTGTCCGTCATCAGGAAGAGGAGCCAGATACCACTAACCTGGAGGTGGACCATCAGTTTTTTGAGGACAAGGTTTGGCCTAGTTTGGCCAATCGAGTCCCAGCCTTCGAGAAACTGAAGGTAGGGGTGGGAGACATGTGGAACTGGTCAGGATATGAGCTGTTCTTTGTTTCTCAGCCATGGAAGTCCACTTCATTTAATACGATGGGTGTATCCAGGCTTCAGTGAGGACAAAAAAATCTGGTAGTCGGAATATTTTTGTTGAGACTGCAGATTATTTTAGCCCTCGTCCTCTTCCTCCCTCCCTCAGGTGACCAGCGCGTGGGCAGGTTTCTACGACTACAACACCTTCGACCAGAACGGCATCATCGGTACTCACCCTCTCATCCACAACATGTACTTTGCCACCGGGTTCAGCGGCCACGGCCTGCAGCAGTCCCCCGCGGTCGGTCGTGCGGTGGCAGAACTGATCCTGGACGGGGACTTTAAAACGCTGGACCTGAGTGCCTTCGATTTCAGACGCATTCTGGCCCAGGAACCCGTGCTGGAGAGGAACATCGTGTAGAGGAGCTGGAACCAATCACACAGCTGCCAATGCCAAATTATCACAACTCTGCTCTTATTTTTATACATTTGAACGTTCTACCAGCAGTAATAACAATGTACTCACTTATCTAATAGCTGGCATTTGGGAACGGGGTATCATCAATGACTGCCGGGTTGGTTAATCCATAATAATAATCATAATGTGTTAGTTACTGGATGCTCAATATTAGTTATATTTTATATGAATTTGAATCTGTGTAACCACAAATGTCAGATAAATGTGGTGAAATACAAAGTACGGTATATTAGTGTAAAGAAGCAAAAATGGATATAGTGCACGTACCTCAAAACTGTACTAAAACCCCACTTGGCTGCAGCCCACTGGTGCCGACAGCCGACTACATACTTGGTATGAAGTGTCCCACTCTGCCAAAACGGTTGGATATGTGGACAAGACCAAAATATGTGGGCGATCCTCTTCCTGCAGACATGTAGCTACACCTGCTCAGGTATTAACCTCCTCCTCTTTTTCCCCAAAGCTGCCTTGCATAATTTGTTTTTGTAATTATAAGACCCACACGCTGATCTCAGCTTTGTTTATCATAACTGATAAAAGTGATGGTCAGAAGAAGTGGAAGGAGTTTTTTTCTGAAGAAATCAGAAGGAGGAAACTTTGGGACAAAACTGGAAAGGAGGAGTCGCTTCTTCCTTTGGGAAATCTGTTGCCTGGCTGTGGTCTGGAGGTCAGCCCACTGTTGACAGTACAAATAATAACAACAAAAATTCCAAAATTTTAACTTCTGCTTTTCAGTTTTATGTTGAACCAAATCAGTTTGTTGATGTGGTGCGATTCAGGTCAAATGTATAAATTTAAACTGAACTCTGAGTGTATGTATGTAGCCTACATAATGTAATGTGTGTGTGTATACATTAATATAATGTAGAATCTTATCGGAACCTTTTACAGTATAGTTCTTTCCTGTTACACTCGGGTACTTTTTTATCGTTAGTTTTGTTTTCATTAATGTTCGTTATGCAGTCTTTCTGATTTACTTTTGAATCGGTACAGATTGCCGTTTCATACTGCAACAATGCAATTACATTTATATTTATCATCATTGAAAGTGGGCTTGAGTTGTGTCATTTGCGTCAGTTATTGCTGCTTTTACAGATCAGAGATCAGTTTGTGTTTATTGTAATAGCACAGATCTTAAAGCAATATGTCAATCATTGCTCAGAACAGGAAGTTCCCTGAACCAGACAAAGCTGTGTAATTTTTAAACTTCTAAAAATTTTGCCACTGAACTATGAGTAATCACAACGAGACAAGCGGTCACATCACTAATTGCTAAAGATGAGATGTGGCTCATCTCAACACGTTTCCTCACCGAATGTTGAGAGTAAATTGTTTGCTAATAAAAGAAAGTTTTACTATCATTTCCGAGGATCAGACCAGATCTATTAAGAATTGTTGTTCGCTGAATGAAAGAATTCTATCCTTTTATAATCCAACTCCACCTGGAGTTGGATTATAAAAGGATCATCTCTTCTTTACCCTGGACGGGTAACTTAGTGTGAAGTTTGCATCGTGGTTTCAGGCTGTCTGCTCCTGCCATCTCACAGCAGTCCATACAAATGACAATCTGTCCTTTTCCTCACTGTTCTTCATCTCCCTCCTTATTTGCTTTAGCTATCAAGCCTCCAGCACCTGGACTACAATGACAAGGTGGGAAACCCACGACCCAACGTGACATGACAAGTGTTTCAGGTGTTGTAGGGAAATCGTGCACCAGATGGAGCCGTTTCTGTTCTCTGTAGTCAGATAGCAGGTAGCCATCATGATACACTCACATTTAATGCAGACTGGATTATCAAAATGCAGTTTGTGTTTATTTTTAAATCAGGGCCTGATTTAACGAATGTAACAACAATGAATTTGTTCATTATAAATCTTTTTAAAAACCATTATTTTATATAGGAATTTTGAATGAAATTAAAGCGAGAAATAAAAGCTTCTAATTCAAAACCCTGATATCCAATGCAACATGAATGTTTCTTAAAGTGCAGGATTACTGAGGTGCATGCAGTTAAACTGTGCTGTTCAGCACCATCATGATCAACATAAACAGCCTGAGGAAAATACAATTAATAAATTGAAAGTAATAATTAATTGTCACTGCAAACCGGGCTATATTTCCACTATGCTTTGAGCATAGAGAAAACTTCAAATTCAGCACTCAAAACTGTACTTAAGTACTGAATTTCAGATAATTGCACTTGGACCACTTAATGACATCAGGCACGCTAAGATCAGCCATCTCCACATCCTCCATACCTAAACTTCCTGCAGCAGAATGCAACACAATGGGAAAAATCAAACATCCAAAAACGCTTGAAGTACTGCAGTGTGCCCTGGGCTGTGCTGAGCAAAGGCACTCTTAAACATGTGGGGTATTAGATAATAATGACTGAGAGCTTATAGGGAAATCAACATGAATTGTTTCTGTGCCATAAACTGAGCGGAAAGGGGGAAGGAAATCCCACACTTTCAGCTCAGAGAGCACAATTAGCTGTTAGCATCCAGTGTTCTGGTCAGAGCACATCGATTTTAATGAGGTGGTGGATAGTTTTGCACAGAATCTGGTGAGAAATAACATTTTAGCAGGCTTTTGTCAGGCTTTATGGTCAGTTATTTAGAGTTTCGATTCACACCTTGGCGACAGTGAATATAAGTGCAGATCACTTTGTTACATCTATAGAGAAATAAAAACAGGCATGCAGAGTCTCTTTTTCTGAGCTTGTGTGGCTGATAAATGATACTCATTAATTCCTGTATTGATTATTGACAAAGTTTATTATTCGTGAAGTTTAACCTGTAAAAAACAAAATCAAACACAAGGTTTAAGGTTAACGTAACCCTTCTGGTATACCTTTAGCCTCTGCTGGTCTCGACCAAGAAATAGTCCTGGAGTTTTCTTCTTATTTCTTCTTGTTTTCTTCTAAGACATGCTCTTCATCTCCATCTGTTTATGTTGCAGCTCTGTGCTGGCTGTTATTCTCTGGTGCTTATCACGGTTTACAGATGCACCTGTAAGCCTGACTGAAGACCACTGGATGCACTTACTTGTTATTGTAAAATTCTTGCAGGGCCTCTGTAGTTGAATCAGTACAGCAGGAACACCATCTGTATCTTCAGCCCTTTATTGGCATGCAGCTAATGGCATCTGAATCCACAGCTGAGGGGCATCTTATCAATTCAAGACCTCCCTTATATCGTAACTGGTCGTGGAAATATGCTCCACGCATATGAAAGTGGCCCTTCTACAGCCAGAACAATATCGCAAAGACATTTTGTCCCTGCAGCTCTTCATTTTGATGCAAATGTGAGGCAGCCTTGCAGGTTCGAAGGGGGGGAGGGGGACCAGGGGAAATGCAATTGAGGGATTTCTTTGTGAGGCCCAACGCAAATCCCAAATGTTCTCAGGGCTGAAAACAAAAACAGCATGGGTGCAGCACTGGCCTTGTTGGCTCCTTCAATAGCAGCACCTTCTGCCACACAAAAGCTCTGGGGGCTTTTTGCAGAATATCCCCCCTCCTCATGCTGGTCAGAATTTACACTGCCTGGAACTGAAGCCATCATGAATCCAGTGCCGATAAAGCCACTGGTTGTGCTGTTAGACTTCTTGGTGGAGTGATGAAGGGAGTTGTCCTACTAGTCAGCAGAGAACTGACGCCCACTGGGAGCTCTCTGGCTGGCTCCTTCTGTCTGTATGAATCCAGTGTACATGGTGGCATGTGGCTGGGATTAGGAAATTTCACTGTGGATTAAAATCTTTCCAACGCCTTCATGGCCACTTGCTCAAAGAAAGGAGTCTGAAGTTCCAGCGGAGATCCGGTGAGCATTTTGGGCTCATGGTCTCACTGAGCAGGTATGTAGAAGCGAATCTTTATTTTTACAGATCCAAGGCTGGATGCATGATTGACTCATTAGAGTTTGAGTGTGTTGGGGTGCTCTGTGACTTAAGTTTAGAGAGGTCTTTGAACAGCGCAGATCAGCTTGAAGTCTAACACATTAAGTACTGATTTCACTGCACTCAACTTTAACTGTAAAGATGTGATTTTCTGTTATAGTTTGCTCTAGTTTTTCACTGTGTGATATACAGTAGTGGCCTTTTAATTATAGAACAGCAAAATACAAAGAACTTAAGGAATCCTAAACCTTTATTAAAACCTTTATTGTGAAATACTACAAGTCTTAGTGGGAATCATTAGCAAGCTAATAATGATGATGAATAATAACAGTTGTCAACAAAGATATAAAATAAGCTCTTAATAAGATTAGTCTTAATGTCTTTTCTTCCAAAAATATGTCTTTGAAGTTTTTAGTATCATGTTTCTCAAAACAAATCAATTTTTCCTTCAATCTCAGTCTAATCAGTAGCTGTTATGTAAGATTGACCACATGGTACAAACTGTACAGTATAAACAGGTGCATTAACTCAAACAAATTAATAATGCATTGTTTGGGCCTATACAGGATAATTATGCTGCTCTTTACTATACAAACACATTTTAATCTAATGACAAATAAAAGAAATTAGATGTCGTTAATTCACCTCCTGTTTATTTGCATACACGTGTGCAACCATATTCTTAATTGTGAAACGACTGCTATTGATAGTCAGTCAATCACTTGAACATCCATTTGCTTGAAAACAAATCTGAAAACCTGTTGTACTGAGCAGCAAGATATGAAAAAGACTAAGGTTAGGTGGCAGCGAGGCATGTTGTGCAATCAGCTGGTTAGGGCTCAGGTTAAATAAGTCAGGTAATAAAGAAACACATCACCCAGGTGACTCAGTGATGTGTTTTTAATAGTTTGTTGTCCAACAGTGGAGCTCTGCATGACAGAAAAATCTCTCAGGCTACACAAACAATATTTGCTGGTAGACTCATTCAGTTTTTGGTTTGTGTTTTTTTAGAGGATAGATTTATCTTTTACACAAAGAGTATTCCTTGAAGTGAATAATCAAATAATAATGAAAAACACACACATACACACACACACATTACAAGACAGGGTTTATGGATAGTATGCTGTTCAGATTGTAAAGCCCTTTGTGGCCAGTGTGGGGAAATTTGATTTGACATGACTACAATAAGGTGATTCCTCCTTTGTATTAATCTTGCATTTGCCCTCTCCAGCTCCAGGATGTTCCAGCTGCTCCAGGGTCACATTCAGTCAGCTGGACATCGAAGCCGCAAAACTCGTCTGGTCACCAAAGACGGGCGTTGCAACATTGAGTTCGGCAACATTGAGTACAGTAACCACTTTGCGTATTTGGTGGACTTCTGGACCACCTTTGTGGAGATCCGCTGGCGCTTTGTGCTCCTCTTGTTTGTAGCTTCGTTCACAGGCAGCTGGTTCATTTTCAGCCTGCTTTGGTACTGGATCGCAAAGAGCAATGGGGATCTGATGGGACAAAATCGTACCGATGGACACATCCAGTGTGTAGACAATGTTAATGGGCTCACAACAGCCTTCCTCTACTCCTTGGAGACCCAGACAACCATTGGGTACGGTGGGAGGGCTCTGACTGGGCACTGTGCTGGCACTGTGGCTCTAATTATCATCCAGTCTCTAATCGGCGTCTTCATCAATTGTTTCATGTGTGGTGTCATCCTGGCCAAGATCTCCTTGCCCAAAAAAAGAGCAAAGACTGTCACCTTCAGCGACAAAGCTGTCATCTGCTTGAAGAAAGGAAGTCTGTGTCTCCTCATCAGAGTGGCCAACCTTCGAAAGACCTTATTAATCGGCAGTCAGATCTACGGCAAGCTGCTCAGGACAACAGTCACACCGGATGGAGAGACCATCATCCTGGACCAGGTGGACATTGACTTTATGGTTGATGCTGGCAAGGATAACTTGTTTTTTGTTTGCCCTCTGACCCTCTACCATGTGATTAACAGATCAAGCCCGTTCTACGAGCTGTCAGCTGACTCTCTACCCCAGCAGGACTTTGAGCTAGTGGTCTTTTTGGATGGGACGGCCGAGTCCACCAGCTCGGCCTGTCAGGTCCGGACCTCCTACATCCCACAGGAGATTCAGTGGGGATACAGTTTCCTGCCCATCATCTCCCGCACCAAGACGGGAAAATACCACGTGGATTTCTCAAACTTTTCCAAAAGCGTTCGGGTTACCACACCACACTGTATCCACTGCTTCGAGACAGACTCAGACCAGAGAAACCACAACAGCCACAACCAAGAAAATCACAATAACCAGAAGAAGACGGGGATTGACAACCTGGGGTTCCAGGTGATTGACATTCATGATTCTGTGGACATCACTAAAATGTGAGCAGGTAAGAAAGCAGCTTGATCTCAGACTGAGAGTGGCGCATAGTAGCACAGGATGTGGGGAAATACAAAGCAATGTGTTTGCCACTTCCTTTGAAGCAAGGTTTCACTGTCAGAATGAAGAAGAAAAGAAGTCGCTGGCCAGGCTGCTCCCTCCACCGAACATTTGATTTAATCACCAACTATTTTGCTTCAAACTGCTGAAACATTAAAAGTTATGAAATTGTGTGGATAAAAATTCAGACGTAAGTGCGATTTAAGCTCTTGCTCAGCAGCTCATTACAATCAAAGCACTTTTGGGACTTGTGACTTTGTCTAGGTATTGTGTGGAAGAGGGAGAAAGAGGGATTGAAGTTTTGATGTATGGAAAATGAAAGGGGTAATATAGTGGATGGCACAGTGGGTACTTCTTGAGGAGATTAGGGCCTGAGCCTTTTATAATTGAAAAAGAAATGTGTTATATAGGCTGGGGAAGGATACGAAAATTGGGACAGGCCTTTTGAGTTTTCTCATTATTCCTACTAAAATACTAACTGTGTGCTGTTTTTGTCATGTTGACACAGCTTGTTTGCCTTGATAATTAGGAAACTGTGAACATAGCTGCTAAATGCAATGATTTTTAATTGCGTGACCAGTCTACTGTTTGTAGATCATACTGTGTACTGAAACTTCTTCTCAGGGAAAGTAACATCTTTAGTTCGAATAAACCTTTTCTCACAATTCACGGACTTATTGTTCAGTTTTTATGTCTTTTGATGTCATTGAATATCAGCATTATCATTATGTCAACAATTAATCAACCATCTTGAATTTCCCTCAGGATCAATAAAGTATCTATCTATCTATCCATCTATCTATCTAATTAACCACTAAGTGGTGCAATATGTAAGTACATTTATTTAAGTGATGTATTTGAGTACATGTACTCAATGTACTCTTACTTCCAGTATGGTCTTTTCTTTTTATTTTACTTTATATTATGTTTATATTACTACTACTTTTGTACTTTTGTAATATGTACTTTTTATTTTAGTACATATGTTTTACATTTATATTTATATATTTCATACAAACTAACATAATAAGATTAGAAGATAACTTGTATTCAACCAAATTTAAGTGCAACAGCAACAGAAGAAAGAAGAAGAAGTAATCTTTCGCTTAAAAGCAGAAGTACAGTTGTAGTAGCACAAAACCACAGTGTAGAAATACCTTGTTACAAGTCAGCCGCGCATGTAGATTAAACTATCCAACAATATGAAGTTTTTAAAATTAGTACAACCTCAAACATATAGAGCAGACAAATGCAAATGTAACATAACAGCACAAGAACCATTCTTCTGAATAATGAGTATTTTACTTTTGATACTTTAAGTACATAAAGCTGGGTTTGGTAACACTGGAGAAAAAAAACCAAGAGTGAGCTAGATTTTTAATGCATTTAACCAAACAAATCCTGCACTATCCCTTCAGGACTCCCTCCAAAACTACAGCCCCATAACTTTTGCTGGTTAGCTGTTCAACAAGCTCTCTTAGCTTTTTCTTAGTTTAATAAATACATGAATAAACAACTCTGTTAAAGGTCACAATCATATAAACTCAAAATAGCCATCATGAATGTACCCCTGCAACAGCAACCCAATCCAGCCGTTACTGTTCACTACTATGTGAGCTTTGTGTTAGCATCACTGGGTTAGCTGTCACTGTATTCTGCTACCTTATGTCTCATTCACATGTAAGAAAACAAAATTATCATAATGAAGGTAAGCATCCAACATTGCCGTTGTTAATGCTCACAGGTGTCAAGTTAGTGTTGGGAAATTTTGGCTGTAACTTGTCTGCCATTCTTGCTACTAGCATGCTAATAGCTTTAGCCCTTAGCAAGCATTGCGCAAGATGGCAGTCTGCAAATGATGGCACAAAATTAAAATAAAATTACCAACCCTAACTCTAAGTAAGGATTTTAATGCAGAACATTACATTTTCAGTATATTCAAGTATAATTTCAAGTATGTTTCCAGTGTGGTACTTTAGTAAAGGATCTGAAAACTTCCATCATGGCGTTACACATGTGCACCAGTGCTGATATAGCTTAAGTGTTTGTATGTTTGCATTTCTGTCCCCAAACAGAGACTGTGTTGTTCTCACCATTAATCAAGAGATAAACTTAACAGAGGGACAAAGTTCAAGTTAAACAAGCATTAAGAGATTTCAAAAGCACATACACTGAATACATTGTTAGTAGCTGTACACTGCAACTATCTACCACTGCTAGCACCAATGTTAGCATAAAGGATTCAGAAGCTGCTGTGTGCAGGATAGCATGGTTAGCTGAGCACATACAACTAGCTAACCAGCAAACAGGTAAAGTTTGAATTATCTATCCATGAAGTTAAAACTTTACCATAGGTAATCAGTTCACTTGATGATGTTAAAAAACATTAGCAGCTGTTTACAAGAAATTTGCTTACTTAATTTTGCAGGGATGATCCACTCAGTGCCAAAAACTGCTTGCTGATCAAGTGTGCTGGTGTCAAACGCTGAACCTGTTAATTCATGAAGACTAGTGCTCAACATCTGGGCATGCATACAAGGAAGTCATGTTTACAAAAAAGAACATTAAAAAAAGTACATAAATAAATAAAAGCAGTACTTTACCGAGTACAACTTAGTAGTACACCTGTTTTTGATTGGTATTGCCTGTTTGTGTGGGTGTGGTCTCCTGAATTTCAGTGCTACTCATACTGCACACCTGCACTGCATCAGCCTCGTTTCCCCCCAGCCAATCAGCTCTTCTTGCTTCCTCGCCTCGTTCCCCTGACCTGTTTATCCACCCAACTCTCCACCTGCGCCTCATTAACTCATTGGTTGTCTGTATTTTGGTCCAGTTTCGAGTTCAGTCTTTGTCACCTGTCACCTTTGTCTTTGCCTTGAGTCACCTACGCCTGCTTCTGTTTCGTTATTTTCAATAAATAAGTCCTGCTGCTCATCCTGTCTGCCGTCTCCTGCATGTTGGTCTGAACACTCAGATCAACTTGTGATAGATCACCTTATAAAGTGATCAATTTTTATAGATTACACTACAGAGAGATGTCAACATTTTCTATATTTGTTTTTCTTGGCCTGCTATGATTGTAAATTGAATATCATTGAAACCTTCACATTTGAAATATTGATTTTAGGATTTTTAGAAACTGTGATTACGGTATTTAACATTTTGTACACAAAACGATTGTTCAAATAATCAAAGTAATTAACAGATATTATACTTGCACTAAAATTATTTGACTTTAACTTTTATTTCCTGGTTACTTTGTAGATTCAGATTATTAAAACAAAATATGACAACTAATAGCTGAAATAATATTAAGTGGCTCAGCAGTATGCCAAAGTATGTGAGGGGGAGTGAGTGATGACTCATGTTTATTTGTCTTGTGTCCTGTTTCCTCATCAATAATCTGAATCTCTCTCTCTCTTATTACATAAAGGCAGTGTAATATATGTGACAACTGACCTGGCCACTAGAGAGCATCAGAGAGCTGCTATGACTAACATAAAAATATTATAATAAACAATTAATGCTGCATTTTTTTCCCCTGAACTGTCCCAGTTCTGCCAGCAGATTCTCTTTAATATGCTCAGTGATGTTTGGAAAGGTTCAGCAACAAACTACCAACTTTTGATGTTCCCACTTCTCCCCCGATGCCCTGCAGTTAAAACAACACGTGACAGAGTCACCTACTGCCTCGTGTTGGAGTGATGGAGTTTGTTATGGCAGCAGTGTGTGTCTCAGGTTGTTCGTTTAAGGCTGGCTCCAACATGAGGCAGATTCTTCTGAAGCAGCTTCCGTCCCATTTGGATTTACAGAGGTGAGTTAACTGGGCTTCATCTGCATAACAATGAAAACTGTTGAGAGGGATTGGCACAGTAAGTCTGAAGCAGCTGAGGCAGTGATGAGAGGGCTGAAGATACAGCCCTGTGTGTTAATGTGATAGAGTCGAGGGCTGGTTCGCTGAAAACAGACGCACTTTATCCCCCGTGTGATGGACATAAAGCCAACATACAGAGATGGAAAAAGTACTTTATTCATATGATTTTGTTTACATGATCCAACATATGTATGAAAAACTTTTCATGCCAAAGTGTTGATCAATTCTTCATTCAAACCATTAAGTACTGAAGTCTTTTTTGTGACTGGGTATTTTATGACCCTTCAGCTGAAGAAGAAACTCAGCAGAGAAGATTTAGAATTTGTCACATTTGAAAAATGGATCAAACCCTTTGATCGAAACTCATGACAAACAGGAAGACAAATTCAAATCAGATTGGCAAATGAGTTTTATTGACAACTCCTGGATCCATATGGAAGCAAAATGGAAATCTTGTCAGATGTAAACATGTTGTTTAAGGTCACTTGAATGTTTGAGTGTTGGCAGGACACACAATGTAGCAAGAAGAGATGTTATCCCACTGAACGTCTTCAATAGCATGTCAACATGATTGCATTAGTAGATTGCTTATGTAAATCTGAGCATGCATAAGAACTACCCAGCAGCCTTCATTTAACCCTCTGAAATGATTAATTAGAGTCAGAGAAGATGCACTGATTGCACAACCTTTTTGTATAATATTTAGGACATTTCCATTACATCCTTCAAATCAGCCATGTTTAATAAGCAGTATTTATGCCCTGAAGTTTTTCCAGTTCATCTTCAATTATTAGAACAAAATTTCATTGCAATAAATGTTGCATCCATTGAGTCTATATAAAAGTTATGGGTACACAGAGAGACTGACTTAACCTTTACAAGATGAAAATACAAAATATTGTCTGGTTGTGGCTTTTCAAATCTAAGAATTTGCTGCTTTTCTATGTTTCATATTAAAATTGAATATCTTTGGGTTTTGAACAACACATTTGAAGATATCAGCTACAGCTTAAGAACAGTGTATGCACATACATGCACGCTTATTCCCTGCTGACTGTGAGAAGACATATTCAGCAGCATCAGGGAGTAGGAAATATCAGCGAGGACATACAGACTGCCAGATAGCAAACAAAAAGTTATTTACATCTATGTGCAATGTAGTATTTTGAAATCAACTGTTATTTTTGGACTGAGGATGGAAACATCATGTTAACACCAGCAAAGAGTGAGTAACTGGCACTCAGACAGGAGCATAACAGAGCCTGCTCGCTGTGAGGCGACAGAGCAAACTGCTGAGCAACTGTGCTGCCTTTTAATTAACTATTAAATGATTATTTAATTAGTGTGGAGCTACCTTGCAATTAAGACCTATTTCTGGTGTGTAATTACAACTGTGCTCTCATTTTTAGATGATCATATTTTACTACACAACACACACACACACACACACACACACACACACACACACATTTCGGTTCCCAGTAAAGCTGAAATGGTGTCTGCCTATTCAGCATTACGATGCTGCTTATGTATGTGTTTTTGAATCTCCTGCCTCAAACTGCCAGATTTGACTCAAAGCTTGCACACTATTATAACTGCTACAAAGTATTCTCAGTAAACATAATCCACACAATGCTAACGGCAGACACTGACATATCAGCTCTCTATTTATACGTTAAACAGATACAGAATAACATTAGCACTTAGCCCCCCAATATGCTCCCCGGGCGCTTGATGCTGCCCACTGACCCTGTGTGTGTTTCACTGCATGTAATTTGCCGGGTGTTGCATGTGTGTTCAGCTAAGGATGGGTCAAATGCAGAAGACGAATTCAGTGTGTGTATGTAAAAATATATATACTGTCAATAAAGCTGATTCTTCTTCTTCTGTGCTAAATCCCAGCTAGAACAACTGGTAAAGAGCTTGTGACATTTTGATTTCTGTAGCTTTTTCTGTGAAAGCTTGCTTATGATAGTGAAGAAAATGTTGCAGATCCTTCTAAGCTATTCTTGGAATAATGTCTCAACACACACAGACACAAACACACGACATCAGTAAATCATATGTTTAGACAGCATCCCAGTCGACCAGCTGGTCAGCTGCCAGCTGAAATATTCATCACATTTATGGTTTGGTAGCTTCTCAACCTCGCAGAGAAAAGCTGAGTATGGCCTAATGTATTTCATATAAATATTTTAGCATGGTTTTCCTCAGCTGCTTCATAAAGACTGGCTTCAAAATGTCCCACAGGTATCACTCAGGCCGATATGTGAATTACTTTCAGAAATTATGTTCTTAAAAATTGAGTCAGTCATAAATTTCACCCAAAATGACACGACTTACTGAGCCTGGCGAGTCAGTTCCAAATTGTCCTGTAAGAATCCTTATTATTGGTTTTCAGACACATTAGGAGACAGATGAGGTTTCTATGGGACACCTCACTGACAGGTAATGGAGGGACTTGTAAATGGACCTGATTCTCGCTCCCAGTTGGACCAGTGATATAAACCAGTGACCTTCCAGTCATACTGCTGACATTAAGATAAGGACTTTTATTCTTTTCCCCATTAAACTTTTATTGTCTCCTGGAATCTGAAGTAATGGATTTGACTTCTTCCTCTCTGTCAGTTTCATTTCAGGCGGTTCCCATCTTTTTTGGCTTGTGACCCCTTAAAAGGTAGCATTGTCAACTCGTGATGTCTCAACACTGGCCACTATTCCAGACTATTCCCTCCATGTTTAATAATGTGTAAGTCCAGTAATATAAACCTGCATTAAGTTGTTGTTTTGGTCATTTGGGGGCGGTGGACAGGGCATTGACATACTGACCCGTATAGAAAGGACACGATCATATTCCTTGTGCTGTATGCGAAACAAAAACATCTTTACTAGCAGTCTCCTGGTGTCGTTTCAGACAGCCGGAGTCCGGAGTCGACTGTTGTATTCACTGCTTTTCAGTTGTTTCATGTCACCTACTTGTTATTTGAACTTATTTTACTCATATTTTTGGATGTTTTTGCTGGTTTTTCTGTTCAGCTTGGAGTCCTCCTGTGTATCTGTAACCTACTTTACTTATTGTGAAGCTCTCACAGCTTGAATAGAGCTAAAACACATAGATAAGGATTCGCTACCTCTACCTATCAAAGTGTTTGAATTTCAGTGTTAGTCGGGATGTCACTTGCTGTATCCACACAGAAGCTGTTGTGTTATATAACGTTGACTGGTGACACCTATACACTTCATGTGTGGACTGAAAGATTTCCATCTCTAACGAGCTGCTGTGACTCCAAAGCTTTGCTGTGGTCTTTTGGTTAAGAGAGGCTGGAAAATAAAAAAAAAGGCATGTCTTTAGATCATTTAGCACAATTATTCTGGCTTGGAAAAGTAGCCGTCACAGAACATTAGGGCCTTGTGTTGTGCAGCACAAAATCGACTCTGGAGATTTCATGATACTAAAACCAACTCGAGTGACAAAATGTGCTCAACATCACAGCGTTGTTGTTCCCCGCACACTTAAAACTTTTCCCAGGAAGACATATTCACATGTTCTGTTCCCACTACTCAGGTGTCTTTGTGTGTTTGCTTTTGCTGTGCTGTGCTTCAACATGAATTAATGATAGTTGCTGCGAGCAACAAACATTTGAATCACACAAACTGTGACTTACTGTGGGAGCTGACATGTTTGTTCTCATGCAAACGATTTAGTAGGAAAAATTCAACCATTTCATTATTGTTTTCAGTTTGTGAAAAGCACTGATTATATGACCAAAATGAAACAAATGAACAGCACTTTCAGAGTCCAGCACATGTTAAAGCATGCTGTTATTTAGCGGCTGGCTGGCTTGTTTCTTTTACCTCTTTGTGTAACCAGGCCAAAGATCAGATAATTTCTCGCAAGTTGACATTTCCTTCCTTCAGCTCTGAGGGGTTTCGACAGCCACGTGATCTCAGCCACACATACTGTACTGGAGCTGCTGACGGTGCTCCGTACGGAGATGGAGGGATAGGAAATGAGTCGACTTGGATATTATTAGCTCATCTTCACTCAGTGCAGCGCTGATCGGCTTTGACACCACTCATAATCATCTGGTACGCTCGCCTGCAGCCACAGTTCGTCTGAGATGCTTCCATGCAAATTATGCAAAACGTTTGCGGGTGTTCGGCTCAATGAGTGGCTGCACTTTTATCTAAATCTATGTTCAAAGGTGGTGCATTTCACCCCACCCCTCAACCCCCACCCTATGAAAGAAGGCTGCTGGGATAAATCCTTGATAGAAAAGAGATTCACAATATAACATACTGGACAAACAAAACCACAAGTCGCAGAAACAAGCACTTTACATTTTGAGAATATTTCAAACACATAAGTGTCCAATCTTACATGAATCATCTGGCCTGAATAAAAACCCAGTGAATTTGTTGAGGGTGGATTCTTGGTTGTGTTTGGCCACAACAGACAGCATTGTCACAAAACAAAAACAAACACTCCCGAGACTCGAGCAATGACTGCTACAACCTTCATTCAGTCAAACCTCACTGCAACAAAGAAACATCAGAGGTGATTTGGTGTCACCGTGGTCATGGTTGGTTGGAGAGGGCAACATGAGATCCACGAGTCCAGACTGACCCACACTCAGGGTCCATCTGAGCTACAGGATAAGAAGTGACACTGCATGTTTTTCCTCTCAGACCCTGAGTGGACACAGAACTGCATGTTTGGTTGGAGCCAGTGCCCAGTTACAGCCAACGTTTATGTCTTTAAGATGTTCATTTTCTGGTTTCTAATTTGACATTTTTGGAGATACGCTTATTTGCTTTCTTCAGCTGAGATGACAAGACTGACAAACTAAAGCTGGAACCAACAGCCAGTTAGCTTAGCTTAGCATGAGGACTTCAAACAGGGGGGAACAATGAGCCTGGCTCTGCCCCAAGGTATCAAAATCTCCCTAACAACAGTGCTAAAAACCCACTCAAGATGTGTAGATGACGAGCTCTGGTAACTTCCTAGTTTTGTCATCAATGTGAGGTTTCCAGACAACCAGGAAGTTACTGCACCAGCACATAACCTCCTGTAACACAACACGTTACATTTACACTCCTGAAGATGACACAAACAAGATATAAATATGTTAATTTGTGACCTTTATTGGACTGGATTTTACTGCCTTCACAGCCAGGCTATGTCTTTCCCCTGTTTCCAGTACGTATGCTAAGCTAAGCTATAGCTAAGCTATTTAAGTTAGAATATGTAGGATTTTCTCAAATTTTTCTGTTGTGTTAATAGTGTGCAGATTAAAAGGCGAGGTATCCTTCCTTTATTTAGTCAGAGAGTTCAAAGGCATGAAATTAAATAAGAACAATGACACAAATAATGAAAAATGAAATAAAAAAGACAAATCAAAAACCAAAACAAACCAAAACACACACACAAACAAAAAAAGGCTAAACTGGTCAAAAGAGAAAAAAGTAAAATATTGCAAAGCAACTCCAAACGTGCCGTCCAATCTAGAGAGACCATATTTTAATTTCATTCATTAATAATAACAAGTTTCAGCGTTAAGGATTCAACAATTTTTGGGTACCAGAAAACAGATTTAAAATAATCTATTAGGTCTTTTAGTCATCACTAATTTAACAATCCTAACATTTTATCCATCAAATTAAGATCTGTGAATGTGGAAACATCACTAAAGAGAAGTTCAGTAGGGACAGAAACACAAACGGTCGCCTTTATTTCCTCCAATCGGGATCTCCGTCTGACGGCCTGACTGCTTGTGTTTCTTTTGTCTTGGAATTTATTTATTGGTTTTCCATTTTCTTTTTCCCCAAAAGAAGTAAAAACACAAAAAACAAAACAGATGCATAGATACAAAAACAAAGCAAACATTAAACTGATCAAACTAAAACATTCATGTCACAAAAGCTGCATTTCTGTATCAGAAAGTGCAGGATTTGTTGGATAACAGTTTCCAGGTGATGTGTTGAGCGTCCCCTGTCCCTCTTTGTTTTGTAGTACCTGCTTCCAGGGATGAAAGGCAAGTTTCAGATCATCAGAAAAGAGACCCAAAACACAAAGACAACGTCAAAGAGGTAAAGCTAAAGACACAATATCAGATAAGATCATTGCGCCTCTTGGCACTCGCCCTTCTTTTTAGAATGCAGCTGCATTCACAGATCTCAGCAGTTTGTTTAGATGGAGATGACCCAAGTTTAAAAAGAAAAAAAAAACTCTCAGTGTCTTGAAATGCATTTACAAGTCTTAGTTATTTAAGGATATTTGCTGGTAAAATGACGCAAGTTACATTAAAACAACTGTCACTTTAACACCGCAAATCTCAAAAGAACTGAATATTTTCATGAGATGCTTTATGCAACTGGGCACTGGCCTGCAAAAGGCATTTTCATGTACTTCGTCAAGCTGTAGTAAGCATGCACTTATATGGGTGCTTATTAATGAGGAAAATGTACGTTCAAGAGCAGAACCATCAAAACCTGCATTCTAGAGCTTTTCCCTTTAGATGTTGAAGGTGGATTATGAGGAAAAAAGCAGAGCGAAATGAGAGGGAAACCTCCTAAACCTCCTTATATCCGACTGTGGGCTTGCAGAGCACTGGCATTCTCATAGAGATTAAATTCCCCTCACTCTGCGTCTCAGTTCAGGGAGGGGAGGGAGAAATAAAAAACACTGGCTGCCTTGAAAGGAGAAGCAGCTCTTCATTTAGCACGGTAAACAAGAAGCTTTGAAGTCAGCCATTTAAAATAGGATTTACATGAATAAATAAATCTTGTGAGCTCCAACACTGTTCATGAGATGGCACAAGAAGGCAGACGGCTTTGGGTAATTATCTGTGATGGTAACACACATGACAGTGCGAATAACAGCGGCAGGTTATAGTCTTGAAATGATTAATAAACACCAACTGCTCCGTTTGTTTTAACTCTGCTCTGCAGTCATCTGATATCAGCATTCATGATCTTAGGGAACGTTTCCGGGTGTGAGCGTCACTGCTTGATTTGACAGGATGAAAAACAATGAGAGCTCATATTAAACGCCATTTTATTGATGCCATCATTCATTTCAACGACTCTTGGCATCTCACAAAGCCTCTCTGCGTTGCCGTTTGGACGAACAATGAAATCTTTCTTTTCTACTGCCGCTGAAGATGTGCTTCACAACCTTGTGCTTCACTTTGCTCCATGTGAAGTATAAAAAAATAAAATTAGAAATAAAAACTTTCATGTCCTTCTCAAGGATGGGGTTCGATCGCATTTCAAGTTGCAATCCAGCAGCGTATCCACTCACTGAATACGAATGCTTTTGAATTCCTTCTGATTATGATGCCAGAAATTATGTGATAAATTATATGTTAGCAAGTAATTCATGTTGTGTTCTCTTGGCTGCTCCACAAAACGCCTTCGCATCCACACTCTGAAAGTCAGCAAAGCGTGACATTAATGTTATTTTTTTCCCCCAAATCTCTGTCATAGCTAAAACTGAATAATCTCCACATTCACGCAGTCGGCGGGGGCGACTGCTGACTGTGATGAACCAGATCAGCTGCTTCCACGAACAAGTGATGGTCGTGAAGAAATCAGCAGCGTGTTTTTAAAGAATGTAGATACCAAATTTTACCACTAGACTGACTCCTTGGGCTACTTCTAATTGGAACATAAACAGAGCAGAGAGGTGCGATTGATCACAAAACTCAAAGCTTGGATTGCATTATGGTTTTGAGTTTCAGATCGGATCATCTGTGATGTAGCTGCCTCTCTCTGTCGGTTCGGCCCAACGTCCCGCCCACATCGCCACGTGATTGGTTACGGGTCACGAGGAATACTCAAAAATGCCACCTTTTAAATCAGTGATTCTTCCCTAAACCAATCACTGAGCTTCAGAGGGAAACATCTTTACAGCATCAGTATTTTCACTGATAGTCCACATCAAGATTTTGTAAATTTCTTGTTTCATTAAACCACAACTGCTTGCAGAATTTCTCATAATGATAATAATGTCAGTCAGTTTGCAAGAAAATCAAACCGGTTTAAGCTTGCACACCGGACAGGACTGTCAAAAACAGAAACTGACCCAACCATGGAGGAAGACTAAGGAGAGATAAAAGGTCTGACGAGGGATTCGTTAGCTATCGGAGCCCATCCCCTCACCCGCAGCCTCTCCATCTCTGCTCTGGTTACACTGGTGTGTCATGGATGGAGAACAGAAACGGACGTCTGCAGTGCTGCCTGTCTCTGGATCAGTCTTTGCTTACATGATTGTGACAGCCCCTGTTTGGTTCCATGTCTTGGAAGACCTCTCAAACCAGCTTTTCATCCTCCTCCTCCCCCCCTCCTCCTTGAGCTTATCGGTACGGCGGTTCGGGCTGTTGAGGGTTTGGCCTGTAGAGATGCTGCACTCTCACCGGCCGCCCGTTAGCCGGCCAGCCGCCCGGTAACTGTCCAATGACCCTGAGGCCGACCGGCTGGCCGTGTCCTGGGAGTGGGGTGCTAGGGCTGAGGATGTGGGTCTGTCCCGACTGGGGTTCAGATGAGGGGGTACTACTTTGATAGCCTGGAGCCGAGGTAGGGGGAGAAACTGGGTAATGAGGGAGGAGGATGGCTGGCGTGAGGCCGTAGCGTACCTGGAACACTCTAAGAGGTCCTTGCGCTACGAAGCCGTTGGGCCTCTGAGGCTCCTGAGGCTGCTCCGAGTCCTTCTTCACCTCTGGGACTTTGCTCTCCTCCGGCCTCCTGGGTTTGCCCGGCTGCCGCTTGGCCTGGGCGACCTCCTGCATCTTCTCTGCCTGAGCCCGGCGGATATGATACGTCTTCCTGGAGCTTTGGAAGGAGTCCAGGAACTCATCCAGGCTCACGTTTCCCTCCATGAACTTCTCCAGCAGCTCCTGTGAAGAAGGGCAGACAAATAAACCAACATCAGCAGACAGGATGACACACAAAGGGAGGTACGGCTGTGGGGAATCGTTCAAACAAACTCCTCTAAGTATAAAGAGGATTTAATCAGCTCCGGGATGTTTACCCATGAACTCTGGCACAGTTTGTCAGCCACAATATTTCACTGCAGCTACATTTTACACAGCTAACAGCTAACACTCCGTGTGCTGCAACTGTTACATTTGGCAGAGCTTGAAAGCCGTGTGATCTGTCTCTGTATGTGTTCCCAGGATGTGAGAAGCTGAGTGTGAGTCTCGTCTGGCTGAGGACAGAAGTTATACTTGTGAAGTAATCGCTTCATAAACCACAGTGACTGTTTAAAAGCCAGTTCTGAGTTAGCTTAATATTATGGGATTAAAAAGCAAAGGCTTGTTCACGTTTTGATCAGTTAATTACATTCTGCATGTTCTCACAAGCACAAGCAAAGAGCGGGAGGTCTGTAGCCAAAATACAGAGCCTCAGGTGTATTTACTCAGGGCTGACCCAAATGCTCCAAGGTTTTGATCGTTGCCATGGTAAGCCACTGCCAAATCAATGTTGGAATACTTCATTTCTTTCCCTCTAAGAGGAACGAGACGTCGCATCGGCTGCACTGAGAAAGTGGCAAAGGACTGATAAAGGGTGAGAAACTGAACTCCTCTGTGAAGTTTCATTATTGTCTGAACCAGCGGATGTAGAAACCAAGCATGTACGTGTGATACGAGCGCACAGAACATCCACAAGCACTTCCACCCCGCGAGCAGTCCAGGGGCTGAGAATTTTTGGGCAATTTTCCTCAACATGTGACACCTTTCCTTTCTCACTAATTGACTAATTCAGTTAAAAAAAATTAATAAAAGCCGACAAAGTAACAAAGAGCAAAATCATCCCAATAAGTAACTTCTTTCATACTTTTGTTTATGCATTTTTGCACCATTAAACTGCTGTACTCAAAACCGGAGGCTGACAGGAAGGAGAAACCTCGTGTGGCATCAGGCTTGAGTCAAAGCAAAGACAAAAAAAACAGGTTAATAAAAAACCCAGCTGTGTTGTCGTACATGCTGCACGTCCCAAACAAAAACACACAAAACACACACAAACACACTGCATTAAAAATGTCATTTTTATCAAGGTTCAGCTCAGTGCTTCATTTTCATTTTATTTCATGTCTGAATGTTATGCTCCAATGCAGGCGGCGGTTTGTACCTTCCAGATGACATTAAATGGGCTTTGCAGGGAACAGCTGTTCTATAGTGGCGGCAGGGCCAATATATTCACTGCGACCTGAGGTTATTTAATGGTGTCCATGGCAGATGGGGACACAGTGGGGGAAGACACGGCGGGAGGACAAGTAATAAACCACTGTTTGATTAGCCTTTGCTAAAAACTATAAAATGCAGAATAACAGCAGCATTGCCCTTTAAATCTGTGAGTGAGAATCAGTATCTTTAAACAACACTTCACTTGTGCACACACTGCATCATGCATGGGAGAAACCAGGTCACCGGGACGAATCAGGTCACACGGGACGTGTGAAACAAGTCAGGACAATCATCAGGTTTTAGGATTCGATTAACCAGTTAAAACGTTTTCAACAACAATAATAATATTAAACATAATGCAAAACATCTGACGCTTTCTCAGTTCTCAAATGTAATGATGTGCTAGGTGAGGAAAACCTGCATGCACATGCACCTTTTGGCAATTTCAACGGAGAAACGATCCACAGATTGTATCAGATGAACTTTCTTGCTCAGAATACGTCGCTAAGTGAAACCTGGTGGCCACAGCAGGATCTCTGCAGGAGAATCTTTTGTTATTAAGCCACACACACAGTCTTCTAAAGGGTTTTTATACGTGTGCGCACACACTGCAATAAGGGCAGCAGAGCGGTTCCTGACAACACCAGCCCGCCTCTTAGCCACAATCTGACATCTTAACTAGAGCTAAAAGCCAAACCAGTCTGCTCTGTGTGCCCTCAGCTCAGCACGCAATGCTACAAAACAAGAAGTAAAACAACCGAGCCTGAAGGGTCATTTGAAACACAAGCCTCCTGTGAGCGATACATTTGAGCACAAACGACACGTTTTGATCCCTTCATCAGATATCTGTTTTCATGTTCGTACCTGAGAAGGAATCTTCCTTATTAGGAAGCTTGTTTGACTTTAGGCGACAGAGGAGGAAGCTGCTGGCCAGAGTCTTCAAAGGCAGGGATTTCTGTCTGAGAGCGAGGCCAAGGAAAAACATGCTTTTCCAGATTTACATGGTCACGGCGACGCTGCTGTGAATACGTCTACAAGATGTTTTAGAATTTGCCGTATTCATTGTGAAACCATCACAAAAATCTAAAAGACATTTTCGTGACCCTCTGAGAGCTGAATCTGAGCAGAATGAGAGAGACATCTTTGTATTGGTTCAGGTCTACTAAACCACTTTTGTAGCACACGAAGGAGTGTAATTTTACACAACAACACAATAAGACAAACTGGTGAATATGTCAATCTTCAACATGCAGCCATTTGTCATTTTTGTGAATTTAAGGTAGAAAATAACAAACGTGTACCAAACATTTACTGATTCATCTTTCTCATAAACGAATGTGCTGAGTTCTTTTCTCAGCGTTGGTTCGGGAGGCTATTAGGCTTGTGCTGGGTGTTGATCAATCAGTGGACGGCAGCTCTAATGACTGAGTCATGGAGGTATTGATCGGAGCCGTGTGGAGTGGGGGAGGTGTGCTGTGCGGATCAATTCGAGCCTGGAGCAGCGGTGTGGGTTTCATGTGTGAATAAGACTCCCTCTGCGTCCTGTTTAACTCCGAAAGAACATGTAGGATTTAAACAGGAGCACTTGTTAACAGCAAGCAGTGATGGCTTAAGTCTGCCGCTGAAGCTTTTACTGTATAACAAAAAGACAACAGACATTTGTTTTATTGCAACAAGGACCTTCTTCAAGCCTGCTTGAATATGTTTTATGTTTACACAATGCAGAGCAGGATAATAAGGCTGACTGGAACCACAAAAACCATCCACTTTTCTGTCCATTGAAAAATAAGTTATTTTCAGATTAATATTTTTTTTATGACCAAATGAGAGAAAAATCTTTGGAGAAACAGAAAAAATAAAACTTTAAGAAATCCATGCTCCTGTAGCTGAGAGCTGCGGCTGAGTGGCCCGAGTGGAAGAGCTAAAGTAAAAAATACTTTATCTATTAGGACGTTTGAGGAAGACGGAAGGAAGAGCTTTTGTCCTAAAGTCTCTACAGCACACTCAAAACTAGAACGGCACTCTAACAGCACGGGCCAGCAGTCCATACTGCTATGACGTGCAAACACCAAAATGCAGAGAATGGAGAAAAACACTTCAAAAATCTTTTAAAGTGCAAAAAATCTGAATGCAGGATTGACAGAACGCATGCACAGTACGTAGAGGGATTTGTGCAGAGGCTGCCATGGTGGAAGTGGGTTTAGCTGCTCTCAGATGTTGGTGCACTGCTCACTGTATGTATATGCCTCATGTCTCTAGAGATCAAATTGCACAGAAGTGGGTGGGCTGTCAGTGAGACTGAAGACTGCTTTTCAAGAATCTTACTGTGCTGCCAAAGTGATGAAAGACTGTTAGATTCTCAGCAAGAACAAGCGGAAAGCACCGACTTCTTTTAATGTCTCTGTTTTGTTTTGTTTTTTGTACCTCTGAATGCTCCTCGGCACGTGCCACCTCTTCCTGCAGGAGGTTCTGCGCCGTCTGCAGGCTGTGCTTCTGGACGTTAGCCTCTGCAATGACAAAGAAACATCACTCATGCATGTGGAGAAAGGAAGATGAGTTATGACTTCACTTGAGTCGGGAGGGAAAAAGAAAAAATCCAGCAACCGAGAAACCACAGGGGAGAAAATTATTTTCCAAATCACAAAGAGCCTTCAGGGTATGTGCTGACGAAGAGACGGTGGTGATCGGGTGGACAGTGGTTTGCTAGAAAAAAGGGGAAAGGGGGGCTGTAAATATTCAACTTAAAGCTATTTTGGGAAGCTGGTCTTAGTTTGGTTTGCCCACGACACGAAACCCTTTTCTGGCTCTCATTTTTGCCATCCACTCATATTACTTTCTCAGAAGCACCATTTAGATTTGATCATTTCTCCTGTATGCAGCCAGTAAACTTAAACTTCAACAAACACACACGTTTGAATTATTTATGTATGTGTCAATGACATAAAAACTGCAAGGAGCCTTGACAAAAAAGATGGAGGCAGCAGCTCACAAAACCACAATATAATCTGTCACAGAGGATTCGAAACTGCTCCCATCAACATCATATCAGGGACGAGGAAGCAGTGACACGATGACTTACAAGATATTATTTTGTCATTGTGATGCACCACGCCAGCATGCTGTCAGGAGACACCGACGAATACTGAACGCTCCAGGTTTTTCTTGAAAGGTTAATTCCAGCCTTTCTTTCAGCTTCTTTTTGCAGTTTTAGCCATCATTGAACACTAAGCCTATAAAGGTTATTTCTCTGATCTAAATCACAGTATTTGAAGGTAAAAATTCTGTGGTTCAAGCTTTCAGAAAGCTTTTCTCGTTGTAAATACAACCGGGACGTAAGGTTGGAAAATTCAGTGAACTAAAACAAATTTTTGCTTTTGCACAATGTGCTCGTTCCTCCGAGTCTACAATGGCCACAATCTGCCCCGAGGCGCAGAAAGGAATTTCTCTGAGCCTTGAAATGTATTAATAAATGTTACTTTGTTACTAAGGTCAAGGACTTAAGTTTAATTAGATCAACCTTTTGTTGATAATCTTAAATGATGCAACAGTGAGGAGCGTCGGTGGCACACGGTTTGACTACAAACCGCAACATCTCCTCATGCTGTTTTCGATGGCTGTCTACCCCCTCATTTCCTGTCATCTCTCTGCTGCTAATAAAGCAGAGGTGTTCAGGTTGTGGGGGGACCCAGGGCCAAGATAATGGGTGAGGTTGAAGGTGTCGGTGTTCAACAAACAGGAAGTTAGTTATTGTAGTGTGGCAAGCTGACAGACTGTGTGGCTGTGACAAACAGCTTCTCCAGGCATTTAAGGTACTTAGTGTCAATAATCGCACTCCTTTTAGAGCCTCAAGTCAATCACCTCTGAGCAGACAGACTTCTTTAGATTTTAGATTACTGTTACTTCCTGATTATTGTCTATGATGCCCATCATGATTAAATGTCCATATGTCCATCAGCTCAGATGTCATCACAAAAAGATGCGCCATATTCTTCCTGCCTGAGAATTGCTTTCAGAAGTTTTCTTCCGTGTCAGAGTGATCCACTGATATCTTACCGAATAGAAAGTGCAAGAATATTTGAGATGTGGCCAAAAAAGACATGTTTTGTGAGGTCACAGTGAACTCTGACGACCAAACCGAGTCCAAGTGGAAAGTTACCTCAAGGTGTTCTTGAGATATCGTTTTCACGACAACACGGGACAGACAGTGAGATCACAGTGACCTTTGACCATCAAAATCTAATCAGATTAACTTTCACTCCAAGCAGACATTTGTACCAAAGAGATATTACACTCAGGAGAACGGGACACACACAGAGAGATGGAGAGACAACCCGAAGACACAATCCCTCCTGCCATGGCTTTCGCCAGCGTGGAGGCATAAAAATGACTCTGCAGTTACGGCCCCGTTTGACATTTGGCGGAAACCAAATTACACGAAAGCCACGTGTGAGTGACGACCAACAGACACAGGCAGAAACGGGCACATCCCTCCTGATAAATATGCATGAGAGCAGCACTCTGTCACACACACAGTGTGTGTTCACCTCCCGGGGATCGCAGTCGGCCATGATTATGAACAGACATGACCCAGCTGACTGCAAAGTGTGTCTTGTCCCTCCAAGAGACGCTGTGACAGCCACGCGAACCCCCACCAAGTCAGACTGGGTTCAGTGAAGGCTGAGGGGCAAAGAAAGGTCACAGTAATGACTCTAATAACTCTGAGCCCCCGAGGGAAATCTCTACCCCCCATCCAGACAGATCGAGAGAAAATGGACAGCGTGTGCAGGCAGCTGCATTTCAAGTCAAGATGTCCTCTTTAAATGTTCCCTGCTTGTCACCGAATGCAGTTTTGTGATCAGATCATTCACATAAATCTTTACGGGTGATAAATTCCCTTAAAAAGAAGAGGATTTCTGAGAAGAAGACACGACGGCTTGAGCAAATCTCTTCTTTAAAGCAGCACAGTATATTCCGCTTTGTTCACCTCAGCATTCATAATTTATCGATCCACGTTACATTTTAGCTTTCTGGCCAACTCCCGACTCTTTTGTGGTAAAAAGCAAACGTGCATTAAAGAATGGCCTTGTTCACGACCCCACAGTGCAGATGTTGGGTGATGTGGGTGTAATGAGAGGTGACAACCAGGCAAACAACTACTCCCACGGCAGCTGCATGTGACCTACATTTGAGGTGGTGGAGGGCGACAGGGGGAGTGGACCTGGAGGCCAGCGCAGCGCTGCACTTACAAATGAATCGTGTTGGTGACAGAGTAGATATGAGACCATGAGGAGAAACGCCGCTCGAGCACAGAGCGAGCTACGGGCTACGTTTGTCTGTGTATATACGGATCCATAAAATCCATAAAAAGCCTGTACTGACGAAGCAACTGGCCTGATTAGTCAACCAACAGAAAAATAATCCACATCTTTTCCCATGTTTACAGCCTGCAGACGTTCACATCATCTGACAGAATACTTGACGATGTGGCACTATAACCATTAAATGTGGGTTAAACTGCTTTGGCTGACTGGGTAGGTTTACATTTGCTTGTTTTTCTTGGGGAACTTTTGTAGTATATCAAAGCTCTCAGAAAAACATGTTCCCCACTGATTGTTGTGATTTAAATGTTGCTGTGAAATATTAAGTTATTGTAAGTTGAATATGGCTTTTATCATCTTGCTGAAGGGAAAGGCACTTTTCACTATTTTCCAGCATTTTTACAAAACACAGATGATTGATGGATGATGAAAAGAAACCATCAGGCGCTCATTTTCATTCTTTTCCTGTTTGAACTTAACCTCCATTGGCTGTTGAGAGCACCACGTTTCACATACTTCTGCCCAGGACTGAGCCGGCTGGCCCGGACCAACCAAATCAAGCATGTGTTCTGGAGTCAGTAAAATTTGAAGACCCTCTGTTCCCACAACAAAAGAAATGGTTTGACTTTCAGCCACCAATGCCCCTCAAGCCCTCAAGATTTCCAGTCCAGTCAGGTTTAGAGTCAGCGTTAAAGTCCTCTGCAGTGAGCAGAGGCCAAACCAGCATGGTGTTCTTGGAGGACTTGTGCTGTGGGAAACACTTATCAGTGTGACAGTTACTGTCACTGTGTGGGCTGAGCAGTAATCTCTCGGCAAACAGCTGACGTCAACGTGTTAACGAACCTCGCTCAGGCTGCCGGACACCTCCAGTACTCACTGAACTGAGTTCAGCAGTATTTCACCCGCCTCAGACTGCAGACAGTGGATACAGGAGCTCTGCTACGTCTCATGATCACATGTGTTTCTGCTGTCAGGTGGTTCCCAAAAGCATTTTGTGAGAAAATGAAACTATGATGGAGTACTGCCAATCCTGCTTCTAATGAGTACTATGATGAGGAGGTGATGGTTTGGTTCGTGTTGTGATTGGACACTGAGGTCGGTGACACACTTGGAAGTATTTTTACTTACCCGCTACATGTGGAGATGCAGAGACACAGGTGTGCAGGGGTGTGAAGTTCTCTTATTTCATCCTTCACACAACTTGTCCTGTCACTTCTCACATTCGCAGCAGAGTGCAGCACTAAGAATGACGTAGAGGAGACACCCTGAAAGTGTGTGTTCAGGTCATCACATCGAGACAACAAAGGCACACCAAAGACACGGGGCCCCATTTTAATGTCAAGCATGCAGCGGTGGGCGTTTGGCTGCGTGGACACTGTGGGCGTCTCCACAAGCTGCTGCGGCACAAAGTACACAAGGGCTGAACCGGAATGCAGATCAGATGATGTGCTGATGTGCCAGTCAAAGTGAGTTATGACAACAGCAGCTTCATCAGAAAATCATAAGCAGAGCAACACGACGGATGTGTGTGGTTATTTTGTGACAGCACAGTGTGATTTGCATGCACTTTATGTGATATATGGTTGCAGCTGGAGACAGCAGATACTCTGAGAATCACTCCGATTAATTAAGAGATCAATGCTGAATTAAACACATCTACAGTTTGCAACTGTTTGCATTGTGGGCATTATTCTGTCACACCACACACTCCAGTCCAACAACGTTCTTCATACAGCGCGCAAATCGATCACAAGAAACTGAAGTTTTCAGTGCTCATTCATTATGTAGATAATTTTGACACAAGAGACTTTTTCAAGCTTATGCAAAAACATTACAAAATAAAACAGAAGTGGGCTGATTTATTGAATATGACAAATGAATGGCAGTCACTCAATGTCAGTAAAAAAAAAAAAAAAAAAAATCAGCACAGCTTTGACTTTTCTTACAGCGTCCACTCTTGCAACAGACTTCTGCGTTTCATGCCTGACCTGCCAGCAACATGGTCTCTGGTCAGACTTCTACATACCAATGCGACTGACTGATGTAGCGCCAGCTGGAAACAACACAAACATGGAGATGCCATGGTCGATGATAATGAATACAATTCTTTCCCCCTCAAAAGCTGCTAACGCTGCGGCACTGAATGCTTTGGAGAAATCAAGTGAAGAAATGCAGTTTAACATGCCGGGAAAGCAATCTGCTGCTGATCACACACAAATAGGTCATGGTATTACAGATGGGGCCTTGCAGGGCATGGATGTATCCGAGGCTTGAAAGTTAGCCAGCGAGTCAGCAGTGAATTACGCCCCTGCAGCACTCCAGCTTCATGTTTGTGCCGTCTAACACAATGGCGAGCTGAGAGGCTATCTGAGCCATCCAACACAAGTGTGGTAACAGCCTGACAGCTTCTCGTGAAGTGCTGCAAGCTGAGAGTAACACTTTGATATTTTTACTTTCATTCAGGACTCTTGGCTGAAAGCCGCCAGGCTCTACTGAGAGGAAATAATATTTGTAATCAACATGATACACACCATCAGCCTATCCACAATCTGCGAATCCTTTTCAGCGCTCAACGCTGTGGTGTCAGCGCCGTGACATCTTTTTTCCTTCTGGTTGAGCGTCTGCGGGTTGATGATCTTTCCTCAGTCTGTTCAGTTATGGTCAATGCAGCTCATGGGATTAATGCTGGCTTTCACACAGCTGTCTAATGCCAGAAGCCATGTTTCTGACAGCTTTATATGAAACCTATTTCAAAGATCTCACCCCGTTTGCTTCCCATTTGGAATACCCGGATCCCTCTGCACTTTGATCCATGTCACTGCATGACTCTGTTGTTGGTTAGGGCTCGCCTGGATGGGAGCTTCACAAGATCCCCCAAATTAAATCCCCACTGTGCAGGTGGCCCTGACAGTCACATTTATAATTTGAAAGAGAGCAGCGTTCAAAGTGCAAGAGCCAGGATTTGAATTACAACTTACATGATTAATTATGTCTTAACAAGCTGTGGTTAATGCCAGTTTAATCTGATAAACCTGTGTTAGACTTAACTTGGGTTTATTAAATCCAGCAACATCACTTCAATCAAATTCTGAACACACAGTCAAGTTTTCAGTATTTTCTTGCAGCCTCCCACATCTCATTAGAATGACAACTGTGGCTGGAAAATGTATGCAAAACAACAAAAAAGCCAGTCTTGACTGTTGTCTGGTCAGCGTGTTCTCTGTATGCCAGTGTCTGAAGTACTTACATTTGCCCAAACAGCAACAGCAGGGAGAAGCCCTCACCAGCTTCCCACCAGAAAGCCAATTATGCTGGAAGGCACAAACAAGCTCAGTGGATCCAACCCCCACGTTTCTGAGGTGGCAGACAGGAACTCTGGCCCTGTGCTTTGTCTGCCAACTGTGAGCAACACCCTCAGCATTGTTTCTTGTTCTGTGTGTCCTCTGACACCGCTTTTCTTTTACTCTGAATCTCTAAAATATGTATCAGACACTGAGCTGACTCACATTTAAAAACTGAATGTGACCCGGCAGTGAACTTCATAAATGTCTTAATATACAAGACAAAGCTGGCGTCAGATTTTTGACACACCTGCAAGTCAGTGACTTGTCGACTTTCAGTCAAAGAGTGTAAAGCTTTTAATCCAGTCTGAATATGGAAAGTCCCAAACAAAAAGCTTGGATACACCATGTGCACTTTGTTCTCCACCTACAAACAGTCATCCCGGTTCCCAGAGGAAGTGAATATAAAAGCCTTGTCTCACAGTTCGCATTCACTTAGATCTGGTGTGGTGGCAACAAAAAAAGCCCATAAATCCATTCTGATGACCACACCCAACATCACAAATACAAGTAGGAAAATAAAGACTTAGGAAATACAGTCCTGCAGTAGGCTGTTCAGAGGCTGACCTCTGCTAGTCCTGAACTAGTGGGCGTGTGGCGAATTTACTGTGTGGTCCGTGGGTAAAAGTTCAATTGTGATGATATTGTGTTTCACAGAACTTTCCACAGGGATATGGAGTAGCCAGCCAGAGGAGAAAAGCAGAGGGGTTTGGGCGTATGACCCACCAGAGAAAAAATTCGGCTGTAAAATCCCAAATTTGGTGGCCTCAGGCACATTGCAATGCCACTATAACTTCATATACGCTGCACTGAAGGTCCACGTGATTTGGCTTCACTTTTCAGGAGCCGTCGTGTCACATATGCTCCTCTTCAACAGACAGGGAGATCCAGAGCTGGACAGGCCTGCTTAGTTACAGTTGCTAAGCCATGACAGGACAATCAGTGTTCAGGGGGAGATGTTTAGCGAGCGGTTAATTTACCTCAGTCTGCCTCAGCTCGCCTTCCTCTGCCTCGGTGATGATTTCACTAATGTCTCCCAGAATGCTTTTCAGCGCCCACTGAGGAATCAGAAGTGGCCACAGGCGCACATAAATACAGCAAACGAGCCACTTGGGCTGCGGACGAATCTCGAACTCATAAAGAACTCCACGCTGAGGCTGCAGCACATTCTGCTCGACTGAAACTGCTGGCACTTTTCTTTTACTGGATTTCTAAATGTGTAATTTTAAAAGCTACCTGTAAAATCTAGAGAGAAGCTCCAGTGCTTTGATAAAAAGTCAGCGACACTACATCTGACACCGTGTGTTGATGTTTTAAATAGCGCCGCAGCTGCGTCAAAAAATATCTCAATGTGATCTGATGCTGTCAACATTTGAACTGTTATCCAATAAAAATAGACTTCAAGACTGAATAAATGCACGTGGCTTTTTATCAGTTGGTGTCTCAGAGTGAATGTTACTCTAAACAAACCTGTTTGTCGGCTCTGCATACTACTAATTTGAAATTTGCAAATCTGAATTGCGATTTTTTTTTTTTTTTGCATCAACTTGAGAAAATGTTTACCAGGTAAATTACCAACAGATTGGAAAGGATGGTTTCACTGATGGCAGCGGAGTGGGGTTTGTCGGCAGTACCTGAACACCACTGCAGAAAGGTGAGGGATTACACCTCCAGACGTCAGCTACAGTTAAAGTTATTTTTTGAAGGACGTATCTCCAAAGTCACAAAATGTTCCCTCCTAAAGCATCTGCGAAAGGTTCTGACAGCACATTTCTTTGCCTTCCCTTCATTGTCCTCTCTTGCACATCTTCGCAAAGCAACTCAAGCAGGTTTTTAATGGCAGTGTTTAGGTGGTTAAACTACTTAGTTACAGTTAGGAAAAGATCATTGTCTTTTGTTGGTTCATACTTAAACCAGAAGATGTGTTAAAACTTTACTAACATTTAACATTTAATGAGAAAAAATACCAATCTTGTCACCAGTCAGTGTGCCTAAACCTGACCCACCCGGGACTCAGAGTCACTCAGAAAATGTCACTGAAAATGGTCTTGGCAGCAAAACAAATTAGTATACAGGTGCTTTAACAGAACGAGGTCACCCATGTTTGAAGCTGCTATATTCCACCTTAAAGACAGTGTTGATGATTAGCACCTGGGCTAGCAGCTGAAGGAAAGCAGAGGGAAGTGAATGACAATAATAGTTGTGAGAAAGTGTCCGGAGTACATGTTAAGAATCGCTCAAGGTTTCAACACCACCTGGGGACTTCGACCGCAACACACTCTTGCCAGCTTTCTCTGGTCACAGATCCCCATCCACCACACAGCAGGATGCATTAAACAATACAGCTGCCTGCCTTGATCCGCTCCACAGTTTGTCTCTGCTACAATTACTCGCCTCCAGAAAACGCTCCTCATTTATCTTTTTTTTCCCCTCTCCCTTGTTGCAGAAAATGTGAATCAGATGTTTTGCAGAGGAAGGACGGACCCCCACCCATCCTGCTTTGCTGGGGAGGTGGGACAGCATCTGTGTAATGTGCACACACTGACAGGAAGTTTAACATTCCACCCGACTTCCATCACTGACCGGCAGCTGAGGCCGCAGCACAACGCTGGCAACGCGTTTTCATCAGGGCAGGCCGGGCGCCGGGCCTGCTCCATAAAGACACACACTCGCATATATATAAGCAGCGGTTGACATTACAACTGGAAATTAATGCAACAGGATTTATTTCGTCACCTGCTCTTGGCTCTTACGCTGCAAAAAATTTTCAAAAGCTTGCCCATGAGGCTTAAAATTTAGGGCCGAGGCTTAAAAAGACATCCTCTGGTGCCGCCTCATAGCCGTCCCGTCAAAAGCATGACTCGCCTAAACAAAGACAAGGCCCCTTTCACCCCACAAATTCCTTGACAACTGCTGCAAGCTTCCTGCCGGCATTTGATATGCTTCATTTCGTTCCCATGACCGAACTCCAGTCATGCTGAGGCTTTTGCTGAGCGGTTGAAGGCTCGTCTCGCTGACACACTGAAGCTTTTCTGTACTCTGATGTGAAACTTCCCTCATTCTCTGCGAGAGCGAGAGTGTCACAGCAAGTCAAATGGGATTTCGGCTTTCGCTTTGCTTTCTATGTCTCAAAGCGTGCAGTAAAGGCTGAGTGTCTTACTGCAATTACAAGGTGAGACAATGAGGAGCCACTGAGGGACATCGTGTATAATTAACTCTGACCTTACGTGGTCCAGATGCGACCTTTTCTTTCTGCAATTTCTTCTTTTAGTTTGCTTTCACCAACACAAAACCGTATGAAAGCTCTGTTTCAGTAAATAAGAACGACAACAACAGTTTAAGGTCACATAGAAATCTGTCTTGCCACCAGAAAAATGGCTGTGATAATGCTTCACTTTCACTTAGCGGCGCCATATTTACCCATCCAGCCCTGGAATCTGAACCAGTGACCTTGCCATCCTAAGCACCAGCTCCTCTTGACTTATGTCTCGACAGCGATCGTCCACTGGCATCCTTTGTGAAACCAGAAACACCCCCCCACCCCCCTGTCCTCACCCTCTCCTCTTTCTCTCTTCAATGCTGGGGTAAACTCACCAAGCTGACTCTGTTTTTCCCAGCATGTGGTTGCCAGGTTGGACAGTTCCCGGTATTTCTCCGCCAGTTGGAGTTTGCCGTTACAAAGGCGGGGTCGTCGGGCGAGGCTCTCCTCGGCCAAACTCCGATTGGAGGTCAGCAGCATCTCTCTGTCCACTTGAAGATCCTGAAACTAAACAGAAGCCCAAAGTCAACAAATGTCAGATTAGTCTACCATACCATATGTGGTGCAGCTGCGCAGTGTGTGCATGCTGATGCCCTAAATCGTGTAGGACATAAAATTCTTTCAACATGCATGTGGATCAGGAAACTAATGCTGTGTGTATTCCTCTGCCTACTTTTGTTACAGGCGTTCATTATGTAAAAGTCTGCTGGTTTAATATACTTTAACTTATGTGTTTAACTTTTAGGCAAAAATCTGTTGACTACAAGAGAAGTTTGTCAAAGCACGCGTGTTGTTAGCCTGCTGTGCAAGTAGCAACACTACAGAGTACGACAGGCGAGCGTGGTGCACACTGCCGCTCTGTTCATGGTGCTATAGAGGCACAGAGAGCGTTTAACAAGACAGACCGAGTGATTTTTTTTTCCTCTACGGCTGCATGGAAGTTATGTTGGTGCAATGAACTGGTGACAGAGAGTCCCAGCGGTTCTTGTCTGCTATGTAACACAAGGCAGTTAGACCCACTACAGCTGCATGCGTTTGCATACCTCGAACGACCTGAGAGCTGGGAGGAAATTGCAGCTGAGCTGAGACAGTTTCGTGTGTACTTGAAACCCACTGGGAGCGGCCTGATACATTCACTGTTGTAGCCGGACTGCTTTAACTTCTCATGCTGGCCAATGGAGGCTGCAGAGGGCACTGAATCATCTGAATGTGAATGGTCCTGCTCAGTCTCCCCAACCCACCTGCTCCCTCAGGTTATTATAGTAGGCTGTTACTGACACGAACAAATATGAGATATCAATCATCCCCACCGCCAATATCAACTGCTATATGTCACTTTGTGACTTCAAACTGGAGACATTTTTGATGTCCAACTGAACGTTCTAAATTGTGTTTTGACCTTGGGAAAAATGCTTTTTTTTTTAAGAATAAGAATGGCAAAATGAGTTTTGAAATCACTTTGTATCAATGATTTGACAGCTATTAGTTTCTGTCGCTACTTCCTTGTTTACGTAATCGTTTTGTGGTAGCAGGTTCAGCTCAGAGGACTGAGTAAACCCTGTAAACATGTAGTCTGCCTACAACACAAGTTACTGGAAAATTGAAGTCATTTATGCAAAAATGTCCTCAGATGTTAGTGGCAGGACCGGCTGCCTTCATTATAAAATGTGAGTGGAAACCCTGAGCCTAATAAAGCAAAAGTAATTTGTGGTCAAGGGTCACAATTCTGGATGTTTATGGCTTCAACATGCTGTCAACTGCAGCATTCATGCTGTTGGGAGATTCAGGGATGGTGGTGGGGGTATGTGTATATGGGGGGAGGTGTGGGCAATCATTGTCACTCTACCATATGAGCTGAAACCTATAAATTATTAAAACACATGCCACTCCCTTTATGTGAGACAACACAGTCACAGCATTGCTGTAAAGGACGAGTCGGGGTCCCAAACGCTGACACGTTGCCACTTTGTGAGCTTCACGCCGCAAAAAATCTGAAACCTCTCTGACCATGTCATCATTCTGAGCATTCCTGCGATTCTGCCTGGCCAGATACTTTTCCCGCTCAATTGTTTTCCCTCTGCAGTCAGTCACTTAAGAGCCTGAAGGCCGTGTCATTGAGTCCAGCGTTGTACGGTGCATCTGTCTCACATTTTACGGGTCATCAAAGGGATGTACGAGTCCCAAGTTAAGAGGAATTTGCAGAATGTGCCCTGTAGTCAAAAGAAGCCCCGTGTGAGTGCAGAAAGAGATGCCACAGATCCGCTGTTCATTCCACAAAATGAATTCCCGGCGAGCGTAAAGATGACAGTTAAAGACTTATCGCCCAATCATCTGTGCCCTTTTCCCTAAACAGGAATCAATACAGACACATTTCCTACTTTGGCTTGTCCGCCCTGTTTATCAAACAACAACAACAACGCCCGCTGCAGTGTTCAGAGTGCGAGTGTTGTTTTGTATTTTGATGGACTTGCTGTAAAGCAGGGCTGACACTGTTTACCGCGCCAGACAAATGACACTTGGGAAGCATTTAGGAGTCCGGAGTTGAAGACGAGGAGCAGCGCTGCTGTTTCCTGCGGCTGAACACGTCTGACCACATGAAATGCAGTAAACAGGGGTTTCTCCTTTGTCTTAAATGAGGCTCAAACTTAATTGGGCTGCTGCAGTCCAAGGCCACCAACCTAACATTCAGTTCGTGATGAAACCGACCGTCTTTTCCATGAGAGAGAATTCTTCATGTCACGCCAAGTCTGCATTCAACTGAGAGAAACGGCGGGCAATGTAATGCCAGTCTCCACCGGGCGGCCAGCTTGGTAAATGTCTCTTCGCACCATTTGGAATGAGTTTAAAGCAGATGTGATCAACATTTTGTAACAACAACAATGGATGAAATGAGGACGATAGGAGGAGACTGAATATCAGACTTACATTCTTCAGGTGGACAGAAACACTCCAGACTCCAGAGAAACGCTCAGGTTTGCTTTATAACTGCTGGACGTGTAATTAAGCAGCTGCTTGCTAACAAGTTCGCCATATGTCAAGGTTGTGTTAACAGCTCGTTATAGCAGGTTTACAGGAAAATTCCATCCCTGCGTTTGCATACATGCAAATTTTTTTCATGACAAATAAAGCTGGATGATGTCAAAAAATGTAATTGCTAGTACCATGGCCGAATAATCTGCAGAAAATATCTTAAGGCAATGTTTCTGACTGGTGCTGCCACCGGGATTTATTTTCAATTTGTGGTCTGCATATTTTAAAAACAGACATGTTCGTATCTCAAGTTGATCTTGTAAAACCGCAGATTGTGAGCTTTTGTACAGATTGAACCAATGAGCTGTAATGTGCGACTGATTTTTTGAGGTGCTGCTCGCCGACTTCCATTCGAGCTGTAAGCTAAGCTCAGCTAAACAGCTGCTGGCTACATTAACGTGAGACATGAGAGCGATGTTGATCTTGCTTTTTCTAACTCTCCTCCAGGAACGGAGTAAGAGCATCTCCCAAAATGCCAAACTACTGTCTCTTGTTCTTATTGTCCTTAAAATGCACGCTTTTGGTTGATCAAAGAACAAATAAACATAATGATGAATCTGACTAGCTGTGCAAGGTGTTAGTGTTGTACTTTCTGTTGTAATCAGTGGTAACTGTAATCAGATAAATTCAGGTCTGTTTAATACCAGGCGCTGAAGAGTTTCATCCTTTTGATCTGACTTTTTTTTTTTACACGTCCGTTTATTGTTGTGCTTCTCAGAATGACTTTCTGATCCCCGACAAAATGCTGCAGCTGCAGTGCATTTGTGGCTGCCGAGGATCTTTTTTTTCTTTTCTTTTCTTTTCTTTTTTTTTTACTATAGATTTGCTCCTGTGAACTACATATTTAATCAGTCAATCTGCCAGTTGATTAATGGTTATGTTATTTATGGGAATTAGGCTGTAGCATTCATGATTATGAGTCATGAATGATTTACACTCTGCGGTTTACATAACGCTCATCATTAACATGAGATTAATGAAGCGTCCTGCTCCCAGATCTCATATGGAGATGAGAGATGGGTTCTGAAACCAGCCAACCATGATAATGTACAGCACATGCTTTGATATATTCTGTAGAGTAAAGGGGACTACGTCACTGGGAGACAGACTACTTATATGACAAACGTCCTCTGCAAGCACAGGTTCTGTAATATTAGTTAATGACAGACAAATGGGAGTGCGAATGAAGAGTTGCTAAAACACTCCTGTGCACTCTGGACTGTGGGTCTGAGTGACTCTGCTCTGCTCCCAGGGGAGGATTGTATGACCTCTTGGTGAGATTAAACCACTGCGGCTCCATCATCGCCAGGTTTCAGATGTCACGAACAGGACGAGTAAGTAAGTAATGCCGTCCCTTGTTTCTAAGCAAAATCACCCGAATCGCCTGCTTTTGGTATCTTAATTAATCAAGGAGGAAGATTATAATAGAAAACAGCAATCTCAAAGGTCCAGTGCAGCGGTTCTCAATGTGGGGTCCGTCAACAAAGATAGCTGTGAACATGTATGATGATAAATATTCCACCCTGGGTATGTTTCACTGTACACACTGCACACATCACTCCACCCACAGCTGTGAAAGCAATGCAGTTCTGAAGCCTACACTGAATCCTGACTGGAGATTTTTTTCTGCTGGAGGACCCCCAAGGCAAACTTAATCAAAACAGGGGTCATAAAGAAGTTTGGGAACCACATTGCATCCATGCGTGTGCGTGTGCGTGTGTGTGTGTGCGTGAGAGAGAGAGAGAAGGAGAGAGAGAGAGAGGGAAGGAGAGAGAGAGAGAGGGAAGGAGAGAGACACGGTAAAAGAGAGCAAGTGATCGCAATATCGCTTTATGCTAGGAAGGTCATCAAACAGCCCCAAAACATGCCTCTCTGACGTGGAGATTAAAGCACGTAGATTTCCTTTACAAACCGACCAATTTTAACTTTCCACGTTTCCACACGAAGTGAATCTCGTGAAAGAATGCAACATGAGATGTTTTGTTATTATCGAGGATCACTGCTCAATTCGGCATCAATCCAACACATCAAGACGCAACTTATTGCGATAAAAGTAGACTTTTACTCAGAATGAATTCTGCTTGCCGACGCATCTTTCGAGGGAAGAGGACAGAGGACGACCAGTTGTTAAACTTGAGGTTTCATTGAAACAAGTCTTGTTATATATACTGCAGGAATGCCGAATTTAATAGAGTGCCGTAAGAAATCTAATATTTTAAGATATCTTCTACCTGCTGTGCAGATGGTCTGTGGGATGAAGAAATACTACATTGTCAGATCTCTAAAGGGAGTTCTGCGCAAAGACTAGAGCCACATAACGGCGCGTATGGGGTCTTCAACACCCCGATATGATGCTTCCAGCATGATAATAACGCTTGACGCATAAAACAATGAAATGTACAAACACAGATATAAATCCCCCTGTGTTTTATCTTCGTCTCAGTAACTAATATTTCACCGCAAACATTGGGAGGAGGGTTTGTGGGGAACGAATTGGAAATCCGACCACTCGCCACGCAGACAATCGATGAGCCATGTAAAGCGGATTTGCGTTACACATTGAACATGAAATGTGATGTCCAAAAACAATTAAACGCTCCTTTTCAGCGAGGAACAAAGACACAGCCGGGAAACGACGGAACAACATCGTTTAAGACGGAAGAAGAGGTTTAACAAAGCGTCAATAAGGCGCAAATTCCTTACGGCACTTTGGCTCTTTGGGGAGCAGAGGATACCTTACCTTCTCATTGAGCCGAATGATTTGGTCCATTTTGTCGTCGTTTTGTAAAAGCTCCCTCAGCTCACTTGTGCTTAAAGCCCTGTAGCCGTCAGGACAAGTGTTGGACTCCTTCAAGTTGGACATTTTATTCCTCCAAATTGCGGCTAGAGACGGTTTGGAAACATAGAGTCCGCACAGCGGTTACATCTCGCTCACATTGGAATGCGATGCGATCAGCCCGCATGTAGCGTCAACACACACACCGACCGTCAACCGGTAGACTTCCTGTCAACACCTTCAAAATAAAACAGCCGAATCCGCCTCGGTGGTGGTGAGTAGGCATAATGTGTGACGATCGTGAGGTTTTACCTTTTATTAAGAAATAATAATGTATTTCTTTTGCTTTTTTATTATTGCTCTGAATCTGCAAAGTAACCAAGTTAAGTCTACCACAAGTTCCGTTTTAGATTTTTCAACATTAAGGCCCTCTCGCTAAGTTAGTATCTGATCTCACTATGATTTGAGAGAAATCTTTTATTTAAATGAAAGTACTAAAATCACTGTATAAAAGTGTAAAAGAAAAGTTAAAGTCCTGCACTGAAAACTCCACTCCAGTGACAGTATGTCAGTAGGCTATACTCAGCTACATGTAGTAGACCTACTTTAAATATTAAAAACAAAGTACTCCATGCACAAAAATGTCCCCCGTTACCTGTTATACTATTATATACAATACCATTCAATTTTACTAATGATTATTTTCATGATAGATTAATTTACCGATTAATTTTTTCCGTTTATCAACTTTTTAGAAATTCAGAAAATAGTGAGAAATGTTGTCTCATTTAGCCAAACAGTCGTAAACACCTCACAATTACCAAGAATAAATGCAATATTTAAATATTAAAAAGGAAAAATAAAGAAATAATAATAATTTTAAAAAAACTGCTTTATAAAATAAAAGGAAAAGCAGAGGAAAAACTCACATTTGTGAAGCTGGAACTATGAACTTTTTTTTGCATTACAATTGCTCAAACTGTCAGAGTAAATCAGAGTAATTCCCAGTTAATCTTCCATCAAGTGACCAACTTGTCACTGTGGCCACATCTCTCAAAGACCGTCACCTACTCTTTGAGCATTTCTCTGGCCTGTATTTTCTCTTTGCCGAGCCCTCCTGTGATCAGTTCACTAAACCCTAAAATGTGGCAGAGTCCCAACATCCAAAGCCACTTACATCCACTGAACATCTCAGGACCAAGTGAAGCCCGACTGATGGCTGACAAGACATTATTATGTGGTCAGTGTGAGGGATTATTAGACGAATGTAGGTCACCAAACTATTGATTTAGGGCGTTTTTCATCAACAGAGTCCAAATGATTTTTTAGTAGATTCTTGCCCCGTCTGGAGTCTAATATCTGGACTCAGCATGACCGCCCTGAGGCATAAACACAGGGTGATTCACTGCTGGGCTGCTCGGGGCCCTGCCGCCACCAGGGGGCCTTCAAAACAGCCAGCGAGAAAAGGAAAGTGAAAAAAGGATGGATGATGGAAATTGAAGTTATTCCATGTTTTATTCCATTTTAGGATCAAATTCTGCTCGGGGCCTGCAAAACTTTTGGAAACACCACACGAAGGAGAACTGTTGCAGTATCTTATTTAGTGTGTAGGTGGAAAGTGACAAGAACTGGACTCAGGGATAATTTTTCTGTACTTGTGCTTGAAAATTTCCATGTCGTGCTGCTTTATCCATCTACTCCAATACATTTCAGACTGAAACATTGTACTGCAGTTTATTTCACAACCACAGATACTGTTGATACTATTCAATCATTTACAAGTATTAAGTAGGAGTCTCCCCTCCCAACTTCTCCACTGATTTCATTTCTATACTGTTTGAACTGAATATGTCACAAATAAACAGGGAATACAGAAAAGTCAAACAAATGAAAACAAATTTGTGGTTTCCGTTTTGACACCAGCAATCATCTCACTTGACCTCAGATTTATCTTGTGACCCTTTGAAGGGGCCCCACCCTGAAGTCGAGAACCACTGGACGAACTTCCTGAACTAATTAAAATAAATCTAATCCCAGTTAGACCTGCTGCAGCACTAAAATGCTGCTTACAGATCTACGCATTGGCCACAGGGTCACATTTTACTGCCGAGTGACTGCTTTAAACGTCTGTACTTGTACTCAGGTTTAACTGCACTCTAACTGCCTTTGACATCACGTTTGAGCCTTCAGGAAATGAACTCAGCTTTGGTTTCCTATTGTACGGCCGGCAGCAGGAGAACCACATCACCACTTTTGCTGACTTCTGCTGCAGTTGTTGCCAAACAGTGGTAAGAGGCACTCTAAACTCTGGTTTGAGCAGACAAGGTGCTTATTCTTTTGTGCTGATTGAAGAAATGTGTCGGTAACTCGTCAGACACAAACACAAAGTGACTTTCTAACCAACCAAAATACTTTGAGATATTTTTTTTCATTCTTTTCTTTTCTTGTCTTTGGCACCAGATTCTTGCTCTGACAGTTTTTCGTAACTGCAGTGCAGGCACAAATACACTCTATAGACAAAAGTATCCAGACACACCTCTCGATGGGGCTGTTTCTCAGGTATTGGCCTCGGCTCCTGACTTCCAGTGAAGGGAAATCTTAATGCTTCAGCATACCAAGACATTTTGGACAATGCTATGCTTCCAGCTTTGTGGCAACAGTTTGCTGAAGGCCCTTTTCTATTCCAGCATGACTGTGCCCCAGTGCACAAAGCAAAGCTCCATAAAGACATGGTTGGATGAGTTTGGTGTGGAAGAACTTGACTGGCCCACACAGAGCCCTGACCTCAACCCCATCCAACACCTTTGGGATGAACTGGAATGGAGATTGTGAGCCAGGCCTTTTGGTCCAACATCAGTGTGTGACCTCACAAATGGAAACACTCCAACATGTTGTGGAAAGCCTTCACAGAAGAGTGGAAGCTGTTAGAGCTGCAGAGCTGTCTGTGTGTTTACAATGAGACGTCATTAAAGTCCCTGTGGGTGTGATGGTCAGGTGTCCCAATCGTTTTGTCCATATAGTATTTGATGGGATGGTTTTATTCCATTATGATCCATGTGTTAACCTAAGATAAAAATACCTTTTTGCATAATTTAATCGCTTTAATACACAATTATGTTAACACGAAAGGCTTACGGGGACACAGGAACCGCTAAGCCACAGAACAAGCCAGAAAAATAATCACATGGGGCAAATCACACCCAAGAGGACAACATACTGTATATTATTCACTGTAAAACAAAGATGATATTGTCAAAATTATTTTTAAGCACTTAGATATTTTAAATGACTTTCTGGCTTTCAAAGATGCTTTGCAAAGGCTGAAATAGACCGTTTGGCCAGCACACATCTTGTCATGATAAAGCAGGAAAGTGTCTGAAACAGATTTCCTTTTTAATGACTCAGTCATGGCAGGTCGTAACATTGAGCCAGCATGCACAATACAAGGGCCCTGAAACCACAGCATAATGTTGTCCACAACATTCCTGTGCTTCTTCCGCCATGACAGGACGAAACGTCTGCAGTGAGAAAAGTCGATAGCAAGCCAAAGGAGAACTCAGAAAATTAACCGTGGAAAAGTGTCCCTCCGAGTATTTGGAATCTTAAAATTCATGTTATGTTTATTGTAAATTCAGAAGACACACCACAGGACATTTTTCCAGGTGTGAACTTCTCTGAAAGAACAGCGAATGGCACAAAGCTAAGTCACCATGACTTGTTAAATTACAACCATAACTTCCCTTTTAAAGCAGGGCTACACCAAGGAACTGACTGCATATCTGTCACAAAAGCTTCCCTCAATAGAAAACTGATGCATTTGTGCAAAGTGGTGCAGAATCAGTCGCTGGTAGCAAATCCACAGGAGGAGATGGCATATGAATTGTAAGTAAGGCCCAGTGAGATCAGATACAAAGTGAAAGCAGACTGCAGAAGGTTGGTGACAGGAGAAGAGGCATCCACCATCATGCAAAACCAGGGCATATGCTCATGCTCATTTAAATAACATCTGTTCAGAAACGTAGTATTCACTTCTGTACGGTCACATTGAACACCTTAATAGATACATATATACAGTATATGTATGATACGACTAGGCTAAATGTTATATTTCTTTTATTGTCGACAAATGTCATTAAAACATCTGAAACCAAGAATGCAGCGGTTTGTCACTCAGCACATCTGACTTCCCCACTCAGTCTGTGCTTCTCATGTCAAGTTTTAAAACTGCATCACAGTTTCATCTGTAAAAAAGGCTAAATAATCTCTCGCAGACAGGAGTAAACTGTGCAGTTTTTTGGGGGATTGTTTTCAGCTGTGGACCGACTCATTTGCTGCTGTGGTGAGGGATTTAAAAATAAACTGCAGCGCTGATGTGACTCATGAAGAAGAAACTTGTCACCAAGTGTCAACAATGTGATTCACACTTTTTAATAGCTAACAACAGAGCTCCACCACACATAAGAATAAAGGCTGTCAGACTTTAGATACAGAGACAATACGTGTGACTCATGAGAATTGATGACAATAAGAAAAATATATATAAAATAGTTTTATAAAATTATATACCAAAATATGATTTTTAAAGTTAAAAAAAAATCTGCATTTAAATTTGTGTGCAGATTAAATAAACAAGACCTAACGTGTGAGATAAGGCCGGACTAACAATTCCCCTGCTTTCAGTGTTTATGCTAAGCTAAGCTAATGTGTGCCTGCCTCCTGGCACACGGTTTTAAAGAGTAAAGTCAGTCTTGTCAGCAAATGAGCGTATTTTCTGAAACATCAAGTATTCCTTTAAATCAGGTTTTACAAATTCAAAGTTTTGAAAAGATTTTAAAAAGTTGAATAAAAACATATAACTTTATTTTGATGGAACATCGCTGTCCTTTGAGTTTGTCACAGATGTTGTCAATGGTTAACAAATAGTGAAACCGTTTGTCAAATAACTAATAGTTTGTTGTCCAGTTTGACTAAATGTAATCTGTAAGTAAATAAGTTGTTTAAAGGTTATATGAGTAGAATCAAACCTTTCAGTAGCTGGAAACCACTTATACTTTCAGCAGATTTCTGCCTCATCAGTCCTGTTGTTTTGTGGTTTTCTCCCTAAGCTGGTGCAGGTAACATACACATAACATCAGCTGTTATTTTCTTATTTATGAATAAAATGAAAAAATTTTTTACAAACTTTTCTCCAAAAGTCTCCTAAAGTCTTCCTGGTCTCTCTGCTCAGCAGGATACAGAAGACAGTCAAAAGTGTCATAAAGAATCATCTCCTCCTTCTGTTCTCTTGTGGTTTTATTCCACGTCGTCGTAATCCTCGTCTTCCTGGATTTCATCTTCACCTCCGATGTCGTCATAGTCCTCAGTGGATGCGTTGTCTGCATCTGGATTGTTGCATGGTGGGGGAGGAAGGAGAATGTTATCCTCATCCTCCACTTTCACATAGTCTGGTATATTTTGCTCGTAGTCGTTCGCCAGCTGCTCATAGTTGTCCACCGGCTCCAGGTAGTCGTCCACCGGCTCCAGGTAGTCGTCCACCGGCTCCAGGTAGTCGTTCGCCGGCTGCTCGTAGTCGTCCACAGGCTGCACGTAGTCGTTCGCCGGCTGCTCGTAGTCGTCCACAGGCTGCACGTAGTCATTCGCCGGCTGCTCGTAGTCGTTCACCGGCTGCTCGTAGTCGTTCGCCAGCTGTTCGTAGTCGTTCGTGGCCTGCTCGTGGTCGTCCACGACTTGCTTGTGGTCGTCCACGTCCTGACGGTGGTTGGGCGTGGTCTGCACGTGGTCCGGTACCTCAGCCAGGTTCTCGTAGCTTTGGGCCTCTGAAGCAGCAAATTTCATATTCAATTCATATTCACGTAACATTATCATGTGTTTCAACACATCAGTGTAGACTGAGTGGCAGTGATGGACAATGAGATGGTAGTTTGATTATTTTATTGTCTGACGTGATTTCATAAAACTCATAAAACACTGAATTGATTGTTAGTCGTCTCTGATATCTCTAAAAACTTTAAGTCTCAATTATGGACATTTATAAAGACAGACAACGCGTCTCCCCTTCCTCCCACTGTGCAAGTCAAGCCAAAAAGCCAAAATGTCCAGGATACAAGTGCCGCCATCTTGCACTGATGACATAATTTGGAGCCGGAGTCTGTGCAGTAGTAATTGGTGTGGCATTCCCTCCCATACACCCATCTGACCCAATCAGGAGCAACGCTCACCTGTCAGTCATGATGCCTCACTAACTTTTAATAGCATCAAATAACTAATTAAAACCAAAGTGATCAGAAAAATGAGCACTTGAACAAACATAAGCGTGGTAGGAAATACCTAAAGTGACACAAACCATCTTATTTGACGTTTATTTTGAGCCACCCATCCACATGTTTTGTCTTTACTTTTGGGGAGCTCTCGTGTTGTCCATCTTTGTATGCAGTCAGATGTTTTCAGCTGTTGTTAAATTACAAAATCTTTGTGCTATCGAGCTTTATGTGAAACCCTCTCATCATCACCATCCACAACTTGTTTGTGGTTACGACGACTGGTGTGGCTGAAAATCACTTTTGCTGTCTTTAGTTGAAGTGACTAAATGTGCTGAAGTTACGTCAAGCAGCAAGTTAAGGTTTAACCCACATTACCTGCTTAATTTTAACAACAATGTGTAGTTTTCTCAGTCTTGGAACTTTTCAAGCCGTAACACAGTGTTAATCTTGTTCTGTGGTCAGTTTAAACCCCAAAAGCTTGTTCTTTGCTCTAATCTGAGTGACAGTTTAGGTTTTAGGTTTTTACTGTGAAAAAGTACAAATTTATTTTTATGCACAGCTGATAGTTACAGCTTATACAATTGCAGTAAAAGTAGGCTACTCCTCCCTCTAAAGCTGCTCTGCGTCCCTCCACAGCTTGTGGTACGGTTGCAGTTGCTTAATTTACAAAGACACATCACTGTGCCAAAAACAATCACTCATTTTGGTCTGATTTGTAAAAAAATGCTGGCCTGTACTTCCCACTCAGTCTGATTCCTTGGGTCATGGCTGAACTTTGGCTCAGAAATCCTGGTTTGGAACAGAACATGTGGTTCTCTCCTGGATCGAGTCCAGTTTCTTTGCTTTTGCAACAAAACAAAAGTCAACCCCTCAAAAAGAGACATAGAGGGCGAATTTTTAAAAAACTGCCCTTTATGTTGTCTAATGTTTCTGTCACCGGTGGTTGCATGTTTGTTTGCTTTGTCCAAACAAATTCATTTGATACCACAAATGCTCTCTCTTTTCCTTTTTTTTTTTTTTTTTTTTTGTTTAAACCCAGTTTGTCTTATTTTAAAATTGGATAGAATGAGGTTTTGTATTCAGCTCTTGTGATATTGTGGTGAAAGTTGAGTGGAGCAGAGGTGGTTTTGAGGGGAATTATTGCATCATGTGATCCATTCAGAGATCCAGCGGAGTCTTGCCTGCAGTGAGAAACTGTGTCCGAGGAGGTAAAGGTGGGGTTGCGGTGTTAAAGATTCTCTCCTGGTATTTGTTGCTCCTGTAAAGTCGAGAAGAGAAATGATCTACTGTGAGTTCGAAATGTAAAGGAACAGTTCCACAATTTAGGAAATACTTTTATTGGCTTTCCTGCCAGCAGTTAGATAACTGATAGCAATCATTGGTTTGTCTGAATGTAAAGCTTCAGCCAGCAGCTAGTTAGCCTAGCTTAGCTTAGCATAAAGACTAAAAGCAGGGCCAAACTTGGCCTACAACATCCGAGAGTTTGGTATCGATTCTCTCATCTAACTCTTGGCAGGAACGTGAATAACTAATTTATTTAGCTGAACCAACTTTTAACAGTCCTGAGAAAATCTACTCAACATCAAATGTGAGAAATGACAGAATATATTAATGTATTACTTCACAGAGTAGTTGGATCCTTTTTGAAGGTGCGAGATTCTGTGTTTGCCTGTGGAAAAACAAAAGATCATGCAGTTAAATTTTCAGGAAAACTCAAATCTGTCAAGCATGCGATGAGGTGTTTACTTTAACTTTCAGCTTTAAGAAGAACACAACGACGAGCGAACCTAACGAACGGTCACATTTTGCCTGTTTTCATGTGTGCGATCTTCTTTTACCAACACATGTGTTGTTAGTCATGATTCTGAGCTGCGTTTTCCTCTGTTCCCTTTACTTGCTCTATGTTTATCCACACCCTAAACCATCAGCGAGCCCCTCTCTCTGCTGCTGCAGCCCAGTTCCCCCACAGGGATCATTAAATTTTCATCTAAGCTAATCAAATCCAGAGGGTACCACTAATAATAGCAATTCATACAATTATAATAGTTTTTCCTCTGCTTTGCAGTGATGAGCCCCTCAGATTGATGCTTTCACAGTAACGATGACAGCCTGTTATGGTTTGGTTTCTCTTCCCGTTGTGGATTTGACTTGTGGAAGTGCGATGCAGTATATTGGGTTTTTTTTGGTTTTTTGGTTCGCTAAAGTAAAAGGTGATTATTGACATTGAAAGTGAAACTAATACCGACTTACTGCTAACTTCTTTGGTTTTACAGGGAACATGGAAGCCTGATGAGTACATTAGGTTGAAAAGTGACTCATCGTATGTCTTGCCAGTGGTGGAAAGTAACAAAGAACATTTTCTCAAGTATTTTGTATACGTTATACTTCTACTCCACACTACATTTCAGAGGGAAACTTAAACTGTGGTTACAGTTTGCTCTAATTTGACAAACTTAGCTACTTATAAAATAAAATTCCACAGAATGACCATTTTTCTACCCCATTAATGCTTTTACTTTTAATTTTGCTTGTAAATCAGGAATATTTTTTTACTTAAGTGAGGGTTTCAAGACGGAACCTTGAAATTAATAGAATGTTTTTAGTGGCGACAAAACACAGGATTTGAATACTTCCCGTCTATGATTGTTTATGGTTATTATGGGACCATATCTCTCACGTTTCACTCACAGATATTACCATGACTGCAAGTTTGTGGACGACGCCACCATCTTCAGCTGATTTCAGTCAACAATAAGAGTTCATACCGGGAGAAACTCAGAAATCTTGCTCAGTGGTGCACAGAACACAACACGCAGGCTCTGAAGCCTGCCTACATCAGTGGAGCTGAGGTGGAGCTGAGGTGGAGCAGGTGGACACTCGGCTGGGAATCGACATCCCACAGAATAGTAATAATAAACGACTGTGCTTCAATAAATGACCTGTGCTCATTTTGTACTGCTTAGGTCACGCTTGATTAATTAAGTGCAAAAAGGTGTGAGACTTTTACTCACGTAATATGAGTAAACGTATCCTTTAAACCTGCACTTATAGATGATATTTCGGCCATCAGTCATTTCTTAATATTTTATTAATTGATTTCTGCCAGCTTTTTCCCCATAAGAAGACTTATTAGACCACAGTTCAAGACAAACGCTCAGGACGCACTGTTCACTGTCTTCAGGATTGTTGAGAGCTTTTCAGGCGGTTAAATTTACAAAACGTATTTTTGTTCAAGCTTCGAGTTAAATGGCACATTCTGCTTTTGTTGTTTTTAATATTGTACATGCTGTTGTGATTATCTTTATTGCGCATTGCTTACTGCACTTTGCTTGTCCCTTTACATTTCACTTCATAACGTGTTGTGTCCTTGAACACACCACCTTCTAATTTGTTCTTGCGTTATCCGAATAATATTTCTCATCTGAGTCTGATGCCCCTGTTGACTGTGATGTGAGGTTACGCCCAGAGTATAAATTATCTGCATGTAAAAAAATGCTTTGAAAGCATTAGATTTAACATTTGATGTACATTTTATTTTCCTATATTACGGTCCATATGCTGTGTCCAAGAAATATCCACACCTTCTGGAGGTTAAAGAAAATTGTCACAAAACCCTGCAAGCCTTTTGTGTGTTCAAACATTCATTTCATTTGGGAATGTAATTTTTGTCAAGATCATCAGTTTTTATTAGTGCCATTTCTATTGTAATAAAACGAAAAAGAAGAAGTCGGTGAAAAAGAAAAAAGGAAAAAGAAGTACGCATTTTTGTTATGGCATGCAAATGATGCCTTTACCAGTGACTTATGATAAATATGATTCAGCCTACCTTTTCTGGAGATGCACTTGTTGATGAGAAGGAAGATGAGGATGATCACAAAAGACGCAAGAATCATCCCGACTATCACCCATAACCACAAATATCTGCGCCAAGGATTCGTGGACATTCTGCTTGACACGACAAACGGCAAACGAGGAGAAAAGAATAATCACATTAAAGTGGCCGAAAAGTTCACAGCAGGAAAACATCTGAGCCCCTGCTTTTCAATACACAGCAATGAGGATCGGAAAGAAGAACATTCACCACTTCCCCTTTCTGTGCGTTGACTGGGTCTTAAGGTTATTTTGGTATTTACATTAGCCTTCTGAGAATCAAAGAAGCGTCTTTACAGTCACTAGGGATTTTTAGTTCTTGTGAAGAAGTCCACCTCCTGCACAGGCAGCAGTCACAAAAAATGTGATGGCTTTTGTAGTCGCTCAGCTGATGTGCCTGCGCCTGCTCTTGGCATGAACTTGAAAAAGGGGAGACAGTTTGTATATATTGCCTGCTAGATATATACATTTATGTTTCCTTATCTCTATGACCAGAATGATGTGTTGGTTTTTTTTTCTAATTATCTGTTTGCTTCATATCCTCTCCTTGTAACCACTTCCTGCCAATTTCCAACATGAAGACAGCAAAAAAAAAAAAGAAAAGAAAGAAAAGGCAATTCAGCAAATGTGGATTCAGAATTAAGCCTTGCTGGATATTGTGACATATTTTTTTACACATGGATGAACTTAAAGTAGTTATACCATATACTTGTACCAAATCCTCCTTTGGTTCTCTTATCTTTAACAACAACGACACAATGATTTTTAACATCAATAATTTGCTAATAGACCAAACTCATTTTTAAATCCAAGTTCAGCGTCAGCTGCTTCTGTTCAAATACTGAGAATGTGCCTTACCTTTTTCAGAAAACAGTTGATTGCTTCACAGTTTCACACTTTAAAGTGGCGCAACAGTCTCAGTAAATGTGTGCTAATAGTGGATGCCGATTCATTAAAATTTGCATGACAGTTTCTAATTTTCTTAGTTCAAAAAACTAAAACCTCCACCCACCCTCTGTCATGCTCCAGTGACTACAGCATGTGTGTGTGTGTGTGTGTGTGTGTGTGTGTGAACTGTGCTCTGATCAAATTTGTGGTCATTTTGTGGGAGATGATAATCCTCTGTGAATTTAAGGATTACCATATAAAGCAGTTTTTTTCCATCGACGTCAGTATCTTGTGACAATTTTTATGTCAAAGTTGGAAAAGAGCAGAAAATTGATTTGCGAGTCTCTTTTTTATTTTCAGTTCCTCTTAAATGGCATCGTGTTACGGTGGCTTTCGTTATTACCATTTAGCCTTTAATTAGATTAAAAGGTGTTTTTATGAAGCAGTTTATGTATGAAAAAATTATATCTAATTTAAATCTGAATGCGGAACTTCATACTGTCTAATTCTCTGAAGAAAGAAATAAAAATAAATTACTTTTACTTTGAAAGATATCACCGGAATTATGAAAGTTAGCCAAATTTAGTAAAAGTGTTACAGGATATAGGCAGTTTCCCTTCGCAATACTAGCGCAAATTAGTAACTTGTGGAAAAAAGTAGTAGGGCGTGACATTGTGACAACAATAATGTGACCAAAACTCGAAAACTGTTATTTAAGTTTCATTCTTTGTTATGCTCTTTGTTTCTGAAGTGGCCAACGTAAAGACCGAATACAGGCACCATCGACCGGTGGAGATATACGTTTTATTTTAAAAGTTAAACCGGAAAACGAGCGCCTTCCCTTCGCTAGCTTAACTCTAGTTGTGATGTTAGCCTGTTTTCTTGGACACTCCTAGCGCTTATCCCACTTCCCTGGTAATTGTTTCTAACTCAACTCAAGAAACCATGGCCGAGCAGGCCTCGGGACCCCCTCTGTCGTCCCAACATGACGGTAAAGTTCTTGTGTTTGTGGAGTTTTGTGGTGGGAGTGTTGAGGGCTGGGAGTACCGAAACAAGCGGCCTCTGCATCCTTGACAACATTAGCTAGTTAGCATCATCAAGGCGACGTGTCACTGGCTGTCACCGGTTTATATTGATCATTTAACACTACGCAGTTGGTGCATTTACGATTGTGAACTTTAGCCAATTTGTGGGAAGTCACTAAAGCATTATACTGCTGAATGACGTTAGCACATATGTGCTATTGCATCCTAGTAAGCTAACGTTGTTTTTTCTTTAGCTTACTATTCGCACTACTACCTAGCCGGTTAGCTCGTAGCTTGAGCTAGTCTTTCTAATTTGATCTAAAGGTCGGCACTGGTCTCTGTTAGCCTGGCTCATCCTTGTCAGGATCATATGGCTCTTATCAGTCCATTACAGTGTGATGTGTATGGCTTGCATACCCGGGGGTTGGACCACAATACGGGAGGTTGATCCTGCAGGTTTCTCCCTCTGTTTCTCAAACAGGGGTCCGGGGACCAACCTGTGGTCCTACAGGGAATCTGTACTGCAGCTTTAACTGAGTGCGATTTTAATCTCGTAGGATTATGTTTTGCAGAACAGTCACACCTACCATATAACAGTCTCAGGTTTGGTAGTCATCAGTTACTGCTACGGTTTGTACCGAGAAATATAGGTGATGTTTGGCATTTTGATGGCAGAAAGCAAAACTGTAGGAGGTGTAAATGTATAAAAGTCATTATTTCACTTAGCATGCAAATATCTGGCTTTACATTCAGTATTTTTGTGGGAAAGCTGTTGCCAAATGTATCAGTGGTCGTGAAGTAAGATCCCATTTTCATCGTGCACTGTTGTGGAAACATGGAAGAATCACAAAATAATGTGATTTGTCAGTGTCTTTTTCAGGACTGCTACAGTCATACAAAGCACCCTGTCATCTCCGGTTTAGACATTTTTTTCTGTTTCATGTCATGTAAAATTCCTCCTTTTGAACGAGCCCCAACCAAGTGTTTGTCTTTTTTATGGCTTGATGATGCAGCAAACGTCAGGCTTATAGCGTGGAATTTTTCCTTTTATTGCGTGTACTGATAGTGCTATAATTTCTCAGCTAAAGTCAGTTTGTGATCCACTGTCAATAAGCATGATTTCTACTACAACGTCTACATTGACTGTTTACATGTTATGTTACTGTACCTCATTATATGTAAAGCCTGTGTTCATTGTTGGTTCAGCATAATGATTGTGGGTGCTGTCACATCCGTGCGACAGCCGGAAAGTACGTTGAGACTGAGTTTCATTCATGTTTGCATTTTGGTGAATTAGTGTTGACTGTTGGTTAATGACTGGCTTTTTCTTATATAGAGACTCATGTGATCTTTTCACATTCCTGAACTGAATGACTCTGTTTTAAACTCCAACACAGACAGTTTGACAGGTCAACAGGCTCATGTTTTGAGTTAAAATTGAGACAGTGCAGAAGGACTTAGTATACTGCATGCTAAAATTTACCAAGCACTCACATGAATATATGTTACGCCTGGAATGGAATTTCTGGTTTGGAGTTTGATCACCTGTCACATGATGGTGGTGGAGTTGTGCTGAACCACCGTGCTGCTTGTTTTGTAAGAGTTTCCATTCGTCTGTCTGTGTTTGAGGATATCATTGTCTCTCTCCTCGGCCCTGTCTTTCAAATGAGAGAGGAAATAAATGGGACGCCACGTGTAGGAAAGCCCTGTGACTTCACGCCAGTTTGCAAGAGTTTTGTTCATCGGTTTGGGCTTTGGATTAGTAGAAGAAAATCAAAAGCTTACCACAGAATAAAGTCATGTTTTATGAACACATACGTTTTTTTCTTGAAATTTTTCTGAAAGTATTTGTTTGAGAAGATGAAGTCACCTGATGTCTGTTGAGAATAACAAATGATATTGTGTGACTAGCTGGGTGTGTGTTTAAAATGCCTGACTGTGGTTTACATTTTGCAAAAGTATGTCCTCTGTGGAATGTTTATGCCCAAGTAAATGAAGGTGATGCTGTGGTTCCTAGCCTGCTGGAGTCTGGACCCTGCAAGACTAAACTAGAATAACTAGAATCATCATTTACTCTGCAAGCAGTCACTGTTAAAATTAGGGCCATTCCCAGCAGCTGATTAATTGCAGCCCTGCCTATGGTGGTTTTTGTCCTTCGTTGTCCAGAGGGGCTCCAGCAGCGGGTGGCAGCTCTGGAGCAGGAGAGGGCTGAGTTCATCAAACTCAAGCAGCAAATGGAGGCCGAGTTCAACCAGAAGCGAGCCAAGTTCAAAGAGCTCTACCTGTCCAAGGAAGGTATGGATCTCATAACCCTGCAAACTCACTGGAAGTGTGCGCATTTTATCTTCCTTTGCTTGATAAATAAATAATGTGAGGGCTCAGATGGGTAATAATGTCTTGGTGAGGAAGGAAATCTCCATTTCAAACACTCAACTATGCAATAACTTAATACTGCAGCATTGTTTAGCTTTCTTTATCTCGCTCTCACCATACTGCACTTCTGGCTCTCATGTGCCTCGTACTTCTGCTTTCTGTTCTTGCACATTTGCATCCTTCTCCGTCAATCACGGCACCTGCAAACCATCTCGTTCCTCCCCAGAGGAGCTAAAGAAGCAGAACAAGGCGCTGGAGGGCGCCCAGGTGGAGCTGAGCTCCGTCCAGGACCAGTTGGCTCAGGCCCGGTCCGAGATCGAGACCATCAAGGCGGTGGCCACGGTGTCGGAAAACACCAAACAAGAAGCTATCGATCAGGTCCGCAGCCAGTGGCAGGAGGAGGTGGCCTCGCTGCAGGCCATCATGAAAGGTAAACAGAGCTGTGAAAAGCTCTCAAATCAGAACGTGTTATTAAATATAGAAAAAAAAAATTAATAATTAAAAAAATAATAATAATAAAATGGGTTTCACAGGACAGTACTCAATTCAAGTGGCAATGACACATTTGTAAAGCACTGGAAGCACCACTCAGAACACCAGTGCTTAAATTATAATTATACAATATATCTCAAAAAGAAAGGCATTGCTCCCCTACTAGCAAAATAATGTCTCTTTTAAAAAATACATTTTTTTATCAGCTTGCGTCGTCTCTCATCCCACAGAAACAGTGTGCGAGTATGAGGCCCAGTTCCACCAGCGCCTGGAGCAGGAGCGAGTCCAGTGGAACCAGTACCGGGAGGCAGTGGAGAGGGAACTGGGGGAGCTGCGACGGCGCCTCACAGAGGGCCAGGAGGAAGAAAACCTGGAGGACGAAATGAAAAAAGTACGCTTTTATTTTCTGTCTTAAATAAGGACTTTTGCCTTCTCTGCTGTATGCGTGTATTTCATGTATGAAATCTGACACAGTGGACTCCACCATCATACTGTTGGCGCTTATGTTAAGGATCAGTAATCAGTAATGTTTTACGGGAAAAGAGACACTTTGGTATTTAGATACTCAGAATGATTTTTGACATGTGAATGAAGAATCATGACAGAGATGGAGACAAAAAGTAGTTTCTCTGTGAAAGCTGTGTCATGTTTTTGAGGCTATAAAAAGAAATGAAGCATATAAAATAGCTGTATCTTGTGTAGCTGTATACATGCATATATTTTTAAAGAGAGTGCAAAATCTTCTAAAGGCCCAGGAGGATGCTGAGAAGCTGCGCTCGGTGGTGATGCCCATGGAGCAGGAGATTGCAGCCCTGAAGGCCAAGCTGACTACAGCCGAGGACAGGGTGAAGGAACTGGAGGCCTCGAAGGTTAGTCAGCACTAAAACAACGATTCAGCAGGGAAAAACGTGGAGCTAACGTGATGTTAACTCAGCGTGATACTGACCAGGACTGCCAGCTGCTCTTTCTAAGTTAACTGAATTTGGAAAAAGAAGTAGAAGTAAAAAGCCTTTCAACTGCTTCAGACATTCAGAACTTAAAGTATGTCCTGAACACATGCTGTTTTAATTGAGATATATAACAGGCTCTTGAATTATTCAGGTTTTTATTGGCTTTACTCATGTTGGAGCATTTTGCTGGCATTGTTCTGGATCTCTGATCTTGTGAAAGGTTTACATATTAGTCACAATTAAAAACTGAAATTAATTTAGTTACGTTATTAGAAGACCCGACAAAAATGTGACGTAAATGTCAGTAAATTTATGCAAATGTGATCTTGCCTGCTTCTTCATCCTTTGGCTCTTACAACTGTGAAACAGGTGTTAAATTTAATTCTCTTTGGTAATAAAAAGCGTTACACATTTTATTTCTTTAGAAGCACAAAATAGGAAAGATTAAAGTTATTCTTTAATGTATTTTAGAGGTCATCGAGCTGTTTCTGACGCTCTGCCCACCACAGAACAGCAGCCTTTCAGGACAAACCTCCTGAGAGTTTCTAAAGTAAAGCTCGAGCTGCGTGTTTCTCATTTTGTTTTACAGGTTAAGGAACTCAATCACGTTCTCGAAGCGGAGAAGTCGTGTCGCACGGACCTGGAGATGTATGTGGCCGTGTTGAACACTCAGAAGTCTGTCCTGCAGGAAGATGCAGAGAAACTACGGAAAGAGCTCCACGATGGTACTTTGTCGTACTTTGGAATTAAAAGCCTTTGATAAATAAAATAAGTCATGACGAGTTGGATCCAAGTGGAGCTGCCTCAAGAATGGACTTGATGTTGTAATGTTTGTATGTGTGAAAGCTGATCCCTTCCAAACTGCAGACAGATTTACAGTCAGTGCTGTGTTAGTGTTTCTGGGACAAAAACCTTCCTATGAGTGCAGAACAACCTAAACCCTTTCTCTGTCTCCCTGTCTGTCTGTCTGCCTGTCTGCCTGCCTCTCTGGCTGCCGTTTGGTGTCTCAGTCTGTCACAAGCTGGAGTTGGAGCGACAGCAGCACAACCAGCTGAAACACACGTGGCAGAGAGCCAACGACCAGTTCCTCGAGTCCCAGCGGCTCCTCATGAGGGACATGCAGAGGATAGAGAGCGTGCTGTCGTCAGAACAGCTCCGCCAGGTGGAGGAGATGAAGAAGAAAGACCAGGTTCACACACACACACACACACACACACACACACACACACACACACACACACTCACTCACACAGCCTGAGTTTCACTTCAGTTTACTCTGTTTGGGGGTGATTTCCTGGAAGTATGTGAGTTTTTCAGTGTTCAGTCAGCAGACTGAGCCACTGCTTTGACAGGTAATTTAGTTCCATGTTTCAGACTGAGACATGTAATCTTCTTAGCAATGACAAAATGACTCAGTTGAGCTGCCGTGTGAATGGAGGGGAGGAAAGATCATCCAGAGATGAGATGGCAGGTTTGCTTGTCTGGAGGTAACTGTCAGTTGGCTGTGTGGTCAGTTTGGGTAGGATGTTATTGTGCTGTACATTCACTTCCAACTATCTAAAATCCTACTATGCACATAACACCACTGCAAACTACAACCTCAGTAATAAACCTACAAAAAAATAAAGTTGAATGTATTTAACAGATACATTTGTGATAAACTCTGATTAAACCTTTTTTCTTTCTCCATCCAAGGAGGAGGATGAAAAAGAGAGGCTGAGCCAAGTGAAGGAGCAGCACGAGGAGGATGTGGGAGACAACACCGAGCCTTTGGAGGATTTATTCCTCCAAAGCGTCGAGGAGGTAGGAGCATCATGTAACGCGATACGTCCCCCAGGGAGAACTGAGCAGGCCATTATCGTCTTACGTCATATTGTATTCCCATTGAGTAATGTGATCCTCGAACGGGAAACATGGCACCTTCACTTATGTCTTTGTATGTTGTGCTTCTACCAGCAATAAACTGTCACCACTGTGACTGGTGAAAACAGCCCTTTTCTGTTTTGTGTTTGCATTACAGCAGCAGGAATTTCATACAAATCGTGCATATACTAAAGCAGATTTCAAGATAAAATGTTTAATTTGTTTGCTCTTGGTAACAGTAAATGTGACAAATTATTTTGTCTCATGTTTCATGAGTCTCAGAAGCATTGCTGATCAGTAACAACTCCTCTTTAATACAACATAGAAGATTCATGAAAAATTACAGCTTCTGCACAGCTTGAAAAAACATCCCATTTGCTTTTAATTTGTCTCATCAACATTAATGAAATATGGAATGAAGTTCTATCGGTTTTGTTTTCCTGACATTATAGAAAAAGCCTTGTTTTGTTTTTGTTTGTTTTTTTTTTACATAATTTCTCAGGAGGCTTATTTGCTTTTCTGTTTTAGCCCCACGCCAACCACAGCGGCCACGGCTCCATGCACTCTTTAGACACTGAGGTGGTGGCCGGGGGCCCCTCGGACCCCTACAAGGAAAACCTGCGGAGAGTTCAGTCGACAGACAGCCTCGGCTCCTCGCTGTCCGTCCAGCAGGGACTCGGCGGCCACAACCACAAAGCCAAGTCGGCCAGCCACTTGGACGAGTCGGACTTTGGGCCCTTGGTGGGGGCCGACTGTGGGGTAACAGACAGCAGTTTTGGTGAAACGTCGTCCATCAGCTCCATCAAGCTGACGGCGAGTCACTTCCTGCTTACTAAAGACCAGGAGAAGGCCATCAAGGCCATGACACCTGAGCAGGAGAAGACGGCGTCGCTGCTGTCCAGCATCTCCCACGCTCCTGACACCGCCTTCTTACCGCCTGTAGGCTACAGACTCGTCAGCGACAGCGAGTGGAACCTTCTGCAGCAAGAGGTGCAGCACCGAGGCCTTCACAAGTTTTAATGGTTTGGTTAAGTACAGCACAAGGTGTTATAGTTTTGTCGTTGGTCCTTCATCAGGTGAAAAACGCTGGCAGGAAGCTCGGCCGACGTTGTGACATGTGCTCCAACTACGAGAAGCAGCTGCAGGCCATCCAGGGACAAGAGGCCGAGACACGAGATCAGGTTGGTCTCTTTGCTGCCAGCTTTTACTCCGAGGATGTCCGCTGACACCAAACCATTTATGTTTTTCGAATTATCTTAATGGGTTTGAAAATGTTGATTATCACACTGTCTTCCAGGTGAAGAAACTGCAGGTGATGCTACGTCAGGCCAACGATCAGCTGGAGAGGACGATGACTGAGAAACAGAATCTAGAAGATTCGGTCAAAGTTGGCAATGAGGAAACCGCTGCTAAGGTATGGACGATAATAACTTCTACACAGCGAAAAGGAAATGATTATGTTGGCTTCAATCCTTTCAGATGTGTGGTTTCTGCGTGATGTGTTCCCCATGAGCTTTCTGAAGTGCCCAGTACTTTGGGGGGTGTACACAGGAATGTTATTACCAAGAATTCAGTGAGTTAGGATGTGACCTGCAACTTAAGCCCTAATTTTTTAACCTAAATTTGTCAGCATTTTGACAAATTGGCAGCATTGCCGTGTATGCATGGATGTACAGACAACAATCATTGTTTTATACTGAAAAATGTGATGATTGTCGGGTTAGGCTCTGCAGTTAAAAGAAGTCTCCCCATCCCCCCCATCAGTCATCTCTGAAACCTCTGAGGGAGAGCAGGAGCCGACTCATACTGTCATACTTTCGGGTTGTGATCAAAGAATGTACGAGAAAATCTGCCGCCATCCACGTGCAGGTGCATCAACCAAAGAGCAGCTTTGCACCAACGCAGTGAGGTTCTGCACTGGTTTGGTATTCTGGTCATCTGTGAACTCTGTTGTGCATTCTGTCACCAGTTATTATCAATGAAATGACATTAAAAATTCAGTTTTTATTCCAGTTGAAGGCATGCAAGTAATGTTTGCTTTTCTCACTGATTATTACCTTTTATTAGTTGTTTAAAAATGTCAGAAAATGGTGAAAAAAAATCCCACTGTAGCAAGTCAGAGCTTAAGTTGACATCAGTCTAAAGCACAAAGATGTTCAGTTTGCTATCATTTCTGACAAAGAAGCAGCAGATTCTGACAGTTGAAAACATTGCTCCAACGTGAAAATGTTTCAGCCCAGAACCTCTGACAGTTACGCTGATTACCTCCCTTTGACCTGAAGGCAGCAGGCGTGTGTCCGCTCTGCAGTCTTTAATTTCAGTAGCAACACGAAGGTGCTTTTGTGCATGTCAAACTAACACTTTACATTTCAGTATTCCAGACAGTTTGTGTGCGTTTAAAGTCACAGAGAGTGACGGTGACCCGCTGAAGGCCAGTCGACACAAGAAAGCGCAACACAAACACTCAAAAGAGAGTGAGTCCATCCTCTCGCTCAGCAGCAGGTTAACAGGACAACAGGCGCATGACTCATCCTCGTTCCAACTGGGCTGACTAAACTAGGGGCTGAAGCGTCACGTTTTCTTATTCGGTGGGCCAGTGGGTGTGATGATGAGCAGATGTGGCAGAGCAGAATCGTAAACTGCTCATATTCAAGGATTCAAGGAGCTTTATTGTATAAGAGAGTTGCTTTGTTTTCACACCACTGTGACCACAAAAGACAATCATTGACAGGGTTGTCATGACGCCTAGCTACCTGCCAGTTTTTGGCAGTAATGATTTTATTATTCCATGTAAATGCAGCTGCAGCTGACAGTTATTATCATTATTAACTGACCTGCTTGTTGTTTTCTCGATTGATTGATCAGCAGTTTGGTTTAAAAATGCCGGTTACAATTACAACAAAAAGTCCAAGATGATGATTGTCCCCGTCCCCGTCTTGTTTTGTCTGACTAACAGTCCCAAATTTAATGATGTTCACTTTACTGTCACATAAGTCATAAGAAGATAACGTACCAAAGTTTCACATGTGAGAAGATGAAATCGGTGAAATTGGTTATCAAAATAGATGCTAATGCAGTGAACACAGTTGGGTAAAAGTAAATGCAGCTTTGCTTACTGTTTTTGCAATGTCATTAATATCAAAACTGTGGATTTAGCGTTAATCTCATTGACTTTGACAGATCAGTGCTGGTGTTTGTTGACACTTGTAGTTCCCCTTTTTCTGTGAGAGAATAAGAGTGCATTAGCACTGTAGTAAGGGGAAGCTGATGAATTTGACAACAGTCCCAACCAACACACTAACACGACCTCTGCAAGTCTGTGTTATCGGCTTTTTCCTTATTCTCATCTGTCCCTTGAAAGCCCCACGAGGCTCCAGCAAAGCAGATCACCTCCAACATCTGCATACACAAAAGCACTTTTAACTTGACGTCTCAATTGTACACACTTAATTGTAATGCACTACAGTTTAGTTAAAACTCCGTCTTTTGTGGAAACCGATAATGAATGTCAGTGCCAAAGACTTAATGTTACATGAAAAATGTCTTTATAGGAGTTAAGTTATAACAGTGTGTAAATTAAACCTACCCACAGCTACATCAGATTATGTTAAAATCCTTAATTATTATTATTATATACTATATTGTTATTATTTATGACCATATGCTGCTTATAAATGCTTGGCAGGGGAAGTTTGTCTTACCGATGACAGGAATAATTTGTCATCACTGTCGTTGTTTTGTTGGCGGTTTGACTGGTTTTGTGTGAGGGACTTGGAGCTGAGAGCACCACACAGGTTCTGTGGTTTCACAAGATAGTCAACATTTACTCTTTTGACCACAGGCTGTTTTAAAAAATGTGTGAGTTCAGTTCATAAGGTCCCAGGTTCATTGCAGGCAGAAGTCACAGCTGTGGCAAACTCATGTTTCTAGGCGTCCAAACACTGTAGGACGGCATGACGTCTGCAACAGGAAGGTCAGCTGGCCTTGGACCTGCCTATCACAATAAAAGTCAGTGCAGCTGTGTGACTTTTGATGAGCGTATGATCTTTGTGGTGCATAAGACGACCACCCTAATGCGCCCTGCTGTGAACTCTACTCTTTATTTTATTAAATGCGTAATCGATACTTTAAACTATAATCAAAAGACTTATTCATGCTTTTATTTCTGTCTTGCAGGTGTCCGCCCTCCTGCAAAGAGTCCAGGAGTCGGAGACGCTGCTCAGCACACTACAGCAGGCCTTCAGTGAGGCTAAGAGGAGCACACAGGAACAGATGGTGAGCAGCGTTTTCTTCCTGTGTTGCTTGTTTTTGCCAGCTGTGTTTGGATCTCTCGTTCCTTCTAATGCCAGAGTTTGTTAATGCTGGAAAAACTTTAGCCTTTCAGATAAACATATCAGATTTTTGTCATGACGTCAGGCTCTTGCGTGGTTATCAAACATGAGGCCAAACCGAAATGCAGCTCGTGAACACTCGTGCCTCTCAGGGTTGATGTTCTGGCTTTAGTTTTCTCTGCGGCAGTAACATCACTGTTCCTTCCCACCACAAATATGTGCTGACACGATGGAGCTCTCAGTTACAAGACTTGTAAAAATTATGTGAAATATGTCCTGGAGGTACTCGTCTACCACGTCAGAAATGTTCACATTTCTGCACTGTACATTGCTGTAATTACTGCCAAATGCCAAGTAATGCAAAGGTAAGAAAAATCAGGTCCATCACAGTTTCTGAGGTGACACACTTCAGGTAAAAATAATCTGCCTCAGTCCACCAATCAGTTGACTGCGTGAGTGTTTCAGGTCCAGTTTAAACCTAAAAGGACAAAACCACTGCAAAATTAATCGTTAAATAACCTAAATGCACTCACATTTTCTCGCGGATTATTTTCAAGAGTGTGAAGGCAACACAGTAAGAAAAGCAACAGAGCTGATGAGGAATGTGCAGCTGCCAGCTGTACGATAAAAACGTACGAAACAAACTGTAAGATGAATGAGACGTTCCTTTTTCCGCATGTGGCTTTGAGCCAGAGAAACGTGACGTGATCGAGTCATAATGTTCGACCTGTGCAGGAACAATCAGGCGTGACTCTGAAAGTAGACGTTAGCCGGTGAGTCACTCGTCAGCGTGGTCACATATGACAGACAAACTGACAGATGATGAGATGGAGTGGTTTGTTTTGTTTCAGGCAGTGCTGGTGAAGTCGAGGGAGCAGGTGGCCGATGAGCTGAGCCGACTGCAGAGAGACAACGAGAGCCTGCAGGGGAAACACAGGCTGCACTCGGAGCTGCAGCAGCAGGAGGACTTCCAGATGCCCAACACTGTGGAAGTACGCAAAGCCCAAACCACACCTACCTGACGCCCCAACGCAAGTGCAGAGACTCAAATGTTTCGTCAAGCTTGCAGTCTTGTTTGCTTGTTGTTTGATCCAATAGGTCCAGATTCAAACAACAGAAAACTGTCAAGTCTTTTTGAGCCTCAAGCAGCTTTTGTTCCATATTTGAATTTTTCAAAGAGATGCTAGTAGGTGCTAGTTTAAAGAAGTCAGCCGACCCTTATGGTTATGTTGAACTCACATCAGAGAGGATGATTGGTTGAGATGTAACTGAATGGCAACAGGAAGCGGTAAAGATGATAAGAAATCCAAGGTTAACATGATTCCATTAATGTCTGGTATGCGTATTATAATATCATTATTGTACGTTAATATTAGTGCCACATCAGAGTGCAATTAGCATCCAGTTGTGGTTGTTTTTTACAGGGTGAAGTAGAGGTTCTCTAAGAGATCCTTCTTAAAGGCATTTTTAATAGAAATGAGGGGGACAAAATCCACAGTCTTTGTCCTGTGCAGAAAAGCAGAAGAAAAGCTTGAGTTGAGATTATTTTGCTGAACCCAAGGTCACTATAGGAGCTTAGTCTACTACAAGCAGCTGAGGGGTTGGACCCCAGAGTGACCTATCTGAGGCGCTAAGTTGTCCCAATTTCCTTCCTAGATCAGGAATGAGTCCACACGTCTCCATTGACTGTTCCATACAAGGTTTATTCTCGGTGCAACAACAAAATGTGTCCATGCATCCTCCCAACATTCAGCACCTGTGCCCTAGTGGTCAAAAACCGTTTGCCCTTCCAGGGTCACACAACACCTGATGGCCCCCGATTTCCCATTACATATACCGGTATACCCTTTTATGGCCTGAATGACCACAGCGCCCCCTATGGTACCCACAACATATACAGAGTCACCATGCTTCCCCATGACATTGGGTTTGGCTCCTACAGTCACAGTTGGACTTCTGTGCTCTAACTGCATTAGTATGTTTTGGGCTTGTATGAGGAGATACTTCTGTGTGCTCCATTTCTCTCTACAGCCTGCTGCTCTTCGTAAGCAGAGTCTGAACTCCATTTGTATGAGCCGCGGCGTCAACCACACGTCCCACATAGAGAGACTGACAGCAGGTCATATAAAAATAAACCACCAGGAGCCAGTCACTTCGCTGGTGACTCCTTTGTGACTCCAATAGCTGAGATTACCATCTTTTTTTTCTTTAACAACTGTCTGCTCCCTCAAACACACACACGCACTCAAACACACACACACACACACACCTCCTCCCACGCTGTTTCTTGTTCCTGTTGGCCTCTTGCTGGATTGGTTGTGTGGTTGTGTATCTGGCAGCAGTGTGGGCCCGTGCTGCAGTGGAGGTGGAGAAGCTCTGATGATCCAGTGACATTTTCAGCTCGGTGGTGGTGAAGCAAGCTGCTCACGTAACATTTAAAGCTTTATTTAACTGTGTTGAGATGTAAAAACAATGTTAGTATGAGGGAGAACTTTGAAGCGATTGCATATCCAGATACATGCAGCACTTTTTCCGCAAATTTTCAGGAATATTAAAAATTTCGACAAATGAAAGCTACTCACTCATAGTCACTCAAATAACTGAAAATTTTCAATTAAGCATGTGACAAAATATGAAATAATAATGGCTAAAATATAAAAACACTTTCCTGTGTCTACACTCTCCTTATTTATTTACAAATTCCATGCAGATTTTCCACCCGCATTCATTCACGCAAAGCGTCGCCTAAATACAGGAAAATGTTGCCGTTGAGAGTGTGATGTGAAACCAAAAGTTTTTGTATTTCATCGGGTGTTTGCCATCAGTATACAACATCACATTACATTTTCAGACTTACACACTTCAAGGAAGAAACTAACTGCTGTGTCTGTCTTTCCACATTAACGTCCCTCGTCTCTTTGCCAACCTGTAACCTCACTGAATTTGTCCTCAGGAGCTGCACGGCGTGGTGCTGCGGCTGCGTGAGGACCTGGTGGCCTTACGGACGTCTGCCGACCACATGGAGGAGAAGCTGAAGGCTGAGATCCTGTTTCTGAAGGAGCAGATCCAGGCGGAGCAGTGTCTGAAGGAGAACCTGGAGGAGACTCTGCAGCTGGAGATCGAAGGCTGCAAGGAGGAGATCGGTGAGACTCACGGGTTCAAGTGTCCGCTTGGATCAGTCGCTAACCGCTCATCAGCTGTTCTGTACATACATAACCAATCAGTTTCACTTGGGATTTATCCAGCACACATATTTTTCATTTTCTGGATTTTTTTTTTTTTACATTCTCTTCTGTTTCTGCTTTTGTTTCTTCTCCACTGATCATTCAGACATCTTGGAAGGTATGACCAACACTTAGAATGAGCCCACTTTAACTGCTTGTATGTGTGTGTGTGTTAATTAGCTGTCAGACTAATAACTGTAGTGACACTCCAGCTTAGCGCTTCTCCCTCACACGTTTTGATCTGTCTTGGAACGGCTCTAAAATACGCATTAATATATAAATTAACTGACCTTTCTGTTTGTTTGTGTTGTGTTTCACTGTAAATTCAGATATTAGATCAGAGTGTTCATACATTCTGTTGATAAATAACACTGTTGGGGCAGCTTAGTGAAATGGTGTGTGTGTGTGCGCACTCACAACCTGAACCTTACTAATGTGTTGTTGTTTCTGTTTGTTTTCTTGCCGTTTTTTGACAAATTTTACTGTGTTTAGATTGCTAAAACAACACACACACACAGAGAGGAGCAGATGTCTCCACTTTAAGGGCGACCAGTCAGCTGGCTCATTCAGCGTGTTAGCTTGTAGATGTTTGTTGTGTGGTTGTCTGTTGCACACGAAACACACACAGCAGCTGATGACGTCTCCTTCCCACAGCGTCCTTCTCCAGTCTGAAGACCGAGCTGGAGCGAGTGAAGACAGAGAAGGAGAAGGTAATGACTCTACTTACTTACTCTGTGGTGTCCTGTGATCTTTTCACGAAGAGTCAGAGTCACAGCGCTTTTCTGATGTGCTCGGCGCTTGTGTGTCGTCGGTTTTAACTGATTCTGATTTTTAAATAATCATTAATACGTATTTTTACTCGATCACACGTACATGGCATGACTCCGCGCTTCCCCTCAGAGTGTTTTAGCTTCTTTTAGAAAATCCTGCAGGAGAAGTTTACGCACTTGCCTGAGGTGAGACGAGGGGGAAGGGAATCAGGGAATAAAATGATGACGACATGAAGTGTTTGACTTAAATGTCCACTGAAGTGTCTGATTAAGTGTAGAGCAACAAAAAGTATAATTTCCAGCACCTTTGTGTGTTACTGGTATATTACTTATGTATCTGTTGTCAATGTAGTTGCAGAGCAGCCTAGCAGAGAAGACGGAGGAGCTGGAGAGCCTCCAGAGCCTGAGGACCAGTTTGGAGCAGCAGCTCAAAGAGCTCACGGCTGCAAAGGTGAGTCTCTTACCTGAAGATGTCCCCTGGTGAATGTGAACAGTGATATCAGAGCTCAGAAGGTCCTGTAGGAGGCGCAGTATACAGCATATCCTTATGTGAAATTAAAGAGGTGGTATGTTAGATGAAGTTGAGCATCGTGTGTTATGCACACAAGGGAGAAGCTGTATGTGCAGACTGTACATATTTTACAGCCCGACAGCAAATCCAAAGCCACTTGTGAGCTTCTGTGATGACACTGAAGTGTTCATTCAACCAGTCGTTCATAGACAACGTTTTAAATTATTCACTAAATGCTTTCAGGTTAAATATTTATATCAGTCTCTCTGTGATACTGAAAAATTATTATTGCAATTTACTGTGTCCATTTAACCTTTCTAATTGAATCCGTGTGTGTGTGCGCGTGCGTGCGTGTGTGTGTTTTCACTGCAGGGTGCACTGGAGGCTCAGGTGCTGGATGAGCGAGACAAATCCCAGCGGCTGCAGACGGAGCTGGATGTCAGCGAGCAGGTGCAGAAGGACTTTGTCAAACTTTCTCAGACCCTTCAGGTAAGTGAGAGCCCCCCGTTTGCATACAAACAGTTATTTAAAAAGCATAAATAAAGTGGCAATAGACACGTGTTTTGCTTTAAGTTATCATGATGGCTGTGCACTGCACCGTGTGGTGGCTACAGAATCACGACGGCGTCAGTGTTTCAGTTTGTTCCCTCTAAGCATTGTTGTGCAGATCTGTCTGCCACTGGGTACGAAATCTCAGTTTACGGTGCAACTCTGTCTGCTTTCATGTTTCCATTATGAATATTGTTCATCCATAATGAATGAACAAACCTTTTCTTTTTATCCTCATGTTTACTTCTACTCCATCCTGATGTAAACCCCTGCTGTGCTTTTTGCCTCTTCAGGGAATATTCTTCTTCTTTGCTCTTATTTCCAAAGTAGTTTTGCTCGTTTCTTCACGGACGTTTGGAAGCGAATGCTGTGTGTCCTGTGTCGCTGGTGGAAAATGGAAAGCAATCTGACTGACAGTCTGACAGCAGAAATCCCACTTTAAAAAGGCCAAATTGCTGACCAAACCCAAAATGAATTGATCCTGTTAGATCATCCTGTTTAAACCTGATGTGTCTTATTCCTGGGTTCCATAGTTCCTCAGTTAACACATCAGTCACATCAGTGAGCCTCACATCTATTTGAGTAACTTCCTCTAAAAGCCGCGGTGCTTTTGTGAGCCTTTAGCCAGTTTGTGGAAATTCTTGATTTTCTCCTTATAAGACGAATCCTGTCCCAGAAACATTTGAATCAGGGTCCTTTAGAACTGGAACAGGTTTCATTTGTCCAGTCCCATGTGTGAGTGTGTATTGTGGGTCCACCTCACCTAACAAAGATCATTTAATTTCAAGAGTGTTGGTTTGGTTTCAACCTTGGTTTCAACCTTCAACCTTCAACCTTTTGAAAGCTGAAAACTACACCCAAATTACAAATGAGCGCTTGTCCGTGTCCACAGGTCCAGTTGGAGCGAATACGACAGGCGGACTCCCTGGATCGAATCAGAGTGATCCTCAATGACACCAACTTGACTGACATCAACCAGCTTCCAGAGACATGATACCACTGAGTGAAAACTGCCTTCAGTTTCATTCCCTGTTTTTCTCTTATCACTGGCCCAGTAACATTATTGACCTGACCCTTCCTCCTCCCCATAACCACAGAGGAAGAGTTTGGAGGGACGTGGACAGCGGAGCCTTCGGTGTACATTAAGAGTCTTGGAACGTGGAAAGAATAATGAAGAACACTACTTAAAAAAAAAAAAATGTAAATAACCAAATGTGTGACTCTGGACGGAGGGATGGGATGAAAGTAAAGTCTGTCTGTGTCTTGTTTCTACTGTAGATATGACTGTCTGTGTTAGCTCAACCAAAAAAGAAAAAAGGTTTGTCGTCTTCTAAAGCACTTTTCATCTGCAACTTCTCTTTCCAGGTAAATCGAAAAACGGTTGGATGCATAACTTTTCTTCTTTTTCTTCCCAAAGCGGTTGATAATCGCTTCCTTGTTCCACCCGCTCGTTCTTTCCCTCTTTTTTTTTTTTTCTTCCTACTATTTCTGGCTGTTTTCCTGTGACATTTTCCGCTTTGTTCTGGTCATTTAATCCTGTGACAAAGACGTGAATGAAGGAAATTCATGGAAAATACTTGGACACAACTTAGCTGGGATGGAAAAGAAGGAACATAACAAAATTTGAGCAATAGCCTCCATTTCTCGAGCATCTTCTACTGTATCGCGAGTCGTCTGACAGAAGCGTTTGTTCTGTTCTTTTAAAGCTGCAGAAATTCGCTCACGTCCGATGTTTTGTTTCTCAGCTCCACGCTTGTTTCTTGTCAAAGGAAACCACGGAAACACTAGTTAGTCCAGTTCACGTCGGGTAAAGGAAGAATTGGGTGAGGAGGAAAGCGGAGCTTTGCTCCTTTTATTGTTTGCCGTTTTGACTTGACCTTGGTTGGACTTTGCTGAAGTAATTCTAAAGCTCTTAAATTACTTTTTAAAAATAAATGACGGAAGGGCACACTAACACAAAACACTCGCAAATTTTCATCCCAACTCGCAGATGGCCAACTTTTCTTATCTATAGTGTGTGTACAAGGTTCATCCATCACTACAAGAAGTTCTGTTATCTCTGAAGCTACTAATGGATTTAATTTCAGGGTGGCAGTGTGTCAGAAGCAGCCCGTAATTGATCTGGCTAGGTCTAAGTATTATTTATAATTTTTAAAGATGAAGATGGAAACGTGTTCCATGAATTAATGGTGACATACGTGAAGCTTGTGACCTAAAGTCCAGTGAAGGTGAAAACATCAGATCTGTGAGGAGGCTTCGTCAAATTAACTCATGGAACCAAACATACGTTTGAACCCTATCGCCTTGCACACCTACACACACCTACACACACACACACACACCTGTCCAGTTGTTGCTCGAGGAGGGCGTGTCTTATGGTCTGTTTCAGGGGGGCTTAAGAACAAAAAGTTGCTGTTGACGCAGAGTGAAAATGGGAGTTTCAGACGCTGTTAGGCGACGTGATGAGGGCTTGCTTTGGAGGAGCACTGAGAGCTTAAACCCAACTGAAAATCGGCAATTACGTTGTGTCCTCGTTAACAATCAATGTTTCATCCGGGCAGTTTGATTAACCACAGAAAGGCTGAGAGAGGCAGGACTGCACGAGCAGCCACATTGAAACTCGTCAGTGTTTAGAGGTGGAGGAAAACAGCTGTTTTTCTTCTGGGATAAATGAGTGCAATGATGGGAAGTTGTACGGGGGTTGACATGGCTCTTAATCCAGGCCACCACATAAAAAAGTTATTACGCAACTCGAGAGGTGGCACTTGGTCAGCTGCTAGACGCCCACATTCGTAACGTTCAGGTGGCCACTGCATCTCTTGTGGTTGGGTTAAAATCAGCAAAGTGGTATGTTTAATTAATACGAACTGAGAAGTGCAGACTGCTGCTGTTAAAAGGAGCTGAAGTCACAAAACGACCAGAGAACCGGGATGAAACTAAATGATTTTTGAGAACCACCAGTAATCGTTTCAATGTTGTCGAACCTCTGAAGATGTTAATTATTCCCCGATAATCTGCAGCCATGATCTCATGATTCAGTGTCCTGGACTGGAAAATAGGAGTCAGATTTTCTCGTCTTGTAAAATCCTCAGATGGAAGGAGGGATTCTTATTATTACACGGTCTGTAAACGTTCGAGGACACGGATCACTGTATTTTTATTTTTTTTGTTTTAATTACTTGCATGTATTACATTTCCTCATGTTGCATATGTCTATACTGTAGATATTGTGAGCTGATATTTATGATAAGTCATCCATTGTGTTATGAGATAATGTGGATGTGTGGGCGAGTCAGCCTGAGTTGCACTGACAGGAAACTGATTGTGGGCTGATACTGACACCGAGTGAATTCTGGACTTTATTTTCTCTGACAGCCTTATTGCGTTATTGGCTTGATGTGTTTTCATTTTATTTGTGACTCTTAATGTCCCTCTGACGTCTGTCTATTACACTAACTGATTTGGCCCATATGGCATTAATAGCAGGATTCTCTGCAGTCATCATAGACCTTCACTAATTTGTTTCGGTCATGTTTAAGAGCTGATTTTTACAGAATTATTTCTGGTCTAACATTGCGGGATTGTTTGATAAATGGATGTTGAATGGAGACATTTGTGGTCTGGAAGCTCACACTGTGTACTACCTCCTGCTTTTTTTTTTTTTTTTTTTTTTTTTTTTTTTAGTATTAATAGAAAGTCACAACAAAGAAAGTGCACTCAAAGCCCACGTTTGATTGTGCAGTTTAATTATGAAGTATGAGGATTTGCTTATTGAGGAGTCTCGCTTGTGGGAAATGTGCTGTTTATCATTTTCATAACCCCGTGTTCACTGACAAACGTTTCATCGTAGTCTTTGTAGTCACTCGACATGTGAAACTGAAATTTGACAACCGCAAAATATGTGTTAAGCTGTAATAAACTTTCAGTTCTGCTGACAGCAAATTTGATCGTTTTTGATTTTTGCTATTTATCATTATTGTTGTTGCCACTTAACGCTGACTCACTCAAGTGCACAGTTTGAGCTTTCAGGTGCAGGTTTTGTTGTTCCTTTTATACGTGATAAATCAGCAAATTGTTATGTGACATAAGATCTGTTCTAGAGTTAGACCGGTATTCTCGTTTGCTGACCGATAGTTAGCAAGAGTTAAATGGCATCCAATTTGATGGAGTTTCTACTTTTTTTTGTTCTGTTTTTATGAATAATAAATCAGCTACAGGAGTTGCAATCTGCTCCACTCAAAGTAATTGTATAAGCATGGGTTTCAGCAGAGATGTAAATGCAGTTTCACAACAACAAGAATAAAGTCTTGGAAGTCTTGAATGCTTTTATTCTGTTTTGAATTTTGGGGGCTTTTATGCTGTTAAAGTGGTCAAACATCAATCCTGAATATAAAATGTTGGTCAAATCCCAGTGTCAACCTGTGAATCCACTTTTTACAGTCCAAACTGCCTAAAACGTTGAAATGTTCATTGAATGATGAATGTCATGAAATTTAAACAGTATTTACGATAAGGCTCTTCCTTCATGTCCTCATCACACCACTAACATATAACATATACAGTCTATGACCATTTTTAAACAAACTGCTAAAACGGGACTTTTTCCTGCATTTAATGCTATTACGTTTCTGCTTTTCCTGATTATACTTACATACTTGAGCAACACTTTAAATGGAGGACCTTTATTTGTACATTGTATTTTTGCGAAGTGGTATTATTACTTTTATTCAAATGAAAGATCTGAATTCTTCCTCCACCACTGGTTAACGACTGACACATGACTGCATTTGCAGCTGCAAGCCGTCAGTGCACATGTTTACCTGTAGGGGGCAGCAGTCACTCTCAGAACTGTGCACACGACGCGGCAGTTTTCCACGAAGAAGAAACGACTCGGTCGGTGGAGGGTGGAAAAAAAGGAGAGGCACTACTCCTGTTTACAACAACATAATGGAGCCAAAATGGTCAAATACCATCTACAAGCGTGTTTTATTGACTGGATTTACGCTATGTATTGCACTAGGTGAGTGTTGAAGCCCAACCTGGGTTAAATTTCAATTTGGAAATGTTTGATTTTGAGCTCATCATTTAAGGTGAGATACTAGGTTAGCTAGCTAGCGATATTGTAACGCATCTCATGTACGGGGACACCCCTAAGTGAATACACCCAGAACCTTTTTCACTATCTTGCTGATTAACGTACCTTTGTTTACCGTCATAGCTGAGACGGGGTTTATTATGACTGAAAACATTTTCTTACCCATGTTAGCTAGACGCTCCTTGTTCATGTGTCGACCTAACGTTACAGGTAATGTTTAAAGGAATAATTAAATTAGCTAAAATCGAAATAAGTATTGGTAGAGAGTGGTGGCTACCGCCCTTGGCAGTGTCGTTCGTTTGAAGGTAAGGATCAGATCAAGCCTGGGAGTAAGGTTAAATTGTGTGGCTAACCAGTAAGTACACGTTAATATTTAGCTTAAATATATGGTGCTGGGCGTGTTGGTGTTTGTCGATTTGATTTGATTTGTGTCTTCTGGTAATACAGAACATGTTTTCCAGTGAATGTGTGTTATTATGGAGGCACCCTGGGCGCTAAACAACGCCAATTCAAAGTGTAAGATTTATGAATAACGGCGTTGTTTGTTGTACATTTTTCCACGGTAACTGCGTGCCGTCCGGGATAGTCGTTTACAAGCTAACCGGCCCAGCAGCTCAACGTTATTGCATCTACACCATGAAACACCGTCATCGTTTGCATCGACTAACCGTTACTGTATTTTGTTAGCACACAGCGGCTTGAAAACAGTGAAGGTGGCCTGACTTTGTACCTGACTAGCTTAGCGTTTCAAACATCTCATTTCCTCTTTGGCTAACCTCTTCGTGACCCAGATCTGAAAGTTAGCAATATGCACCTCTGGATTCAGGCAGCAACGCAGCTGTATGTACTTAAGATTCACCTTGTCATTATGACAGCGGGGCTTTTCATTGCGTTGCTAATTTCAACAGTACAAATTCTCAGCTCAGACATGAACAAATCTGGTGTTTTGCAGAATGCAGACATGTTTTACACCCAGGTGCTCAGGTGCTGTAGACTGAGCTCTAGACTGAAGAAGAGTCTGGTAAGACAGGACGAGTGTGCATTTAGATGCTGCAGATTTCAAAGTCGATTAATTGATAATTAATTTGCCATTTAATTCTGGACAACTTAAAGCATACAAAAAGTCTAAATGGAAATGCACAGAGGTCATAAACACCGGTAGTGTCAGTGTCATCACACAGGAGGAGATGGATTACAAAAGCCTCTTCTGTTTCATATTGTGAAATTGTCTTTAACTGATTACTTACTGGTGACTGTGATAACAGTTTCTTTTGTTTTTGGTGCACATTATTCCCTAGAGTCTGAATCTCTGTCAGAGTGCTTTAGAGAAACTTTGGCCTAATTGCAGTGCAGAGTGCAGAAGACAGAGACTGTTTAAAGTCCCGCTGTATTTACATCCACTCAATTAGTTCCTCATATTGTGACAGCGGATGTGAAAGTTGTGTGACTTTGTTTGGCAATGTTGTGACTGGGATTTTGGAAGATGTCCACAATTGTACAAATCTCTGTTATTCTGTGACTTAAAGGTGAAGATTCTGTCAAACATTTCAGAGCTGTCGCATCAAGTCATAAATCAGTAAGCTGTGCCATCAGTACTTTACATTTCTAAACCCAGTCCTGTGAGAGAAAGCTGTTTCTTCTTTGTGTGTACTCTATTCAGTATTTGTTGTAGTCACAACAGTGGTTGGATGCAGTAATGCACGAAGAGTATAAATCAATCATAAGCAACAGTGTTTTGTTGTTCAAGATTGTACATAGTGTGTCCACTTTGTTTTGTAAGAACCTGGCCGATCCAGTTAGTTACTGACATACCCTTGAATTAATAATAATAAGAAAAGGAACACATCAATTCTCACACTTAAACTGTCTATGGAACATTAAAGATATCATAATGTTGAAAATGTGTCTACACGTCTCAGTCAGAAGTCAAACTAAAACTGTATTACACCCATCCAGCTCATTTAGATTGTTCACGAGCTGACCTCCACTGTTTACTTTGCCCTGCACTACACAATGGCGTGTATGCATTTAGCACAGAGCCGCTCAGCAAAGGGTAAACAAGAAGTTCTGAAACAACATCCAGCGTCGTAAGGATCACAAAAAAACAACAAGAAAGTTTAGAAAGGACGAAGACAAACAGAATGAAAGCACTAGATTAAACATGTTCATTTGTGGGGGAAAATTCAGTAACTTCTGTGCACCTTCACACTAAAAACATCTGCAGAGCCACAACAACCTGTAGCCTGTTATTACTGCCACAATAACTTCATGCTATGTATTAGAGACAATTAATTAAGTGATATAAGGGCAGCATAGTGAATTAAGGGCCCATGTTAATAGTTTAAGGATATGAATTATTAATTTATGAGCGTTTTTTTCCCTTGATATTTTCCAGACCTCATAACAGTGTGTCAGAGAGATATTGATGCCCTTCGCTATTGATTATTGGATCAGTCCTTTGACAGTTTTGAAACAGCTTTAATGAGTTGAAAGTATTTGTACACATATAAAGAATTCAGCTGCAGTTTGAAGTTGCTCTTGTTGCACTCACACACAAGTCCAACAACAACAACTCACAGGAAGACAGAAAAAGACACACGGCTAGAAACAATTACAAAGCTGACCAGTGATCAGTGAAAACAACAACAATGACCGACAACCCACCGTGTCTGTATTCAGGTCAAGTGGCGCATTTACTTCTCCGTGTAAAATACATAAATTACCCTGTTTCTTTTGGTTGTTCATTAAAATATTTAATTCTTCACCTTATTTTAATGTTTTCTCACAAACTACTTTAATCTGCTCACCTGGCGTTTCCCCACACAAACACACACCAGCCTACACCTCTGCTCTTTGACTGTGCGCGCACACTCACGCACACACACACACACCAGATTGCTCTGCCCTGACTCTTTATGTTCGCTGTGTGGCTTCTTTATATCTCTCCCTGTGTCTGCTCTGTTGACTTTCTTCATCAGCAGGATGTTTTATAAACTCCTCCACAAATCTTGGCTCATAAAACAGAAAAGTGTTGATATTGTGGCAGGCCGTGACAGATAAATGATCGTATGAGAAACCCTGAGGTTATCGACACCAAATGACTGTAACGGTTAACGGTTTGCCACGTGATCATAGTGAGCACTGACATACACAACGATGGATGATGCATCTCCGCTTCCTCCTGCTATACAAAACTGAAGCCAAAAGATCCTGGATGCGATACGCGATATCGCACTGCCATCTTGTTTTTGTGACGTCATTTGGAGCCAGAGTCTGTGCAGTAGCGATCAATCGGTGAAGCCGTGGGACAGAGTTCAGTTGACGTTATGTTGGAGGCGATCTTTAAACAAAACACACAGCAAACCACTGCCATGCGTCGTGGCATGTAAACGGTTAAAGTCTGATGCAGCCTTACTGAAGAAAATATCACAGCACTCAAGGGTAACAATATTCTTCTATTTTCGTTGTCTCTTGTGTACTGTTAAAAGGTGTTGCTCTTTGAGCTAATCCCTGCTAACTTGTTTTTATTCTCTCGTTTCACAGTCACAAAACGTGCATCAGCAATCGACATACACACCGACCCTGAGGTGATGATGCAGAACGGCACCACGGGGACCCTTCGATGCACCTTCAAGTCGAGCGAAGTGGTCAGCAGCGCCACCACGGTGAGCTGGAGCTTTCAGTCGAGTCAGCCCGACAATCAGTTCTCCAATTCGCCGTACGTGGTAAGTGCTTCCTGGTCGTATCCGCTCTGGGGAGATTTCCCACAGCTACAGGATGTTTTCCTGCCATTGTTTTATCTGCACTGACACACGAAGAAAGGCTTCAGCTGCTCCTCGGGATAAACGCTCGCTGTGATGATACACGCTGGGTTACAGCTTCCCTTTCCAGTTCAATCTCAGTGCAGACAATCATTTGTACTGCATATTAGATTCGAGACACTTTTCACTGTATTTCTTTTGTCAGTTGTTTTATGATCACTCCTGCTCCCACCTTGTGTCACAATGTGACAAATTATGTTCATGCAATTTTTTTGTGTTTGCTGCCCTTATCTTGTGTCTGGTTCGAGCATCTTAATTTCCCTTCATGAAGTGTTTCAGCATGCCTGTTTATTTCTTATTCTTGTCGTACGTTGACAAAACAAACACCAACACTCGGTACACAGAAAGCAAATTGATTTGTTTCTGCCAAATTGTTTCACACAGCGGGTGCTTACCACAGATGTCCTTTTCAAACTGTCAGGATTTACTGTCAAGTGCTGAAACCGTCTCAGTCAGCCTCAGATAGCGTAATTAATTGCACGTGTGATTGTGACTCTGTTACCGTTTACTGATGTGGTCTGTGGTTCCTGTTTACCTGAGGATTTCTTCACGGAGAGCAAAATGTCAACCGTTTATCCTGGAGGGGCGTGGAGGAGTGCGGCTCACGTCTCGTCCACAAAACCCGACTCCTCTTTGTTTACACATCAGTCAGGCTGGGTGGAGGCCTACCTGTCTGCTGTGATCTCCGGCAAACATAATGACATGACTGTGAGCTTCTTAAATTGCAATGCAGTCATGCCAGGACAGATACAGTACATGCAGTCCTAAGATTTGGCGCATGTCCACACTAAGCCGGTTAAACACATCTTTTTCTCTCATTTTCAGCCCTCTGAACAGACTAAAATGCTAAAATGAGCCCCCTCTTCAGTAAGTGAACTTTTCCGAAATGGTCTCAAAGTGTGTAAAAAATCTTAAATCGTCAGCTTGGTGTTTCAGCGTTCACGGATTTACAGGGATTTTGTCAGACGGCGTTGAGATTATTGTTATCATTAAATGTTGTCAGCACGGGTTGTTTTTTATGAGACGCGGCTGGCGTGTTGTTCTTACTGGTTCAGTCGCCCGACAGCAGAATAAGGAAAGTACGCGAATGAGAACAACCATCAGTGTGAACTTTGTTGCAGCAGTTTTCAGTTCCAGCAAAAGCTGATTAATCTTCAATGCCTTTGCTTTTGCTTTTGTGTGTAATGAGCTTTTAAGTGTGAGTCCTTTGCCTTCCTGCCAGGATCTGGAAATGCGGATATTTGATAGTGAGGAATAAGATGATATCAGCAACCTTGATAAAACAGTTTCAGTCTCAATGTTCTTCCTGTTACTGTAAAGTGAAAGCGATATCAAACCAAACTGCAGAGTAAATTTATCCTCAGACTACAGGAAACATTTCAGTTCAATAGAAACTGTTGTTGCTTTATGTCCGCTGATGCTGCTGTTAAGTAACAAGGCCGAGGCGGAAATCCAGATCAAAATTGCGTTGACAGACCTTTAAGTTGCTGTGATTGAGAAGAAAAGCCGTGTTTATTATATGCAGAATCTTCTTGACTTGATGATGCGTTTTCTTGTTGTGATGTAATGACAGCAGTTACGGTTAATGTGTTTTGAGTTTGAAGAGTTATGGCGAAGTTCAGCGAATGTTTGAGAGGAAGGAGATGAGGGTCGTAGATGTCTGCTGGCTTTGATGATTTCAGTGTTGCTCATACAGACCTGCATGTGGTTTAGTCGTGCACAAATGGTTGGCTTTCATTTAACTGCTTCAGTTTCAGGGCCCGATTTGACTCGAACTTTTAATTAAAGGTCCCACATTGTGATCAGGTCCAAGCAAACTTCAGCACCAGGATCCAGGGATCTGCTTTGGCAATTAATGTTTTCAAAATGTATGAAAACCGACGAGTCAGAATATTTCATTTGATTAAATTTTCAGTCAGTTGACCAATGAATTGATCAGCAAATTGTTGAAGCTCTAATTATAGATGTAACGGGTTGTTATGATGTAACACGTTACACACAATTTATCATTAGGAAATTAGGAATTTCATTTGCAAAGCTATCAAAGACAGTTTAATATTTCTAGTTGTTTTGTCACTGCGCAGCTCTAAGTTCTTGTTGTTTTATTGATTTAAATAGAAGGAACCGACTTAATAACACGTATGAACTTTGCTTCAGTTTGCACAGTTTAACCCGATTTCCTTTCTCTTTGCAGATTTTCTACTTCTCTGCGGGAAAAGCTTTCCCAGGCCCAGCTGAGTTCAAAGACAGGGTGCAGTTCGTCGGAGACATCAACAAGAGGGACGTCTCGATACAGCTGAGTCCGGCTCAGTTCAGCGACAACGGTACCTTCTTCTGCGACGTGAAGAACCCACCGGACATAATGGGGACGGCGGCTCGAACGGTGCTCAGGGTCGTCCTGAAAGGTGAGTCCTCAGGCTTCTTCTCACACCGAAATCCAACAAATGTTAATTAAAATAAATGCATTCTAACAAAAATCTGATGAAAAGATGAGGTAAACCATCTTAAGCTTGAAGCAAGGGGCTTTTCTAAATGCACCTGCGGACTTGGCCAGACGCTCGTCGTTTGTGTTCACCCACTCGCCGACTCCGCACACACACACATGCTGATTGGAGGGTGTGTTAAAACTGCCTCGTAGTGATGAATCTGTTTCCAGGCAGAGAGATGACTTTTCTCTGTCAGTGTGGCTTTCACTTTTCTTTTCATTTCTTCTTTTTTTTTTGTTCACTTTGATCAAATGTCCATTTGGATGCTGATGATGGGTTGCACCACCTAGAAATAATCCAAAACTGGATTAAAGTATGGTTTATCTGAAACTGCTCCTGTACTGAGCTTTAATTGAACAGGATTACCTTTAAATCTTCATTAAATCCCACTTTAGTCATCGCTAAACCTGAAACATCTCCTCCCAAAACCAAACGTTAAACATAACAAGACAACATGTCAGTGTTTTTTGTTTTTAAATTCCGGGCTGTGACACGTCACCAGGCCACATGTTGAGCAACACAAACAAGAAATGAGTGAGGGAAAGTTTATCTTGGTTACCTGGCAGGAGGAGGTGTGCCTGTTCTCCCGGGTGGCAGTAGAACCGGTCGCCTGCGTGCTGCTGCTCAGCTAATCAGCACTTTGTGGCAGTTCGCTCTTGCAAATTTAAAATATCAGTAAACAAATATCCAAACTACAACCGAGGTCACAGCACCACTAACCTCGCAGCTGCTTTAAAACAAAAGAATCCATCTTATTTGCACGTAGAAAGAATGTGAAACTTGAAACTCGAAATTAAAACAGGTTTTAAATCAAGTCGGTCTGGTGTCTCTTCCCTCCTCCAGCTGTGAGTTCATTTAGACGTCCAGATTCACACAAGCATGAAACGCACTTTAACTTAATTCGTCGTGATTCACACTAACTTTGGGTAAACGTTGCTGTCCGGTTAACAGAAGTTAATTCATACTTTGCGGTCAATCAGACGTGATTTCCCAGTGGCCGCGTTAGCGCTGACATTACGCTTGAATTAGCTGTTGTAGCTGAAGCTCTCCCAGCAGACTGAAGCATCTCCACCCTGCACTGGCCTGGCAGTGTGTTGGCACTGTCAGATCTTTTTGTACCCGGCATACAGCAGCCATTCCAGCCTTGCTAATCATTTTCTGCTTCTGTGAAGCAAACATGTGCATGTGAAGACTTGTTATCTTTTGACTGCGGGGGTTGCTTCACCTTCCAGGTGGGAGCCTGTTGTGCTTCTGGGAATGAAAAGAAACGAAAGTTAGAGCACTTGTTTGATTACTTCTCGAGAGTTCACTTTATTTGATTCATAAGCACACAGATCTTTTGTTACTTCTGAATGGCCACACATTGCAGCTAAAACTTTAAGGCCAAGTCACAGTAATAACAGTAATAAAACTTTATGTGTGCAGAGACAAGCGTGGAAAACCAGTTGAAAGTGCTGATGTGGGCTTCCAGACACTCAAATCATTTATGTAATTTGAAAGAAATATTTACATTTTTCTGTTGTATTTGAGTGAAACTAAAACAACATAAAAATATTTATGATGTTTATTTTCCATTTTGGGTTCCTGGAATCTTTATACTTTATTAAATTGACTATTATGGACTCACTTTTGGCTGAGGTTAACACGTGGGTGGGATAAGGACAGTTTAGAAAGTGCTAAACATGAATGCATCAAAAAAGTTAATATTCAATAAATAAATGTTGAAATTGAAGAGCCCTGAAGCTTTTAAACATGGTTTTCAGATGTGGACTTTATATTCTAAAAGCCAAATGTGTGTGTTGTGTCTGTTGTGTCCAGAGTCTCTGCCTCAGAGCAACACCACCGTCATCGTCGGAGCGGTTTGTGGTGCTTTATTCCTGCTCGTCCTCATCGCCGTGGGGGCCTGCGTTGTCATGAGGGTGCTTCACAACCGCCATGATTACGAAGGGTGAGCGTTCCCACTGATTGCTGACGCTAACTTCGCCACAGTAAAATGACAAAAGAGCTCACTTCAGAAATAACAGATGGTATTTTAAAAAGTAAAAATATTTATAAAGTTCAGCTTAATCCTCCATGTTAACGGTTATCAGCAGTATATAAACATCTAATAAATACTTTCTAACACACTAAAATAAAGCTGACCCATCAGAAAGTCAGTCAGTCTTACCTCCATCTTTAACTACACACATTCACAAAGTGACTCTCGTATAGAGAAGGTGCTGGAAGCTGAGTTTCTCAGGCGGATTTTGTCCTTCGTGTGATTCAGCTGGTTTCCTGAGTCTTTGTTTAGTCTTTCCAGTAATATTTTACTCCTTCAGAGGTTTAATCATCAGACCATAACACCCGGCTAACCCTTTGTGCATGGGAGCAGAGTCCAGTTTCTCTGTGTGTTTACCTGTGGGGGGAAAACGCTGTTCATTCTGGGCTGTTTGGATGATCTGGTGTTGTTACTAATTTATTTATTAATATGTTTGTTAAAGACACCGTCAAAAAAGTAGACTTTCCTTTGTGTACGTTGGAGTTAGTCTGACCACATCTGCCTCACGCTCTGCATCTGCCGTCTCTCCATCTCTGTGAGACGACCACATATTGACCCAGAAACGGGAGACGTTTACATTCAGATTTATTGCAAAGTGAGGTTTGATCGTGGGAGATTTGTTGGGGTTGCTGTTTGCTCTGGTGCCGCTCTCGCTTTCCTCCATCGCTGTGTGTTAACACAACTAATATCCGCTAACTCACCGACTGGCTTGTCAGCATGTCGTCTTGTCATCATTGAATGCATGTGTGTTCACTAACGCTCAGAAATAACCACTGTCTTCCTCATGTGTGTTCCTTCACCACCAGCTCTTATTGATGAAACGCGTTGGTCGACGAGACGCCGCGAAACATTTTTGTCGACGGAGTTCAGTCGTATTGAAATGTTAGAACGAAAAGCTGAATCTGCCTGTCTTACTGTTACACAGGGTCTTTACTAGAGGTGCACTCTGTCCTGCCTGATTTTCATGTTTTACTCCAGTCCATGGACTCAGTAGTCAAATACTCACACTGATGAAGGTACTGATCCGAGTAAAAATCAGTTAAACACAGGGCTGCAACTCACAATATTTTCATTATTGATTAGGATTATTTTCGTCCTCAAATTTATTCTTGGTTTGGTCTGTAACACATCATAAGATAGAGAAAAGCATTATAATTAACCCTTAAGTTATTATTTTTTTCGATAATAAATTACATAGAAAATACAACTTTGGGAAGGTGGAGAGGTAGAAAACTGTCAAATTCCTGTTATTAAATGGTTACGCCATACCAGGACATGAACCAAACAAGAGCAGTAACTTAACATAAAATGTAGTGTTATGTCAGCACATAAATATGGTAGTCAGAAAAGGAGTAAAAGAACCCAAGTTGTCATAAACTGTAGCTTTTGTTTAACCAGTGAAATCAGTATTTGCTTCGATACATTTAAATATTTCCTCAGCAGGAGATTGTTCTCCTTCCTCCATAAACCTTCTACATTCTGCCAAAGTGTGATAAATCATAAATGTATTCATCAAAGTAGCCTTATTTTAACGATCTGTTCTGTGAGATCTCCTTCAGTCGGTGCACCTTCTGGTCTCGGCGTCTTTCGCTGCTTTCGGTGTCTCTGCCGAACCACTGGGAGCTGCCGAGCACTTTGTTTGCATCCAGTGTTTCATGCTCATCTCTCATTGTTTTATTTTTGTCTTGTGCCCCATTATTTCTGTTTGTCTCCATTTGCCTGTGCGCACCAATGGTTGCTCGACACCATGGCAAATCGTAACCCTAAAATAGATGTACGTCCTTGGAAAGCGTGAGCACTCAGGCTCCGAAGCCACAAAAGAAGGTGGAGTCCAGCCTGGAGGGCTCCAGGTCTACCAGTCCCTCGGGTCCACTGCAGGTAGGAGCAGCTGGGGGACAGAAAAACCCTCTGGCTGCCACCATTTTGCTGGGAAAATGTTGCATTTGTGTTGTTTATGCAAAGAGGACTGAGATGATTTGTCTTCACCCCCTTTCACTGATTGAATGTGATGTGCAGTATCTGGTTTAGTTTGGTCATGGAAACCTCTAAGAGTTCAACACCAATAACATTTCTATTGCACGTGTCATCAAGAGAAAGTTTGCTTCTTACTTGGGCTGCAAAAATGACTAAATCTAAGAAAACTAACTTAATTAATCAAAACAGCCGCTCATTAATTTTGGATTGATTAATAAACTTAGCATTTCGACTCTGCTTTTTACATAATCACCTGTTTGCATGTTTCTCTAATTTGATGGCTCATCACTGAAATGAAGTCAATCGAAGCAAATATAAGAAACTGCGTGAATATTTCAGAAATCTGCCATTCAGAACGTCTACTGGAAAAGCACCAAAATGATCATTTTCTCAACAAACTGCTTGTGTGAGCTGAAAATGAAGGCCTTCTGTTCTGTCCTCTGCTTCTCGCTCTCGATTCATTTATGTCTTTCACCGACTTCCTTTCTGCTTCCTCTTACGTTCCAGGGCCCGGTGATATACGCCCAGCTGGATCACTCAGGCAGCAAAAACTCGTTCCATAAGATGGAGCCAGTCGTCTACGCTGACATTCGTAAAAACTGAAGAGGAACCGGGGACGAAAAAATTAAATAAGTAAAACACATTAAAGTATCAGACCTCTCTATCAGCTGCTCTTGGGAAGGGTGGGAATATTTCAACAGGGACAGAAATTGGTGCAGTTTCTTAATTTTTTTTTCCTTCCATCTTTTGTCCTCTGAAACCTTTATACTGTTACATGGTAAAGTGATGTCTCCATGTGCTTTATTGTAAAGACAAAAAAAGCAAAGAAACAGTACAGCGAACGCTCAAAGTAAGAAACGGTATCAGACAAGACGCTGAGACGCAGACAACGCTGATTTAAAAAAGGGAAAACCACAGCTCAGCGTCAGTCAAGACTTCAGTCACCCGAAACATGTAAAATAACACAAATATTTAAGAGTTCTGCAGCGGTGGTTGTCCTTAAACTGACACTTCGATTAACCTCCTTTTGAATTAACGCACAGCTTGTGCGAAAGGCTGCCGAGGCGCCGGTTCATCTCCTCTGTGGTTCACTTCCATGGGGTTCGAGTTTACGTCGCCTTCGGTAACTTTTTAACTTTGCATGCAGTCATGAGGACGTCTAAAAAACTAAATTCGGTACTCCTCAGAGAAGCCGTCTGATGTTATCGTATTACTGTGAATGCTTCAGTTTTCTGTAGAGTTCTGGCATGTTGTTGTGGTACCTTTCAAAATAAAATGCCTCCCATTTGAATTTCACCTCAGTGGAACATCTTTAACCAGTTCTTGTTTCCTGTCTATTTTTTTTTTCTAAACCAACTATGGGTGCTCTGAGTGTTTGTTTTTTGTTTTTTTGTTTTGTTTTGTTTTCAAAGTGAATATTAACACACAGGCAGTGCAACCTGGGTAGAGTTTTGTGCTTTCCGCCTGTGAAATGTGCATGTTAAAAAAAAAACAAAAACAAAGTGTTCCTCTGAGGTGAAATATCTGCTTCTATGAAAAGCTCACAATTGCTAAATACACTGTTTGCATGCAATTTACTAACGTAACACATTATTATGAAAATATCCATCCTTTTTTCCATCATCCATGTATTGTGTAAAGCTCTTTTTGTTTTTCCAAAATAATGGGCCAAATGTATTAGGTAATTTCTTTTCAGTTGCTTTTAAGCTTTAAAATACATTCCAAATTTATATGATTTGTTTTTTCTTTGCCTTTTCTCTTGAAGCATTTAAAAGCCAAATTTATGTTAGAATTTTATCTGTTAACGGATCGGTGACTCTTAAGAGTGATGTTTGTGTCGCAGCCAGACTGAAAGCCTTCAGCTTCCGCTTGTGATTCCAAATGCAGTAAATCTCCACGTCGACCAGTATTTGTATATAAATCGTGCTCCTGTAAGATATAGTGCTGTTTACTGTAACTCATTCCTGTGTGGTATGGCTGTGGATGTCTTTCCAGAGAAGGAAAGTAGTTTGCTGTAGAGGTCTAGAAAGTTGGTGGCATGTTTTTGTTTTTTTGTTTTTCACTGTTAGTCTTAATTATTTGTCACCGTACACTCCAGTGTACGCAGTGCCTGCAGGAAGTGTCAAACCTGCCGATTCACAGTGTCTTGAATTACACTTTGTTTACTCAAAAGTGTGCACGACGAAATCCACGAAATTGATGCTATTGCTAGCATTTAGCATGTTAGCGTGCTATGCTGTGCTAACGTAGATGAGTCTGGCAGGAATTCAGTGTTTTGTTTTATTGGGAATATGGATAGAAACTCAGATTCATCCTGGGTTCAACTTTTGGAGACCAAATCGCATCAGTTAGCTGTCAGTGTCAGGAGCAAATAAGATTGTTTTCTCCTCCAGAGTTTCGCGTTAAACGTCCAGTGTGAAGGACTTAGCAGGCAGAAATAAAATGTGCTGTTTCGAAGTATGTTTTCATTAGTGTGTGTGATCACCTGAAACTATGAAACGCTTTGTCAAAGGTTGGACCCAAGTCATTGTCCTGCAAGTCACGACTGACAAGCCTCTAGTCAAGTCCCAAGTCCTAAATTTTAAGTTTTGGGTCTTAAACGAGTCACAATCCCTCCTGACCAAATGTAACACCATTTTAACAAACATTTACCCATCAGTGGGACCGATGGCCTTCAGCGATTTACTCGCCAAACAAAAAGTGACCTGCGTTTGGTTCATGGCGGATGTTGATTTCGGACCCATGGAGTCCACGTTAAATTGATTCAGGAACTGAATTGATTCGTGGCACTTTTCATTAACGTACTGCCGAATCTTAAATACTGCGGGGAACTGTCGAGTATTTTCAAGCCCAAAGGCTCAAGTCCACGTGAAGACACGCGTCACTGGGCTTCATCACCGTCAGCCATTAAGTCCTTCACACTGGACCTCGGCACGGTTCAACACATGTTCACAATGGACGTCCACGCGGATCTTCCTTCTGACTGAAAGAAAAAGAGTCCATTTTAAGTTGACTTTGGCTGTGACACCAAACAATGTCGGCACTGTAGTCTTGCAGATTTGTTTTCTCTTTAGCATCCAAGTCAGTTCTGTTGCTTTATCTTGGTTGGATTTTTTTTTAAATTAGTTAGCATGTATTTCAGTGTATTCACCAAATGACAAAGAAAACGCTCTGTATGATACCGACAAACCATTTTACTGCTGGTCGCTTTGCTCCTAATCGTGACTCGTTGCAGTGCTTAGTGCTGTTGTAGAAATTGTGATGTAAACTATAAATTATGAAAGATTTCCAGTCTGACCAAACTCACAGCGTTTGGTGTGTTGATGTCTTAAGGTTTTTGAGCGGACGGAGGCTGCGGCCTTTTCAACGCTCGTGACAAAACTTAAAAGTGCGTGCTTACGTGTTATTGCGATGGTAAATAGTTGTGTGTTATTTGAGATTTGTTATGTTGTAAAATCTGCACTACGTCTTGCATATCAAAGACAGCAAATTCCCTGTGATTCCCTTTTGTTTATTTGTTTTGTTTTTCATTTTGTTTTCATTTTCGTTCATCTCGGAATGACCTTGGCCTCCATTTAACGTCTTTAAAACTGGAATGTTGTACATTTAGTGCCTTTTACATTTCATCAGCTAACTTGAACATCTGCTCCAAATAGAAAAGATAAGATTCATTTATTTTCCTTTTATTGTATGTATTTTTTTATACACATAATATCGCCTCTGTATCCACTGTCCAAATTTTATATAAAACCTATTCCTGGCCAATTAAATCTGTGTGTGTTTTCTGATTATTATGTGTTCTCACCAAACTGAAATCTGTTTTCTTCTGAATAAGACAGAAACACAAATGTACCATCTACTAAATCATCTTTAATTTCTGTCATATTATCGACGACATGAAACCTGTCAACCACGGAAATAAATTGCGCAGAAGAAGAAACGTGAAATTGTAGCTGCGAGTAAAGTCCGCTGCTGGTGGAGGAGAGTTTAAACATCACATGCAGGATGTAAAACCCTAGAAAACAGATGGCGATAGATAAAGAAGCCAACCCCAAACCAAATACGATCAGTCAAATCCCACGCGGTCACCATCATCATCATCATCATCAACAACAGGGCGAAGAAGACGCAGAAGAGCTTCGACTGGCACACTCATGGTGGGACTTGACGCTCGTCCTGAAGCCCGTCAGGCTGATTTTATTTTGCAGCTCAGGCGTGTGCGACAGGAGCTCAGCAAACTGTCACTTCCGGTGAGCTGCCTTTAAGTTTTACTGCAGCAGGTCCCGGTGTTTTACTGCGAGATGAACTCAAGTGCAACTGCGCAGGCGCCGTTTCATTTAAGCAAATTACTTCAATGTCAACTACATAAGAGTGTTTAATATATGCAACAGAGGATGTTCCTGTGAATTCTTCTTAATTTAATTTATTATAATTTATGTTTTTGTTAGCTTTGTTTGCATTCGTATCGCGTGAAAGTACCGCAGTGTCCAGATACTCACTGTTGGTACTGTGTTAGTACTCACGGTCTTACTTCACAACAGGAAAAGTACCTAAGTATTCGCATCAGCATGTACTTCTCAGAATCATGTAAATTATAATACTGGATTATAATAATTACTGTCCTCGTCGCTTTGTTGTTGCAGCTGTCAAAAGTGAGACTAATTTCGGTTTACTTACAGCTGGGTGGTTTGTGACTTTTACCCCCCAGTCATAACAATACAACAATAATACACAATAATACATCATATTTAATTTGTTGATTACATTTTGTATTAGTAACCAGAAGCTCAACAACAACACAGTGTAGGGATACTCTGTTACGAGCAAAGGTCGTGTTTGAAATTCTACCTGAGTAAAAGTACACAGAAGTTACAAGCAAAAAGGTCCTTAAAGTACTCACTGTGCAAAAGGCCCCTTCCGGTGTCGCATTTCTTGAGCTGAAAGATGATGTATTTTATAATCTTCTGCACGTAGCCTGATCATTTCTGCATACATGCGTCATATAAAAAATAAAACAACAGCAGCGGCGTACCTGAGAACACCTGTGAGGGACCCTTAAATCCATAACTACACACCGAAAAGCACATTTCTGTGTATAAGATCAAAGTAACTTGTAACTTCCACCACACACACACACACACACACACACACACACACACACACACTGCCGACGGTGAGGCAAAGGCTGCAGTGTGTGTGTGTGAGCAGCAGGAGGCAGAGTTGATCCAATCGATCGTTCAGCACCTTAAATAAACTGTCACACCCCCTCCTGCCACCTGTCGTTGAATTAATGATTAATATCTTGGAATAACATCCCTATGATCTCACCGTGTACCTCCAGGAGACAAAGGAAAACCCCATCACACACACACACACACACACACACACACCACATCACATCAGTGGTGCTGCGCTGATAAGCAAACAAGTCTGGAAATCCCTGGAAATATAAAAAGGGGACGCTGCCCAGAGAAGGTGTGCATCATGTGATCTCTTTGATTTGTAATAGGAGCTTGTGTGTGTGTGTGTGTGTGTGTGTGTGACAGAACACATGACACTGGGGTGTCATCCTTCATTATAAACCATAGTGAAGGATGACAGGATGGCGAATGTGACACCAGACCCACTGTGAAAGCACTGCAGAAGAGAGCAGGTAAGACTCCTCCTCCTCCTCTTCTTCTTCTTCTTCTTCTTCTTCTTCTTCTTCACTTGCTTTATTCTTTCTGCGATCACGTTTGTTCTTTCTCACCTGATGTGCCTGTCAGCTGTGCTGGTGGATTTTTCATATTTGACAGCAACCAGTTACTTTTTTTGTGGAGATTTGTGTACGAAACAGTGACTGACCGGACTTGAAGTCTCAAGGCCTCCTTACTGACCTTTTGTGGAGCTTTCAACCACGTCGCACTGTCCTCATCATGGAGGTTTTAGAAGCTTCAGGACTTGTTGCCTGCGTTGTCTTCAGTGAAAAGCATCAAAGTTGACTTTTCACATCAGGAATGAGAACAAACACAACTCAAAGTCAACTTACAAGCTTTTGTTGGAGCTTTCAGCTGTGTTACACAGACTCCAGAAGACGGAGACCATCTTCATCTTCTTTTTGAGATTGTTTTTATAAAATATATAAAAGGTTTAAAAATTAGCAGCTTCTTCCGTAATAGTAACAATAATATTAATAATACAAATGTACTGCCTAGGAAGTATTTATACTTAATGAAATGAATCCTTCCCTTTGGAGATGTGAGCACTTTTACATTGCATTCTATTATCATTTTGCTTAATGAATATAAAATCAGTCTTCCATGTTGGTTGTGAACATATTAGTACAGCAATATCAACCTGCAAGAGAATCAATACAAAAAGACAGAATGGAAGAAGGTGGAAATCAGAGTATTTTTACACCAAAAGAGATTTTGTGAATACTTTGTCCGCCCCTGTTGTGACACATTTAATCATCTGTGGGTCCTGCTTCAGCTCTGAGGCTCACTTGGACAACGATCACATCACTGAAGGAGGGGAAAGTTTTCCTCACTTTGTTCGAGACGCTCAGACAGATGTACAGTCAGATGAAGCTAATTTGTCTGTATGTGTAAACTGGTCTTACTCACTGTAATTACAGACTTGTTTGTTGACAGTCTGACGAACCAGAGACAAGCCAGATGAAAAATCAGACTCACTCCCACAGTCCTGAAAAGGATGTGCGATTTCTCAGCACGCCCACACGCGTAAGATGAGCGGACGGGTTCTTATAAATCCATCAATAACTGCAGCTGATGTTTGGTCTCTCTGGGTGGAGATGTGGAGCATCAGCACATTCTTTCTCCATATCCATGAAAGCTTTTTAAAAAATCCAAGATGATAAACACGTGGAAGGCTGAGTATACTTTGAACTTTTGGCTTGTGGGCAAACATAAAATGACCCAAATTCCAAATGGAGGCTGGTGTGTGAGAACATCCAAACTATTTTCTGAAGAAATGCTCCAACTTTAGGATTAATAGGGGGATTTTTATTATTTTTTTTGCCCCCCCCCACCCAGTGTGTCCTTGAAGCGGAGCATAACAGTGGACTTCCCAACCCCCTTATAAGGCATTTCCCTGAGAACAGTGGGAGGGGGGAAGAGGGCAGAGCAGTGCAGGATATTCTCACAGGATGTGATGGCTGGACAGCAGCCGCAGCAGCCGTGAGATGTGGAGGGAAGAGTCAGCTGAGGGAAGCTTTTGGCTTGCGGCGCTCGCTTGGTTATCGATCCGTGAGTGGGTGGGTTTGCGTGCTGAGGATGTGAAATCAAAATGGTCAGGAGGCTCGACGAGGATTAGTCATCAGCTGAAAGTGAGGTAAATGTTCAGCTCTTCATGCATGTTCTTCATGGAAGCTTTGGGCTGTGAGAGCAGATGTGCGTGTGCATGGTTACAAATGGGAATGTGGAGGAGGTGCTCAGATGCTTTACTTGAGTGAAAGTACCAGTAAACCAATGTAAAAAATACTCTGTCACAGGCCCTGCAAAGTACAAATACTGAAGTGTTAGCAGTTTACAAAGATTTACATTAAAAATATGACCCAGGTTTTCAGATAAAACCTCTGGATTTTTTTTATTTGTTTTTATTTTTTATTTGTATTTTTACTTAAGTAAAGGAGCTAAATACTTCTTCTACTCTCAGTATAAAGGAAAACAAAAAACTTGTAATTAAAAAACATGGAAATTCAGCAGTTAAGAAGCAGGAAAGTGTGAACTTCTCTCAACTTTTTGATTACTTATTAAATTAAAGTTTAACTGCTGGTCCTGAGTGGAAATTTAAAGTTAACAAGTAGTTACTGTTAGTGAAATGGATTTAAAGTATCAAAAGTAAGAGTACTTCTTCCTGCTGTTACTGATGTATTATTATAAATAACATTGTTAGACTGTTGATTCTCATGCTTCAAGGGTGCAGCATTTTATGGAAGGTGGTGGGCTGAGGTGAAGCTAATCTTAGTTTAGTCCAGTGGTTCCAAACATCAGGGTCGGGCCCCCTCAGAAGGTCAGAAGATAAATCTGGGGGGTCGTGATGACGGGAGAGTGAAGATAAAACAACAAAGTTCTGATACGCACACGTGTTTCTCTAACACTTTAACATTTTAGGGCCTCAAACATTATTTAAATGAAAGCAGAGGAAGGTTATACTGTAAATGACTCTTTGGGAGAACTGATAACAACTCGCAATGTGACAAGAAGTGACACTAACTGCTGATCTAATCTTTGATCATGCATTTTAACTGAATATAAAAAGATAGCAAAGCTTTGATCACGATGTAAAGCCGTAGATGTTGAATGAAGTGGAAACGCTCACATTACCTGGAAGTCCACTTCTTGCTTGAGAAAGTGAGAAAATGTGTCGCTGATTAATAACTGCAACGTTTTGTCAGACTGTAAATGTTTTCTGCAACTGACTTTCACAGTAAATTTCCACGTCATGAAAAACAAGTCTTGCAGCTTTTTCGTCACATTAATTGCATCTGAGCTGCTGAGGACAAAAATTAGTTTTGCATTTTTAACCACCAACAAACTCTGTAGCGCCGAATGAATGACGGGTCTTCATCTGCTCAGTAAGCTGGCATTTGCTCACGGACATCACATGAAAACCCTGTGATGAGTATCTGAAAGAGCAAATCTGTGGTTATGTGAAGGTCTCACGTAAGAGTGGAGGGAACCTTTCACATGAACTTAACCTTATTTAGCACTGAAATTAACAGCATTTGAGCTTTCACAGCAACAGCTGCTAGCATTTCTAATTTTAAAGCCTTTACCGGGTGTTGTTGTTGTTGTTTTTTTTTTTTTTGCAAACCTCTGTGCTACCTCTTCTGTTTCACCTAAATTTCCGCGTCCTTATCATGGCTGGGTACTTACCATCGCTGCGATGCTAATTACTCCCACATTGTCTACCCCGCAAGGCTGCACGTTCTTTTGTATTGTTCAGGGGAACCTATCAGGAAATATCTTAGTTTCCGCAAAATAACGAGGCACAGAAGAACTTGTGTCTCGTAAAAGATGACTCACATCTAAGGCCCGACAAAACAATCTCTGTTTTTTCTGTTTCCAAACACAAGCGATTACATTTACTCAGAACTTATGGAAACCAGTTAGCTTCATTTGCTTAGTCATTCTTTCGCAACACTACCAGTTCTGCAGCTATATATATCAGGCAGTGCAAAAGAGAAATGTCAAGCAACAAAAAGCCCCTTTTGTATCGCAGGGCATAAATAGCATAGGTCATGTCACATAGTAGGTAGGGCCACTTCCCTCTTCCTTCCCTTTTCGTGTTATATCACCTACAACATGCTTCCTGCATTCATGTGCTTCTAACCTGTGTGATCTGGGCTCTCTCTCCCCGTGCTGCAGCACCATGGCCGTCTTCCAGCTGCTCTTCCTGCCGTTGGTCAGCTGCTGCGTGGCGGCGTCCGCACGTTCTCCCCGCCACCTCCCTCTGTGCCAAGTTGTAAGTACAACCCGTTTAAACTCAGCATCTCCAGACACATTGCTCACATTTTCAGTTAAATAGATGCTCAAAATGTATGAGGCTTTTTTCATCCGTCCTGAGTTTATTTTCATGGGTTGCCCTTGGCAACTCGGATGAGGCACCTAATCCATCAGGTATTTTCAGATTATCTACAGGCAGATAGTTTATTTGAAAGCTTTTGACCAGAGAGGATCTGATTTATTAGTTCCAGCTCTTGAACTCTGCTGCCGTCAGACCTTCAGACCTCAATATTTGGACAGTGAAATGTTTTTTGGCTTCACTGGAAGAAAATCTGGAAGTGTTTTTGTATTACACTGCAAAGCTCTTTCGTCAGTCTAAGTCACCATTTATCAAAAAATGTACAGTAGGTTTCCTCGTATCTGGTGAATCACTGCGGCTCATCATTGGAATTGTGTAACAAACTTGAAATGTAACATGCATCTTGAATACTGGAGGAGTCTGTTTTCTCAGGATCTGAAAATAAGGACGTTAATGATGTTGGTTGAATCACTACTATTTATAGCCTCAAACCGAGAAACCGCTCAGTGATGGTCACAGACTCGGTTGTGCTGTAGCGTGTGTCTGTGCAGCATGTCATTTCCCATCAGTTTCTCTGCCCATTTGCTATCAAATAAAGGCATAAAACAGCCCAAAAATAAAAACTGGACTTGACCCATGCATACTGCAGCTCATTATTGATGCCTTAAAACCCCCTAAGTCAGTGAGCTGCAGTCCACCCCGGGGAACCTCAATGATTTATTTCCCATCATTTTCTCAAATCAGAAAAGTAACCTCTGACTACACTTGTGAAATAAATAAAACGTACGACATTTCTGTCCTAAATTGAATGGAGGAGCAAGTGAAACTAACTTAAAATTGCACAGTTAGTTGAGAAAATTATAAATAACTAAACAAACCTATCGATTATTGCTCATTTCTGCCGTGTCAAAACTAGAAAGAAGAAAGAAATGTGCAGTAAAACAATTTTAAAAACCCCTGCCGAGTATGGACTTTATGTGGCGGATGAGACTCCTGTCGATGGCTAATTGGTTGTCAGTTGTCATGGTGATACAAAAGGATTTCTGGGACACATGAGGGCAGCAGTCAGAACAAGGGATGCAGAGTTTGAGGTGTGTGTCGGCTTATGGGTAAAATCCTCTCGTTGTGAAGCACTGTATGGTGAGGAAGACTCCTGTTACCTGCAGGCTGAACTTTGCTGAACTTTTTGAACAAAATAAGGATTCATGTGTGGATTTTTGTGTGGGTTTTGTCCTGTCCGCCCCATCTCTCCTGCTGGAGTCATGCCAGTAAAGGAGCATTCTGGGTTCACTATGGAGAGGAGGAATGACAGCAGAAACCTGTGGCTGTTTCTGTTTCTTACCTCAGTTCTCATCTCTGTTGGACAAGTGGTCATTTGTTTCAGGATTACTATTGCTAAATATAATTTAAAACACTGCACGTGTTTATCTAATGTTACACGTACAAGCGCTTAAGTTTAGGGTTTTCAGGAGCAAGCAGTAATGCCTGATGTTACAGAGAAACGATTGTGTTTTTTAATAATCAGTTTGTTCGTTATAAGCTACAAGATGTTTTGCCCTCAGTCATGACTAAATTATTGTGTTTGTGTTTGTTGCCAGCATGTAAGCACTGAGGAATGCCACTTTCAGGACACCACAAATATGCCAAGAAGCTCAATGTATTCTGTCTCGGAGAGCAAACACAGACAGTTTTATGAGCTGTTTTTGGACAAGGGGGGTCACTGGCCATATGGCTTCAATTATAAGCTACACTTAATAGCTTAAATATTTGAATCTATTAAGAGAAAGGGGAGAGAAGACAACGAAAGCTGTGGGTTGGCCATAAAAATGTGAGGTGTATTTCCTTTAAACTGAAGCTTGGTTGAAAAGCTTCAGAACCGTGTTATTAGTTATTAAATAGATTTGTAACTTTTCTGAAGCAATGTAAAGAGAAATACTGATTGTAAAAAGCTTTTTTTTTTCATAAACCTCAGAGGACTGTGTTGCTGCCAAGAACATTGCGTAGATACACTGACTCATAAATCGACCCTCCACATACGCTTTAAACATGGGGTCTGTATTGTGTCATGGCCAGGCAAGTTGGCAAGATGCCGACATAATCAGTCTTGTGTGTTTGTCTTTGTTCTTAGGTCCAGATGGATGTGTTTTGCAGTGATCTGAGCCTTAGAGGTGCCCCAGTCAACCTTCCTCATGGCGTCCAAATGCTGGATCTTTCTTGTAACCAAGTGCAAATTCTTACCCAGGAAACTTTAGCAAACCACACTGGCTTCCGTCACCTGAATCTTCACTCGAACAAGATCCACTTCATCCAGCCGGGGCTCTTCAAAGACATGACAGATCTAAAAGTCCTGAACCTGTCCAGGAATCATCTGAATGTTTTTGCCCTCTCCAAGATCAACATCGGGCCTCTTACAGCTGTAGAGTCACTTGATCTTTCAAGCAATGGGCTGTACACAGGAATGTCGGACTATTTCCTGGCTGATTCGCCATCACTGAAAAACCTCTCTCTGAATGGTAATAGCATCACCAAAATAACACAATATACTTTCCGTGGATCCCTGTCCTTGAGAAAAATCAGCCTTCACAATAACGTCATCTTGGAGATTGAAGATGGAGCTTTTGACTCCCTGGATCGTCTGACTGAGCTCGATTTGTCCAAGAACTCAATCACATGCATCACAGACTTTAATCTCTATAATTTAACAGTGCTCAATCTCAGCAAGAACAGCATGGAGCTTTTCCAAAGCACAAAATCACAACATTTCTTTAAACTTGAGTGTTTAGATCTGAGTGAAAACAAAATGACTCATTTTCCTTTTCTGCCTCATAAAAACGTGCTTAAATACCTGGATGTTTCACGAAACCAAATTCAGCACGTTGGTGTCCAGAGAGGTCATGAAAACATTGATCACGTGAGGTACTTGGACATGAGCTACAACCAACTCCAAAGCTTACCAGAGTTATTTTTTAACTGTATGGATTCACTTGAGGTGCTGAATGTGAGCAACAATTGTATCAGTTCATTTTCTATCACTAATGAAGTCCTTCTACAGACAGTGAAGATTATCAATCTCAGCTATAATTCACTGCAGAGTCTGACATTTGGAGAAAACACTCTGCAATCGCTGGAAGAGCTCTACTTGCAAGGAAATGACCTTGCTGTCCTGGACCATCAAATTTTTCAAAGACTTCCCAGTATCAATCTCCTGCAGCTCCAGCAGAATAATCTGATAATCTGTGAATTGGATAAAAACCACCAGGATCCTCAAGATTGTGTCTCGTTTGCTTCCATGGCAAACTTACAGTTCCTGAACCTATCTGAAAACAGTCTGAGGACGCTGCCGGCAAATGCATTTGCCAACACGGCTCTGAAGTCACTGGACTTGTCACTGAACCCGGGTTTAGTCCTGGACAAACACTCCCTCTCTGGTCTGGAGCATTCCCTGATTCACCTCTTCCTGAGGGAAAACAACATTTCCAACCTAAACGCAGACTTGTCATCGCTGAGGAGTCTCAAACACATCGACTTGTCCACTAACCAGTTAACCACTCTGCCTATGTGGAACAGAGATTCTTCAATCGAGTCACTAAATCTGCAAAACAACAACCTGGTCACCCTGGATTACAGCACCATGCTTGCTCTGGAGCGCTCACTAAAAACCCTTTATATGGGCTCCAACCCTCTGAGCTGCTGCAGCAACCTCGACTTCCTGCACATAGTGCAGCACTCGGGTGTGGTGGTACCCGATATCGAGATCGTGACCTGCGTTCACGAGGAGTACTCAGAACCCGTCAACATCGAGAAGGTGACCCAGGAAATGTGTCATAAAGCAGGCATCCGAAACTACGTTGTTGCTGTTGTGCTGGTAGCGTTACTTGTGATGATTGTGTTCGGGGTGCTATTTAAATGTTGCCACTCAAGGAAACGAAAGCACAACCGAAGATTTATTGCATAATGTGAGCGAACGGTGTACATGCAGGGCCATGAAGGAATTAACAATGAATGTAGTGTCGGTGATGTCACCCAGAGTCTTCTGATGGAACAATTTAAAGCTTAAACAACGGACAGACTTTTGAATTCAGGACGTATTGTGGGACAAATATTTCCTCCCAAACACCAAAAGAGAAGTTTGGACTTTTTAAATGGACTCAGCATCTAGTGGCCATTGTAGGAACTGCCACTCTAGAGCCTGATGGCTAAAGCAGGAGTGTTCCCTGCTTGGTTTAACATCATATTAGCCATACTGAATGTAAAAGGAACACTACAACACTTAAACAGTGTTGACCATTTTCTCCATTGAGAGACCACATGGAATAGTAGTTTTGACTTTTTAGGAAGTATACTTATTCACTTTCTTGATGAAAGTTAGATGAGAAGATTGGTACCACTTTTGTGTCGGTTTGCTAAATCTGAAGCTACAGGCAGCAGCTGGCTAGCTCAGCTAGCTTATTGCTGCTCAAAGGTAACAAAGTCTACTGATCAACACAGCTTACTGATTAACATGTAATGTCTCCTTTGTTAAATTTGTTACATTTTGTGCGCAGTAGCCCAGGCATGAAAATCCAAAATCCACCAAAAAAACTATGATTTGCTGTTTGTCTTGTTGTAAACCAACAAGACATACTGTGTCATTTTCATTTTTCCCCGTTTCCTGTCTGTATGCTAAACTAAGCTAACTGGCTGCTAGCTGTAGCGCCACAGGTAGCACACAGACATGACATGATCAGTCTTCTCATCTAACTTTGACCCATTGAACTCTTAAACACTTAGCGTGTTCACGAGTTGAATGAGGGGTTCTGGAAAATGGAGACAAACACTACGAAGGATGATGAAACAAACTGCATGTTTCATGGATAATAAAATATGATGAAGTATATGTAAGTGCAGATTCATCTGAGATGACTCTACACTGTCCACAAGTTTTTATAAAGCCGTCCAAGCCGTCCCTTTACCTGTTTGTGTAGTTTGCACTTTAAATTTCTTCTTCTGCGGCTGTATCTTATAGTGTGACTGTTAACACTAAGAAATTAATAATGTTTCTATTATAAAAACTAAGCTGGACGTCTTTTACAGTATCTTTTCTGTATTGATCCCAGGTTTGGGATGCTCCTGACCGGACACAATATATATTAATCTGATATCTAAATGTTTCTTTAAGGATGATGGTGAAAGCTGGACTAAGCACTGAAGTAAATAATAACTGTGATACGCTAATGCAAAAGTACAATAAATATAGTATATGTTTCAAAATAAGAAGGAATATGAAATCCAGCGCTGTAATGTAGTGGCCTACACTGGGATCCACAGTTTAATACAATTTAAATGTGATTATCCTAAAGTAATCATTATTATGATTATTATGTTATTATTATTATTATTTTTTATCTACAAGTCAAATTGATTTGTACATTTTTTTCATCCTGTGATTTTATGTTGTAGCAATGCAGACAATATTTTGTACCAAATGAATTTTCTACACTTAAACACTGTGTGAGATGTTATTTGTGTAACACCTGCAGCCACCTTTATTTTCTCCTCATTATTCTGACATGATTTTCCACTAGTTGGAGTTTTGTAGGGAGTTTGGCTGGTTTCCTGTAGTAAGACAGAGATTGTGGTAACATTTTATTTGACAGGGTCCTTATACAGCGGAGCTTTTCTTGCAGAGAGTTACAACCAGCAGCTGGTTAGCTTCACTTAGCACAAAGGCTGGAAGCAGGAGGGAAACGCTAGCCTGACTTTCCAAAGGTAAAACAATAGTCATCTAAATCTGAGCCAACAAACCTCTTGGTAGGTGAACAGAACCAGGCAACTGTCAGATATTTACTGTCAGACTGTGATAATTAGGCTGCAGAGGAGGAAAGATGAGGAGGTTTATGAGGAAACAGCAGTTAATTATAGGTGTAATTTTTTGTCCACTGATAATTGAACTTCTCTCTACCTCTTACATAATTCTGTATTCTTTGTTATGTGATGTAAGATAAGGCTCATTTCATTAAGGATTAACATAACATAGTCATGAAACAATCTAATGCCACATTTGACGTTTACAGGCTTATAACAATAGAATGAATAGGATATTCAATTTAAAATAGAAGCCATAAACAGAAAAACCTCACATTTGAGATGCTGAAACCATATAAAACCATATAAAATTACTTAAACAATTAATCAATTATCAAAATAGCTGCATAAATATTCAGTCTCATTCCAAAATGAATGAAATTAAATTTCTCCCTCAAACTTCTACACAAAATACCTCACAATGACAAAGTGAAACAACTTTGCTAATTTATTAAAAATGAAAAACTAAAAAATGTAACATGCACATAAGTTTTCGTACCCTTTGCCATGACACTGCCATGAATTGAGCTCAGGTGCATCCTGTTTCCACTGATCATCCTTCAGAGGTTTCTACAACTTGAGTTGAGTCCACCTGTGGTAGATTCAGTTGATTGGACATGACTTGGAAAGGCACACACCTGTCTATATAAGCCCTCACAGTTGACAGTGCATGTCACAGCACAAACCAAGCAATGAAGTCAAAGGAATTGTCTGTAGATCTCTGAGACAGGATTGTGTTAAGGCACAGATCTGGGGAAGGGAACAGAAAAGATTTCTGCCACATTAAAGGTCCCAAAGAGCACAGTGGCCTCCATAATCCATAAGTGGAAGATGTTTTGAACCACCAGGACTCTTCCTAGAGCTGGCCTCCACACTAAACTGAATGATCATGGTAGAAAGGCCTTAGTCAGAGAGGTGACCAACAATCCAATGGTCACTCTGATAGAGCTCCAGTGTTGCTCTGTAGAGAGGGGAGAACCTTCAAGAAGTACAGCCATTTCTGCAACCAATCAGACCTTTATGGCAGAGTGGCCAGACAGAAGCCACTCCTCAGTAAAATGCATATGAAAGCCTGCCTGGAGTTTGCCAAAAGGCACCTGAAGGACTCTCAGACCACAAGAAACAAAATTCTCTGGTCTGATGAAACAAAGATTGAACTCTTTGGCATGAATGACAAGCATCATGTCTGGAGGAAACCAGGCACTGCTCATCACCTGGCCAATATCATTCCTACTGTGAAGCATGGTGGTGGTAGCATCGTGCTGTGGGGATGTTTTGCGGCAGCAGGAACTGGGAGACTCGTAAGGGTCGAGGGAAATATGTCTGCAGCAATGTGCAGAGACATCTTTGCTGACAACCTGCTCCAGAGTTCACTGGACCTCAGACTGGGGTGAAGGTTTATCTTCCAACAGGACAACGACCCTAAGCATACAGCCAACGTCACAAAGGAGTGGCTTCAGGACTACTCTGTGAACGTCCCTGAGTGGTCCAGCCAGAGTCCAGACTTGAACCCTATTGAGCATCTCTGGAGAGATCTGAAAATGGCTTTGCACTGACGCTCCCCATCCAACCTGATGGAGCTTGAGAGGTTCTGCATTGAAGAGTGGGAGAAACTGTCCAAAAATAAGTGTGCCAAGCTTATAGGATCACACTCAGAAAGACTTGAGGCTGTAATTGCTGCGAAAAGGGCTTCAACAAAGTATTGATCACAGGGTGTGAATACTTATGTACATGTTATATATGTATATATATATATATATATATATGTATATGTATATATATATATATATTTTTTATTTTTTAATAAATTTGCAAAAAATATCAAGCAAACTTGTTTCACTTTGTGATTATGGGGTATTTTGTGAAAAATTTTGAGGGAAAAAATGAATTTAATTCATTTTGGAAAGAGACTGTAACATAACAAAATGCTTTCGAGATGTACTGTATATTAATATTCTGTTGATTCTGTTTAAGAAACCACTCTATTAGAATTAGACCACTGGTGCTGCTACATGATTGTTTCTTTTATCCAAACAAATTCAAAGAAGAAATGCTCTTCTCCATTGCACATTTCACTTTGTAATGCTACATTCACTTTGGCCCACTTGAAGTGGGAAAGTTTCCGACTTACCCCCATGTACATGCTCTCAAACGGTCAAACAAAAGTGGTGACTTCCAGTCCAAGTTAATGAGTTGATGAGTAATGTTTCACTTCAAAACATCATAAACATGACAGTCTACCGGGTTAATGGCAGATATATCAGTAAAATTTCCCCCTCATCTGTCATAATGAGTCCAACATCACTGAGCTAACCAGACATCCATTATTTGCATTTTACTGTAGGCAGCATATTAAAGGCCCGCTGCAGCACTGTAGACTGATAAGACTGGATGGTTTTATTGAGCCAAGTGGGATGGAAAAGGTTGCTATTTTGAGAAACAAGTTTATTTTCTTTCTTACCAAGAGTTAGATGATGTCTGTCCAAACTGCAGCTTTGCTTGTGGCTTATATGGTCATGAACATTTATGCGATAGAGAAATACACAAGATTTGAAGTTGACTCAAATGAAACCGTTCACAGCAAATTCTGTGAAGCTGCTGAATACATTTGAATGGATAACTTTAGACTTTAGAACTTCAGACTTTATTTCCGCACCGCCTTTCGTACAGGTCATGGTTTTGCTGACAAGCCACTGATAAGACAGTATAAATGTAAAAGAGATGTGCAGGATACAGAAAATGACAAAAATGTAATAAAAACAATAGAGTTCCCTTTCATTGATACATATGATCAGACTCAGAGCTGAGGCATTCGCTTGCAAAGCTATTTTTGTTTAAAGAGTACAAAAATGTATGAAGAACATCTCTTATCAAACACACATCCTTTATCTTCTTTTAAAATCTCTCTCATACTTTTTAGCGGTCACTGCTCCAAACAAAACAGCCATTTTTTTCCATTACTGGCAAAAGATAAGGAGCTTGTTGCTCCAAGAAAAGCTATGAGCGGGTTGGCTTCCCAGCGCTTCCCAAAAGCCTCTGAGAAACAATGAAAGACGCTTTTCCAACATGTGGAAAGTTTACATGACCAGAGGGAAAGTGTTAACTTACTGTACATCCACTGCAAGCTGATGAACCATCAGTAAAAAAAAACGCTGAGTAACTTTTCCCCGTACGAGAGCGAGCCGAGTCGGCCTTTTTGCGTCCTGTGTTTACATTTGGATTGTGGGATTAAGATTTACAAAGTGCTGTTGAGCATGAGGAGCTTTGTATTAACTGTCTAATGAAAGGCTTTTTCCCCTCTGTGACTCAGACTCTCCATCCCCTCCTGCCCCCAGGAGAGACAAACACACACTCGCTGAGGTTAATTTACTGTCCAGGGTGGTACAGGAAGCCCGCCGGCTGTTCTGTGTCAAGGCGGAAAAGGCCTCTTTGTCACTTTCAGGACAGAAATGAGAATCTCTGGGATGTTTAGCAAAACAGGCGTAGCCTTCGTGTTGACAATAAAGCGTCACGGCGGCACAAACCTCAACATGTCAGGGAGTGTTTGGGTTTAATTTAAATCCTGTCCTGTAGGCTGTTTAAACACAACAAAGTGTTTTAAGAAGAAGACGCTGTTTAATTTGAACTCTGGAGAAGCTCCTGAAGCATGTGTTTGCTTAGATTAATAAATATATGTTTGTAAGGATGTAGCTGAAGATGGGGTGAGCTCCAGAAATACATTCATAAATTATTGGACTTCGAAGCACCGACTCATTAAAAGATGCTCCTGTTAGATCAGCGTTAATCTTCCCAGTTGGATTTATAATTGAGATTTGAGCTTATTTAACTTGTAGATCTGCAGAATTTGCAGCGACAGGAAACCCCAGCAGTAATCAGCTTCCTTTTTATCTGAAACTGTCTAGACTGTGTTTATGTGTTATGTTAACAAGTGTAGCCCTTACAAAGTAAAATGCACCGTACTGTATCCTGGACTGTACCACATGGTTTAATCCTTTTTTATTGGATTGTGTTGGACTTTTTTTTTACATTTTGTTCCTTAAATACTAATTTTACTCTTTACTCTTACTCTTAGATATTTCTTATCTATATACAACCAGTGGTGGAAAGTTCTTTTACAGTGCTGTGCTTAAAAACAAATTGAGGTACTTTTACTTTGCTTGACTATTTCCATTTTATACCAGTTGATGCTTCTCCTCCACTGCATTTACTTGACAGACGTAGTCACTGGTTACTTTTCATATAAGATTAGTTTATAGTTTCTGTTTATAAAATAAGAGACATATTTAAATGTTAAACCAATGTTTTCCAAACTGTTTGACGTTTTAGCAGCTTCGGACTAAACTGCACTGAAATATGTAACCATTTATAAAATATGTAACCGTTTATGAAATAGTGAAAACTGACTCCATCCATAGGAGCCGCAACAGTAAAATGCTGTTTACATGTTGATGTATTAGCCATCTAATAATGTTATATATGAGAACAAATCAGTCACAGGAGAGCAGAATAAGTACTGCTACTTTCAATACTTCAACACTGATAAAACTTTTACCAGCCCTTCTGTACTTTTACTTTAGCAGGATGGCTCAATGCATCCTGGGACTTGCAGACAGCTGAAACCTGAACCCTTTCCCGTTTCCTACCAGGACCTTTTGCTCAGCAAGAAGACATATTAGGTTGTTTAATTTCCAGGATTGTTAGGAGCAAATGTCATGACGTTGTCCTAGTGCTGTGAATCCTCCTGCAGCCATTCTCGTCAATGACTCATGTAAAGTACAAGTACGCAGAGGACCTCATGAGACCACTACTCTCTGACTATATTTATTGACTTTTATTTATTTTTCCAGCGTGGTATCACCTCTCCAGGGCAAAGTGAAAAACATACAGTAGTGGGAGCTCCTCTTCCTCAGAGAGAGGAAACTGTGGTCCTCCCAGTTCAAGTCTACAGCGTTCACATGCAGAACCCAGAGACAAAACAAAGCTCTGGTGGAGTCCTGCAGCACCAGCAGCTGCACCACCCTGCTGAAAGGCATCATTTCCTTTTAGAGGCCTTTCCTGCTCTTTTATAAAATTCCACCACATTTTTTTCATGTTTATGAGACGAGCACAGATAGAATCAGAGGACGCCGGCGGGAAGTATTTGTGGGTCCCTAATTGGAAGCAGACCTCAGTCACTTTTCCTCCCGCCTGTGACCATGCATTGAGTCATAAATAAACATTAACCTATGTTTATCATACTTTAGTCAGATCAGAAAAAGCTCTTTTACGAGCAAAGGTTTGACCAAAGCAGCAGCAGGTTACTTAGTCACAAAGAAAGTGAGAGGAAAGAGAAAACAAGTCATGAACACCTGCCGTTAACAAGGAAAGATGTGTTTTTCTTTTTGAGGGCAGCTTTAAAGCGTCCTCAGTAGAATCTTAATTTAGCTTCACCTAAGTTAGAACAACACATCCTGAAGGGAACATGAATGTCTGAACCAAAGATCTTTGAAAACCTTTCACAGTTTGCCTCCAGCTCCATAAAGACTCATTAGCAGTTTTATGGAAGGATGCTTAATTGACACGTCAACGATGATGCCAGATGAAAAGTCACGGTCACCAAAGTTGTTAGGATTCATCATCTGGAACCATAAATGCCTCTATAAGATCTCATGGCAATCCATCCTGTAGTTGCTGGGCAGACATTTTAATCTGGACCCAAACTGGTGGACTGACTGGGAGTTCTGCAGGAGGAGGCTGAAAGCCTGGCTATGGCCTTGTTTTCAGTGGATGTTCCGGAGTAACTGAGGTGGTTTCTGCAACGAGTTGCTGATATCTCAAAATCTGGACAAATAAAAGCAAAACTACCCATTACATACCACCTGAGTTAAGTCAGAAAATATCCTTTTTGCAATTTGGGGGAACAATCACTTTACGATCGGTAAACACTCAGATTACCTTCTGAGAGAAATATTAACAATCTTGTTGAAATGCAAAGCAAACTTTGTTCATTAAACTCTTCAGCATGTGGACAATAAAATCGAAAAACTGGCACAACGTTGTGGTTATCTCACAGCCGTACCCGTAAAACAAACAGCTTGACTTCAAACTGAATCAACCTGCACTCTCAAACACAACGTTCTTGGAAAAAACCTTAAAGCAATTAAAATGGATAAACCTTTATACAATTTTATTTTATTATTTTTGAAGAAACAGCAGATGCAGGATGTGTGATGCCATTTAAGGTGCACGTGTTCTCGTTCTCTGTCTTCCTCACTGATTCCACACAGACTTGAAGCACAACAGCAACACAAAGTCTAATGTGAAACACGCAGAGTTAAGAATTCCATCAAATTCATGTCACTGCAGGGAAATAAACACGAGCAGGCCAACTCTGACCTCTCCCATGAGTCCTTGGCGATAAATCTTGATAGTGAACGCTGTGTGGGAGCGCTGGGATTACTGTGGATGAATAATAAGATGGCGTCTGCTCTCAGTTTGCCAGTCAGCGAGCCTGGAGATCACGGAGCAAGGCACAGACAATCACAGACCATCGCACTCAGGTCAGCAGGCGTGTCCATCTCCACCGAGACAGCTTCCCGGCTTGGAACGGACGGACGTACGACTGAATCACCATCACTCACATATTTACATTAGCTTTGTCTGGTATGACTTGTCAACTCAGCACTTTTTAGTCATGCTAGTGGGATGGCTCACAGCGTTTCGCCGGTCATCCACATGCTGAAGATTTTATTTATTGCGGGTCATGAGGCTATGATTACCCCCAAGGCGAACAGATAAAAAGAGTTTTCTCTGGACTACAGGACTGCGAATATTTGTCTCAGAAAGGGACTGATCTTAAAGGGTCAGTTCCTCCAAATTACAAAAAAAGAGAAGGTTTGGTTTTATTTGTTCAGGTTTTGAGATCTCTGTCTGATTTTTGTTGTTGTTCTCAAGAAATTCAGCATCTCTTGGCAGAAACGCTGTCCCTGTCCTTCAGGATAATCCACCATCAACAGGGACAGTTTTAGAAATACTCAAATCATGAATCTTTTCAGCATGGTCAAATGTTTTCACTACTGACTGCCATATCAACGTTGAAAGGGGTTAATATGTCAGTACTGTGTTTTCAGATTGTTGTGACCTCCTGAGCTCCTGAAGCACATGAACTCATATGGTCCAAAGATGCAGCTTTTCTTCAACTGAAACAAGTTTAGGGTTGTGGTCCCACACTGAACTTCAAAGAATCACTGAAGTCTCTCATAAAACTGAAGAGTTACAATAAAGAACAATGTTGGCTCTTAAAAACTCTGCAAGGCATCATCACTTCCTGCGAGGAAGCATTTTCTGGCTGTTTTAGATTGTTGTTTGGGTGAATACTGACTGTTCTTTAGCCAATGCTTTCTAGACAAGAGAAAGAGCTTTGAAAGTAGGACTGGACTCAGCCTGGACTCACCAGACTACAGAGGAAAAAGAAGAAAATTCAAGTAAACTCAAGCTCAAGGAATGCTGCTCTGACCCCCATGATAAATGACAGATATGTTGGAGGAAACTCCCGCCTGTTACACCCTTATTCTTTCCTACATTGTTCAACTGACAACACGAGGCCAAACATAACGTTCCTTGGTGTATTTAGTATTTGTCATCCATCGAACGTCTACTCTGTAGGACTTGCTTGATCAGAAGGTTTGATCAGCTCTACTGAACTAATGAAGGACTGATGAAGCCTCTCAGATGAGAGCATGAATTCAAAAATGTCTTTATGACCTCTGTGCTCGATCATCTCTTGTATGAACACGTCCTTCATGATCTTTGGCACACTGATCATTTTTAAAGGACAATGTGTACAATGAATACATGAATGAAGTACAAACAACAACAAGCATGTGTGATTTTCAGTTTGAGGAGTGAAGACGGCGTTTATCTTTACGTACGTCAGCAGCTGAAAACAGAAGCTTTTGTACGCACTCGTAACATCACCTTATGCTTTGTTAAACTGTGCTTTGTGCCTGTTAACAACTAAGGGGCGAAAAGATCATGGGGGTCAGAGCAGCATTCCTTAATGTTGTAACATTAATTACAGTATGTTAACTGGTACACAGTTAGCATAACATGCTAATGTTTAGTAGCAGTTAGCATCCAAAAACTCTACTGTTAGCAGGTTAATGTTTGAACATTTAATCACACTTTAAAGTGGCACAAGTGTTGGACACAGAGTCTTTAAAACAACCCCAGAAGCTCCTGATTCAGAAATCTGGAGGACGTTTGATGAGTCTGCAAGCACTTCCTCTGAAGCATACTGACGCCTTTAGTGTTACGTGTTAGCATCTTAGCATGAATCCTCACATACACTGAATGCTGGGCAAGAGGAAATTTTGTCCTGTCTTTGGTAGCACTAAATTAACTTCATGGATTATTATTGTTAGGATCCAACGTTTTCTTTGAGGTATTTTACACTGAAAACAAGGACTGAATGTAGTTTTTCAGGCTGAATTATACTGTTCTGTGTAGCTGTTTCTCAGCCAGGTGAGTCAGCAGAAGAGGGTAAACTGTGTTAGCCTGTGGGGTTTTGGCAACATAATCCAAGCGGGTGCGCGGGGTGGAGGGACGGTAAGTCAGCATGCTCCTAAACAGAGCCACATGTCTTCAGGTCGAGGCCAACCAATCAAACTCTGCAGGCTGGATATGAGCCCCCAGGAGCCCAGTGGATCACTTTCAACATGAGGAGGAAAAGCGCCGTGTGGAGCTGGACTCTGCCAGGGAGTGCGCATTAAGGCTTTTACAAGTGTGTGGAGCCAACAGAAAATCCTCCAACACCACTGCACAGTGCCTTAGAAACACGAAACTTGGCTCAAATAGTCTTTATAATGCAATAAGTATGTTTTTACATTTGCCAGTAGGAGCCACTATAAATTACAGAAACGTTTTTTGGCTGACTGAGCCGATTTCAAGCCAAGTGTAAGTAGATATATAACAGTTGTACGTGGCCAAAAATGTCTCCTAACACTCTATAAAACCTGATCTACGCATCTCATTTTAGCAATCCAAGAATATTGCAGTTCAGGAGTTGGGCAGTAACGTAACCTGTAAAGTGGAAAAAATGACAGGTTTGATCTCAGCAACCGGTAAAGACTCCTGTCAAACTGTCACCCGGTGAAGGTTATATTGTAAAGGTTAAAATCTGTCACATAAACTATCCATGACAGCTAAACAGGTCAGCTGAAGTGCATTTTAAAGTAAAAAACAAACAAACAAAACGTATGCATCATAGTGCTTTTACACAAGCTTCTCCACCAGCAAAGGCGTCCAAATTACTGTGCGTCTTTTGTTTCATAGGAAGTGCCTCTTAAAAGGAATTTCAGCCAAATTGTTTAATCACTGCAACTTCCTTCTCAAAACCACAATGGAAGTTTGGTTGTGTTGTGTTGAATAATCAGTTGAAACCAGATTACTTGATTAAAGGCGTTTGGTGAAAAGGTGGATCAAACGTAGTTTCCCTCCCCCGGTAACAAAAATGTGTTTGTTGTTTCGCTGTGCGGGATGACGTACGCGCGGAGTTTAATGGTGAAAGACTGTGGCTCATCATCAGATGCATTAAGTGCTAGCAAAGTTTTATGAAATCACAACTAGTCTGGAAGCTAATCACGACCCAATGTGCAACAGGTGTGACGTGCAAACCCGAGGCCTGCATTTCCCTTATGTCTGGCAGTTAAGCGTAAAATTAACAATATTTGCATGTTCAGAAACTGTGGATTTGGAAGAAGTCAACATAATTTTAGGAAATTTAAACTACACAGCTAAACTCCGTTGTGTAAAAACCATATCAGACACACAAGTATTATTCAAAGCAACCCTTCTGAAACGCGAAAGCTTTTCCCTACAGGGACTGAACACAGCGTTGCACTGTGACTTCCTCATGTTCTCAATCCAAACGTTTTTATATTGCAACCCAATAAAAGAATATAAACTGACACGTTCTACTCAGCTGATTTATTGTGCAGATTAAATGATTTTTCTCAACTAGTCATCTAGTTTGAAAAGGTATAAAAGAAATGCATAGTTCAAAACACACTATGCAAAAAAACAAATGCATTCTCTGGGAAAATTCTCACAGCAACTTTTTGAACTCCAGAATATATTTTACAAAAAAAGCTAAATCTTTTTTCTTTCTTTTTTTTTTGTTACAGTACATCAGTTACAATGAACAGGGACACATATGTTGGACTCTATCCTTCCGCCAGGACTCTTTTCTGGTTCTGCTTTACGTTCCAAGCAGCAATTCAATCTGCTCCAGCTTTGTTTTCTCACCTGAAAACTTAAATCCGTATGGGACTGGTGATGGAGATTTACAAAGATACACTTCAGTCAAAAGAAAATACTGTTCGTCTGGTGGTAAAACCCTCAGGTCATCAAAAGAAGATGTCCATCAACAGGGGGGTAATTCTGTACAAAGATCTGACCTGGGGAACGAGGACTTGAATCTGGATCTGGACGACCAAAATATAATAAATGCAGGCCTGCGGTGGTCTGATCTGGCTGTACGTTTCTGAAACAACACAGTGGCAGCAGGCACAGTGCCAAAAAATCCAAATAATCAATTTCATGAATGTGCAACTCTCTTGCAAAGTCCTGCAAGAAAAAACTGTCAACATACTGGAACAATGAAATCCTGTGTGTTTGGAGAGGCAGCTTTCCAAGCGTCTGGGCCTGCACCACGACTAATCCGTTCACCTCGCTCCCTCATTTTACACCCAATGCTCCTCACTGGCAATAAAAACCACATGTGCCTCTAGTTGTGGGGAGGAAAAAATACTTATGAATGAACAAAAAATGCTTATTATGAACAAATATTTATGCAAAAACAGAAAGCATTTTTGCTCTTGCACTATAAAACAGCCAGAAAGTCTGCGTCCACTGGGTCTGAGGCCACAAATAATCATTAGTCTGCTTGTTCAGAGCCAAAGCAGCTCGGCTCCTTCAGCGTGGAGCGGCTATGGTTGGTCAGGCGGACTGGCTGCCGCGGCCTCGTCGTTGCTGCTGTCCACCTCCTGCTCCATGGGGCTGTCCTCCTCCAGCTGTTGGCTGGTGTAGTTGGTGATCTCCAGGAAGCCGCTGGGCTCCACCACCACGTTGGACTGGCTGGAGTCCGGCAGGATGGAGTACTGAGGAATCACCTGCATGTGTCAAGTCACACTTGTGGGTTTGACTCAGTTCAGTTTCCAGTAAGATTACAGTTCATCACGATAATGTTTTCTGGAATAGTCAACACTGACATTTCAAGATAAGAGAGTATAGGCATGTTTTGCTTTCTGTTTCAGCAGTGCAGTCTGATGCATCAGCAAGCTACCATCATATGGTGACTTTGTTAAAAATCAGTTTTAATAAAGGGGTCAATATGTGAAAGACTTACTGACAAACCTGCACATAAGTCTGTACTCGAGCTCTGTGATTTATTACATTTAAAAGTCTTACCTCAATGACCTCCAGGTCTTCTTTGCTCCTCTGTGCTGCGAGGCCCTGCATGCAGCTGAACTGCTGGGACTTTGCGTGGGAATGATGCATGGAGGCCCCAGAGCTGCTGATGAACTGGCCCGAGTCCAGTGTGCCTGACACGGCCTGGACCTCCAGGGCCTTCCCCAGAGGGCCGCAGTCGCTGGAGGAGTCCACCACCATGGGCTCAGTGCTCGGATCTATCTCCGCCTCCATCATGGAGATCTTCAGGATATCTGACACCGAGGACTTGTCTCCCGAGGACCCGGAGCTGGACTCGGGGATCAGTTTGGCGGTGGCCTCGCCGCTGCTGAAGACGGGCGATGAATGGTGGGAGCTTCCAAAGGTGATCTTGGTCACGGTGGCGCTCTGTGTGATGATTGGCTGCTGTGGTTAAGACAAAAAAAAAGGATTAATTGCTTTTGCAGTCACAAATATTTTATTTCACAAATATAATTTCAGTGATGACTAATGTCCTTCACTTGTTAGTAAGGCTGAAAGTAACGTCTTTGTTCCTTTGTTTGACTGTCTGTCTGAACTCCGTCGCAGTGACACAGAACAGGACACAACAGAGAAGCAGCAGCAGCAGCCAGCGTTAATGCAACTACAAATCAATTTCTTGCTGCTTGTAAGACTGCAGCCTGTTCAATGTAAACATGACACACTTCAGTGCATTTGGTCGGAAGTAAAAACAAAAAAAACCCAGCAAGTTTACCTGAACTGGTTATTTGAACTGCCTCAAGGAAATGATGTCATTATGAAGAGATTCTATCATTAGCATGCCTTTAAACTATGTCAGGGCATTTTCCTTTTCATATCCAGTAACTCATGTCAAAAGAGTGACTCAGTATGTCTCTAATCTGTGTTAAAATGAAAAAACAACAACAACAAATGTCCCAAGTTGTTTCTTTCTCACCCTCAGCAGCAGTGCTGCCCGGTGTTGGGTGTGAAGCCACTCACCTGGCTGGAGGCGGTCTTTTCGGTGCCGACAGGGTGGTGCGCCTGCAGTGGAGGAGGGTGGGACATGGGTGTGTGCAGAGGCCTGTGGTGGGACGTGGGTGCTTGCTGGAGCTTCGGGAGCTGTGGCGTCAACAACGGTTTGGTCGGTGTGCCGGGGCTGGTGGCCTTTGCCACGGCTGGGGCTGGTGCAGTTAGGGGTCTGTCTTTGGGACTCTGGGTTAAGGTCTGGGGTTTGGGCTGATTCTGTTCTCGTAGCTTTGGGAGTTTCTTTGTCAGAGGAGGAGTCGAGGGGAAGGCAGTGGAGGAAGATGAAGGCTGGCTGATCTGAGGTTTACTCTGCAGTTGCGGCGGCGGCGGCGGCTGGATGGAGGCGGAGCTCTGCTGGCTCTGCTCAGCCTCCGCCTGGCTCGGTGGAGTCGGCTGAGCCCCTCCAGAGTGGGAGGTTTGCTTAACGGGATCTGTAGCTGGTTGGCTGGAGCGGTAAAACAAGCCCGTCTGGGGGTCCAACGTGTCGCCTTCCATCTCGCTCACCTCTAACACGGTCTCAGTTTTAACATGGCTGTCAGAGGGCTGACACACAATCAGAAAGAAGAGGAGCACTGATGTTAGCAAGGCGGAGGACAAAACTTCGCTCATCCCTGCTGAGGCAGGACCACAACGTGACTTCTACACGGCAATGAGATGAAACACAAGCAGTTTAACAGTCAAATATTCAGGGTTTCAGACGTGTGTGGAGTGGAGGCTCTGGCTCCCATGTCAGGGGCCGGTCCCTGCTCTCAGAGGACACAGTGGCTTATTTCTAGGTTTTGTTTAAAATAAATAATTAAGATTGAATTTAACTGAGGGAAAACACAATATTTTGTTTCAGAGAAAATACTGCAGGTTTTTGCCCAGAAAGCCAATGAAAGGAAGATTAAAAAAACTGCCTCTCACTTAGCTCTAGCGGTAATCCACAGACCGCTCTTTGAACAGTTTTCATTGAAACTACAATACTTTCGATTGCAGAAATAGTTCCTGTGGAAACACCTGACAGTGTCCTCTGTGGATTACCTGCGGTGGTTTGTGGTGCTCACAATATTATTAAGTGCATGTTTCAATGGTGTGAGCATCACAAACAAAATTCCACTCACCTCTCACCTCCATTGTATCAGGGTGGAGGGAGAACTCTGAAAACCTGGGAACAATGAACCAAAAACTATTTGGATGGTTAAATATCATGAGTTATATGATAGAAAATGTTCTTATAATTTGGGTAGCGTAAGGTTTGTCGAGTATTTTCGGACGCTCATATAAAATGGACAAAGGGGTGTGATGCTAACACTCATTTACACTTTATCCTACAACAGAAATCATCCATTTAGTTTCAGTACAAACAGGAGTGTCAGGCTGCAGTCCTGCTCTTATGTGTCCTCACCATGTGGCTGGCGTGCGAAACTGTAGAGCAGGCAGCAACCGGTTTGGTTACCACAGCGACCTGGCTGCTGCTGCTTTTGTAAGGCTTCCCCAGCTGCTGACTGGAGGACATGACGACGTCATCGTCCTCCGAGGACACGCCCACTCTGCTGACTTTACCTGGGCAGGGGGAATCACAATGAAGATGTCAGGTGAGCGCATCAATGCAGGGAAATGCTAGACACGCACACACAGGCGCACACACACCCACACACACCCACTCAGATAATATTAACATAAACACAACTTTATTCTGTCAAAGAAGCAAAAAGAGAACTGTGTTTCAGTGTCACATGTGTTTGTTCTACTAAACTTCTGAGCTGCCAAACAAAAAACAGGAAGTGATCATTGTAGATGATGTCATGTTTGTATTTCGACGGTACTTTTACTTTACATGAGTGATTCCATTTTATGGTCCTTTACATCTCTGCTCCACAGCATACTTGCATCTTATTTGACAACATTAGCTACTTTACAGATTCACATTATCAATACAAAATCAAAATCAGATAGTAAACGTATGTACTGTTATGGATTAAGGAGTACACAAAGAGATTAAAATTAGCTTTATCAGCTGCAACATTGGCAATTAAAGGGTATTAATGTGCCACTAAATACAACCCAGAAATATCATGTATAATATATGGGCCATTCTCCATTAAAAGCACTTTTACTTTTGGTATGGAGAGGCGTACCTGCTGTGATGTACTCAGCGCTGGGCTCAGCCTCTGAGGTGGAGGGTTTGGGGGACTCTGGGCTGGACTTCTTCTCCTGGGCCAGCTGGATGGGCACGGCCATCTGGCTGAGGTCGATAGTGTGCTGTCTGGGTTTGGACTCTCCCTTGTCCTTCACTGCCCAGAGGGAAAACACTTTTAACCAAATGTATCATAATCTTCTGTTTCAGATTCTCTTTTTTTAGCAGCTCATATTCACAAATTAATTCAAATCATTTCTTATTTGCCATTCTTTCATTTGGTGCTAAGCTACTACGCATGAGACTCAGCACTTCCTGCAGGTGTTTCATATTAAAAGCCTACCACGAACGGAAGGGATTATGCCCTTTGAGCCACTGGAAGGTAGGAGGTGTTAAGTTTCACTGATGTAAACTGATTAAAAGAGGGAAGGTTAAGTGTATCTAACAAACCATTCACTGTCAAACTTTCCATTCTCGCACAGCAGATATTCAGCTTATAATCATAAAGGTAGCAGATTAAGCAGTCAAAATCAAACAAAGGATCCTTTACTAGACAGAGGAAGACGGCAGCATCTGAACAACAGTTCTTTTCATGAGCTTAAGCTAATGTTATGTAAAAAAAAACGCGGCCTGACTGACTGACTTTTAATGCCTCCAGCTGACTCGTTTTGACTTATTTTAAAACAAGAACCCTCTGAACAGGGTCTTAAATACAATACATAGTATTACACATACAGAACTCCACCCCTACATGCATGACATTGTGCTAAAAGGTTGATGCTAAAACTGTCATGATAAGAAATGTAAGATCAGACTACAATTTCACAACAGGGTTTAGATTTGCTTGGCTTAGATATTTAAACCTTAGATGATAAAAAGCTTTTGCGGTGAGAATCGTGCAAACATGATGCTATTCCAGATCATGTTGGCTGGGCTACTGTTAACTGGTAGCATCCAGTACACAGCAGATGTGTTTTTAAAGTAAAACTAATTAATTAGTCGTTAGTTAGTAACAATGTGCTCCTTGGCCCGTTTCCAACACAAACCTTTTTGCTCTCTGTGCCAGTTTCCCTGTGTTCTTAGTGTAACAATGGACAACTGCTCCGGTTTCATGTGCTAATTCACCTTAGGGAATTTACAAATTTAAAATTGCGCCCACGTTCAAATATTCCATGGAAATTTGTAGCTCTGACTGTCTACCCATCAGCCCAGTTCTGCAGGTTTGAAAGCCAAGCCTCACATTAAAAACATTGGAATGTGGGTTTCTATTTTAGCGGCTGCTGAACGCCGTCACATTAAAGCTTTCACAGGAAATGCTGAAAGTTCACTAGCTGGAATTTCTCAGCGGGGTTCACGCTGCTGTGGTAGTTGGCATGTGTACAGGTTTCCCCACCTCTTGTTCACAGCTTTTCTGCAACATAAAGGCTCACCTGTCGTCTGTTGCAGCTCTAGCAGTGCTTTAATGGTGGAGGTGGCAGACTGGGATTCTCCGCTGGACACCTCCTGGTAGATAATAGTCGGACTAGATTCCACAGACACTTCCTGTTCTGTCCAATCCTGCTCTCTGGAGGACACCACATGCACTACAGGCTGAGCTTCTAAGCAAAGACAGGAACAATATGGGGCAATATTAAGTTTTTAAGGAGCCTCACAAATAGACATCTGGTTATTGTCACATTTAACTCTTTCCACGCAGGAAACAAACACAGAAGAGCGGCACGCTGGCGACTGACTCATCTGATCTTGACTCTCACCACTATGCCATGGAATAAGGAAAGGGAAGTATACCCTGAGCGCTGCCATGGGACACCTCGCCGCCCACGCTGCCCGACTCATCCTTTGTGGATCCGTCCTGGGCTGAGGTCTGACCCTGACCGACGTCTGCTGTGCGGGTCACCTGCTGCAGAGTCTCGGTGACCAGCTGCCTGGTCTGCTCGCTCACCACGGCCGCCTGCAAGACAGGCTTCGGCTTGATGAGAACCTGAGAGAAAACCACAGGGACGTACGGTGTTACAGCAGTATATATCAGTATAACTTTACATTCCAATAAATTATAAAGTTTCCTTGCAGTACACTTAATTCAGACAATTATGGCTGCACTCATCCCTGGCTTGTGACTGGTTAAAACGTATGTTTGCCTGTGCTCGTTAAATAGTTGAGTTGAAGTCTTGTTGCCTTTGGAGTCTTACTGTGCATGTCACAGTTGTTTATTATGTTTAAGAATCTGGTTATCATTTCTAGATCCTGTATTTGCAGAGGGAATTTCATTCAGTTGAAAATAATGGCAATTTATTGGCTGTTGTGACACAAAATATAGTCAAGTTCAAGCTTTACACCAATTTCTAATCCAACTTAAATTTTCCCTCCTGAACAAACAGCCCTGGCTGAGACTTAAACAGGTTTCTTGTTCGTAAATATTTTTAACTAAGTCATGTTTCCATTAGCTTTGTTGTATGTTCGCTAAGCAGGTCATAAATGTTAAGTTTAATAAACATCTGCCATTTTCGTCAGTGGAAAGTGTTTTATAACGCTGGTGCCTAACCTGACTTATGATATGTTTTCAGACTGCTGTTAGGGCAGATCGAGTTTGTGGTTTATTGCACTGTGGGTGTTAAATACAGTGTGTACTGTATGTGTATAAGCTGCCTGACTCACTAACCTCAATTTCCCCTCAAAAACTGAAAACAGAAACTGAATTCAGGCTATATTCAGACTAGAGTGATGCATTTGATATTGAAACTATGACATACGGTTTGTGAATGGACATGAAGTCAGCAGAATCGCGTTGCAGAGATTAAATATTATTATCACAAGATTCTCATTCTGACACAACACAAAAAGATATTTTTAGAGATACTTTACTTCATATCGCTCCCTACTTCGGGTATCATGGCAGCAAAAAACAAAGAAAAACATCTGGAAACCAGCACGATGGGATTTACCCTCTCAGACTCTATTCTGACACCTGCTTTACATTCAAATTCCCCAAAAAGACTTAGAAAGAAATATTGGGGAAGATCTGCAGAGTCACTTCAGTTATCACATTTTGGCAGGCGTTTCGTTTTAATAATAATCAGAGTGTTACATAACAAACATCACACTCGAGAGAAGAAGGAAATAAGACTCCAAAAGGTACAAGTATAAAACTAAACTACAGACAAAACAATAACAAGACAGCATACATACCTATCATCCATATATCCCAGACATCCACAGGATAAACAAGTAAAAAGATAAAAACAACAACAGTAATAGTGACAATAGTGGGAGATAGTTGGAGGGGAGGGGGGGGGGCTGCCAATATGTAATTATGTTGGAGTAGATGAAAAGTCATGTTCAAAGTAGGAAATAAAAGGCTGCCAAACCTTATCCCTTAGTGTTGCCCTGCAGAGTAAATCTAGGATGTTCTAATCTGAGGTGTGCCATCACCTCCTCTATCCATCGCTTGTGGGATGGCGGAGTTGCTTTTATCCAGTTTAATAGAATCAGTCTTCTGGATGTTGTTTTCTTTTGAGAGATTGTTAGTCGAGCTTCCCCTGGTGTCACACCAAACATGACTGTTAGAGGACCGGGCTCTATATATTTACTATGAATGGATGATAAAGCCCTAAAAATTTTGGTCCAGAACTCTTCCAGACTGGGAGCAAGACCAAAACATGTGACATATGTTGGCTGCCCCCCGTTTGCATCTTGGGCACGTTGGATCAGCCCCCTGATAAATTCTTGCCAGTTTGTCCCTTGATAGATGGAGTCTGTGTAACACTAACAAAACTGTACTGACCTGTTAACGCATATAGAGGAAGGATGTATTAGTTCCACTGCCCATCTCCAGTCAACATCCGATATGTCCAACTGTAACTCTTCCTCCCATTTACTTTTAATATGATCAAGCGATGGGGAGGCCACCCTCAGGATACTCACATAGAGCACGGAAACCATCCCTTTAAGAGTCAGATTCACGTCCAGTAGCTCAACCAACCACCCAGGGATGAGGAGAAAGTCTTTTGTACAAAATCTTGAACCTGGAAGTATCTGAAGTAATTTGTCTTTGAGGGGATTCCATATTCTTTCTCCAGCTGAGCAGCCGACATGAATACACCATCTTTGAAAAGCTTTTTGACACATTCCAGCCCATCTCTAAACCATTCCCTGAATGCTGTTCCCCCAGGGGCTGGCGAAACAAATGACTGCCATAGACAGGAGCAGATAGGAGGGCGCTTCTATTTCTAAAATGAGTCCTGAATTGGGCCCAAATTTTGACAGTCTCTCACAACTGGGTTGTTTGTATAAAGGTGTTTGCTTAAGGGCAGAGGGGCTCAGACCAAAGGCGGCAGGGACACTGGGCTAGACGCATATCTTTCCATATGTACCCACACTTGAGTTTCATCGTCATTTAACTGTGAGATCCAAAACAACAACTTACGTATATTTGCAGCCCAATAATAGTGCATGTAATTTGGTAGTGCCAAGCCTCCTTCCTCTTTCCGTCTCTCCAGAAACTCCCTTCTTATTCGGGGCATTGCTTTTTTTTCCCAAATAAAGATAAACATACATTTTTTCAATTCTTTATAAAAATGACTTAGGAACGAAAATTGGTCTTGTCTGGAACAAAAAGAGAAAGACGTTTCTTTTTAAATCACCGGATATGCTTTCAAATCCCACATCAGGCCTTCTTGGTATTTGTCAGAAATATAAGAATTTCTATAGAACCAATGCCGTCTCATTAAGTTTTTCAAAACACATGCCAAAAAGTCCCCAGGAACCGAAAAAAAACACCTACACAGGCTGCTAGTTTCATTGCTCCTTATGCAGCAGTTTCTGACAGGTGGCAGCACTGGGTTCAGGTTAGAGATTGCAGAATACTAACGAGATCATTAAACACATCAGAGTCTCATTTGCTCTCACTTTGCAGAGTTTTGACAACTGGACACACAGAGAGCGCAGAGAATTATCACCCGACTGCAGAGACTTCTGGTCTCCTATAGCTCATTGGTTTGGTTTCACTGTTTTGGTTCAGGTCTCATCACTGTTGTTCTGAGCTCTGATAGACCTGCTGCACAATAACCTGGCCAGCAACTTGCTGGTGGACACAGAAGAGCATTTAGCAGCCAGATTTTTCTTTCTAAGGAGGTAATATGTCAGCACTGTGTTTCCGACTTGCTCTGCTCCCAGCGAGTGCTTTGAACTGCACCTGGTTGACCCGGAAGAGCAGCTGACCGGATTGGCTCCATGACAACATTTAGTTCAAGGTTTGTTTCTCTGCCCACGCGGGGGAAGTAAACGAAGGAAGAGGAAAGGCCAGTGTTGAAGGAACGGTATACATCTGGCAGCCTACAGAATCTTTTTCTCTTCTGCTTAAACAGTTGCGTGTTTGTTTTAATTAGTAGATGTAAGTTTCATCAGGGGAAGTGACTGAATGCACAAGCCAGAGGAGAGAACCAGACTCCTTCCCGAGAACAAAATCAGCAGCAGTTGTCTCGCTTTCAGACAAAGAAACGTTTGTATTATTTGGTGTTTTTCTTACATTTAAGACTGCTCTTTTGTAAAGTTACACACACCGCGGCAGATCATGTGAATACCCGCTTGATATTTGTCAAAAGTCATATGATAATGCCAGTGGGCTGTGGTTAACCAAGATCTCATGTTGACAAGACTGACAAAGTCTCAACTATGCTTCTCCTCAGTGGGAAATGGGATGTTTCAGACTGCAGACTGTTGGTATAATGCTGTAATGAAAAACCTGAGTTTATGAGTGAAGAGGAAAAGTTTGATTAGCTTGTGTCCCACCTGCGTCTTTCCCTGCTGGCCGTAGACGATCTTGGTTGGGATGATCTTGGTGGCGGTGGACTGGGACGCAGAGCTCATGCCTTTGGGCTGGGTGACGATCATCTTAGTGATGGGTCTGGAAGCCGTTATGATCGCCGGTTTGGTCCCCTGAACAGTTTGCAGACCCTTCTCACCCTGAAACACACACAGGGACTGCATGACCATCACGATTCATAATAAATTTAACCCCAAAATAATCTGGTCGTGGATGTTTGCCAAATATCCTCCAAATGGTGCATTCTTGACACTCATCCATATCTGGGAATCCCAAAAATCAAATTCCATGCTTTTCTACATTGCACAGGGATCCTGAAATTAAAGGTTTGAGAAGCTGGAATCAGCAAATATTTGACATTTTTGCTTGGTGAAAGCCACCAATATACCTCAAAGATAAAACACAATAGAAATCTATAATACGGCAAAAGCTTTTGTCACTTCTCTCACAGATCTAAATATTACTGAAAAGTGAGGTAAAGTTGTGCCGGATGATCAATGAATCAGCTCGACCACAGTGCTGGGGAAAAAAAAAATCAGTAATTAAATAAGATCACAGAGAAGTGTTTAACTGACCCCAGCATTTAAAAGTGTGGTCACCACATTCTTGCCAGGAAGTCCTTGAATGGTGGCTCCTTTTCCTGTGGTTTTCTGAACCACGATGACATTTGGTTTGGAGGTCATGGGGATGGTGGTGATCTTTGTTGTTGTACCTGCAGCAGAGGGAAGACAACATTTTATCTGATCTTCACAAAACTGCACAGGTGACGTAAATTCACAGCAGTAGCAGATCTGGTCGGGGTGAGTCACTGACTCACCAGAGACGATGTTACTGCTGATGATCTTCCCACCCAGAGTGGCCAGAGACTTGGGCACCACCGTGATGATGCTGCCGCTGGTGGTCTTGACGTAGGTGGTCCCGCCACTGGAGGCTGATATTCTGGCGCCAATGCCGGGGCTCACAGTAGGTCTTGTATAGGTGGCCTGGGTACCTGCATACAAAAATAGAGAGTTAGTATCTCATTATCAGGCTGGGTATCAAAGCTCGGCTCACTGCCTTTTTGACTTGTTATCAGATTAGATTTCAGATAATAACAATCTGAGAAAAACAGTTCAAATCACAGTGACACAAGGTTTATTTACTGGATTTGAGTTTACAGGGTGTAAGCTAACGTGAGTTTTCAATCACTCACCTGTGGGCTGAGTGACCAGTTTGGTGGTCATGATGGCCCCGTTGCTACTGACAACCATGATGGGGGATGAGCTGCTGCTGGACAAAGCAACTGATGAAGGCTTGGGCAAGATTTTACTGGGCTGAACCTGCTGAGTGATTATCTTCACCCCTGTGGAAGAAAAAAATACACGCCCTTATATTCTGGGAAAAACAGAGACAACGAGATTAAAAGAAGAAAGATAAAGAAAAGATAAGAAAGAAAGAAAGAAAGCTAGAGATAAATGAAGGAAAGAAAGCAATAAAGAAATAAAAGAAAGACAAATAAATACAGATATACAATAAAAAAAAGATAAAAAGATACAAAGGAATAAAGACATAAAGAAAGGAAGACAAACTTACCAGACTCTTGTTTGATCTGGATGGTGGGCTTTGAGCCAGGTGAGCTGCCGGTGGTCTGGGTCTGGCTGACACTTGAAGCTCCTAAAGGTGAGCTCTGCTGCAGCTGTTTGGGTGAGTGCTGTTTGGGGAACTGGGCCAGGATCTGAGCAGGTGACCCCACCAGAGTCTTAGGCGAAGGAAGTCTGGCTGAGGCCACCTTGACTCCAGCTGACACAGCACCTACAACAGTAAACACTGATAGTGAGACTTGAAATGTGAGTTCAAAGCCAATCCTATTACTCATTAAACGCAGGTTTAAAAGCACCGTAAGTGAGACCCTTGAGAGCCTGGTATTCACTGCTCATGTTGGAGGAAGGACCTACATGTTGCGGCAGTTGACATGACCACTGAGGGGGTAGATGAGACCACTGTGGTGACTGCGATGGTGTTGGCGTTGGAGGGGCTTGTACTGGCTGGGAAGACCACCGTCTGTTTCTGGGTGGGCGTGGTCAGTATGGAGGTGGAGCCCAGCTTGGACATGGCGGCACTGTTGTGAGCGTGAGACTTGGACAGGATGTTGGGCACAAAGTTGGAGCTGGGAGAAGTCGTCACGATGATCACCTGAATGAGGAGGAGGCGTTTCAAAGTCTTGAGTGCTGTGTAGAGAGATGTGTTACAGGAGCACAAGAGCGTGTGAGCGAACACCACTCACCTTCTGTGTGGTGGTGTTGGTGGTCTGGATGGTGGGCTTGGTGAAGGTGATTTTAACGGGGGACAGATGGGGCGGCAGCGAGTTGGCGATGCTCTGCATGATGTTGCTCATCTTGGGGCTACCGCTCACCGGCACCGTGATGTTCTTGGATACCTGCGGGGACACCTTGGTGACCTCCTTCAGCATCACTGGTGACGAGCTGGACGAGTTGGTCCGCCTCCGTTTGCGAGGCTTCTCGTCCTCATCAGAGCAGCTGACACCTGAGAGAGAAACGCAAGGCACAAACTCATGACATTACGGCGGTGATAGTACTTCTGCTGGTGATTTTCTCAACTCATCATTAATCATTTGGTCTACGAGAGCTCACGAAGCGATGTTTGTTCTCAAATGTCTTGTTTTGTCCAAACATCAAAGATATTCAGTTTACTGTAAAAACAAGGCAAAGCAGCAAAGTCTGCATTGTGGGGTGGAAAGCTGGTACCATCATACACTGTCAGCAGGGTGAGTTTCTGTCAGGGCATTAGTTTTGTTTTGCTGATTCTTGACACAAGAGTGACATTTAAACCACTTAGCAGTAAGTAAACAAGCCTCGCAGCGCCCCCTTCAGGTTAAACTGCACATTTGTTAAACGCCCGAGCAGAACAACAACCTCTGGGAACATCATCATTCCTTAAGGTTCAGCTAAAGTCCAGTCAGTGTTGACCAAGACACGAGAAACCAGGATGCACCCCTCTGCTGCCCCTCCACAACACTACAAAACAAACATCAGAACTATGACAACAGGGAATACTGAGTGGAGTTAACTTCACTTTCTGAGGCAAATGAACACGTCTCCAAAATGAAACACGTGGATTTCTCTGGTGGTCTCCACGCGTTGATAGGGGCTTATTGCTCACATCGGGGTCACCACGCCATTGTTCTGCACTTTTCGTGAGAGGTGAAAGGCATGTCACCTGTTTACTGGATTGTTTTTTAGGCTGGAGGACTGAACTGGCACATGTGGTTCAGGTTACCTGGATTCCTTCAATCATTTCAATCTAAACAGATGAATCAGGAAAGTTTAGACTGACTTGATGATGTTGAAGACACTCACTTTTCACATAAACAGTGCTCCCGCTGGGCAGCACCACCACGTTGGATGAAGGGCTGGGTGGTCGTGGTGATTTCACAGTCGCTCCTATGGTGCCGCTGGTCGCTGCAGCACTGGTGGAGGTGCAGGTGGTGCTGGTGTAGGAGTAACATACTACCACTGCATGGAGGAAATCGAACATGTCAATCGATCAATGCTGTTTCAAAACACCCTCAGTTGAATACAAAGTGATGCTGGCCCACCTTCTTTGTTTCCGGTTTCAGCTGGCAACAGAAGGGAGGCGTTCTGATTGGCTGTAGCACTGGCCACAGCATTAGCAGTCACAGTAAAGGCTGTCTGAGGGACCAGCCTTGGCATTAAGGGAACAAGCCGACGTCCTTCAATGGACCATTCAGACGAGCTGTTAGGACCTGACATGCTGAAAAAGATCAGACTGATCAGCATGGAGACACTGGTTTTTAAACTTTTAATTTTTTTTGTTTTTTTTTTACAGTTCCCAGTCCGGCAGTGAGAAAATGAGAAACAACCTCACATTTCAGGTAGCCTGATACCTGTAAGGTGCTGCCCATGATGAATGACACTCCTACGTGGCTGGGACAGTTATGCACTTACTGATATGCGATGGTGGTGAGGCGTTCATCATTGACAGCCCTGCGGACTTCTGCACGATGCCGCTCTGTGGAGATACTGGGAAAAAAAAAAAAAAAAGAGTACAGCACATTTTACATAAAGCAAAGCTTTTGTGCAAAAATTGGAGGAAACGTTTCTCTAAGTCACCAAGTTTCATAATATATGGGAAGCATTTACCCGAGAATTTTAGTGAGTTCCCCCAGAAGATCCTTCTTGTCCTTCGTCAGGTCTCCTTGGGCTCGTAAGGCACTAATTACCCCAGCGTAAGCCTCCAGCTCTGGGAAACAGAAGCACACATCAAACACCAGGCAGCACTGCAGCATCTCGCTCATCCAACTGATGCACATGAAGAGCACTACATATATTTATGTCCAACTTTTCATAACAGAAAGGATGTGAGATAAATCAGATAAACTCAAACACTGATTTCTTGGACTAGTTAAGATTTTTGCCTTAGTAGCATCAATTAAGTGTGTAAAATACTCTAGACAGTAATGAGTGTCCAGTTTTTATTTTGTATTTACATGACCTTACCCAGTTTACGGAGAATTCTTTTGCACTCATCCCTGCCCAGGTCGAGGATGGTGGGCCATACCACCGGCATGGTACCAGGCAGCACCGGTTTGTCCAGCTGAATCATGGGCTATGGTTGTGCATAAACAATAATGCAAGTTAAGGCAGATCAGAAACAGCACTGCTAAGGGGCTGAGGCTGCTGTGTGCATTTAAAGAGCCTCAACAAGAATGAGAAACACTGACAGCTCTTGACAACAGAAGAAAGTCACTGCTTCTGACCATTTAAGGTGACGTGACAACAAGTCATGTCGTAAGATGTTAGTGAAGTGGACATTTGTCAGCTCAATTTTGTTTTCTAAAAGAGGGCTCCATATTTTAATTAAGTGTACTCAGGTTTCAGTAAAGGGAATGCTCCCTATAAAGAGGTTTTCTCTTAGGAGAACTGCTGCGAGTAATTAGTCTGTTAATTAGCAACATTTTAAACAGAGCTGAGGTGACTGCTACTAAGGAATAAATCGGCTGAATGATTCAATTACAACACGTGCATTTATGCTTTACAATAATTTTTAATTATATGATAGTTACCAGAAACTCACTCTGCATCCGACTACTTGTTTCCAAAGTCCTATCAAAGTCTTGAAACATTGGAAACAGTTTATATTGAGTATATTTATATGTGGCTACAGTATAAAGGCTTATTTCAACTTTTGCTTCGGATAAGAAATAAATAAGTTAAAAAGAATCAGAGAGATAGCAGCTTATTAGAATAACTCAATGGCATCAATAGAGACTTCCTGTGAAAGCAAACAAATTAGTGAATGGACACAACAAAGGCTGACATTACTCTCAACATAGTGTCAACAGATGACACAACCAAAACCAACAATGTGTTAGTCCGTTTATTAATATCTTCTGATTTCTTTGCCACATCTGTAGGACTCAACCCCAAGTCCATTCATCACTGTTCAAGACTGCATTTTTAGGAGATGTTTTATGTCAGGTTTAAACTACACACACTACTTGTTAGTATGATGAATAAAATGTGTGTTTTCCACTTTGGACATGAAATTTGTTGACAGTAATAATAAAAAATCTCGATGTCACCTGTGCTTTGAAAGGGATGAGACCGAACTGCCAAACTCCATTTAAAAATCCTGCAGGTTAATTTCAGCTTGCACAAATGTCAGGCGCCGAGATTTGCACCTGTTGGCCAGAATATAATTCACCGGCTACTCACACTGTATGTGTCAATAAAATCCTTTTACTGTTTACACTGAGCAGTACCGCCCACAACTGGGCATCTTAGTAACTACAAACGCTGTGGGCGTACTAGGCCAAATATACACACCAAAGTGGAGTTTTTGTTGAAATCGAATGCATCATCAATAGTAATTTACATACCGAACATAACAGAAGGCCTTGATTGTTACATACTCACGCGTTTGCTCTTCCGGGTTCGGGTATTTGAGGACAAGCAAAGAAACATTTTGCTGGTCAATGAAGTCAATGAAACGGGAAACCTACTAGATCTACGAATTCATCAAATTTTCGCACGATCCACCCGAAGGCAAAACTACGCAAAACGTTAAATTCATTCCTAAAATGTTCGGAACATGATGTAAGACCTTGGCAGGCTGAACCTTTAACAGATAAACATTAAATTCGCTTTAGCGCGTACTTGAAACCTTTGCAGTGGTTAATGTTAGCTTAGCAGGTTAGCTAGCTAGTCCTAACAGCCAAATCAATGTCTTACCATCGGTTAGCAGGACAACTTCCAGGCCTTGGTTATTCCGAGATCCAAACAAACATGGCTGCCCATAAGACATTTAGCTAAGCTACCGCATTGTGTAGTTATTCTCCAATGGATTGCAGCAAAGAAATCACCGGGTAAAGCGCTAAAACAGTCCGATCTTGCTAAGGATGGACCGGTGTTTATGTTTTCGGCTAACTAGCTGTGGCTGGCCTGTGGATGTGTGGGGTTTCTTCTTCGTGTGATATATGATGATAGCAGCTGCATCTTCTTGTCCGCATACTCAGTGCTGCCACCTACACATAGATGGATCAAATAGTTTCTTAATGCAGCCAAATCACCATGAATGTTCAGCCTGCATCTGTGCAAATCACATACAAGGACCATAAACCAAATGGCAGTGAGTAATAGGGGCTTGTAAATTAATTAATACTAACAAGTGGGCCTGTACTTCATGCAGGCAGCTTACCACGGCTCCTAAATCACTTCACTGTCAAGCAGTGTAAATGTGTTACAGAAGAGGACAACTCAACAGTTATAGCCACTTACGCATATTGAGCACATATAAACGGGATTAGATTTGATACCGTAGTTAGTCTCAGACAGCTTGTGTTGTTCCTTCTGATCTGAGTATTTCTTCCACCGGTGGTCCTGTATAGGCATATTTGTACAAAGCCGTCTTTCATTGAATTGAAAATATTTCCCATAGTTTGCGTGTCCAGCTGTAAAATAATTGTCAATAAAAGTAAAATAAAACCGCAACATCGTGTTTAACTGTGAGTTTAGCAAAGTACGAGGAGTTCCTGAACGCAACGAGATGGAAGGTGGCTTTTTCTCCTCTTTTACTCTTTTGGGGAAGGAGGGAGGGGGCAAGGCATTTCCTTTTTCCATTTGCATCACACTGTGGAGCAAAAACTCAAGTTTGCCATACAAATGAGTTCGGATTAAAGTGAACAGACCTGGAAGAGGATGCTGCAGAAACCGCTTCAAAATCAGCTCTGACTGGACGAAAATAATAGAACAGAGTTCAGCTTGCATTTGGGAGCCAAAGTTTGACGTAATTCTTCCCGGACATCAGGAATAGGCTTCAGTGTCATCAGGGCAGTATTTCCTAAGGAAAAATAGAGATATCCTCAGCTTGGACCTGGAGGTATTCCGAGAAAGTTGGGGGGGAAAAACAAACCATCCAAAACAAGTTGTGTGCGGTCGTTTACGGTTTTCCAGATGTCTTTGCGGATGCAGACAGCGGCTGGTTAATGAAACACATTCACACCCTAAAGCACATTTCTTCATTTCTGTGTGGATTTTTCGCTCTGCTGGCGTCGCTGGTAATGAATACATGAGCAATTTATGATTTTTCAGCAAACATTTCAATTAGAATAACGGGGTTTAAGTTCTGTGCTGGATATAACGACTCGTCGACGTTTCTGGACATGGACGGACACCAAGGAGACAAGATAAAGGGACCGTTTTAATAAATAGCAGTTAGAAGTTATGATGAACATGTTATGTGGGTGAAGTCCTCGGAAACTCGTAAGGGAAGCCCAATGAGTGTCACACAGTCAACACTCACTGACAGGTAGGCTCAGTGCTCTTTTCACAAACTGCTCCGTCTTTACTTTTCTTTCTGCAGCTCGTTTGTTTACGGTTTGTCAAGCTAAGTGGTTTTCTGAAGTGGTTCATGAATGGAAAGACAACTGACTGCATCGCGCCAAACTCTATGATAAAACTCTACAAACTTTAGGCTGTCGTACCTTTTGGAAACATACATATCCAGCAGAGCGCATTATACGATATGTTACCCTTTAGCTTTGTGTTGTAGTGAATTCGGCCATCAAATGACAAAACAAAAAGGTCAGAGTTTTTTCAGAGCATTAGTTTTTACAGACTGGTTCTCATAGTTTGCCCTCTTCACGTGGCATTGCCGTGCGAGACGACGGCCTCTGGAATCAGTGGGGAACATAAACAAAAAAGTTGACTTTTAGTAAATGTAAAAGTGTTTGATCTGCTGAATGTACACCGAACTGGATACAAGCCTTTGATGAGTTATTTGAGCTCTTAAGTTAAACTCTTACTTGTGTGTCTATGTGGGAAATCGAGATCATGTTAAAATTTTACCGAATTCTCAGTGGAGTTCGTAAAAGAGTCTCCTTTATTAAAATCAAAACGGAACATAACGGGGCTTGGTTTTTCCATATTTACTAGAGAATGTGATTTCATACATAGCCAATAGGGGGCACTTTCCCGGCTCATTTGTAACTTGTGGCCCCTGAAAGGTCATCTTAAATTTAGGTTCCTGTACATTCTTCTGTTCATAACCTCCAGGACAGGATGTGCACTGATACATGTTCCCATGTCCCACATACCTTCGTCTGAGACAATTTCCTTGTCTAGCTGGACTGATTGAAACCTTTCGATGTAAACTTATCGCTCAGTACTTACACACTGAATCAGACCTTTATTTTGCAGGACTCTTCTGGTCCACAGGGGACCAATGGGACAACATGATCTTAACTGTGACTGCAAACGGCTGCAGCGTAGAAAAACTAAACTTCACATTAACCTGTGCATGTCACAGATTTTATTAGTAAATGATTGTACGACTTCCTCACGATTATCAAAGCCAGGCTGGCGTAGGGAAAAATAAATAAATAAATTAAAGTCTTGCTAATGTTGCGTTGTATGGTGCCATGCTGAAAGATACTGGCCTCCACTTTTGCAAGAACCATATGAGGTGAATAGTTTGTTGTTTTTTTTTGAAAAGGTTAACGCTTCACTTGGAGCTTTTCAGATTCCACCCCACATAAGTCACTTGTGTATTTTTGCACTCAGCAATCGTGAGTTTCCTCTGAGGAAATGCCAAAACAAAGGCACATATGACTGCCTCGGAAAGTCAAACAAAGTCATTTGATTTCTTGACCTTCAGGCTGCAGAGAGGACTGAGCCACTCGCCTTTTTTTTTTTTTTTTTTACAACAGCGGTCCTCTTTTATCTAGTTTTGATTCTCTTTAGTGTTTCTATCACAGATTCCCCATAAAGACCATATACAGTTTAAAATCCTGACACACTGTGGAGTGGAAAGCATTACACGCACCAAACAATGGACTTAAAGGGAACATCTAATGGAAACCAAAGCACCATCTATGGCTTGTAAAATGAAAAAGAAATTACCGCTCAAAGGAATAGCTGAACGCTTCTTCTAAGAATGAGAACGGAAGATTCATATCAATCTCATGTCTGCATTAAGTTCAGAGCAGGTGTCAGGACATAGTTAGCCTAGCATAGCATAGCATAAAGACTGGAAGCAGCTTGCCTGGTGCTCTACGGGGTTTAAAATGTGCCAACACTTCAGAAGATCACCACTTGTTGGACTGATATTCTTCTTCTCATCCAAATATGTGTGTTTTCCAAAATGTTGAACTTTTCCTTTAACATTGATGCGGGAGTTGACTTCTGCTGCCTGCCAAGTACTAAAGTAGAGGGTTACTCTAAACACTGTGGACTCATAGAGCGACTGAAGGAAGAACTTAAATGACTGAAACGTGTGAGCCTTATGTCAACTGATCACGCCAACCTCAAACTGTGGGAAAACACGTTCACTGTGCTGCATGCGACGTGTTGCCTCGTATTTGTGTGTCTTTGCTGTGTCCGAGCAGTTTGCTGCGTGCACGTTTTCGTCGAGACTCACTTCAGTATTGTTTCACTTGCAAATCAGCAACTGCAAATCCAACACGCGTTCGTGAGGTTCAACCCTCCTGTAGTGTGCATCCTCTTGTACCTGTTCAGTGCTTCAGGAACATGCTTTTGTGACGAGGTGGTTGAGTTTCATTATCTGAACAGCACACTTCTCTGTTGATTTTGAGGGCTGTTACTGATGCCTGTGCTACACAGAAAGGGTTCAGTTGCCCGGCAACGTGTGTGCCAGCTCCAGCAGCGGTTAGGTCACCTCTTGGATGTTATTCAAGGGTTTCTCAGTGAGAGGCGTTCAGTTTGAGCAGCCTGCCAGGTTTCTCCTAACATTTGTGATAATTTACCGTCTGGATGTGACAACCCCCGGCGTGGGACATGTAGCCTCGAGGGAAAGACTAAAACCGCCCCCTCTGTCCTGAGGAACACTGCATATGTCCTGTTGGATGCTCAGCACCTGTACTAGTAGAGTTAACCGAGTTCAGGGGTAGACGCAGGTCTTTATTAAACTTGCGTTTTATTTTCGCAGCTCTGGACATTTCTGGACAGTTTTGTCAATGTTGTACTCGCCAGAGAAATCGCTGAGATCTGAGGACAAGTCCTGTCCTCTAGTTTTGTCTAAAGTTTTGTTTTTTTTCTGTGCAATTGCAGATTACTAGTATGACATTTCAGGTGTGCTCACATTCAGTTTCACCTTTAGGGGGTTTAGGTGATTTGGCTAAACTGTCATCTTGGATACCTTTCACCACTAAACTACACCTATTGAACTCTCCTGCCCTGCAGAGAGTGTGTGGGGGTCAGTCCCAGGATCAGACCAGGAGCTCACTGTGCAATGAGCTGCTGACATGCTAAATCAGGGGCTATAAACATGTGGACATAAACACATGTAAATCCGGCCCACAGAGTTGTTGTAGAGAAATCGTTCAGGCAGTGGAATGCAGCCAGTAGGAGGCTTTTCAACCTGCCTTCAAGTGCGGCAGTTCAGAGCAGGTGTTCACACCTTTCCCTTTTAGATGTGCTCAGACAACACATCTAAGATTCATTTGAAGCCCACCATCAGACCGTCTCTCCCCTTGTTTGGACGCGATGGGAGTCTCCTTCAGCTGTGCTCTTCAGTTTAAATACGACTAAAGCTGGCCGTCTCCTTTATTTGTTTGTACAAAAACGGTGACACAGAGTTGAACTAACTGTAAAGGTGATCCTTGGATTTTGGATGTATGCCAGCAGGTCGCAGCTCTTTTGATCTTTTGTCCCGCTGTTTTGCTGATCTGTGTGCTTTCCCGCCTGCCGACCCCCCCGCCTCGCCACCCTCTGATGGGAAAGGGTGACATCACTGTTAAACAATGTCTGTCGAACTCACCAGGCCGCTGGGCCTTTCTGATTGACACTGTGGCAACACATTGGTGCAAGATGGCTACCAACCAGCCTGTCATGCTACGGCATACACACCACAATATTACGCTCGAAATGATCTGTCTTTACCCCAGCAGATTAAGAAGTCTGTTATGACGTGTATGTTGTACATGTTAGTGCTGCTCTATCATATAAGGAGGCTCCTTAAATGTGTTACAGCATCATTAGTGTGCATAATAAAATAATTGTAGTGTGACTCATTTCAAGTATACACCCTGATTGTTTGTTTTCGCCTCTTTGGTGTCACCAGACAATGCACAATAAAAGTGCACCCTCATAAAGTAAAAACAGTGCCATTAAAGTCCTTATGTGACTTTAAGGTCATGTCTTATGATTAAAGGATTATGATTATCAAAGGATTATGTTTTTTAATCCAGTATCATTTTAAAAAAAGCCACGTAAGCAAATGGCATGTGAGACATCTCAGATATCCGTACATATAAATATATAAATCAACTTATATTTGAATTGACGTGCTACTTGCTGACAGTTTTTCACTATATTTGCATGCTTTTCCCATGTGCAGTGTGTGATCCAAAACACTTTATGATCTGCCTGTCACTTTCCCATTCAGTCATTTATACACACACACACACACACAAACACACACATGGCAGCAGGGAAATTTGGGGGCAACCACTGACCACAGCTGCCTTGCCAAAAGTGTACATCACTTGACATTTCACTTTCATTCACAACATTTTAGCAATAATTCAAATGTGAGAAACCACTTTACGAGCTGGTGACTAAATCCCAGTGGTTTATCCATTTTTCACAATCTCGCCAAGATCTCCAAATGTTTTGACTGCTGCCTGACAGCTGATGACAGAGCGCAACAAATAAGTTTAGCAGCCTGTTGCTCTCTGTAATTGTCATTATCGACGTTACTTGCTCGAATTGTTTCTTTTAGATTGATTTAGACTTGTGTATATCCATCACTGAAGACTAACAAAGCTTCATCATGACAAATGACCAAATAGCATGCAGGTCAAAGAACATGTGTTGTGCAGTGAGCAATCTCAGCCATTCACGCCGATACGCAACAGTTGCAGTTATTTACTGATGAATGATTCAAGCTTTAAACTGTCTCTGAGGGTTTTGTTATCAGGGTTTCCGATTGGACTGCTGGAAAATGGACGTACGTTATTCACGTTAATCAGCCCACAAAAAGGGGGCATCGAGGGGATATAGCTTCCAAGATTTAAATTATGTGTTGTTAAGATATCAATCATGATTTATGAGTCTGAGGAGCTTATCAGTGCCTCATCTGGTCTGGGAAAATATTGAAAATTAAATCTGTATTTATATTACAAACTGTTCTGTACTCCTGTAACTGTTCTTCACCCATAGACTCTATTGTACAAACAGTCTTGAACGTTTTACAGCCCATGTCGAGCTGCTTGATTAGATCATTCCTGGGAGTTCACGAGCTTATATTAAGTTTGGACGCTTGTGGTGATACAGCAGTGGGAGCCAAGTGATGTCAGATGCAAATGTGCTATGAGTCATTAATAGGACAGACATGAAAATATGCACTGTGAAAAGCTCGAATAATTAACTGCTGAAGGTATTGTTTACCTAAACGATAAGTTCGCTGAATTGATCCCACGAACAAGTTTCATGTGTGTATTCACAATCTGGGCAACAGAGTTACATTATTGTCCAAAAACTATTAAAACACTGTATGGTTGAAAGACACAGACAGATATGAAAGTCAGAAAATACTGAGAGACAGTCACAACAAGAAAAATACACAATATTAGCCTTATTGTTTAACCAATAATTTATATGCTTTTAAAGAAACTTAAAGCATGGCTTCTGGGAAATCAAAATTGAAAAGTCAATCAAATTTGCGTGCGGTTTACACAATTTCAATTAAGTCCACTCTTTATCTCCTGTTAGTTAGTTACAAACACATATGAAATTCATTTGCATGGTTCTCATTAAGCCGTTTGTCTAATTTACTTTATTGGGCAACAAAAATCCATGTGTAGCACCCAAACATGAAGGTCTTCAACTAAACCACTGGAGTCTAACAGTGCGGTTGCAGTTGTTTCACACTGGTGCATTAATTTAGAACAACTGCATGTTAAATTGTTATATAGACGTGAAAATGTCTGTAGTACTCGTCTTCCTATAAAGCTGATTAAAAGTGTTGAATGTGTATTTCAGTTTATCTTGCTGCATTCATAATAAACTTTGACATCTACTGTTTGTGGAGTTTTAGCTTCTTTCTCAGTGGGTTTTTGTCTCAGGCCTGCTGGAGCTGAGTCCTTTGCTGCTATCATCCCAGAGGAATTTTCTGGTATTTTTGGCATCTGAGGCACAAGATTGCTGCATGTTTTTCGTCCTCTTTTGATAACCGTGCAGTAAGGAAGTGAAGAAAGTCTGAACAAGTTAGCCAGCAGACCAAGTGACACTAATACAATAAGTAAATTAATGATTCCCTTCTGTTGCGGTGCCAGTGAACTTTTCACATGGACATGAACACTTTGTAATCCTGGATTGGTGAACTTTTGAACCAGATTTTAATTACCTCTATGGAGGCAGGCCATATCGCTGCACTGTCAGTAGCTGTCATGACATTTAGGTACTTTCTAGCTGTGCTCTCAGAACATTATTAGTTTATTACATGCAGGCTTAGCTTGGTGTAGATGTGTACACCAGAGCACTATGTAATGAAGAGTTTCCAATTCAACTGTAAAATGTCTAACTAAATACATCGTGATCCCAAAATAATCAAACTTTAGCTCCACTTTGCCTGAAAACTATACAATACTGTGCCTACTATTAACTATCGTTAAAAAAAGTTTTCAGCTCACTTGTTGTGACTCATATTTATACACCAGTTTTGTGAAATGTAATCCTTGACCCCACAAAATAATTCCTCCTTAATTGGCCTTCAGGCTCGTTTTAGTACTGCAGGTAATAAGCTGGTTAGCTGGTCTTGTTAACATTTGCAGCTTGCATTAGAGTTGATAAACGCTGTTTAACGTACCTAAACTTTCCCATGTGCTTCTGGATTTTGGGCAGCTAAAATTAATACCACGTCCGTCTGGGGACTCTTCCCAGAGTACTTTCATATTGCTATGACTTTGTGTGATAAAGAATCATTGGCTTTGTTTTTGACTGTCTTGGTTTTCACCTAACGTGAATGGCATAATTAAACTCTCTGGTTGCTCTTCATGGTTGTGCCTTTCAAAATCTGGAGCTAAAAGCCTTTATCAGCTATTTCTTTAAAATATTTTGTCTGGTACATTTTACAGGAAGGTGACACAAAGGAAACTGTTCTTGGTTCTCTTTCTTGTATTTGTCTGAACATTTTGAATTTCTGATATCCCACCATGAGGTTAGTTCAGGCAGGATTGTTCACACACTCTGGCAGCTAAGTTAAATTTTTTCAGGCCTGTCCCCTGTCTTCCCTCAAAGACACTTGTGTGCCTCCTCCTTCTCGTCTCCCTCCTCCATTTCTTTCCCAGCCTTCTCCCTCATTCAGGAAGCTGGAGCAGAGCCAAAAACCCTAGTCTCTGTTTCCGGGAATCTGTCCGACAAAGCCACAGTATAGTAAGTTGGCTCTGACGTGGGAGCCATTGTTAAAAGCCCAGGGCCCCCATTGTCCAGGGGAGGAACAGCAGCACAAACAAAACCCCCTCTTGCAGAACGAGTAGGAGGAGCTGTAGGGAGGACTCGGAGGACCTCTGCTATTAATATATGAACTATCACTATCAGGTTCACCTCCCGTGAGGGAGATGCACTGTAAGTCAGTTAGACATGGATGTGATTGGAGAATAATACGCTGAGGCCTATGGGAAGGTGTTCAAAATGAACACTTTGCGATACTTTAAATCAGTTTATGCTCAGAGTCGCGTCATAAACATTAACAAGCTGCAACACGTTGTTCATGTTTATGCTGACGTGTACAGCCACATTGTGACTGACTTTTTATTCTGACTTTTCAGTGCTTGACATCTTTCCTGCTGCCGTGGGATTTCTCGTATGTGGACACTGACATTTTTATGTTATTAAAGCAATAGTTTACATTTTGGGAATGTTCAGAATTAAGCTACAGCTGGTTTAGCATAAAGACTGGAAACCACCTGCCAAAATTTTAACTCATTTTTTCACTTTAATGCCAAAAGTGTAAAAATGTCAAGGTCCTGCAAGGCAATAACACTGAGCCAGAAAAGAAATCTGTGATTTTTAGAAAACTTTATCAAAAATCTTAATTTTAATTTGAAGTGTTTATGTATTCTTGTGTCCTCACTTTGTTATATTTCTCTCTAGGACCCCAAGCATCCTCAACAAGGACCCCACAGACAAGAAACCTAAACATGAGAAATCCTCTGTGTCCCTCAAACAGGAGTTTGACCCAACAGGTAAGAGACACACACAGTTTTATTTCTGTTCTGTGGTCATATTTTCAGCCTTTTGTCTGTGGAGGACTTTGTAAAGCTAATGTGAAGGTTAAATTGTAAATCCCAAGTGTAAGTGACTTAACTCTTTTTTGCTTTAAAACTTTCTCAGCATTTTCCAATTCCAGCTTCTCAAATATGAAGCTTCAGTTTGTCTAAATATCTGCATGTTTTAAACAGTTAATGGCACAAAATTAGAAATGTGAATATATCAACTGAGGGTCTGTGAAATTGTGATTAATTTCTATTATTTTATAAACAATTGAGAAAGTAATTGGCTAATCAATAATGAAAATGATTATTTGCTACTCCTCAAATTAAGTTAAATGCCTCTCTTACGGCTCATGTTTTCATCAGCAATATCTTTGCTTTAAGCTTTCAAATATGAATTGTCCCATAGTCTTTTCCTCAGTGGCTGGTGAAGGGAAAGCAGAGGTGCTGCGGTTGCAGACATCCCCCAGAAACAAGTTGTTAGGGTGGTTGCCTGGATTGCAGGGTTGACATTAATCCATCCTGCCCTTTTATTCACCCTGGAGTCCAGAAGACAACCAGTTATCCTCTCCGGAGAAGAAATAGGAGAAGCAGACTGAGGCAGACAGTGAGTCACTACAGGAAGAACATCCCTGATGGAGTCTGTCTTGATCTAGCAGATGGTCTTTCAGGCTGTTGGTGCCGTTAGAGCGTCAGGAATACAAATATGTTTACAAATGGAGGCACTAGAATCAAATTGGTGCTATCAGCTGTGCTCCTGCCACGTCTCAAGGGGTTTCCCAAACCATCCGTAGAGCAGGGGGTTAATAGCAATAACTAGGTTAAAGATATCTTGAGAAGCTTTTGACCACCAGTAGTGGTAGCTATGGAGCAATAACGTTAATGACCAAACAATGAAGGCGAGAAAGTCTCATGGGACTGAATACATGCCACCTTTGGATTTGGTGCTTTGCTCTGTTATGAATCCATAGACATTTGTATTTTATTATTTATTTTTTGTTTTGTTTTTATTTATTGTTTTTGGTATATTTGTTCATCAAGTGTTTTAGATATTAAATGCAAGTTTTCTTTTTTGAAATACTTTTCGACTAAATTGATGAAAGCCTTTGCAAAATGTTGAAGAGAGTCGGCTTCTGTTCAAAACCATTTTCTGTTTCAGTTTCTTGATTTGTCACTTCCTGTGTGGAGAAGTGATTCTTTTAGGCAAATGATGTAAAAGTATGACACTAAACTTCCTTGTATTGGTTCCTTTGGTTAATACTTTTACACTTCTTTTTAACTGGCAGCAGTTTGTCAAATGGTTCACTTTCGATGAGTAACATGACATTCAGTAATGATGGCTATATGAAAACATGATGTTGGATCGCGGCACGGTGGTGCAGTGGTTAGCACTGTTGCCTCATAGCAAGAGGGTTCCAGGTTCGAATCCCGGTCTGGGTCCTTCTATGTGGAGTTTGCATGTTCTCCCTGTTCCTGCGTGGGTTTTCTCCGGGTTCTCCGGCTTCCTCCCACAATACCAAAAACATGCACGTTAGGTTAATTAGGTTAATTGGCTACTCTAAATTGCCCCTAGGTGTGAGTGTGAGAGTGTGTGGTTGTTTGTCTTTGTGTGTTGGCCCAGTGATTGACTGGCGACCAGTCCAGGGTGAACCCCGCCTCTCGCCCGTAGTCAGCTGGGATAGGCTCCAGCTCCCCCACGACCCTGACGGATAAGCGGTATAGAAAATGGATGGATGGATGATGTTGGATCATCTTACAAACATTGGTTGCATGTGTGTCTATGTGTGTGCAAATGGCAGGTCTTGTCCAGCGGTGTGTGATAATCCAGAGAGATGAAAATGGCTTTGGGCTGACCGTAAGTGGAGACAACCCAGTGTTTGTGCAGCTGGTAAAGGAAGGTAAGTAAGGCTCACACACACAGACGCATTTGTGCTTCTGTACTTGTGAGCCTCGACTTCATGCTCTTAGCTCTAAACTGTCACCAGCACTTTCCTGGACTCCAGCCTTAACCCGAAGTTAAACCTCTTTCTAACCTTAAAATTGAGTCTTAACATTTAAATAGCCATTTAAGGACTGAGAACAGGTCAAAATGTCCTCGTGATGCAGACATGTTCCCGCTGAGATGGTTTAAAACTGACCTCAGTCTGCGGTTGGTGATCATACACGACCGTAGAAGCTTTGACCCTGTTCTGTCTTTTGTTGCGTAGATGGAGCCGCAAAGCGAGCTGGCGTTCAGACAGGAGATCGGATCATTAAGGTGAGCTTTGTGTGTGCGTCCTTCTTATTTCCAGGATCAGCCGCTGAGTCTGAAAGCGAGTTAAAGGACGAAACTGATCTGGACACAAAACTGAGTTTAACGTGGACCAGCCATGTCAGGCCAAAACATGATTCGCTTAATGGTGCCAGTATGAGCGGGAAAATGATGTGATACGTGCTGAGCAGTATGTCACATCTCTGTTAATTTACACAAATGATGACATATTGTTTAACAGTCCTGTAGTTAACAGTTCTCTCCTTGTTGTCAGGTTAATGGGACCTTAGTAACACATTCAAACCACCTCGAGGTTGTAAAGCTGATAAAATGTAAGTATTCACAAAAGGCATCTTTTATGTTGCTGTATCACATTTGAATTTTGGTGATTTTCTGTGTATTTATGAATATGTTACGCTGTTAGCAGTGAAGCTAAAGCGAGTGTGTGACGTCGTCCGCACGTTTCAGCCTGGACTTTGGCTGCTTGCTGCCATTTTTTTTCTGTGATGGGCTCCACAAAACATGCTGTACAACCCACTGAGTCAGGGACTTTCCTCATTCACTTGTCTGTACAGCTGGCTCAGAAACAATACAGAATTGATGACATAATACATCAGCGCTGCGGTGTCATTCTGTCCTTCTGTGTGTTGAAGTGATTCAGCTCTGTCTCTCAGCTGGTTTTGGTGCTCAGATCTTCACAGTGGCTTCTTCACATTCCTCCTCCCTTCATTCCTTTCCCATGGCTCCTCCCTGGCAGCGGGTTCCTATGTAGCCCTGACAGTGCTGGGGAGGCCTCCGGGGCTTTCTCAGATCCCCCTGGAGGAGGAAGAGGAGGAAGAGAGGGAGGAAGGGGCAGATGTCGGCCCGGGCTCCTCTCCCTCAGCGGCCCACTCACCTGAGCCGCCAGCTGGGGGGCAACGCAGCCATGTGACCAGCAGCACCTCCTGCAGCCCCCAGGAGCACATGGCCTCCTGTCTGCCTGATGGGGTAAGGAAGAAGAAAATGTGAATATCCGCTCTTCAGAGCTCTCCCACTGAAATAAACGCTGGGAGCAAGTGATCACACAACATTTAGCTGTTACTAATAAGTGGAGGCAGTGTGCAGGTAAATACAAAAGTTTGTTTCTGATGTTGCCTTCAATCACGTCATGTGTGTTAGAGGAATTGTTATGTAATGATGGATTTCTTGTTGTATTTCTGACTCAGTGTTTCCTCTTTTAGGCTGAGAACAAAACCACTCACAGTCAGAAGGCTGACATGCTGCAAAAGCAGTTAACCATGGAGCAGCAGGACCTGCAGGTGAGTTTATGATTCCTTGTGATTTTCATTACTTCACATGCTTGGACACAGTGATTAAGAAGGGAGTTGTGTGGTTACCAACTCCTGAATATGTTGGTTATGGTTTTTAGCAGTTACTTCTTCTATCATTTGACCCACAACTGTGTCAAGAGGTCATCAAATGTCTTTCACCTTTGGACATATTTTTTCACATGTGGCTCTTCTTCTCTGCTTCTTTGGGCTTTGTTTGTGTGAAGGCAAAGGAGGAGGAGTACAGCAGAAACCCTCGGCCCAAACTACTGAAGGACATCCAGGAGGCCAAAAAGCATATTTCTCTGCTGCAGGAGCAGCTCAGCAAATCAGCGTCACAGGTGCTGGACAAACACACACACTCACCATGACTCAAAGTCTGTTAAAACTGTCAGCGTTTGTGTACTTTGTATGCTGCTATAAGACGGACGACATTTTTACGCCTCCTTCAAGTGATGAAGTGATGACATTTTATACCCAACGTAAACTTCACGGTGGTATCGTCACGTTTTGTGTCCTTTATATAGCAGCGTGACTCAGGAACAGAAGGGCAGATTGTGGCCAGTATCTGGTCAGATACTGAATTGGTGACACCAATCTTGGGTGTCCACCTTGAAACTGTGCTGATTGTGAAGATCTTCTGTGCTGCCAGGTTGAAACATGCGTGCAAAGCCTTCATGATTCGCAGTCTGTAGCTTCTTTGTGTTCTGTCAGAATCACATTTACTGGCCGAGCGTGTGAACACATACAAAGAGTTTGAGACTAACGGACATACATCAGTCGTCCACCACAAGCTCACTGGTTTTATATGGTTGATATTGAGCTTCAGTTGATTGTTACTGCACCATGTGACGAAACTCAAGCGTTCCTTTGCGCAAGATGACTTGACTACATGGTGGGGGCACACAAACACGAAGGCGATAATCCTAGTTTTCGCTGAGCTATCAATCAAACGCAGGTCAGTGCGGGTTCTTCTGATAATCGTGACTGATGTGTCGTTAACCAGAGTCTAATGTGTGTGTTTCAGGATGGAGCCACGGGGTCCAGGAACGGTGAAGCTGAGGACGGGGACAGTGGGTCTCCTCTGAGGGAACAGACTCCGTCCTCGCAGGGTGACAGCGGTAACGACGGGCCCTCGACCAACAGTAACCCCGTGGGTACAATGACAAACCACAGCCGTTAGCGATGGACCACATTACCCAGAAGCACTCTGTACCCACTGGCTCGAGTGTGGTTTTATTCTGGTTCTGTGCCAGCTGCCTAAATGTCCATGAACCTGTTGTCACAACTTAAATGACAGGAGATTTGATGATTTAAATTAACTGTTCAAGTAATTTATCAGTCAGAAAAGCCAGATGCTCACTGGTTCAAGCTTCACAAATATAATTATTTCCTCTGCTGTATTATCACGTTTGGTTGTTGGGATGTTGATCAGACAGGACAAGTAGTTTCAAGATGGGTATCTGACTATTTTCTGACAGTTTGCAATTAATGAATTAATTAAAAGTTAAAGAAGAGATTAGTATGTAATTTCTAGGTGGATGTTCCTGGTTTCCAACAGCTTCGATGTCAACATGATTTTGTACAATTTTAGTGGCAGTTTAAACTTTTCATTCTGTACGTGGTGCTGCTGTTCACCAGGAAACGCTGTTTATAATGTACTAATATTGTGTCAGTACCCAGGATCTGATGTTAAATACAACAGGAAGTCTCTCTGAAAATACTGCTTACCCAGACTCCTTTGTAATAACAGTCCTTTTTATCACAACTTCTATAAATAGGGATGAAATGGTTCTGCTTACCAATCTCTGGGGATTTCCCAGTATTCAGCACCAGACTAAACAATCAATTTGGCTTAAGTGTTGTGTTGTTCTGTGTGTGTGCGCGCATTAATGCTTGTGTGTGCGTCTGTCTGTTTGTATTAGATGCACAGCAGTCCCCTCCCAGAGAGCTCAGGCATAAGAGAGACGCCCTGTCAGAGCCCGGACGTCATCCGGCGAGACGGACTCGACTTCTGCTCCTCGCCCGACACTGAGGACGGCCCTGACACTGTAACATAAATCCTCTCTCTCACACACACACACACACACACACACACACTGAGGCATGCAAGTCAAGCTAAAGTAAAATTTTCAATGGAAAACGGTTGAGCTTGTAATGGCGACATGCGTGCTTCTGTCAGTGCGTATAACCATGCGAATGTATCGCTCAGGACTCCAGTGCTCAGTGCATGGTGGGTGGCCCTCCCTACCCCCTCAACCCGCAGATCATCGGAGCAGAGGATGACTACTTTGACTCTCAGCAAGAGCAGGTATCTAAAGAAACGTTTCCATTTAGGGAAGAAGTTGGTTGGACGCCACATTATCTTCATCTCAATGAACATTTTTAAAAATGAAAATAAGGAGACAATAAGCGAGTCGCTCTGAGTGAATGATGCTGTCATCTGAGGTGCCTGAGGGCTGTGCGTCTCGATCTGTCATTTTGACTGGCTTTTCAGGAAGTCTGCTGAACTGATCCTTGTTTCCTTCTCTGGCAGATTAACGGAGAGTGTAGCTCTTTTCAGAGTGTAGACTTACTGAAGTCTCGGCCGGCTCACCTCGCAGTCTTCCTCCATCATGTTGTCTCGCAGTTTGACCCTGCACCTTTGGTATATATCCAAACACGCACACATGTAACGACACCCATGCTATTAAATTAGTCGGCATTTGGCCGGTTACTTGTATTGTCTGTTATAATGCTATTCTCAGCTGTGTTGGTGGAATTATATACCGTACATACAAATTTATGCTGAAGAAAGAGAGACATGAATGAGCGTAAATGCGATTTTAATGTGAAAGAGAGCGGGCCAAGCATCGACCCCTGTGGAATACCTTCACTGATCTGAAAACTGCTATTTGACTAGATAATGTGTTCGTGTTTCGAGGCAGTGTGAAACACGAAATGAGCTCAGGAATGCTGACAGCAACATAAAAGTCTTTTCTGTCTTCTTCTCTCTGTTAGCTCTGTTATCTTTACGCTGACATGCACAAGCAAACCAGCTCCAAAGAAAGCCGACGCTTCTTCTTGGAATTCCACTCACTCTTTCTGGATCGAACCGCAGTAAGTTCTCCTCTTGCTTTTTCCCCCTCCTTAGTCAATTTCTTCTCTATTAAACCACATTTCTGACTTATTGAATAGTCTGTATTTGATATGGCTCTCAGTCTTTTTCTGGCTGTCTTTCCCAGAATCTTAAAGTACCACTGCCAGAGGCAATTGCAGCTGAATTGGGTAAGAGCTAAAAATCACTGAGTCTCATACATGTTATTGTGCCCGCTTTCTTAAGTAGTTTCATTATGCATACTGTCGTTTCATTTGATTTAATCAGATGCACAAAGAAGTTGACTATTTTTTTGTATCTCTGCACAGAGAAGCGGAGGCTGGAGTTAATCCCAGAGGAGCTTTGCAAACAGTACAGCCAGGTGTTACAGGACACGCTGCTTCCGGACCTGCACAGGAACCTGGAAGATTTCAGGTTAACATTCTGATAAGGATTTAACTTTAAATCTCAGTAGGTTGATATTAAGGAGGTCATATCTCTGTGTGGCCCTGTGAATGATGTCATCCGCGTGGTTGTGTTTCCGTGCGTGCAGACAGAAGCGCAGTATGGGTCTGACTCTGGCTGAAGACGAGCTGTCTAAGCTGGACTCAGAGCAAGGAAAAGAGGCCATGGAGAAGGAGTGTTCCTGTGCTGAACACATCCTCTCCAAGATAGACGATATCCTGTGAGTCCCTGAGCACACACCACCACAGAGACACGCACATGTGGGTTTTCATTTCCTGTATTTGTAGTCTGATTGTGTGTGTGCTTTACCCTGTTACAGACTGACGTCACAGCCCACAGAAGAGGAGAAATGGTGAGACGGGACAGTCAGTATGACGTCTCTTTTAGTTTCTGTTCTGTTTGAATCTGATGTACACTTTACACATGAAAATACCTTAAAAGACAGCAGTGTGACAGGAGCTTGAGTCTCACATAAAGCGATCGTAAGAATGTTGGAGAACAATAATCGTCATATCATCATTGTTGTCGTTATGTGTAATAGAATTATTGTGATGATCAGTGCATCATCATAACACAAAGAAATTTGCAGTTCTACCCCACAGATTTGTGAATATTGCTGTCCAATATATAAGAATCAGCTTTTGTCCTGACTGTGTCCTGTCATGTCGCAGCCAAGCGATGCAGTATGTGATTCTCACCTACATGAAGCACCTTGGGGTGAAAGTGAAGGAGCCTCGTGGCCTCGAGCACAAACGAGCACGCATCAATTTCCTGCCCAAGATAAAGGTCCGATCGCTCGTTCACAAACACGCAAAAATATGCTTTGGTGTCGTGCGGCGTGCCTGTCTGTCTTAGCGTCTGTCTGTCTATAGTGTGTGTGCGTAACTCATTTAATTGTGCTTCACGTTACATAAAATGCTTCAGTTAGAGCCAAATCTTAAACAGATGATTCTGATAGTTTGCTTGGAATCATTAATTTCAACACAGTCGCTTTGTAAAATAAGCATGTGGTTATCCTGAAATGTGATGAACTATCAGCCATGCTTTTAATTATCTGAAGAATCCGTTTGAAATGCTGCATTTCCTGTAAAAAGCTTATTTTAAAGGCAGATGTGTGTTATTTTAACAAGCAGAAGAGTATCAAGCCCGAGAAGGACGGTGAAGAGAAGGTGAAAAAGCCTCGGTTTCCCAACATCCTCGGCCCTCCTCGCCGACTCAGCAGGGTGGATTCCACTTCAGGTGAGGAGAAAACGACCACTTAACCTTTGAGTTTGTTTTCTGTAAAATGTCCCACTGATGTTACAACAAATGCCAGTTAAATCCTGTTCTAAACGCACAAGTGCACGGAGTGTTTGTGAATGTGGTGGGTTTTTGCGTTTGCTCACAAATGTTTTGTCTACCCTTATGCACACGGGGAATTTCCCCTCTGTCGGACTAATAAAAGCCTGTCTTATCTTACGTGTGTTTTGCGCACATGACTGTTGTGCAGTCGGTAAGGCCGTGGAGCTGAACAAACAGCGGTCACCGAAGCAGCGCTCCCAGCCAGCCTTCTGCATCCCCGAGCAGTCAAACTCGTCTGCACCGAATTCTGGACGGATCCGTGGAAATCAGCCCAGCGAGGGATCGGACACCAGCAGCCAGTTTTTACCTTCCACCACCTCCCCTACACACAGCTCGCCCACTGCTCAGGCCTCAGATACCAGCGGACACGACTCAGACTCCAGTAAGATGTGCATGTTTGTGCATCAGGATTTAGCAAAACATCACAAGGTTTACATCAGTGAACTAAAGACAAAAATGAAAATACATGAATATTTGAATGGAATCTGGCATATTAAAACTCGACTTTCTTTATTTTCTCTGTATTGTTCTGCTCCCCTCTTTACACTACAGATTTGTCTCCATTCTGCATCCAGCCCAGACTGAGCGAGGGCCTGCAGCCTGGCGACCACCAGGATGGCGTCTTCAGTCCGACCGGCGCTCAGTTTGACTTCAGCCCCTCCAACTCGGAGCAGCTACAGGAGGAGGACCAGGAGACCTTCAGGTAGTTACAGAGTTTGGGATTTTCTCATTATAATAGAAACGTGCAGCCCGACTTTAAACACTTTTATGATAACCACATACATCAGTATAAACAGTTTTTTATTGCAAAGCAGTAGCAAACAATAGCTTCAGCTGGGGCTGAAGTGGAGCTCACAGGAGTGTGCAGTCCAAAACTCAAAGATATTCAGCTTACTTTCTGACAAGATAAATAAAAGTCTGGAAATCCAGACACTGGAGCAATTTGTTTGGCGTTTTTGCTTGAAAAATTACTCATATTATCAATCAGAAATAGTTTGCATGTGAATTAAGTTTTGCAGCTCTTCATAAATGGCTTTCACAGGACAAATAATCCATCACAGTAGGAGAGAATGTGGCATGAAATTCATCAAAATAAATAACGATAAAACGTATATGATTAATGTGCCACTAAATCTCCCATCAGTCCCTTTCTCCTGCCGCTGCCATCTTTGAAACAGCCTCTCTCTTGTGTCCTCGGCCGGCAGCAGGATGGAGGTGCAGGGTGCGGTGAGCCCAGCTGACGTCCAGAGCGAAGACGACCAGGGAGGAGAGATGGAGTGTGAAGAGGGCCCTCCGAACTGGCAGAGTCTGGTCAGCCAAGACGTCCTGGTGAGCCTGACGCCACAGGAGATCGAACGGCAGGAAGTCATCAACGGTGAGTCGCCAACACTTGACCAATATCAGAGCGTGACATGAAAATGATAAAGTAAAACAATACTGCACATGCCCTCATATGTCTGCGTCTGTCCGACATCAGAGCTGTTCTACACTGAGCGCGCTCACTTGCGGATGCTGAAGGTGTTGGACTGTGTTTTCTACCAGAGGTTGAACAGGGACGGGATCCTCCCCCCAGAAGACCTCAAACACATCTTCATTAACCTGGAGGAAATCATTCAGCTGCATGGTAACATTACTCTCACACACACACACACACACACACACACACACACACACACACTACTACTACTGTGCAGAAGAATTTTGCAAAAACACTTAGACTTGTTGGTTTTTATGAAACTATCCACTAAAGTACAGATAAAATAAGAACAATATATAACAAAATATAAAAGAAAAAGACATATGTATGTTAATGGATTATTTCAGAGTGTAGTCTGTCAGACATGTGTGCGTTTTCCATAAGTGTCTGTGACATGGAACGTCCGCCAGGTGTGAGATCAGAGGTGAATTTTATGTTTACTGTACATATAACACAAATAAATTTACCGTATGGATAAAAATGTGTACGTGCACAGGTTCTTTAACAGAGCAGATGGCAGCAATCAGGAAGCGGAGCGAGACGTCGGTGATTGGTCAGATTGCAGATGACCTCCTGGCGTGGGTAAGAACACTTTAAGTTTACGCAGGAGGCAGATTTATCTCAACGTGAAGCATTAATTTATCTGTGAGTCAAGTAAGAAATAAAGCCGTTTATTTTACGTTCTGGACAGCAGTTTGTAAATTTACATGTGTGTGTGTTTGTCTTTACTCCAGTTCAGTGATGAGGAAGAGGAGAAGATAAAGAGAGCAGTGGGAACTTTCTGCAGTAACCAGCCGTCTGCACTGGAGCTCATCAAGAGCAGGAAGAAGAAAGACCAGAGGTTCTCTTTGTTCATGCAGGTCAGAACAACCCAATCCAACAAACCAGGAAGTGATGCTCAACATCTGATTGGATTTTGATCAAGAGGAAGTCAGCCTCTCCGCCTTCTCTCATCGTAGTTGTTTGAATCCTGCCATTCAGAGCGCGAAGGCGTTTGTTTGTGATGAGGGGACGATGACTGCCAGAGTGAACTGCTTAATGAGAGACAAAGTTAATTCTCGTCCTCAGAAACAACAGTTTGACAAAATAATCCCAACTCAAACCCCACCTGCTTGTATTTTATTGGCCTTCGTCGGTCTGTGCAGCCACAGATCGCTGCAGCAAAGAGTTTAGTGAGCAGCAGTTATCAGTTACTTTATCACTGTCACTTGTCTGGGGCAACATTCAGCAGGTGGCCAGATCTCACATATTACAAAACAGCTCAGCAGCGCAAATGGTGTTCTTCCACTGTTCCATATGTGTTCTGTTTCGTACGGTTTTTGTATGCCGATGTCTCCTTATCGTGTTTCTTCAGGAGGCTGAGAGCAACCGTCTGTGTCGCAGGCTGCAGCTCAAAGACATCATTCCTGTAGAGATGCAGAGATTCACCAAGTACCCGCTCATGCTGGAAAACATTGCCAAGTGCACAGGTATGAGCAGCACAGGTGTAAACGTGACGGAGGTCTGAGCAGTTCTGGTTGAACATCAAGCAACTGTTGTGTGTGTGTTCCCACAGAAGACGGAGACGAGAGGGAAAAGGTGAAGAAAGCCGGAGAATGTTGCAAAAAGATCCTCAATCACGTCAACCAGGCCGTCAAAGAGGCCGAGGACAAACAGGTACAGACGTGACAATATCGGTTAGGGGTAAAGTGACATTTATGCTAATGCTGGATATTTTTTTTTTTTTGCTGCTTTAAAACAACAAAACCAGCTAAAAATCGTGTTTTCTTTTTTTCTCAACAGAAGCTGGAGGAGTATCAGAGACGGTTAGACATGTCGTCACTCAAACAGAGTGAAAACCCCATGATCCTGGAGCTGAAGGTAACACGCCGGTCTGCACTGCGTCCCTGAGTCTCTGAACATGCAGGGCGTACGTCTGGTACAGGATGCTTAGCAAACGGGAGGTGCTGAGTTAGTGAAGCTGTCTGGTGTCTTTTGTTTTACTGAAAGCTGATTCTTGTCCTGCAGAATCTGGATCTGACCAAGAGGAAGATGGTGCATGAGGGACCTCTCTCATGGAAAGTCAATAAAGACAAAACAATTGGTACACACACACACACACACACACACACACAAAGAGGAGCAAAGAGGAGGATGTGCGGATTAAAAGAACATCAACCTTAGCAACAGTTTGATAGATTTGACAAGTTTGTGGCTGAATGAAACACAACAAGTCAGATTATTTACATCCTCCATATGCTGTATGCTGCATCTGTACACACACACATCCACTACCCTTCATTCCAGAGCTGTACACGATCCTGCTGGAGGACATCCTGGTTTTGCTGCAGAAACAGGATGAGCGTCTGGTCCTCAAGTTCCACGGCAAGAATCTGGCGAGTGCCGCCGACTGCAAACACACCTTCAGCCCCGTCATCAAACTCAGCACCGTCTTAGTTCGTCCAGTGGCGACTGGTAAGAATTACGCTCACTCCAAAGCGCTTTTTTGAGTCTTCGTGGTGTAGTGAATCAGTCAGCAGCCGCATGACTCGAGGGATGGTTGTGTGATGTGAAACTACAGGAAACAGCCATGTAAAAAAATACAAGTGTAATCTGTAATGGTATGATATGAAAATAAATCGCTCACTGGAGGTGATGCAGCAGCACAACCTTCCACAATAAAATAAATCAGTGGCGTTCGTGTACAGCAGCAGAAAATACAGCCGCCAGCGCGAGCATCTAGTCTTCCTGTTTTGTGTGTCTGTGCGTGGTTTGTGTTCGTGACTTCCTGCGTGCACATTTCTCACTAAGTCTTGTGTTTAACCGTCACGTGACAGACAACAGGTCCTTCTTCGTGCTGTCCATGTCGGAAAACGGGGCTCAGATCTACGAGCTGATGGCTCAGACGGTGTCCGATCAGAGAACGTAAGTCTCACGCCGCAAACGTAGCCGCGCGTCACCTCTGTCCTCCGTCTCACCCTGCCGTCTCACCTGCTCCGTCCATCCAGGTGGCAGTGTCTGATCACACAGCGTGCTGACGCCATGAAGGCCAAACCTCACGGCAGAGACACGCCTGCAGCTCAGTCCGAGTGAGTCCACGAACTCGTCGCTGATGTGGTTTGATGGTTTGTTTTTGTTTTTTTGCCTTTGTTTGTTTCTAATGTGAGCGTGTTTCAGTGCTGAAGGGGATCCCATTGAGATGCTCAAACACGGGATGTCCAAGACGAGCAAAGATCCCAACAGAGCATCAGGTGGAAGCATCCATTCTTCAGGTAGGCGTCGAAAGGTGGAGTTCAGAAGTTGCATCGTTGTGACAGATGAAGACACAAATATTCTCACCATTTGTTCCAAAAGTGTGATTTTGTTTATGTTTTATATCAGTTTAAACTGAATATCTTTTTGTTTTGGACGGACAAAATCACCTGAAACATAAACAAACTCAGCTTTTGTCTGCTTGCTGCACAGCTGAAGGATACAATGAAAACTAATTAATATAATGATTATCAGTCGCAGTTCCATTCAGTCATAGTTTGGTGTCAAGAGCTTTAACATCAGGCCAAATAAACTTCTTTTTAAATTTCATTTCTAATTTTTGTTATTCAACATTAAAATAAAGACCAGGCTTCAAATACGATCTTTTCCTTATCAACCTTTGTATCCAGATAAAGATGCTGCCTCTTGTCCAGACATTCAAGCTCCGCCGAGCACGAACCCGTTTGATGGCATGAAATCGGAAGACGAGGAAGAGGAGCCGGCCGTAGCAGACAGTCAGGAGGAAGAGGAGGATGAGGAGGAGGTGGATGAAGCTGAGCTGGAGGCTTTCCTGGACGGGCAGCTGGCAGACACGCTGCAGGAAGAGTCACATGAGGGTCTCGCCAAGGAGAACCAAGAACAGAACAGAGCAGAACCCTCCTCCAAAGGCGAAGAGGCTCTCAGGACACGTAAGTCACATTTTAAAGGGTCAGTTCACCCAAATGACAACAGCATATGGCCTGCAAATGGTGTGTGGCTCTCCATGTAGTTTCTCTGTTTTGAGATATCCTTGGCAGAGTGTAAAAGCCTACGAGATGTCATTCACTCGAGAACACAACACATTCGTCTCTTTCCTAGTGGCGATGCTGAAGCAGATTCTTTTCAACCACATGGTGAGCAGAGAGGCAGAGGACTCAGAGGGGACCAAGCAGAGCGGGGCCCCTGGCTGTCAGCTGAGTGAGTCTTTGCCTGTGGTCCCCGAGGGGCCCTCGGGTGCATCTGATGAGAGTCGAGCGTCTGCCGATTCACCGAAAGCCGGACTTCCTGACACAACCGAACGCAACGGTGTGTGTGCAAACAACATGTAGTGTGTTAATTAATGATCTTCGGAGGTGCTGTTGGGTCACCACCATCAGGCTGTTTCAAGTCTTTGTGCTAAGCTAAGCTAACCCCCCATCCACCCGCTCTGCTTCTCCATCCAGGTGGTTTTGTGGTTCTGGATTTCGGCGGAGGCTCCGAGGAGAGCAGCACCGATGACGACGGGGGATCAGGAGCTGACGTCAGCATCGACATGAGGAAACTGCTGTCCTCCTCCTCACAGGCAGGGGGAGGCAGCGGCCCCAACCTCAACAGGCAGCTTATGACCCACCTGCGCCTCCTACAGGCCGACCTGCAGTATCTGAAGGCAAGTGTCTGACAGCCTGTCGTTGTTAGCTGCTTTCTCACACACACACACACACACACACAGTGTTTCTGAAGGTAAGAAACCCAGAAAGTGATGGGAAATATCAGCTGGAACTGGTCGACAAGCTAATCTTCTTGATTTTGTTTTTTTTGCTCATTGAGTCATTTTAACACGCGCCACATTGTGTTTGATTAGCGGTTGATTAGCTGCACCTTTGTTTTGTTGTAATAATCTGCTTCCAGGAGGTGGAGACGAAGTACAACGAGCTGCGACATGCACATGGCGAACCGGCGGCTGCTGACTCGGACGACAACAACGGTGTGAAACACACTCCTCTCCGTCACTGAGAACGACTGACAGATTTTTAGTCTTTTGTATGTTTTGCAGTGAGTCTCAAATGCTTTGTTTGATATTTTTCAGATGGGATTCAGTGATGAAGTACAAGTTTCTTGTTTCTCCATCTTCTGGATGGATTTTTGACCATTTAACACTGATGTCGTCCAATAATGGAGGCTTAATGTCTGATCTCCCGCTTCAGGCATTTGTGACAATCAGTGGGAGACGTTTCCATCATTATAAGGGAATGTTCCACTATGAACTCAAAGTCCTTCTGTGGAGAGGCGCTGTAGAATCACCCAAGAACAATTCAGTCGCTTTCTGCTCTAATATCGACCACATGAATTAGCTTAAACACTGGAGATATGGAGTGTGAAATGGCATGAAGTCACACAGATGAACAGCAGGAAAGCATTTAGAAGTGAAGAGAGACTGAGACGGTAGCCTGAATGCTGCTCTGAGGATCAACAAGGTAGGCTTGTCTCGTTCAGGACTCACTGCTGTAAGCGCCAAAAACAAGTCTGCAATAAGAAATAACCTCTGCTGCACATATTTGAACATGCTTAAAGATAGACGTCCTTGTTTTGCGGCAGTTCTGAAAAGCAGTCGTTGAAAGCCAAAATGTCCTCTCATAAAATTGAAATGCTGTCTATCCGCTGGCTTTTAAATTTCCTATAGCACTTGAATGTGGCATAGCAACAGCTCCATCCCCCCACCTCCGCCTACCCACAGTTCACCAAATTCGTGATGTCTCGCCAACAGCACATAAGATTAAACAGACAGATGGAGGTTGGTGCAGAAACTCCTTGACATGTCTGTGTTTTAATTGTTAATTTTTCAAATGGAGTTTGGCACCCCACGGTAAGAAAACGTTCACTTCACCGTTTTTTACTAGGATGAGATCCCCATTGCATGCTGATGTTTGTACATAGAAATAAGGTTCAGTCACTGCTGGAGTTTTTGGAGCCACACGCCATAAGAAAAGACACTGCAAGCTTTTCAGGGTGTCTGCACATGTGAATTTATTGAATTTCACTTCATCTCAGACCTTTTGTTTCTTACTTGCACCGCCCTCAGTCACAGTGAAGTGACTGACTAACCTGAGTGCAGTTTTCATCATCAAACCCTAACAAACAAACAAACAAACAAAAAAACAGGCTCTTTTATTCCCCGGAAATATTACGAGGAGGTTTTCTCCAGGGTCATTTCACTTTCTGCAGCAGACCACTCATAAAAGCCACCTGCAGTTTGTGACAGCAGATTCAAACGTCACCTAAATGTTTGGACTGAAAAGACTCAAATGTTCACTGGCCACGAGACTGCACTGATGACAGCGTTGGGTTGTGAGCGACGAAACGAATTAAAAAGAACCAAACAAACCGTATGAACGGAAAGGATTCTTATGGACTGTTTTCAGCGTAAAGGAGTATAATGTACAATTGTGATTGTATATCAAAGGTTTTGTGTTACTTTTTTTTTCCTTACACCTCACCATCATGTAATGTTTTAACACAAACTACTTTAAAGGAGGGTAAAGTATCCACACAGCATTAATCTGTTGTATAAATGTTATGATCAAAATGTTCTGTTATGTCACGTTGTTATTAACGCTGTTAACGTGTTTGCTGACACACGAAGCGTCGACGCTGTTAAACGTGGCGGGAAAAGCTGAGAAAAGTGTCACTTCTTTCGGATCCGGTGTGGGCGGTTTGATGAAGGCATCTTATTTATTTTAAAGCCCACTTGCGAGCCCGGAAGACGACAATGAGGAGCATTAAAGGAGCAGTCCACTCCGAAATTAACTCTAAACAAAAGTTCTTTTGAACGTCGTCTGAAGGTCGTGAAACCATCAGACGTGCGGGAGGGAAACTCATCCACCCAAGTGTTGGTTTCAGCAAACACCTGAATGAACTTAACGAACTTTCATCATTTTGACTGGCTAATCCATCCATTCATCCTGGAAAACGACTTTAAAAGATACGATAATAAACAGTTCTTCGCCACGTCGCCCCCCACTGGTTTTCCACCATTCGTTCATACTTAATTTTAAATAGATGCAGAGAAGAACACGTGGTTTTGATTTTGGGGTGAACTGCACCTTTTAAATTAAACAGTCAAAACTGCAGAATCGGCGACGTCCTCGTAGAGCCGCCATTTGTCGCCAACATTCAGCCGTCGTCGTTTTTATGTGGAAACATTAAATAAATTGTTCCGTAAAACACAAGACGTTTCTAAAAAAGTGTAATCTGTCAGGGACTATTTTTAGTCGCGGACTGATACACATTTTGGGAGCTCCTGTGTGTTGGCTGTGTTGTTGTTGTTGTTGTTCTTTTTTTTTTTTTTAATTCACGGAAGCTTCGGTTTCACGTACAACTTTTTGACGAACTTTTACAGCAAGTTAGTTGACATTTGAGCTTGTGATGATGAAAAACTTCCTTCTTCCTGCAGTAAATCTGACACAAACACATCAGCTTAAGTCTGCTTGTGGAGTTAAGCCACAATGTTTTGTTTTGTTTTGTTTTTTTTTAATTATTATTATTTTAAACACAGCTGAACTCCTGGTTGTAAAATCCAGCGCAGAAAAGAAAACCTAGAAAGTACACTTGTTAGACTGGAGTATAAAAGAGAAAAGGAGTATTTCTTTTCTTGAAGTACTGCATTTTGAATCTGAGTATTGACGGTTGTTTACCAGGACCCTGAAACTGAAGCAGCTAAATGGAATTCAGCCATCATTCGTTTCATTTCTTAAAGCTGGAACCACAAAGTGTTTGTCATGAAAATACCTTAAATTAATATCCTTTAAACTACTGGCTGCTCTGATTTCAAACAAATCAGATTTTTATGAGCTCTTCGTGTGTTTTGTACGCATGAGGTTTAATTTTTAAAGCTGTCAGATTATCGTAATGAAGTAAAAAAAAAAAAAGTACCTCAAATTTGTACTTAAAAACAGTACTTGAAATCTTGTACTCACAGTACACCACCGTGAATCAGTTTGTAGTGTGGAAAATGTGTGTGTGTGGATTGTGAACAAAACTTCTACCAGGCAGGGAAGGTTCAGCCATCGAGTTGCATTGTGGGAAATGTAGGCCTCTGTGTTTCTGAAACTGGACCTAAAGTCTCTGCTGCTTCCATGTTGTTCTTTTATTCACATGTTCCTCAGAGATCCACCAACATGCTTTTGTTTTCGTCAGACCAGTTGGGTTTTGAACACCTTCAGAGGTCCAGAAGCCACTGAAGGAGAAACATCCCACTGAAGGTTGGTTCCTGCAGGTGTTTAAGCACATCAAACGTCCTTCAGTCACGCTTATCCGGAAGCCCTTCCGGTTCTTTGAGCTTGTGCTTCTCTCGCCACCTTTTGTACTTGGCCCTGCTTTTCTTGTAGCCAAATCTGGCGATGTCCACCATGAACACCCAGGCTATCCCGTACATGACCACGCCGCCCAGCTTCATGACCAGCGTGGTCCTGGGGGACGTGAGCTCGCAGTAGAACATCACAGTGCCGACGCCCACTCGCACGGTGGCGAACAGCAGGATGAAGAGCAGGTCCACGGCGTCGCCCAGCAGGCCGTCGTACAGGCCCAGCCGGCGCAGGAACCAGCGGGTCTGCAGCAGCGGGTTGGTGATCTCGCTGCCGAAGATGACGCCGCAGGTCTCGCAGCCCGACACGCCCATGAGCAGGGCCAGCAGGATGCCCGCGATGCTGGCGGCGTGGTGCGCCAGCATGACGGGGCCCTCGCTGCGGTTGCACACGCACCAGCCCATGTCGAAGAAGAAGTAGCCCAGGCAGACGGCCAGGGAGAAGGTCTGGAGCTCGGTGTTTTCTGTACCTGGAGGGTCGACGGGAGCGGATCATGTTTGATGTTAATTATATGAATCTGCGTGTACCTGTACTGCGCTTCCACTGCTGCTGTCTTAACGGTTCAATAAACTGAATCCATTTAGACAAACACAAGCGTCCTGGTACGCACAGACTAACCAAAACACACACACACACACACACACACACACACACACACACACACACACACACACACACAGTCTGACCAATTATTAAATACAGTTCAGTTTATTTCTAGTGAAGACACTGAAGCGGTTTCTGACGTTCACTGACCGGCATGTGTGAAAGGCCAGGGCCCGTCTATGAAGACCACGTAGGCTGTGAGCAGGACTATGAGGACCCCGTGGGACAAAGTGACGAGGCGGCAGTTCCACTCGGGCCCCCGCTGAGCGAAGGTGTGGCAGAAGAGCAGGTAGAGCGAGAACCAGCCAATCAGGCTGCAGATCACCTCCAGCAGCGGCATGGCTGTGAGCGGTTATAGCACACAAATGTTTTGTTTTAGGAAAAATCTCTGCGTCAAAACTACAGCAGCGCAATGCTGGCCTGACTTTAGTCTGCACCAAAGGGATGTTTTGACCCACAGTTAGTGTTGTTTTTTGACATTATTGTTGACTTATCTTCCCAAAGTAAAAATACTCTTAACACTGGCTCAGATTTTAAGATAAGTTAAGATAAGATGAACTTTACTGATCCCACAGTGGGGAAATTCACTTGTCGCGGCAGCTCACAAGAACAGCAAAGAGTGCAAAAACAGTTTAAAGAGATAATAAATGAGCACATTTATAATATACATATACATATATACAGATATATATACAGGTGTGTATAAAGGAGGAAAAGCACGAAAAGCTCAGATTTTACCCTAAAACTGACACAACTTTGCTGTAAAAAGACAAACGATGCGCACATGACATCCAAACCCCCGAGAACACACACTTAACATACTTTATTTTTTAGCATTTACAAGTGACATGTCAACATTTAATAGTTTATAACAGTTTATAACACGTTACATTGTGGTTATAAGCAACAACTCGGTTCTGATGAACCAACAGTGACAAAGAGCTTAACAGTCTGGAGCCAAAACATTTTGTGCAAACGCAGCGCGCGTGTTTCACCTGCGCTGCGTCCACACCTCCACACCCTCGCGCTGCGTCTCACCTTCGCTCCCGCTCCTCCCAGTCGTCCTCACGTTCAGGCCGCGTGTACAAACGGACTCCGGCGGTCCATCACTGTGGACGCACCGCAAAAGACAGGAAGACCGAAGCTCAGCACATTGCAGACGGGGACGGGACGACTGAAAGGCCATGTGCAGGCTACCGGTGGCAGTCAGTGGATCCTCTATCCCCTCCCCCCTGGATCCCAGACCTGATCCTCTTAAAGGATTATGGTCTCCTCTGCAGATACCTGCTTTTAGACGGGACGGGTGGCGCGGGGCTGCAGCTCAGTCCCACTAAAATAAACCCGAACTGGAGTTTGCTGTCTCTGCACTGGTCACATAAATTCATTTTATTGAAAAGCACACACACTTTCACACACTCAGTGTTTAAGGTTAAAACTTCACGAACGTGTGGATGACAGCATCACTTACACTCCTCTGGTGCTGACCTCTCGCACCCACAATCAATCAAAATGCCTGTGCAGAAAAACTTTTAGTGCTTGTTTGTATTGCGATTTCTGTGACTTTTAAAGTGAAGGGTGAAACGTGAGTAATCCAGTTTGTCCCACTCATGTTGTGGTCTTTCGAGCTGAGACTAATTCTCTCCATGGGATGAAGAGGTGAAGCTGTTCTCTACACTTCTCATAAACTGGGTGCAGAGTCACAGTGAAACCAGAACTAATCCTGGACTGACAGAAGTGGTTTAACTGACAGTGAAACAGGATGTGGGCGCACAGTGAAACCTTTTCAACTTGATTTTCTAGTGTAAATGTACACACTTTACATGGGACTGCGGCCTCGAACTGAAAACAAAGCTGGATTGTGCAGAAGATGCTGCAGACCCCCCTGCAGACCCGGTCCTGATAAATATGTGACTGAGCAAGGCAGCACAGCAGCAGCTGAATGTAAGCAGTGTGCGAGCAGGTAAGACGTTTTCACACGCGGCTCTGCATTCACTTCACTCCTCTCTGCATATTAATAACCTGTGACGGGAAGGTCAGGTGCTCGCCTGACAGCCCTGCAGCATTAACCCACTTTCAGAGTCGCTCTAATCTGAGTAGGTAATTGGTTAGTTAAAGCAAGCAACTGTCTTATGCAGGTCCATAAAAATATGTACTCAACAGAAAATAGTTTATTGCAATTGGATAATTTGGAAATTAGTTTACAGAACAGTAACAAAATCTACCAACCAACACCTCTAAAAGTAGATCCCATTAATTATTATCTTGTTTGTGTACTAAACTTGGAATGTCTGAGCAAACCATCACCACTCAACGTGTAAAACCTGGACAAAAAAGAAATCCAAACTGGTGAGATACCAAGAAGGTTATTGAGAAAATTGTAATATTAGTCGTCATCTGGGTGAACTGATCCTTTAAATAGCTCGCAAATAACAATAACAATTTACATAACAATTCACCAGCTGTCTATGTTGTGTTATACTAAACTAATCCTAAAATGTGAGACACTTCAATCACACAGGTGGCAGGTAACTTATTATGTTTTATACTCCGGTCCAGTAGATGGCGCAATACTTCGCTAATGAGACGAAGGTTTACAGTAAAGAAAAGCACGGGTAGAAGAAGAATCTTTTTCCTCTTCCTGGGAAAACAAACGCGCGGTAGTGACATTGAAACATATTCTTACTATTTCGGCTCGTTCACATCAGCTTCTGAAAAGAGCAAATTAATTCCTCCACCTGTGGGACACATTATTAAACCTCGGTCTAACAGAAGGCCAAGGTAAGCTCAGTCAAAGTCCGTGGCTGTGTGTGGAAAAAGCGGAGAGAACTGAGGTGAAACTCTGTTCATATTATTAATAATTGAATGTTCCCGGAGAAATTGCCAAACTTACGTTTTTATTAAAACACGATTTATTGCATTAATTGATTGCTCAGGTACCACCTTGCCATTCGGCACTAATCACAAATACCAAAACATCCCTTATTATATGATTACTTTCATAAATTGTTCATTTCACGTGTTAGTTCCTTCAGCTCTGTGGAACCTACTTTAACTAGCATTTTAGCTAGCTTTTACGGTGTGGTGCTAAAAATGTAACATTTTATTAAGACATTGAGCTGTACAGTGTACCAGTAGCAAGCCGAATTTACCAGCAGACCCTCACCAGTATTTAAAGTCTTCGGTATGTCCCAGTATCAAATGATTCATCTTTCGCAACAAGAAAGTAGGATTAGTGTCACAATAAATGAACGGAGTTTGGTGCTGTTGCATTCTCTCTACGAACCACAATACTTCAGCTGTAGCGTTGTAGCTGCAACTCATTGATGCAGAATATTTAAACCAAAGCTGAAGAATTAATAATCAGACAATCTATGTTAAAGAAGTCCTTTACGTTCCAGTGTGTTACACCATATAATGTGTTATGTTTGATAACATTTGTCTGTTTATTGTCTATTTTACACTGATGTATTATATAAAGAGAAATAACTGAAATGGTTTTTAATAAGGGAAATTGCTAGTACAGTTCTGATATTTCTATTAAAATCATGAAGATAAACTCCACCCATAAATGTTTAAAATTGCCAGAACAATAAACATTTGATCTGCCGATTGTAAATTTGTTGTCCAACTGTCTGTTGAAGTTTAAGTTCACCTGTTGGATTATTTCTGCCCCCTAACGAGGACTGCATTGCACTTCATTACAGATCTGTCGCCTGTCTCGTCTCTGTCTACAGGATGGCTTTTCCATGTGTGCGACTGTGCGCTCGACACAAGAGCGCAGGGCTTCAAGTCTGCGGTTATGCGACACTCAGGAAAGCATCCGGACCTGAGGAGAAACGCGGCACAGATCCGGTTTTTCAGTATGTCGCTCAGCACAAAAAGCCCACTCACAAAGTGTTTGTGTGGGGCTTCAGCTTCACTGGTGCTCTGGGTATCCCCAGCTTTGTGGTGCCAGACAGCGGCAGGAAGAAGCCCCGCAAATACCAGCTGACTCCTTACCGGTTGGAGACCGCAGAGCAGGTGAAATTAATGTTGCTGTAGTGAGAGTTAAGATAAAATGTCCAGTACCTGTCAGTGAGTGCTTTACTTCAGCAGTATGGAGTGTTAAAATAGTTTTGTAAGACTAAACTCACCAGCTGCTCCTCTTCGTCTGTTGTAGATCTCTTCTGCCGCTTGTGGTTATGGCTTCACTCTCATCGCCTCCCCAACCAAAGATGTTACCAAACTGTGGGGCATGGGCCTCAACAAGGACTCTCAGCTGGGCTTCCAGCGCACACAACACAGCCGCCGTAAGACCAAGCTGCACTGCTGAAACAAAACCAGAAGCGCTGCTGCCCTTCACCCTGCCTAACCCACTTAAACACTTGACATTTTTTGTGTTTTAGTGTTAGTTTTAACGCGTTCTTTTGAACTTCAGCACCTGCTTCAGTCTCAGCACTCTCTTTAATGTTGGTTTCACCAAAACAATCCCAAGTCAGTTGCTAACCCAGCGTAGCAGCTAACAGTTTAACACAGTGGAACATTTAGCCTCTGAAGGTTTTCGTTCTCAGGAGTTGGAGATGATGGATTTTGTGTGGCCTGCCTCACATCCTGGAATTTTGTGTTGTCTCTGCAGATCAGAGCTATGACTACGTGTTGGAACCCTCCCCGGTGGCTCTGCCTCTCGTCGAGCCTCTACAGACCCGAGTGCTTCAGGTGGCCTGCGGTCGCGCTCACTCTCTGGTCCTCACCGACAAAGAGGGAGGTAAGAGGCCGACTCTTCCGGCAGCAGCGTGAAGCCAAAGTTGGTTGGTCTGCTTGTACAGAAACAAAACATTGTTACAAATCACCAACGTGTTCGTCGCAGCTCGTGCAAAGACGAAGCGCACCAGGTGTTGTGTTGTTAACAGCCACCTGTCACACTGTGTGTCCTTTTACGTCCTCCTTTTACGTCCCACCACTCAGTGAAAACGAGCGATTCGGGCAGCTGTTAAATCTCATTTAAAAAGCCCATTAGGGTCTCCTGGTACTTTCAGTAAATTAGCACAGAGATGCTCTAACAAGCTGCAGCCAGTCAGATCTCAGTGTATGCAGTGTTCTTCATGTTGCGTAATGTTCATAGAATTTTGATTTTATGAGTTCTGTTGAAATTAATTTTCCTTCTTTTTGGGACGTTTGCCAAATAAATTAAAGAGTGATGCTTCCTGCTGCGTTTAAGGTCGTCTTGTGTTTTGTCAGGTTTGTACTTTACTGTTTGGCATTTATAATTATCAGATTTGTGACTGGAGTTTGGTCTGATGAAACAGAAGGGCTTAAATCATCAATCAAGATCTTTGAGAGAAAAACTTTAGTTAGTCAGTCACTGTGGGATGTTATTCACACTGTGAATAAGAGGACAGGACTGTTGCAAATGGAGCTCAGCAGCTGTTTTTCTGCTAATTTATCAGTTTGTTCCATTTTTTCAGGCAGACACTTTTCTCTGACAGTAAATGTCAACTGAAGTCGGTGGGGAATTAAACTAATCAGAATGGAATCTTGTTTTTTTTCACTCTGAAAGGCTTTTAGGCTTGAACTTTTTCTTCAGACTTTGAATAAATGAAGCAACTTCAGTACGAGAGTGAAAATGTTTTGTTTCAGTAGATAAGAAAGGTTCATATCAGATGCCAGACTCAGGACCGTCTGTTCTGTCTGTTTCCTCCTGCAGTTTTCAGTATGGGCAACAATGCGTACGGTCAGTGTGGACGGCGGATCGTTGAAGACGAAGTCTACAGGTGTGTTGCTTAGTCCAAGTCTCAAGCTCTTTCTACTTAATGTCAGAGCTGAAACTATTGGTTGATGGAAAGAAAACAAATGTCCCACTTTTCTCATAATCGATTTATCTTTTCAGTTATTTTTCAAGCCAAAAATGTCAAACTTTTGCTCCTTCCAGGATTTGCTGCCTTTCTTTGTCATTTATGACAGTAAATGAAGAGTCTTTGGGTTTGGGCTTGTTGGTTGGACAAAAGAAGACGTCACTTTGGGCTCAGGGCGACTTTGATGAAGTTTTACAGAACAAACAACTCAAACTTCACAAAACTGGAGTTCTTTTAGAATAATTTAAAATGTGTCACATTCTGAGGTCTTACATTTCATTCAAACGTCCAGAGAACATTTATTGATTTTTAAGAGACTCTGCCTGACCCTCCATGGGCCTCGGAGGTTTTGTTCGTCTGCGAGTTGCGTTCGTACGAATACGAGCAGGAGGCTGTTGAGAGCACGACAGGTGACATGTTGCAGGTGCTGCTGTCCTCAGGTGACTGATGGGTTATTTCTCTGTGTCACGTTCAAACAGCGGCAGTCACGTCATTCACAAGATGGAGGGCTTCAGCTGCCGGGTCGTCCAGGTGAGCCAGCTTTTGTCTGTGCTGTGATGACACGTGGTTTTGGTTGTGTCTGCCCCCCACCCCCTTCCTGCACCAGACCTTCAGATGCTCCCACATCACACACACCGCGTAGCTTGATCACACCAACATCTGCCCAGAGCTGCGCCAACCGCTTTACCTCAAAACCCCATGCAGTTGCACTTTCATCTTAAGCAGCTTGTTTGTTTAATCACCTGTTGGCTGAGCTTGACATTCACACGTTTAGGCTTAAATGAGACTCTCTGAAGTCGCTTTAAATGTGTGCATTTGCATGTAGACATAACACAGTTGAAACGGGATTTAATGTGCTTTTGTTGTCTGCAGGTGGCCTGTGGACAGGACCACAGTCTCTTCCTCACAGAGACAGGACAAGTCTTGGCGTGCGGGTGGGGAGCAGATGGACAGACGGGTCAGTGCACGTGGATGTTTAGAAAGTGATTGCAAACAAGCTCATCGCCTGCTTTGTTTGTGCCGTTTTCACCCCTGATGAAAGGCAAAATTAATAAAAAGTGGTGTAACATCGGCACTAACCAGTTTAAGACTCTTAAAGTCTCTGTGCTCTTCGTCTTCCAGGTCTGGGGCACCACAACATAAGCTCCAATCCGGTGGAGGTGGGAGGCGATCTGGCCGGGGTGGAGGTGAAGCAAATCAGCACGTATGGCGACTGCAGCCTGGCCGTGTCCAGAGACGGACAGCTGTTTGGATGGGGGAACTCTGAATACCTGCAGCTGGCCTCGGTGACTGAGGCCACACAGGTGAGGACAGCAGGCGAGCCCAAGTGTTTGTGGCTCGGCGAGCGGCTTGATGGCTCTTGTTGGGTTCGGCTGCCACCTGTCAGTCAGCTGTCCACGCTGCTCGCTTCACAGCAGTCACCAGTGGGATACTCCAGAACATTCTGATCTGCTTCCGATTGCTTGTTTTAATTTGACGGATTTGAGATGAAAGTTTTAAATGGAGTATTTTTGTTCCTAAGGTCAAATGCATAAACCTGAAGCAGCTGCTGGAGCGAGAAATAAACCGACAAAACTGCTGAACTGCTGAGGCTCTCATGCAGACATGCTGCCAGTAAAAGAAAAAAATGTGTTTTATCAGCTTATGATATTAATTTACTTTAGTCGATTTCTATCAGATATTTACCCTGATGAGAGAGAGTGGGAACAAAACAACAGCAGCAAAAGCAGCAGCTGCTTACTGTGACTGAGCTTTGGCTTTTTATTTCAGATCAACACTCCTCGACACCTTCCTCTGAAAGGCTGTGGAAAGGTGGTTCAGGCAGCCTGTGGAGGCACACAGGTGGCCGTTCTCAACGGTCAGTTCACACACACACACACACACACACACGAACACACCACTGCTGAATGAATGACAGAGCTGCTAATGAAAAGACAAACTGTTCAGATTTATTAGCTGAGTTAAGCAGCTCTTTGGTATAAACGTTTTCTGAGCTCAAACAGTTTGGAGCTGGCTTTAAATACAGTTGAATTTCTTATCTTTGTGGTCGATGGATGCTCTTCTCCCACAATGCACTGCTGCTCCAGAGAAATGGAGGAGCTGCTTTCTTTTGTTTCACCATTTCAGCATGTGAATATCAACACGGGCCTCTCTGTGTGTCTGTGATTCAGAGAGGGGAGAGGTGTTTGTGTGGGGCTATGGCATTCTTGGAAAAGGTCCCAAACTGTCCGAATCGTCCACCCCTGAGATGATTCCCCCCACGCTGTTTGGACGCTCAGAGTTCAACCCCTCAGTCGCTGTCAGCAGGATCAGGTGTGGCCTCAGTCACTTTGCCGCAGTGACAGGTGAGAACGTTGGACTTAAAGCTGCACCGGGTCAGATCTCATCACTCCATGTAGTACGAGGTTCACCGATGCTGCTTTATGAGATTTCAGCTTCATATTTTATTCTCCTGAGCCATTTTGTTTCCAGCAAGGATAAGAGATGGGAACATAAAACTCATAAAGTGCAAAGTGATTCTGCCTCAGCCAGTCTGAAGTGCTGAAAGTGAGGCGCGGGTGTCTCTGCAAGCAGTTTACTGTTGAGTCAGGTAATTTAGTCTGTTTATGGCACTGAACAAAACGTCTGCTGCTGCTTTCTCGTCTGGTTTTCATCTCTGAAAAAAGGGAGCACAGTCTCCTGGAGGAGCAGCTGAACCGCAAAGGACGGACTGATAAAACCTTTGTATTAGTCAGACTCAAACTTCTAAAGCAGGAGATGAGAGGAAATGTATGAAATCTAAAAGTACATTTGCTGAGGTGCAGAACTCAAGCACAGTTTGAAGGTACTTGTACTTTCATTATCGATTAATCCGTTTCATTCTGCCGACAGTCCACAACCCAAACATATTCAGCGTATTGTGACATGACAAACAGGAGCAGTAAATCCGTCCACGTGCAGAAGGTGAAATGTGTTTTTTGCTTGAGAACCACATAAATTAACAGTCAGTCTGCAGTGGTTGAGTAGATTTATTATTTCCATTTTATCCTACTTTCTACTTCTACCTCGCTAAATTCAGAGGGTAAAAACTCTGCCACATTTAAATGTTTCAGCACAGAACACAGAAAACCACAGGCCAGCCATCTGACCCTGTTTCCAGTCTTTGTGCTAAGCTAAGCTAAGCTGCTTCATGTTTTCCACACAGACATGAGGCTGATGTCAGTCTTATCTTCCTGCTCTCTGACGGAAAGTGAAGCGCAACTACCCAAAATGTTGAAATATTCCTTTTACTTTTACGTTAGTGAAAACGTGATTAGAAAATATTTTCAGTTCTGTGATTTCTTTGAGTTGGTAAGAAGAATGAGATGTACCACATGAGTCATTAGTGATCAGAGCCTTGATTATTGATTATACTGTGTTGTGTTCACTCACTGTAATCTACTGTGTATGTAAATATGTTTAACTGGGATGATAATCAGAGGCTTTTGTTTGCTGTTGTTAGGTCAGCGTTTTTATCCTGGGTTCTTATGAACCGTGCTTGTTATTTCATCTTACTCTACACGTCTCAGATGATCCCAGTAAAATGTCTGACTTGTTCCAAACCGCAGCTGCCCTGCGTTGCGGCTCAGCGGGCGCTCGGCCTCGCAGCGGGCTCACGTTTGATGGTTTCTTTGCAGATCGAGGCGAGCTCTTCGTCTGGGGGAAGAATGTGAGAGGTTGTTTGGGCATCGGCAAGAGAGACGACCAGTACTTCCCGTGGCGTGTAAGACAACACTGGTTCAATATTAGTCATGCAAATAAAAGAGTGAAAAGCACGCAGCTGCGGTGCCTTGTAGGAGCAGAAGCACAACAGTTCGTGAGCTTGCAATAATGAGGCTTTTGTCCGACCTTGTTTTTCTTTCAATAAGTAAAATGCACCTATTCTACTAATAATGTTTCTCCGTTGGATTTGCCTTCAGGTGACTGTTCCCGGCCAGGTGGTGGACGTAGCGTGTGGTGTTGACCACATGGTGGCGCTGGTGAAGTCCCTCCTGTGAGCTCCTCAGGAAGAGGATAAAAGGCTGGATGTTTGGCTGAGCCTCCCGCTGACCCCCGGACGCCTCAGGGGGGGCCGATCGGGGGCCACGCTGGAGTCTCGAAGGCAGCTGCTCTCTGCAGGCGACGGGCCCCTCGAGTGCAACATCCTGACAGCGACTCAGCTCGCTCTCTCCTGCACGCAGGTCAATTGTTTTGCTTCATTACAGCTGAGCTGAAATGATGATGAGTCAGTTAATCGATTTTTCAAGCAAAACAATGAAAACGTGACTGATTCTGTGGTTGCAGCTGCTCCAATGTGAGGACTTTTTTTTCTGTTTTATATATAAATTTGAATTCAGTATTTCTGAACTTGCCGGACAAAATGAGACCTTTGACGACGTCACCCTGATGCAGTCACTGAGATGGACATTTTTCCCACTTCGGTTTCTGTTGCAGCCCTGCCTACAGTCATTCCCATCATATGGTTTCTACAGTAATCCCTTGAGTGACTTCAGTGATTAAACCAAAGACTCCTCCAATGAGACATTAGGTGGTGAATGCTGTAAAACTGCATGTTTTTGTGAACGACGTGATTCAGGGTGAGATCAATAGACTCTTGTGGTTTGGGATCATCTCGGACAATTCGCCGTGGCTCGCTGCACGACTGCGAAATGCTCCCCAGTCCTCAAAAAACGTCCACGAGAAACGATTATCTCTCTGCCAGCTGCAGATCGAAGGCGAAGGCCTTCTGTCAGGGAGAAAGCAGCATCTGAAGAATCACTTTTTCAACATGAACCCATGCATACGTGTCGGGCCTATAAAAGCTACCAAAAAACTACAATCATGGCATCCTGACAGCTCGAGTGGGAATAAAATATGATGAATGTTTAACCCCCCCATGCAGGACGAGTTGGTGGGTTGTGCTTCCGGTTTGGTGACCATTTTATGTGATGAACAGAGAGGATGAAGCCACTTTTCACACAGTCGGGTTGAATTAAATACACAGTATGTGACGTGGAGTAAATGGCAGACCTAAGATACTATGCATCCTAATAAATATATTTTTATTTACCACATTAGTTGTGTGTTAATAAATGCTGAAATTATAGCCGTAATGTTTTTGGTAAAGCTTCATTTAAAGAGTCTGTAGATTTCCTGGAAGCGCTGCACTAATTTGGCACTAATTACAGGCCAGTAACGGCTGTTCACTTCCAATTACAGCGTATGAAATAATCAAAAATGCTGACGAACAGTAACTCCTAAACAAAGTCTGCAAATGTATACAAATACCAAAAAAAAAGAATGATCCAACAATACACAAGAAATAAACATCAGATCTTCAATATTTAGGTCATCACTGTACAACATTTTGACTTCCTGTTTCCATTTGTGTCTCACTTCCCACCTCTGCTGTGTATGTGGTGTCGATGGTGACGTAATCAGCACTTGTGCTGCTGCTCACGTGGGTAAAGATGTCAACGATCCGCTTTCAGACCCATCTTGCTTTGATTCTGTGATCTGAACGCTTTTTAATGAGCACCTGAACACGCTAACATGTGGCTGATGAGATGTGATTCAGAACTTTGCCTTCACTCAGTTTGGCTCTTTGTGTCGGTGAGTTTTGCACGTTAAAACTCACCGACACAGCTTCCAAAATGGTGCCAAAGCAGTTCTAAAGTACTGTAAGTTCTACAAATGAATGGCTGTAACCTGGAGTCTTTTAATCAGGTCCACTGATCATGCAGAAATGTGTTTGTCTGCAAGCGAGCGTGCAGTTCAGCACGGGTGGAGGTGACAGTTTCTACACCCCAACCAGCCAACTGCAACAACAATATCCTGCTTTTATATAACGTGTGAGTCATGATTTAGTGATACATGATAGACAACGTAATCATGTATGTCAGAGTATTTTACAGTGTGCTGAGTGTGGCTGAGGTCGGTGCCGTCCCCGTTCACTTCCTGTGTTTTGGGGGCCATTCATCATCGTGACGACTCGGGGGCCCTCAGAGTGTATGGGAATGTTTTTATGACAAAACTGCTGAGTGAGCACAAAACCTCCGACCCGTGGCCCGTCTGAGAGGCAGGATGTGAAGGGTTTGTGTGCTCAGTCAGAAACAGGAGCTTGTAGGTCAGGCCCAATAGATTTTTCCTCCTAAAGTAAAGTCCTGTCCTTGCTTGCTTTTAGAACTTACTCTGCGCTCACAAAGCCACTCGGTCATAAATGAGTTAGCGTACGAAGTCTGTGATGATGCTGAACCACATGAGAAATGTTGATCATCGCAAGCTGTGAGTTAAAATTCCATCCACTCATGAAGACCATGTGATGTGGTTCAAAGGAAAAGGCTAATAAATGGACCTTGAATTTGGACTTTTGTGTCAAACTACTGTGTTCACATCAAGAAAGAACTGTGGTGGTTAATGAATGCAGACGGGCTCCACATTTCAGGGAAATTCACCAGTAAGCTTCATGTTAAGATTTCTGTGTGTCGTTTGACCGGTTGAAGTGTTGCCTCGCTGCTGCTTACGTCACACTCGTGTCGGATTTCCCGCCGGTGACCTCGTGGCTCCACAGGCTGTCAGTCGATCACACCAGTCAAATGATGCGTTTCATTCAGCAGTGATGACTGTTGTCACTGGGAGTCGAGAGCATTCGAACACTTTACTCGTGTACTGAAATTCACCTTAAGTTAAAGTAAAATTACCTGCGAAAAACTACTTTAAATAGCAGGTCATGTACTCTCACTGAATGTTACTGCATTACATTTTTAAACGGTGGCTACGCAATTAGATGTATGAACGTGTCGCATGTAGTTTGTCAATGTGGAGTCAGTGTGAGGGACCATAAAGCTAATCTTAACTGTGACATGTAAAAAAAATACTCCACAAATTATGTTTGCGTTTTCAGCTCGTTTTCACACTTTCAGAACTGCTCTGTGAAGGTGTGTTGTTACCTCCACCCCTGGCAGTGAACACATGTCGGCGAGCCTCAGAGCTGAGCTGTAGCAGATTATGTAAGGAGAAAGATGATCAGGATAAGAGCAAACACTAACATACCATGTCTGCTCCTTTAACCCTGCAGCTGGAGCAGCCCTCCTCCTCCTCCTCCTCCTCCTCCCCCACCTCCCCCCCCTGTGTGTGTGTACGTGCTGAGGTGAGCTGAAGCACAGAAAAGGTGGCATGTGGAGGCACCCGCTCAGGGCTACAAGGACCCGGCTGTTCCCTGCTTTGTTTACTCAGGACAAATAATACAGACAGCTCATAAACCTGCAGGCCGGAGTGGAGGAAGAGTACGAGCCAAAGTCCAGTGTTGGAGATACTGATGGAGGTGCAGGTGTGTGTGTCCTAAATGTGTGATTTTTTTTTCTTTTATGATGAAGTTATGATTTAATGACGTCATGGCTGAGTGCAGTCACACCTCACAAGAAGAAAGTGTTGAGCCGAATTAACGAGATGTTGATTCTGATTGAATTGGCTGAAGGTTTTGCTTCAGTGAGACTTCACGGCTTTATGTGAAAGAATTTAACTTCTGGCACATATTGCTTGACAAACAAAGTAATAAAACCCATCCTTTGGTACAAGATGGCTTCTGTACCCTCATTAGCTCTTTGGCCTATGAGTGACAGTCTGCATGCATCTAATGTGAACAAAAGTTGACTTTTTTTTCCTTGGCATGGTGCTAGTTGAAATCCAAAGCCAAACTACATAATCCTCTGGGGAGAATGAATGTGCACAGCAATCTGCATGCTTGATTTTTGGGTTTTATTTTTTTGTTTGTTTGTCAAAGTGGAAAAACTAAATCATAATCAAAATATTAGGAAACATCCTCTGGGGACAGTGAGGAGACCTGGTCAGGTTAATCATGTTGAAATATGGTCCAGCTAGTGGAGCAACAGGAAAGCTCAGCGGGCCACTTAAATCATTAGGATCCAACCTCAGGGGCCCAAGCATACCAAGTCATTATTATTATTATTATTATTATTATTATTATTTCCTTTTAAGGATCCTATTCTGCTCCCTTAACATCTGTCCAGTGCTCCTCATTTCCTGGTGATATTATGCACTGCTGGTGGCTGACAGTAAAAGTGTGCAAGTATAATTAGGAAAATGCAGTATTACACATAAAGTACAGTACTAAACATGAGAGGAAAACATGTATGTATTGTATGCAAGTGTAGTTGAACTTGAAACGTTATTTTTCATTTTTTTTAATGTCAAAACTTTGATTATTGAAAAAACAAATGCGACTTATATTTAATCTTGACGACCAGTTGGGCAGAGATGTCACCAGTTTATTGATTAAAGTACACATTGGGAGTAACAGTGTAAGTAAAGACAGTAATAATAATAAAAAAAAAGACACACTGGCGAAAACTGATCACTCAACAAGCTCCAAAAAAAAAAGTTTATTTTTTTCACCCACACAAGAAGCTCCAAATGAAATGTTTTCATCGTTTTCTCTGAAATGGAATCAGACAAAGTGTCGCCTGCCTCATGTTTTAACACTGATAAACACAGGGTTTCTGCTAATCACATCTGATCAGAAGAAGGTTGTTGTTGTTGTTGTTGTTGTTATTGGTACAAGGTGGAAAAGAGAGAAAAGAAAACGGTATCGCCAAATGTTTCAGACCAACAGACGTCTCCCCATCTGGACAGGATAGAGTAAACAGCCCTCCCTGTTTTCACATCAGTACAGCAGGCCTATGGGGGGCGGGACCTGCATTAAAGTGCAGACTGGGGCAGGGAGGGGCAACTTCAGGACCTAAACGGACACCAGGGACTTGGAGGGACACGTTCCTTTCCCTGCGTGAACCTTAGCTTATGTTTAGCACTCAGTCATTATTCTAGTACATTGTCAAAGTGGCTCAGTAATTTATTACTATTGTAGATTTGTACATTTTCATCATAGCATTTCTTCTTCAGGTCTTCAGTGGGTTCACACCGTGAGCAACGTGATGACCAGGAAAATACTGTCAGTTTCCTGTGTTTAATGTAGTGTAATCAGTGTGTGCACGAACACCCGGAAACACAGACTCCTGAAGCAAGTGTGTACATTTACTCATTTACTGGAGACAAAAAGGGCTTATTTATCTCAACTGCGAGTGAATTCAAAATTACTGTATAAAAGTGAGACGAGCGAGCGGGCGGTTTCCTTTTTAGAAGCCGTGACGTGTTTTGTAATTGATTTTCACGTTATCGATTAATAAACTAATCTGTCAAACATGACTGTGTGGCCGTTGATTAAGACTGAAAAAAAAAAACGAATAAAAAGTTTGTATAAATAAAAAATCTGCTAATTCCATCAACCACGTTGCTCACGGTGTGAATGCATATTACTTTTTAAAACACTAAAGGAAAACTTCCTCATCAAGATCACCGCGTTTCACCAAACCAAACATCTGAAGGACTCCAACAGTCAGAATCATCAACTGAAAACGAACGGCCACTCTGAGCCAATCAGATCACTCAGCCTGGTGGCCTGTCACGGCTGGCGGTCTCAAAAACTGTCTCCTTCAATTGCACACATTTTAACAAAGGCATCAGTTTAGGCATTCAGACATGTTGGCACTGAGAAATGACCTGTGGAAAACAAAACAAACAAAAGAACCAAAAAAAAAAAAAGATGGAGAGCTTGATATATATATTTATATATAATATTTCTTTTGTTTTTTTGAGAGTACATTCGTCATCCTTCCATGAGAGGGATTATGTAACTAATACAGTATGGTGCTCGTGAGGGTCGGGGAGTGGGAAGAAGCAGCTTTAGAGAGGAAAAGAAACATTTTCAGTTTGGTAAACTAAAGCAACAACTACCAGAGCAGGCAGTGGAGGACCTCGAGTGTCGAGGGAGGGAGGGAGGGAGGGAGGAGGTCCGGGGGTAAGGAAAATGACCGAGTAACAAAGGCATCCCTAACACACTGTCACCCACCCCTCCCCTCCTGCGTACGCCAAGCCACGCTTTGTGGTTCAGTCCCTTCCTTTCTCAGCCGATCCACAGTAGTCCGCTAATAAGCTCTTGGCACTTTTTGGACACGATAAACGTTTGAACGAAATGACTTTGAAAACGGCCGATTGCGTCGTTTTCCTCCGGCTTCCTTCACTGTGCCGTGCTCTTGGTCCGCAGAGCTCCGATCACACTTTGGATGTTTTCTTCGGGAACCTGGAGAACACATGCGGTTTTATAACAGCAAGATATTGGGGCTGGAACTAACAGTTACTATTACTCTTTATTTTTTTTAATCATTAGTTAGTTAGCCGATCTATAAAATGTCACCAGATGCCATCAGAACTGTCCAAAATCCATAAACGATGAATTTATTAACAACAAAATGTCTGGCACCTCTGCTTGAGAAACGAGTGTGGAAACAGTTAGCGACTCATTGATTGGTGGACTACTCGTTACAGGCAGTTTTATTTGTCCAGAGTGGCTCTTACCAGGGCGTGGTCAAACTTGAAGGTACTAATGTAGTAAGCTGGAATGTCAGCCGTCGCCAGGGGCTCTGATATCTGAGCCACGATGCCGCACTCATCTGCAAACAATTCATTCGCTACGTTACTGAGTGACTTTGTTATCATCATCATCATCATCATCACCTGAAGGTGTACTGAGGCCTTACAGCAGCGAATCGAACGTACCCGCACGGTCCAATCAAATGAGCGATTTAAAGGAACACCTTTAGTTGTTAGCTTATCGGCTACTGGGAAGATTTCAGCGTACAAAAGGGTGTAAATAACGTCTGGTAATCAGTTTGACATCTCGGGGCTTCCAGAGATTTTTCCAGATGAGCTGTATGAAGCCATTTCACATCTTCTTTTTTTTTTCTTCTAATATTTTAAAACAAGTTCCCATCTGCTTCAGTTGTTCAGGAGAATCCTGCAGCCCTGGTTTGCTGTGACGCCCCAGAAATGTTGTGGATGAAGAAACTAAATGTGGCTTCCCATCAGCACGGGGGTGAGTAGATAATGACTGAACTGTTCCTCAAAGTTACTTCACACTTAACCCAGATAATGCAACATTCGATATAATCCACCGCAGAAGCTTTTATGTGTCATTTTGAAACATTAAAAGAAATCCTCAAAAAGTCACATCGTATAGAAAATTATCTTCACAAACTGACTCAGAGTGTTGACGCCAACCGATTACAGGCTGCAACGTCAAATTCAGCTCTTTGCTGTATTAAGTGCTTGCTTGAAGCAGACAGGCAGGCTGCGCCAATCAACACCAGCAGATGCTTTCAGGTTTAACACATCAACTCTGAACCTGATAGCTGAGAAAAGTTGTTTATTTGGGGCTAACTGCAGTGCAGAGACGAAGTCGGTGTGGGGTGTGAAATTCTCATCAACTAGGTTGGCGTGATGGAAAATGTTTAGCGCATCTGAAAGATATCGTGCTCAGCTTGCGAGATACGGCTGCAGATCTGTTATTTGTGCATATTTAACACAGTGATGCTGTAGCACCTGCTGTGTGGGGCAAATGTCACATAAAACTCACCAAATCCTAAAGGTTGTCCCCCAATGCGAACCATTTTCCAAAGCTCACCAGAAGCACTAGTGAAGAGGACATTGTTTGGAAACCTTGGAGAGAACAAAGGACAAGGAGCAGGTTTATATAAAAATAACAGTGAGGAGGACAACTTTGTCATCATGTATAAATCGATGAGCAGAAATGCTCCTTCAGCCCCCTTTAAGCCCTCCGAGTGGGTTTGCTTGCCTACATGTTTGACACTGCGACACAATGTAAATCGACCTGTGATGCTAACTGTAGCTGAGAAGGTAACGTCTGTAGCATCGACGAACCAGAAACCATTTGGCCGGTGATATCTGCGGGTTAAACTCCGACAAAGTTATTAATAATTAACTAAGTTCATGTCTTTAATGAGGGGGTACATGTTGTGCCGCTGCTCCTCAGTTTGAAACTGTTTGGAACAAATTATCTGTTGATTCAACCAAGACCTGATGGAGCGGGAGAAAAGAGCAGCAGGATCAACATGGAGCCGCCGTGCTCAGCCGTCAGTCCTGACTGATGATGTGAGAAGCTGGTGGTTTGTGTGTCGGGTTGGTTTGGGGTTCAGGCGGTGTAACGGGTCGAAAAAACCCTGACCCTTTACTGCTTTACAGATGTCCAGTGTACAGACAGGGGGCGCCATCATGTAGCCAAAAATATACATTTCTTCTTCTTCCTCCTCTTCACTATTGTTTTTTGATTTGTTTTCAAGGAAAACAGAAAATGTAAATAACAGAGCAGCTGTGTGACAAAAACAAGCAATTTCATCTCAGGTGGACCTTTAAAAGGGATAATCAAAGGGATCTATTTTGATTAGGATTTTGGGAGTTTAAAGTGGTGCCTCACTCTGCTGTGAAGGACTTCTCTGCTTTGTACCTGGTACAGGTGACAGACAGGCTAACCTCTGACCACTCAGATCAGCAGGTGAATTCAGGTACTACTGTTCAACCCACATCACTGAATAAGAGAGCCAATGTAAAGCAAAATGGGTGACCTATTCCTTTAAGGCAGCACACTGGGTCTTCTTACATAAACGTGGGGACAGGGCTGACCTACATGCTGCAGTAGCAAAGTGTGAACTTTAAAAATATAAGGAAAGTTTTGGTCTAATTCTTAACTTTACCTCCACATGGCTCAAAGACATGACTGACCCATATAACTGATGTGGACAATCTGATCAGATGCTAATGTGGTGGTTATAGAGGGGATCTGCAGCTGCTCGGGTCTCTTTATGGCCTTTCTGCTTAATTAGAGGGAATACTGTGTGTGTGTGTGTGTGTGTGTGTGGTGGGGGGGGCGATGCAGCAGAGAGTAAATGAGTCAGACTGAAGCCCACTGTGACTTAAGTACGTTGCATGTACTAAACTGCTCCACTATTGCTTAGCAACAAACTAATCGCCCCCTCAAACAACAATCATAAATTTGTTTCCCCTGCAGAAACATTATGTTTGTGCCGGTCTTGACAAACAGAGACAGAGAAAAAAAAAAATCATCTTGAAGGAACAAGCAGCGATATAAACATGCTGTTGTGTCGTGAGTGTTTTCTGCTGCCCGACCTCTGAGTTGTCTGTTCGTCCATGACCAGAGAGATGTAGCCCTCGATCAGGGAGAAGGAGAAGAAGCGGATGTGGCTGGAGTCCTCGCTGGATGCTCCGGGCTCCTTTGGCCTGTAAAGAAAGGTACGAGACTCAGCCCTGCTAATCACACACTTAGTCACTGGCCCCACTCACGGTCGTGTCCAGTTACTTTTGGCCCATTTCCATTCTACCCTCTTACAAACTATGAGGTGGTTGCCAAACCGAGCCAAATGATTTTGCTATTCCTAGAGTAGGAATAAGATGAGTTCATTGTCCATAATTAAAGAGTTTGGTCTAATTAAAGAGTTTGGTTTAGACCTGCTCTAATTGGAAAGTGTCATGAGATAACTTTGGTTGTGAATTGGCGCTAAATAAATAAACTGAATTGAACTGAATTGAACTGAATTGTAGGTAACGTCCTGCAAATGACTGCCACCAAAGATAACGTCTCCTCGTTTTCACACACTAAAGCCTTTCACTTTCAGCTCAGAGCTGATTTGAAAGTTGATAACACATTCCAAACAACAACAAACAGAAAAGGCCTTTGTCTGTGCGCGTATTTAAAACAACATGAGCAGATTCTTACCCTCCGGAGTAAAACATGACATCCATGAGCAGGGTGGCTACGGAGGGCAGAGTGTCTGGGTCCAGGCTGGTCACACAGAACATGTTGCTGGGACTTGACAAGGGGTGAATGATGGGACGGGGCACTGAGGAACACGGGAGATGGAATACGTGAGGGTTTAGAGGCAGCCACACACAGCCAAGGAGCATCTTAATTAAAGGTCGTCATGGCGATAACGAGGGTCCAGTCTCAGTACCAATACTCTGTGGAACTTTACTTAAGCTTTTGCATTTTATTCTTTGTCATACCTCAGAGGGAAATGTTGTACTTTTCTTTTTACTCCACTACATATTATTATTTGGTAACTTTACTTACTTTAGTTACTAAAACAGAATATAATCAGCCAGTAAATTATGTTGTCCCGTTAGAGATTACTGTAAGCTCCCCAGTAATCTTCTAATACTAGTAATACTTACAAAAGGTTGCTTTTAGACAAACACACATGCATTAATGTCTGTTTATGCTTACCAAGTTTTGGCTTAACAAAACCGTTGGTGACCCCCAGATCGTGAGCAGCAACAGTCTCCCCGTTGACCACCCGAAGCAAAGTGAATTCGGAAGACAGCGTGTGCATGACCATCGGCAGGTCTCGCTCTCGAACCTGAGGACAAACACGGGAACGAGGTGAGTGGAGATCAAACTCAGAGAGGAGGAAATCCCATTTTCACATACTCGGTGAGTAGTACAGTGAGTTACTGTGTGATCAAAGTGCATGATTTGCAACAAGCAATGGCGCTTGTGTCTCAGCCTCTGATGAGTACAGGAGTACACACACTGCGTTATCAGGACTGTGCAGTACGTCAAACGCCGAAGCGGCTCGAGGAAATTCACTGGAACAACAACTAAGAGGAAAACAAAATGATTTCAGCTAGAACAGAACTAAATACAAATAGACAAAGATAATGGAGAGGATGCAGTAATAAACTCCAGATAATAAGAGCAGAGGGGAGAAATTAGTCAAAGTCACTTCGATTTGAAAGCCACTGAAGTCGGAGTGCGTCTAAGTGTATCAGGAAGTGGATGTTTCTCTAAAACAAAGAAACACTGTGATCATATCGTCCTGATAGGATCCCATAAAAATCCTTTCGCCCCCTCTGGTCTTTGTGTAGCTGCCGTATGAGGGCTGGAAACCGAAGGTCACAAGGTCGCTGCAGACACTAAGATTTCTATCTGTCTTCAGCAAAATTTAGGTCAAAGGGAAATATGGATGAATGGGGGGAAGGAGGGTCAAAGCTATCAAAAACTACATGAACTCACATAAAAAGTTTTTGTTTTAGTTTCACAGGTTTTCCTTTTCTAATTTAGCTGTCGTGCAGAGCAGCACCTGACTGTCATACATAATGCAATCTTCATCTGCCGGCGAAAAAGAAGAAGAGCATGAAGCATAAAGTGCATTTGGGGGGTGACAGAGTGTTTCCTCACTCAAAGTGACGGCTATCCCTTGAACTGAATTGCTGTGTGTGTGTGTGTGTGTGTGTGTGAGGAAGGTGAGGTTGTGTAGCTGCTCTGAGCGGCTGGACTCAGTCAGGACATACTTATGCCTCCGTCTGAATCATTGCATTCAACATTTGGGTCAGACTTTACTGCTTTATGTAACACAAAAGATCCTAACGGTGGAAAGAAAAAAAACAAAAACCCCACACATCTTAAGCTGGTCTGTCTTTCGGTCTGCCCGGAGATTCAGTAATGCAATCCGACACAGCGTGAGACGAGGACAGAGAGGGAATCTGGGTGGTGGGTGTGGGCGGCAGGTTTTTCTCTCTGTTTATCTAACGTATCGATAATTAGGATTGTGGCTCGGAGCAGCCAGCGTGGAGACCGGAAATAAGTCCAAATGATACCTGGAATTCCAGCAAGAGGCTGAGCTGCCGATCCCCTTTACGTAACAGATTATCAACAACGACGCACGTTTTTTCTTTCATTTTCATGAACATGCCAGAGCTGCTCAGCAGGCCTTGTTTTTCCACCAAAGCAAGGCAATAAAAAAAAACACTCCCTGTGGCCAGAAAGGCTTCGGTATGAGAGAGGATTTCTTCCAAAATCAAAGGAAGTTGGGGCTGTGGAAGGTACACTATATCCAAGGTTATTGCACTGTGTGGACATAAACAATTGTGTTGCCAGTGGTTGCATAATAGACAAATAATGCAACTCTTAAAGCATGCTGAGAGCCTGAGAACCGACACAAGTGGCCAGTGACAAGGGACAAATCAAGAAAACTTTACCATCAGCTCTGATCAAATTTACTCAGCATGTATTGCATTGATTATTGGCTTTTTCCTTATGCTATTTTTGCTCGTCGACGTTTGTTTAATACATTTTAAATCCCTTAAAGTTGAAGATCATGTCACTGCAGAATAGGTTGAGGTTGTTTGTTGTTTGTGTCGATGGACTAAATTACTCTGTTCAGCCCCAAGGTTGAGTTTTGTTAGACCAGGATCAGCTTCAACACCTGACAGGTTGTTTTCAGGCTTTCTGTCAAGAGGATGATGTTGATGTGTTCATATATATATATAAACAGTCTTGAAATGTTGCTGATAAAGTAGTGTGTGTGGGGGTGGGGATTATAATCCACACTCACCAGAATGAAGTCGGTCTGATACGTCGACAGCATGAAAACAGAGATGTTGTGGTCGGCCAGCGGTGCGATGACTGATTTAGCGATTTTAGTGACTCCGATGGGCTGCGAGTTGGAGGCGTTGCCGCCCCCCGACACCACGTTAAGGGCCAACCATGTGGCATCGGCAACACTGATGTGCTCTGACTGGGGCAGCTCTGGGAGACGGACAGAGACGGACATAACAAACAGCAACATTAACCAGCAGGTCTTGAGAAGAGGTGACAGATGCTGATTTAGGACGGTCAGACTTGATACCAGACACTTTATCTCTTTATCCCTTTCACTGATTAGAGGTTGTAACACACATGTTGTATTAGTGATTTAACCTGCAGCCAGTTCATGAAGCTTTTTATGCTTGCTGTTCTAAACGCCCAGTGGAAAAATGCAGGCAGTGACACATTTTTGTACACTGGAGTAAACTGAAAAGAAACTGGGAAGTTTGGATGAGCTGTGAGTGTGAGTAATGGCTGTTCCTCATTTTTTTTGTGTGCTCTGGTTCATGTCGGTTTTTATTTTACACACCTACTTTTTATGCTAAATGCTGAGTATGATTCCCTTCCTTTTTATTGCCTGGCATTATGGAAGGTGCAACACTGTCCACAGCCACCACCTCCCAGACTCTGTGTTTGACCAGCATTTCCTCACGTCTGGTATATGATAATTAATCGTTTTCCAAGCAGAAAGGGCAAATGCTGCTGCTTTCAGCTTCTCAAATATGCAGATTGGCTACTTTTTCGAATTACATGTGATAGTTTTTGTATGGGGACTGTTGGTTAAATAAAACAACCAATTAAAGGAACTCCGTTTGGGCTCTGTGAGGCGGTCCTGGCCATCTTTCACTACTTTTTTATGTTTCATAGATCAAATAAGTGAGAAAGAAAAAAATCTTTAGATTAACTGTTAGAAAAATAACTTGTAGTTGCAGCCCTAATGCTCATCTTGCTAAAAAAAAAAGCAAATTAAAAATGTTAACATCTAACAGCATTGTGGTAAGTCTAGCCGAGGCCTTTAATCTCACAACAACTCAGGTTAATTATTAGCCAAACTTCAGTCTAGTTCAGTTAATCCCAAACCTTTAACACACACAGTAGGCTGATCAGGATATTTAATCAGATTAACCTTCTCAGTCTCTTCTGGCAGTTTGTGTCCACCGTTGTTGCTCGGGTTTCTCAGTTTAATGAGTTAACAGAAAGCAGGCACCAGCACACGCAGAGCCAGTCGCCAGTAGAAAATACCTGCAACAGTTATGCAACACCATAGCCTGTAGTCTCCAGGGTAACTGAGGAGGGTCACCCTGGAGAAGGGTGTGTAATGACATGGATTCGCTCAATCAGCCGACCACAAAGCACGGCGACTGGCAGCTCGGCCTCACATCCATAATGACAAAGTGTGCCCAAACACAGGCAGCTGAAGCTACGTGGTGCTGGTGGGAGAACCAGAGATTACACAATGTGATCTCTTCCTGCCGCTTCCTGCCGATCTACGGTTGCCACAGTGACTTTAAAGATCCGCGAAGTGAGGCCCACCTTTGAAGCCTTCCTCGTCGACGATGATGGTGTAGTCCTCCGGAGTCTCCGTCAGGCTGAAAAACTTGCATCTGAATGGGAGAGGGGCAGCAAGAGAGGACGGATCAAACAGTGGATAGAATGAGTGAAAAATGTCCATGCTGGATGAAGACAGAAGTCTGTTCTGCCTGCCGTCTCCTGCAGCTCTGCTGCTCCCCGAGGCCTTCATAACAAACACATCAAAGAGTCTTCCTGCAGAGTTAAGGAGGCAGTTTCATATGAAAAGATGCATCAATGACAAGTGCAGGGAGCAACACAAGGCTGCAGCTATGCCTGCAAAATGTCTACTTTATCATTTTATATTAAATATGAGGCTCACAACCAAATCATCAGTAAAGCCCAGAGCTGCTCTGCTCCTGATATAAACTTCTGTGGGAGAAATTGGTTCCCATCTCAGCAGCTCTCTGACAGACGTGACCACAGACATGAAGTCTACTGACCTGGTGATCCACCTTCAGGTTGTTGTTTTTCAGTGATACATCAACAACTGTTTGATGCTTTGCCATGAAATGTAAAACGGATATTCGTGGTGCCCACAGGATGGATTGATGTTGACTTTGGAGATTCTCTGACATATCATCCAGCACCATCAGCAGGTCAAAGGTTCAGTGGTTTATCTAACAGCTTACAGCCTCACATAGCCGCGAGCGTTGGCTCCAGACTCTTTGTCTTGTGATACATATTTCCTTTCTCACGTCTCATATGTTTGTCCTGTTACAGTCGGACAGTTGAAGATGCTGGGCTGTTGGCTCATTAGTTAACTGAATTTCTGGTTTGATATCATTGCTTATTTTGCACAGCGTCCCAGCTCCTTTGGTATCAGGCTTGTAAATAAAACACAGTCTGGCCCTTCACAAAAACACAAGCTAGCTGTACTACTTTGTATTTTGGAAGTACTTTGCGTTTGCTAATGCAGGTAATGCACTGCCCTAACTTTCAGAAAGCTGACCGATAACTTGTAAATGCAAAGCCAAAGCTGGCTGAAAAAACAGAAGCTGACTCGTACTTTACTTCGCTGCATCACTTTTTTGTCTCTTTTGTTTAATAAGATGTCATTGTGAACAGGGCTGGGAATCGCACAGAAATGTGTAGATTTACATTTAGATTCAATTACAGCAAATTCTAGACTGTAGTTTGTTATATGCTGAAACTTCTGTGTTCCCTTATCAAATGTCCCTTTTGTTAACGCCACCATTTTCTTTTTGAAAAACACATCTTTTTTGTTTCTGTGTGAAATCCAACTGTCAAGACTCAATGCACCAAACCAGAAACCTTCAAAGATGGCGAAGGATACTGAATGTAAGGACACGAATCGGCTTGAAATCAGATCCAGCAGACTTTCTTAAACACAAAAGGGAAAAATCAGCGTGCACAGCTCTACTGTGATAATCACGTCTTTACAGGCCGGCTCCACTGAACGCTCGCACGTCACATTTGGCTGAGAGGTGTGAAAAACAACAGGCAAATCATAGAAAAGACTCATTAATGCTTTCAGCGGGAACAGCAGCGTTTCCTCTCAGAATTCAATAAGCTGTCAAGCGTCACCCTGACTTACAGTGTGGTTTCTGTAGCGCCGGGATATCAGGATGATGAGCGCTGGAGTTTTAATCTCGTGGCTGAGTTAAATAATGCTCCTCGGATCGCGATCGTGTCATTATGAGCACCGCTTAATGACTTACTTTATTCTGTGACAGCGTTCCATTCAGATCAACAGAGCAACGGCAAATCACTGCAGAGATTCTGTCACTGAGGGTGGGGGATCACTAAACAGTTTAGCCCGCATGACTCAAATTCTGTGTGCATGCAAGGAACTTCACAGGGAGTCCTCAGATGAGGGTTGGGGTTGTATGAGGTTAAATGAGTTTATACCGAGAAGGATTACTGACCTCTCACGGCCTCATCTGTGACAGAACACAACAAATGTGTTTGTAAGATCCTTCCCACCCTAGGAAACTTATTGACAATTCACTTATCTTGAGAGTTGTTGATTTAAGCTAATGAGCTGAATGTATCTCCTAAGTGCAGTCATAAGGAGGATATTTCAATCTCCACTGTTTATATTTAGGGCTGGGTATTGATCTGCAGTGTTTTTCTGGCAACAACTGAAATGTGTCAGCTGAACCAAGTAGCAAGAAGTGTCAGAAGCTGGATTCAAATGCCAAAATTTTAAGCTTATTTACTCCGTTCAAAATGCTTTCTGATCTAAGTTAGAGAACTTGTTTAAGTTTAGACGATGTTTTATTTAAGCAGAATTCTTCACCTAAAGCTGCATTAATTGATTTTAGGGGCGGTCAGTTGTCTAATCACACATCCAGCACACGCAGGGAAACGTTAGCATTCACCTGGAGTCGTGTTTCTTGCCGCCTACAGGTCCAGTATTCGCTCTCCTTTTAATTCAGCCTGTGTCTCTATCAGCTTTTTAGCTGCAAGAGGCTTTGCTCATCAGCCAGTTGCTAACTTTGTCTGTCTGCTGTTTGGTACCTGCTGTACACAACCTGCCCAGCGGCTGCTGGAAAGTTTGGTAAGAGTGGAGTGGAGTTTTGGGGTTGGAAAACCAAAAACAATGAGCTAAAAAAGCCTAAAAAGCTTTTTCGTGGTGAGAGGAACCGCAGAGCTGGGTGATGATCCTCTACGAGATCCCATCGCTCGCACCACATCTACTCAGTAGACGTGCTCTGCCTACGTATGCCGTCATTCGTGCGCCAGCAGCGAATCGCATTGCTGCCTCCCACCAGTTTTAAACAACAAAGATTTTGGTCTGTGCAAATGGAAATGATGTACGCGTTCATTTGCATACAGAGCGGGGAAGTGAGGTCCAATCACACGAGGACACGTGGACATGCATTCTGATGCCAGTGTGAACCGATGGCCTTAGAGCTGTAAACGGGGCCTGACGTGAGCCAATGGTGCTTCTTCAACAACATGAGGAAGAAGATTTGGGTTTGGAGGGAACAGAGAAAGGAAAAACCTGGAGAAGAATAGTTACAAACCAGCGTCATCTGAGTGAAACTCGTGTTCTGCGGCCAAATGATATGAACATCTGTAATTGTTACTGGCTGGCTGCCATGACCACCCGAACATCCAACCTCAAATAAAGGTGCACCCTGAGAACCCTGGGAAGTTTTTCTCAGAATTCAGTCAAAAGATAAGGAAGCGCTTGTTTTTCTTATTTCACTATCTTTCCTCAGAACTGTTTCTGACATTTCCTACTAACTTAAAAAAAAAAAAAAAGAAGTGAGAGCAAACTGCAGTCTGAATTGATGCTCACATTCACACTCGCCTGAGCACCTCAAGGGGAAAATTACAACAAGAAAAAGTCCAACATGCAAAGCTACAGGTTCCCCAACTAGGAACCAAAAGTCAGCTGTTCCACTAACTTAAGTTATCAAATAAACGTATGAGTACTCAGAAGTGCAGGATGGGCCTCAAAAATGGAGTGGAAGTGTAAAGCAGCAGAAAATTGCAATACTCACGTAAAGTACAAGTACCTTGTAAATTTGGTTCAGAATATGCGTCACCACCAGTATCCCTTCCTATGTTTTTTCCCCACCTTCAGCTCTGACAAACCAATTATTACAGGCTGACATAAAGTGCAAAGCTACCAGTGTGCCAGCGTGGGAAAGTGGCCACAGACTCCACACTCAAAACCTGTGGTATACTGTGAAGTACAGAGAGACTGATCTGCCCGTGGTAGACTTAATCAGCATTGTGTGAACTCAAAGAGAAATTCTGCTTCCGTTTGCAGCGGAGGAGCAGATTATGGCCATGAAAAGTGACATTGCAGGCTGATGTAATGACCGTGCATCTCAGCAGCTTCTCTTACTGGACTTGTGCAATAGCCGCGGCAGCTGGGGCCGACTATTTTCCACCAGCAAAACATATCAGTTCACACTTCAGGAGGTGGTGGGCAAAGCTGGGGAATCAGAGAATACGAACAAGTTACTGCAATCTTGGCTACGAGAAACGCTGAAAGCTACTTTTAAAAAGCAACTAGAGAATGTGGTGAAATGAAAAGATCACACTAATTAACACTTACTTTATATAACTGTACCACACAATGTGTCTCTAATCAGACAGGGGAGGCATATCCAGCCAGGAGGAGCTGAAAGGGACGAGTTTATGTGTTTGAGTTTAGAAATGATTAACTGATTAATCAGCAATCATTCTGGTAGTCTGTTAACTGTTTATGTCACTTTTAGAAGCATAAGTGTCCAAGATTCTCAGTTTCCTGTTTCTCCCACATGAAGATTAGCTGCTTTGTGTTGCGACCTGCATATGTTTTGGTGGGACAAATCATTTATAAAATGATAATTAGGAAAGATTACTCTTGAGCACATGCTGGTGAACTGCAGACTTATTTACGTGAAATCCAGATGGTAATCAGTCTGCTCTGGCAGGAACTTGGCCTCAGCACTGAGGGAGTTTTGATTATCAGTGCACGGCCTCATTCTCACTCACTTGCTGACTGACTGCCAGCGTGTTAACTAATTTGCTTAGACTAATATTAGCAGACTACAGTGGTAAAAAGCAATATAAAGTACATTAATAAAAAACAAAAACACTGCACAACAGAGCAGTGACAAGTGTAAAGGCCCGCTCTGGTGTCACTGTGAGGGTTATTTAATTAAAGTTTCCCCAGGCTGAACGGCTCACAGGACAGTAAACGCACCATGTGCTGCAAATCCCCTCTACTGTTTGTCCAAGTTTGGTTGAAAACATGTTATAATTTCCCTGAGAGGAGGAAAAACAGGCTGCACACACACACACACACACACCCCCGCTGGCGTCGACCCAGCCACAGATGGCACAAAGCTACAAAATGACACTACTGAACAGGGATAGGCCTGGAAACTGGTGGCAGAGACCAAACACACATTCGGCTGCTCTCAAAATAACACACAAAGCTGCATTTAGAAGCATTGACACAACTGCAGGAACTAGCCGGAGCAAAGCGACATAACACGGATACCTCGTAAGACAAGTACACGCAGCCGCCGGTATTAGTTTGCTATAATGTCAACAACAGCAGTATCCTTACAGTAACGAGCACTGTGCAGCATGGGAAAAAACATAAATGACACTATATGTTTTCATGTAGCTGTCGTGTCTGAGAAGTTGCCTACCTTGTTTTGGAGGCCAAGAAAGCGAGTTTTATTAATCCGTGAGTGCAAATCTGGATCCCCTCTTTTTCTATACTCGCCACTTTCAAGCTGTGCTCTAAAATATGAAGCTCCATCTTTTACGTCTTCTCATTTGAGGAAACGACTAAAGCGTTAAAAAACCTAGATACTTTCAAATAGGATGCATAAATAAATAAATACACACATACGACAGGCTAAGGCGTATTAAATAGAGAAAGAAAGAGCGAGGCAGGGAGGAATAAAGAAAGCAAGGAGGTAAAAACGGACCTGCTGTCAAACCTGCAGCGGAACCGCTCACACTTCTGGTCCAAGGTTTTCAAAATAAAAGGCTCCTGTACAAGCTAGGGAGTATGCCGTGGGGCCGGGGCCGTAGCTATCTAAGTTTTTCCACTCAGTTTTTACTTGCACATGCAAATCATAGAGCTAATTGTCATAAGACAAGCAAAGCACACTGCTAGAGTAACAACAAAAGAGATTACAAATGCTAATAATGAGCCACACCAGATATGAGTTATGCTAGTTGTGCCACTTTCTTTGAGCTCTGCTGGTTGTTGTCAGGCAAATTGTAAAGTCGTTTCGGCCTTTTCTCTGCACCTGGAAATATTTCCAGAAATGTTGAACTAGATAGGTAGATAGACACTTTATTGATCCTGAGGGAGATTCAAGAACTGTTCTGTTCTTTTAACAACACTCTCAGACTCTTCTTGTGCCAAAGAAGCTGGGTGATTAATCTACTTTTTTTCATTTTTTTCAAACATAAACCCTAGCTTAACTCTGACTTATATTTTTTTGGGGGGAATTTTTCTTACATTTATTATCCTAAAAAAGCGAACAGATCAACAGAGTAATTCATAGTTGCACTGGAATTTATATGCAGCTGTTGCTTTGGAAAAAACGCTACAATTTAAACAAAACTTGCAAGATATACACTTCACTATAAAGTAAATCCAAATACTTTCTGAAAACAATTGTGGGACTAGAAATCATTGCCTCAGTATTTCTAAAATCCAAGCTAAGGCCCTTATGGTATGTTGCTGAATATTGGCACATTCATGCATACTTCACAGCACCTTTATTCTTCATTTGTATGGGAATGTACTTAATGTTCGAAGACATCTTGCTTTATACTCTTTTAACCCAGTGCTTTTATTTTAAAACTATAGCGGAAGTGTCTATGTCACCAGCATCCGGTAGCTTGTCGGAACACTTAAATGGGAAAGCAGTGGACCGCTGTTCCCCATGTTTGCTCTCCGACTGGAATACTTGGCAGCTGGTCGGACTGAAACAAACAACTTGCCATTCAAACGAAGGGGGCGGGTCTGCAGTGGGACTGGGCATCATGGGAAATGTTGTTCGTGTTGCATACGCACATAATGCGTGTACAATAATAACAAAACAATATGAAGTACAGAAATGGAGAGGACTACAGTGCACAGAGCATTTAACGTAGAATACAACAAAATATTTAATATAGGCTTCTGTCAGTAATATAATTCAGTATAATATAGTGATAATTGTGACTGATTGATTTACTACTACTGTTACTGATACAGATTACAGGTGTTACTGTCAAAATGCAACTGTGGATAAAGTCAGAATATTTAATGTCTAGTTGGCAGCTAGTGAACATTTGGACCTCAGGAAGAAAAGTGTATCAAAGCTAATCTAAACCAACCAACCAACCAACATAACCACTATTATTACTGCAGTTTTTTGTAAACTGTCGCCTGGCTTCTCTTCCTAATCTTTCATATGCCTAAAGTGTGTTTACGCTGAGCGTGTAATTTACAAATATGCAGCTCGAACACCCAAACACAACACGGATGGGACGGCAGTAAAGGATGTTTCTTTGCTCTTCTTCTTCTTCTTGTTCTCTCATCTACTCCACTGGTTGTCTACAGTGCATTACATGGTTTACAAGACGTGATGATTCTGGTTGTATCTGTCGCTGATTCACCACCAAAGTATACGAATTGTTTCTGTGTTATTCTGTACTGTCTCATCTTGTTCGTGGAGGCGACAGACTACATGCGCTGGAGGGGAGGAGGTTGAACAGCAAATTCTTTGCCGCTGGGGCTCACTTGTAGGTTAATTCACACCTAGACTCAAATCTGACTCCTCTGCGAGGCTCTTTTGTACACTGTAGGTATTGTGAGTCATTGCAGTCCACAGCTGCCCCTTTTGTCTTTTGTTACCACTGTCCCGACTTGTTTGAAACCAGCTGCTGGCGTCAAATTTAAAGTAAGTCAATGAAGCTGATGAGGTAAAAGATGAAACATTTTGTGTTTGGGCCGTTTTCATTTGAGCACCTGTCAGAAAGGATTAGTAAATGATCACCTTCTGTTGTATGTCTCTGGCGGTGTCCAAACGTTTTTGGATTCGGGGTTGGTATTATGAGTACTAATCCAGGTTAAAGGCTACAGGGATTAAACAAGTCGCTTCCTGTCCATCATGGGTTGAGCATTTTGGCCCAGGGGAAGAAGCTGTGCACCAACCTTAAATCCCTGCCTCTAAATCTTAAGCCCCCCGAGCGAGCAACCTTGGAGTGCTTTTTCATCCTGATTTGAATTTCGACTGCTGCATCAAAAATATACCCCAAATTCTGTTATTTCAGATGTATGTAAGCGTCCTCCCTCGCAGAGGCTTAAAATGTATTTTTTGATTGGTTTTGTTACATAAGCACAAGCTGCTTCCTTCCGCCATCCTAACCATATATTTACCCCAAAGGCTCTGCTTCTGCATTTCAAGTTTTGAACCTCTCCGCTGAAGAGCGCGTCCTCGTCGTGAAAGCACTCCGGTGTTAATTGTCTCTCGCCGAGGGCCTCCGTCTCTATAGCGTTTCCAGCCTACACTCTAACTGCAAGAGCAATTAGTTGTAACAGCCCACAACAAAGTAGTAATTAAGCAAACAGAGACCGGAGCTCTGCCACCACGAGTGTCAGTGTATTTGAACTGGAAAAAAATAAGTTTTTCCCTTGTGACGGGCAACTATCCTACTGCTAATCTTCAGATGGGATTTCGAGAGCAAATAGATTCATGTGTAAACAATAACATAAAGACATTAAGCGCTATTAATTAGTGCACTGACTCATTTAAAGCCCTGAGGGGAGTGTACTGTGAAAACTGTGCAATCTTCTTGATGAATATTTATCATCTAATATTATTTATGAGCTCATTCCTGTTGTTTATTATATTTGTAATGACCAATATATAATAGAATAATATAGGTTATTAACATTTTTGAAGAGAGTGAAGAAATCATCAAGATGCCCTCGCCAGCGTAGTTCAGACTCTGCATCATTTGTTTCTTACTGGCAAGCAGCTTTCATATGCAGCAATCAGTTCCTCCCAGTGTACTGTAATAAATCTGCATCTCTTTAATTTGTCTGCGTTTACTTTTCATGTATAATGTATGGCATATTATGTATGGATCGCTTGGAAGCGGACCTTTTATTGCATTGTGTGCCTGTGAGGGAATAAATAGACCTGAACTCGACACAAGTGCACCACCAGCGCATTAGCAGGCTCACTTAGATTCTGCTGCTTTACCGTTCAGCCGCCGGTCGTTTGGTCGACTCTCGTATCCGCTGAGTTACTTGTGGCCTTTCTTTCCGCTCCACGGGGGCATTAAAGGTCGAGCTATCTGGGCCGTACACACACCTGTGGCTTTACTTGTACAATGACCGCCGAAGGAAAAAGTGTTGATTTCTCGCAGACTGTGGAGGGAGGTCTGAGGAGAGCTGGCAGACTTTTCTCCCTCCAGCCGCTCCACTCTTCTTGGCCAATAGATGACGTGGAGCTGGTTTCATTTAACGTCGGCATCCTCCTGGCTGCATCCCGCTGCTTCCCCCGATGCGTTTCTAAGAACATCTTTTGCGTGTTTTTGTTGTTGAGATGTGATGAATCACACAAATGGGCCCATTTCAGACGTAACAGGAGGTCTTCCCTCCAGGGCGTTCATATTGTTCTGACAGTAAGGTTGTTGTCTGAAGAAGGGAGATAAAGAGTTTACTTTGTCATCCTTGCAGACCCAGCACACTGCAAGTAGTTATCGACACTAAACCCATTAGGAACCTGACAGTGGAGTCACCTGTTCCTTCAAGCCCTCACACCAACACAGATTTATAAGTAGTCACTCCTAACAAGTACATGTGTGCACTTGTTTGTCTTGTAGTACAGTAACACCCCATCACATTCAAGTACAAATGGTAGAAAACGTCTCTGTGCAGGTAACGTGATTTCACAAATTCAGGGAAGGTCTGTAAGGCCTAAGTGCTCAGGCTTTAACGGGGACATCGGGACTGGGCTTTCTCATGATTTCACTGGTGCTCTTGTGTCCTACATAAGACATTTAATATGACGTCAAACGACCAAGACACGGACTCACAACAAATGAGTGCCAAAACAGAGGCCTCAGGATTGTGCATCGCGGCAGACAGACATGTGACGACTAGAGATTTCTCCACAAGGTCTCAGCTTGTCAGTCATGTGCTGCTTATGTTTCCAAGACAGAAAGAGGCGTTAGATGCATACGAGGCTGACTGGTTGAATCTCTGCAGCTCAATACACAACCTCTTATTCACGTTCTGTTGATTAATTCATTTTTACGTGTTTTAAACTGAAATTCTGCACATATTGCACCTTTGAGTTGTGAAAATATCGCGTATGGATCCGATATGGACTCCTGTGATTTTTGAAAAGGATGCGGTGCATATTGAAAAGCATCTTCCTCCTCCAACCCGTCACCACGTCTGTGTGACATTAAGTCTTTACTCCTTTCCTGTTAAATTTCCTGTCTTTTTAATTACGTCTCTGCCGGTTTAATGAGCGAAGCCTTTGTGCTTGAGTGCTTAACTCAAAATCTAACTTTGCAAGCAACTGACCTCTGGTGTGCTGCAGATGAGCAGGAGGAAGATTTTTGTACCATATTATCCATGATGAATGTGTGAGTCTACCAGGGTGTGAATCACCAGACGTTTTCCAGAAATAATAAAATCAGATGTTGGTAGTCGGAGATGTGGCCTTTGCTCAGGGATTATGAGAGCCATGTGTTTCAATCTTGGATTTAATCAATTGAATTTGTGGGCGTGAGATATTTTCATCTCTAAATTTAGTTAAAAGTTTTATGGCTGTGAAAGCACTGACTGAAGACTGAGTGCCTTCTGCACCCATGTTCAGTTCCCGTGCTGCTGCTTGGTGTCGTTCAGCAGAGCCTCAGTCAGAGAGGCATGTAAAATGGAGGACGGGGTAAGCTCTAATCTGTTCCCCGTGACCCACATGAAATCCCAAGAACAGCCAGGGTGTTGGCAGGCCTCGGCCCACGTCTTACACCAGTGCTCATAACTGTGATCTGTGTAAACACCATTCTCCATGGATGAATGGACTTTGTACACCTTCAAGAACGCGAAATACCAAAGCCTGTTACCTCAACCTGCAGGTTATATAAGCATCAGCTGCAGGTATTAACCAGCAGTTTGAAAAATGTAAAATGACCTTATAAACAAGTTTACTTTGTAGTGCAGTTTTTGAATTAGTGTAGCATTACAATATTGTTTACGTTTAGAATTGCAAATTGAGAATAAAAGTGTTAAAATGGATGCACCTCCTGCATTGTATTCTGCTTGCACCAGATCTTCTCGTGTTCAGTCTGATTCACCAAACTCTCTTAACTGCGCAAACTTTCTGTAGCTTCAGTCGGACGAATAACAACTGTTCATACACGCTTATGAGATTCCATCGTTAGCATCATACGAGCCACTAAAAGTGCCAAAAGCCAACGGCAAAAAGAAGACTTTTCTTAACTCAGTTTGCTTTCCTGTCAGGAATCAGCTGACATTTTTTGGACTGTTGAGGTTTTGGAATAATGGAGTGTTGGTACACGGGATTGGCACTGATTGTGGTTAAAGTTTGTCTCGTTGTGAATAAGAGGGAGGTCGTCGAGAGGTCTGGACCACTCGTGCATGTGAGAAAACCCGGACTGTGGTGAATGAAAAGTTCTCTTAAATCACTTTTACCTGACTTAAGGACAAATGTGTTTGTATGAGCATGAGACTCATTATCAAGAACATGAACTTATTAACCCCAGCTTTTCGTTTCATTTCCTTATGTCTATGGTTGCATCCGTCTTGTGGCAGGCTGTAAATGCTCTTTTTCCCCGTTCACCTGCAGAGTCCTCAGAGTTGAGCCACAAGAGCCACTCGTTCATCATTTCACGCGTTCTCCATTTTTTAGATCGATGGCTGAGAGCCCAAATTTCCTCATTTGTGTTGTGCTCGATGACATAACTCACAGGTTCAAAATGTCCCCAAAATTTTCACTCCTGACAGGAAAGTGAATGTGCCTCTTCCACAGCTCTTTGTGTATTCTTAAAAAAACATCCTGTAATGCAGGCTGTCAGACAAAATGCCATCTCCAAGATTAATACAAGACACATACAGTAATTTGCTACTTGCTTTCCATTGTTTTCTTCTTCATGTCCTGTCATCCCATAGTGATTGAATGAGTGATGGGATTATCTTTGGGGCTTCAGTCAGCTTCTCCTGTTGGGGCACTTGAGGCAGCGGCTCACTGTGGTTTGTCGTTAGGTTTGACGCGTCACAGATCAGTGTGAATCACATTTCTATCAGGTACCGCGTGATACGTCGCTTCAAGTACCCGAGTTTGAGGGTATTAGCACCTGAATGTGGCTGACAGACAGTTCAGACTCTTTCACTGTTGGTGTGTAATGATTTGCATTCGGGGAGGAGGACACAAAGCAAAAGGCAGCAACACAACTTATTGATTGTTCTTTGTTCCCTGCATGTGAATCAGAGCTGTGCAGCCTCGTGGTTATCTTATCTTCATCTATCTCTTAATGCAAGACAGGGCGCATGTTAGACTACTGTGATGGCTCATTCGCTGAGAAGGTTTCCACATTTCATGTGAACGAATGTGGCACATGTGAGGTTCATTTTGTACGGCACTATTGAAGGATTGATTTGGAAATAAAGATTCGTTGAGTCCTTTAAAGGGAACTTTAGAGCTAAAGGTCAGTTTGCTGTTCGTAGGGAGCACAACTCAGTCGATTTAACGGCCTAATGACATGCACATGTATTACAGGTAGGCTGCTCACAAACTGCAGCCATTAAGTTTAAAATCTGTGTTCCTTTACCAGTGAAACTGCAGGATACCCGTTTGTCTGTCAGCAGCGTCAGCCCGTCAGCCGCTCACATCTAAAAAACTCAAAACGTTCAACTTTGAAAAACGTAAACGACTGTGGTCACGCTGCTTCCCTCTGCAATGACTTTGTTACATCAATACAGTCAGCACAAGGACCTCATTAAACTGTAACTGTTGCACTGCAATGTGAGAAGCCTCATTCGGACAATCAGTCTTCTTCGAAAGCGTCCGCCCACTTTAACTTTAAAAAAATAAATAAATAAATAAAAAGCTTCCTGTGGACGTGCTGCAGAATGTCACAATGTTTTTGTTATGGACGTATCAAATAAATACAGAAATGACGTGAAGTCATATCAAAAATATTCTGCAAATACAGAAAATAGAACCGAAAAAGCACATTTCTGTATTTACATTATTTTGCTGCTTTGTTGCTGAATTGTTGTCAAACAAAAACTTTTAATTTCTTTGCAGAAGTTCTCTTATATTTAGTGTACTTGCATGTTCTTTTAATTTGAATCTCTCTTTAATTGACCGCAACATACTGCTGACTAAACTGTTTATATAATAATACAGGATTCTTTTTTTTGAATAAATCTCTGAAAAGAAAACAACAATAATGGAAACAAGGAAAGACAAAAAGCTGCCCATTTGGCAGAGAACTTAAATATAATTTGAGACAATGCATTTATAGTCATACATTCAACACACCAGAGTAATGCAAACAAGTGCCTGAGTCTTAAAAAGGAAACAAAACAACAAAGGAGAGATTTTAATTCACATCAAGTCACGCTTCCAGATAGTCAATACATCAGCCAAACAGGCAATGCGATAGTGTTCAAAGGTACAAAATGTTGTCCAGAAGAAAGACTGACTCATAGCATAATCTTAGAGCATCCACAGTCATGTATCTTGTTTTTTCTTTTTTAAATACAGAAAACAGTATCAAACATTAGGCAAAGTCATCTCATGACAAAACCAATAACATATGCATGCAGTTTTGTTTTTTTTTCCATAATATTGAGCTTGCATACAAAGGCAGACAGATTACAAAATCAAAATCACATGTCGGTTGTATCCATTACATATTCATCAGAGAGGGGGGGGGGTCACTGCTGGGTCAAGGAGCATATTGAGATGCCAACACGGTTTCACAGCCGGTGTGCGCCTCACAAATCAATGTGGCTGAAGAGGCTGTCGACACGTTAAAGAAAGAAGCGGAAACGTGAGCCGAGCTGATGCGTCCAACGTTTAGGTCGTCGGCTTGGGAGGAGTGATTCCATTTTGTCAAAATCAAATCTTCCTCACAATGAATGGAGTGCGGCGTGAAAGCAACGTCTTAGCTCTAATAATCCTACGTCAGCAATAAAACCGTGGGCCAAAGAGGGTAAATAAAAGGACACGTCGACGCGAGGGCTGTTCCTCGCTGTCCACCAGCTGTAATTAGTGAGCTAAAACGATGTGATTAGAAAAACCAGCCAGCCACGGCGACAGAATCGAACAGACACGCCTGGCCTGTCACCTACAGCGACATGAGGTGATGGCGTGAGGCCGTTAGCCGAATCGCAAGCCTGACGGAAATCCTGAACATTACGTGGGGGCTGTTTGCTTGGCGTTTCCGTGTTACAGTGGAAATTTACAAGAAAGGCTGCGTGTGGGGGTAGCCATGCAGAAAAAGGTCAGAATCAAACTCATAAAATCACAAATACGTGACGTGCATCCCAGCCTGCTAATCTGTGAGGGCAACTTCGGTCCTGGGGAGGTTCTAGGACTGCACAGGGACTCAAACCTCAGCATAAAATATTGAATGAGGGGAAAAAACATAAGTAATTCAAGAGGGCGTCAAAGTAAAATCTTTAGTTAACTCAGCGTATAACTCGAGTGACGTGGCCCCCCGGTGGTTTGCTCCTGGGCTGTGAGTTCAACCATCTCTATTCCCAGATACGTGTGTGCCCAAATACAGAGCTTTAATTCGACATATGAACGATATTAACAACACAGAGCACTAAGCTGCACATTCTTAGAGGATTTACTGTGGAATAGAAGGGGTCAAACGTGTACATTCTGTTTCATACATTTATAGTGGAGGTGCTTACATTAAAAAAATAAAGCAAAAAAAAACAAAAAAAAAGAGGAAAACCTCAACAGATGCAACAACATAGTAACATTATACATACACGGCTAGTATATTAAAAATTCTGCCCTTCTCACCCCGGCCTGTCTTAGCAAAGCTTGCATTGCACGACCGAACAATCGACTTCAGCGAGGGTGTGTTTGCCTTTTCGGCAGCAAACGTCAGCAACAATAGGCTGTTGTAAACAATACATGCTTTTGTTGTTGTTATTATCATCATTTTTTTAAATATATATTTGACGTAAACTTTCTGTTTTTAAAATTCGGCCCTTTTGACAACAGCAGGTACGTTTCCAGCCACATTACAGTTGAAAATGCTGTCAGCGAGTTTTTTTTTTTTTGTTTTTTTTTTTGTTTTTTTGTTGTTGTTTTTTTCCTGTTGAAACTCATTTTGTGTAGTGTAAACAATAAGCTGCACGCACAACCAGAGAGCTGCCCAATCATGCAGTATTGTGGCTTGGACGAGTGATTTTTCACTCACTGAACTTCAGCCTGTTGTTGATTACAGCTGGTCTCTGCCTAGCAGGCTCTCCGCCTCTCACACGGGGAGGCGAGGCTGCGGGATGATGCGATCCCGCCATTTTCGCCTCTGTGCTGAAATTATCCACAGATCATAAGGTGCATACGAGATCTACTTTTACATCCACGTCCTCTTCAGCTCCCGACTAATCACAGACTCAAAGCGTCTTTAACGCCTCACTGCGCTTGTTCGACTGACCCTTCCAATTGGACTCTGTGAGCCTCTGCACAAATTTAAGTCTGAGGCTGACTGAAAGCAGCACTGAGGCCTTGTGCCTTTGATTCATCTCCAGTTTTACTCAGATTTCTAAATGCATATTTGAACTGGCTACCCGCGCTTTTGCGCTGTCAGCAAGAAACCAGCGACTTTGGAGTCTCGGTATGACGACTGAATGGACTTGTGGAGCTTTGACATCAGGATTACCACAAAACCAGGCAGCTCCTCGGATTAGCGGCTGCACTGAAAAGTCAGTGAGTAATCCAAGCAGGTGGTGCTGTGGCACCTGGTGTCGTCTCATGTTGATTAGTCTACACAGAGACACACGGGGAAGCAGGGATTGCTGTGAGGAACCTCGAGGAGGACTTTGTGTTTCATTCCAAACGGTTTGCTTATAGGACAGAAATTTGGTAACGCGTCATCCTGCCAGTTTACGGATGAGCTTATGGCCAATGAGCTGCCAACATCGTTCTCCTCATACATGTTAGGCCTCAGATTTTGCAGTCATTTTGTATTGTGTTTCCAAACGAAGCCCACTGCAGTTAACCGGGACCGAAGGCCTCAGTCTCGGTACGATTTAGCTCGTGTGAAGCACACGAAGGCCTGAAAGTTGTGCAGCATGTTAAGGAGCTTCTGTGCTCCTATGACGTTGATCTCACTTGGCCAAATGACTTGCCAAATTTCCAAAACAAACTGCTTGTAGTGGGCCCAAAGTGTGGGAGCCACGTCTGTAGGAGGCTGAACAACAACAGGACCTTTGCTGTCAAACACTTTTACGACCAATATTAAAGTGCCACATCTTCATTTACCGAACAAAAACATAATCTGTGGCTGATTTGTTTATTGAGCTGCTAAATATTAGAGTCAAGCAGAGTGAATATAAGTGGTTTACATGAAAAGGTGAGAATTGTTCCCCTTAACGTTGCTGCAAACTCCAACAGTGTGAAATTTTGCTACGTCCTTTGATAGATTCTTCATTTTTTTTAATCAACAAGATGGCAGCATGAAGGCTGTTTTTGTGCTGTTTCAGGGACTGATGGATGATTGGAAAATGATTCAGCTGCAGTTAAGGATCTCATTGACTAGAAATCATTTGCTCCTTTTTTATCTTGACTAATCATATGAGAAATCAGAATTATGAGGCTTAAAATTCAACTCTGGCAATCCCTGTGATTCATTTTGTTGACTGAATTTTGAACAAATGAGCAGCCATGCAACCCCTATTGTAAGTATGAAAGAGCCGTTTAACACAAACAAAAGGTTCTGGATATTTTTAAATGAGCCCTGTTGAGAGGAAGTATATTCCCAAAGAGGTGTCTCAGGTCGCTGTGGCCAACAAACCCAGAGAAGAAGAGGAGGTGTTGGGAAAATGAAGGCAGGAGTCCTATCTGGTGGAGAGGGGGTGGGGGACGGGGGCCAACAGGTTGATGACAGGATGTGGGTCTTCAGTCATTTAATGAGCCAGGTAATTCATTGGTCAGCGTGTGCCAGCGCTCAATTTTCTTGTCCTTGTTTTTGAGGCAGTCGAACCAGTGTTTGAGCCTCTCTCCGTTTGCATTGATGCCCAGAGACACACCGCCTGAAAGGAGGCACAAGGAGAGGATGAGTCATATGCTGGGCGCTTAGGGAAACAGGAGATTTACAATGTGTCGCGTTATAAAAGAGTGAACGGGTCACAGCAGATCATTATAGTGTCTTAGCAACAGCACAAAACAGCCGAACGCGAGTCTGGCATTAAAGACGCTGTGATGGGCTGCACTTTCTGACAAAACAGCCCCTTTATTAAGAGTTTACAAAATGTGACAAGTGGTTTATTAATGGTCAGTAAATCATTGGCACAACAATCTGCCTTCAAGGTCTGTTTAGTTGCTGTTCTGTATAGGGAGGGGGGAGAACACCAGTACCTGTATCTGTACCAGTTCAGCCACCTGAATCAGCTGTAGCTGCACCTGTGCTCAAAATGGGGATGGTGCTTTGACTGGAAGTGGGCGTGGCTAACTGGAAATTGTTAAAGGCTGAAACTGACGCAGGCTGAGCAGAAGTTGCTTACCCTAATCCTATTATTTATTGGAAAACTATTTACAGGAAAGAGCCTCGGAGCTGAACTTCAGATCAATGCTTTTGATCACAAGACTAAGAGAGCTTTTTACAGAGCTGGTTTGTATAATGTACAGTGAATAAACTTCAGTCAGCTACCCAATGAGTGCATATGGATATTTACACGTTTTACTCAAATGATTAAAAAAAGTACCCGATATTTGTTCGGGATGCATTTTTCAGTTGAGTAATAATAACAACCTTTATATTCAGTGAAGTTTATTTTTGAAGCTATCAGTCCCATGAGAACAGCTACTAAATGGACCCTGATCTGTGGGGAAAATACATTTATTAAAATACTTGTACTTTACTTAAGTATTTGTATTTTATGACAAATTCTACTTCTGTTCCACTACATTTAAGAGGGAAATATTGTGCTTTTTACCCCTTTAGTTGTTTAGTAGTAGTAGCTTTAGTTGTTGTTATTTGAACAATTTTTCAGACTTTTAAAAACCTAAGATGAGCATCTAAAATGTGATGCATTACTTAAAGAATATTAAACCATCCAGGAGTGTATGAAATAACTAGACTCAGCTCCACTTTGATCAACAACAACACTAAATGCTGTTTATATAATAACACAATGCCGTAATTGTTATCCAGTGATGTTGCATACAGTGCGACAGTCTAACTGACAGAGACATTCAGTCACTTTTATGCTCTAGTGGAAACAGAAAACCTTCATAGAAAGTGGTATCATTGTTGGTGCTGCTGCTGCAGAGACAACCAAATCGCTTTCCATTTTCTTCAGAGCAGAAACTACCAGCAACACAGGACAAAAGCGGGAGTTTTTTTCATTCATTTAGCCTGTAATGGAAAGATGAAAGAAATGGCGCCATCTTCACTTCACCAGTCAGACAGAACCATATTGTGAAGGCAGCGTGTATAAGGAGTCAGTCTTAAAGGCTGATGAAGTAGTTTTTGCTTAGAATTCTTACGTTTCTCCTTTTTCTAAGTGCAGTTTTGCACGCAGAGCTTCTTATTTCTTAAGGAGTGTTTTGAAATTGTGCTGTTGTTTCTGTTATATAAAAAGATGTGACCATTACGTCCACCGCCGCACTTGAGATGAGATTTTGTCACCTGCCGTTTCGGGGTGAACGCTGAGTCTCGCTTACAAATGCCTCATGGATCATAATTTTGAAAGGAGAACAGATATGACTCGATACTGATTGGTTCGGGGGAAAACACAGCAAAATGAGCCCTTAAAACACAAACACAGTGTCAAACTGAACGCTGAAGTGGCAGCTCAGCTTGATTATCAGGCTCGGTCACTGAGGGATGAACAGCAAAACAGTTTGAACTCAAGGTTCGATTCCTTGCTTCCTCTGGAACTTTGAACCACACTTGCTGTCTTTATCAGTTTGCTCAGTTATCATGGACTTTCCATGATTTCAAGAGGACCACGAGTGAAAATTAACTACTGTTTCCAAGGTCAATGAGATTGCTCAGATTGCTCAGATGTTTCCCAGTCTTGTTTGTATTACTTTGACAAAAAATGCTGTCCTAACTGCAGAGCGAGTGCTTTGAAACAGGTTTGGGCACAATGAGCACATGATGGCAGGCCAGTAAGTTTCCAGCATGGCTCAGTGCTTGTTTGTTTCCCAGCCACCAGCCTTTGAGAGGGGCTGAGCAGATGGCACACTCAGCTGGACAGAAAGCCAGTGGTGCTGCTGATGCCGAGGAATATCAGTCAAAGCTATTTAAGCTCTGCAAGCAGAGCTGCCCTGGCACGTTTCGCCTGTGCTTACCTATGAAATCGTTGGACTTTCCGATGTCGTAGTCCCACACGGTCACCTCCAAGGTCTTTTTGGTGAGGTCTGCATATTTTATGTCATAACAGAACTCCTACAGAAAACAGAACAGCAGAACATAAGAACTCCAGTGCTTCCTCTCTTACGTACAATTGCAGCTGCATGTCACAACTTCTCATATTGCAGAAGTATAAAGCCTGAAATGTCTGTTTAAAGATCTTGAACATGTTGAATGGGAGTCCATTCTGCTTCACCACCTTCGCAACAAAACATTCCTCTGCATGCTGTTGGGTTTGCATAATTATCATTACAAACCTGAATGCAACTGACATTTGTTTCATTTTCTGGTGAAATTGATTCTCATAATGCTGAGCGCCTCATTGAGTTTTTATTGTTCCTGTTAGTGCCTAAAATAATATGCAGGTTAATGTTGTTGCAGTAGTTGCCTTTCTCCCCCTCACACTATTTGTTCAGGACACTTATGTAGAAACATTTATTATACTACAGGACTGGGAGAAGTATTTTGATTGGAGCACGGAGGAATTAAATGTAAAATACTTTGTCAGGCACTTTACCAAAATGACAGTGCAATCAATAAAACGCACTGTTCACTAAATCAAACAAGCTTTTTTTTCCTTTATTAATTTGCACCGTGTGAAGGAGGAGCATTTTTCTGCACGTCCATCTGTAGTTCAATCAAGGTTGCTGCTCCGGCCTTAATGAGATCAATGCCTTGATAGGGAGGAGGACCCCAGTGCTCATCTCTGACAGAAAGGCCGAGAGGTGATGGAGGACTATGGGCGTAAAAAATGTCAGAGGAAATGTCAAGCCGCTGGCCTGCGTGAGTGTTTGGCCAGGGCCGTCCACTCGTGTACGGGCTGATACGTCCGAGCCGAGCTGCCCCGTGCAACGACGACCCACGAAAACATCCCTCTGCAAGGCAAGGCTGTGTCCTCAGGGTCTCGGCAATGCATTTCTGATTTTCACAGTTCTTACAGACAGTCATTTTTTAGTTACAGGTGTTCATCTGTGAGACTGAACTGCCCGGCTGCTGTAAAACACTGTTTGAAGGTGTGTTTCTGGCCACCTGGCAAATGTAAATCCGATATTCACTTTACTTTTAGCTCTGTTCTGCTCTCCATTAATGCCAGAGTGAAACAAATGGCTCTTCAGCTGCCAAATGCTCCACTGTGTTCACCAGCTATTTGCTAACAAGTTGCTAAAGTCTTCTGTCTGCAGTTTGGCGCTGAGCAGATGATGTGCAGTGGTTTTATCAGAGCTTTTTCTCCAAAAACAGGTGTCTGCTGCAACTAAAAACATGGATGATTATAACCAAAAGCAAACCAAAACAGACTGAGGGCAGCGAAAAGCAAACAGTGAGCTGAAAGATGCTAAAAGGCTCAACAGAGCTGAGGGAAACTGTGCAGTCGCTGATGATTATCTATGGATTTGTCTCTATTAGCGATACCTTTATATGTAGCACTTTTTCTCCTTCTTGATACAAAATACTGATAAGATGCAGCTTTAAATCCCCTCAAAAAAATTAAAATTAATTATTGTTGAATAAATAAGCATCAATCAAAGTAAAAGGTTTAATAAAAACATCTTTAGGTATTATTCAGTATTTTTTAGCTGACAAAAACCCCACAACTGTCACATTTTTGTTCAAATGTTCCAACCAACGAGAAGAATAAGGACATAATAAACCACGCCACAGCATCAGGGTGCAGAGATGAGGTTAGATTAAGTTTCCTCGCTGCCAAAAAGACACTTGAACTATGTGGATGACTTCTGTGGCACAGACGGGTTCAGTTCTGCTGCTCTCTCAGAAAGTCATCTTGGGATGAATTTTGAGAAATGTGCTCCTTTGCGATCTGACAGCCGTGCCCTCTCAGGACGGCGGGTAACCACCAGAGGCTATGAGGGTTACTCAGCACAGAAAAAGTACCTGATAAACACTCGTCTGAGGGAAAAGAAAACAGGAATAAAAAGTATTAACTGAAGTTTCACAGTTGCGGCTTGTACCTCGTTGAACTCAGGATTGAGCGTCTTCTTCTTCACTGCAGTCTTGTGCTTTGACTTTTTGTTCTCGTCCGGCTTCAGATACCTGCAGGAGAGCAGAGCAGGGAGGGAAAGGGAGGAAGACTTAATCACAGCAAGGGAAAAAAATGCTACGAATTCATTTATTAAACGCCTACGCTGTTCTGATGTATTACTAGAAACCTTCACATACAGCATGAAGCCTCATCTGTACATTTCCGTCCTCTAGAGGGCGCTGTGGTACTGCCCCACATTCAACTGCATTCCATTTCTCACACTACATTACATTACTACATTATCTGACTTTAACAGACTCCACCTGTGCGCTTATTAAAGGCATATTTTCTTCCAGTTGGTGACATAGGTGCTGTTATGTCACCACCTCTAAGAGCAGCTCTTCTGTGTCGAGGTCAGTGTCGGCTACATGATCTGATTTTAGTGTCTTTGTGATGAGATTGCAGAGGTGCATTCAGCTCGCCTCAAAACAATAAAACTGTTCGAGAGTCAGTGCTGCATCACCGCAGTGCAGAGCTCCAGTGTGTAGTTTCTCTGAACCCTAAATCATCAATATGAGTTTGTACTGGTGCAAGTTTAATACCTTTACAGTTTTATGTGTTCTCTTTTCATTTTTCAGTCCAGCGATAAATCCTGCATTCACTGAGGTTATAATGTTTGGTTTTTATTTGAACTGTTTTGGTTAACTTGAAGTTGTAATTTACAGTGCTGTTTGTTTGCATTTAGATGTTTTCAATATTTAGTCTACTACAAATTACAGCCTGAAGTTCAGTCAGCATCTCACTGAAACGGTTTCAGAGTGAGACGGAGTGTATGTTAAAGGCAGACTTGACTGTGATTTGTGTGCATGTTGCTGGTGCTTCCAGAACACGTGAAAGTGCGGTTACTTCTCAGCGTCACTTCACTGCAGTCCATTAGTCTGTGGTGAAAGCAGATCGTTAGCGCTGCTGTTGCTGCTGTGGGTGCAGGCATCAGTGTGCATGAATGTAGAGCCTGTGTGTGTGTGTGTGTGTGTGTGTGTGTGTGTGTGTGCAGGTTGGACTTTTGCTTCTCTTCTGTCTTCATAAATGTTGCAAAAGGCAGGTTGTGTTGCGTAGCCCATTTGGAGAAGGGCAGCATTTTGGGCAGTAAAGCTTTCTTTTAAAACACTTCTGATGAGGTATGTTGGTAGCTCGTCACGTCCCGCTTCATTTTCACGTGTTTACTGGAACCCCCCCCCCCCCACACACACACACATACACACACACACATACTCACACTCTCTCACACACACACGCTTCAATTTCCCAAGGTAATGCACAGACTTGAAGGGAGGGTAAGTGGGTTATTGCTCACAAACGTAACCCCGGGGGTTTGAGGGCTGAAATTGTTGTTGATGAGGATATTGCAGAGAACCTAATTGTTGTCATGTAATGGGACCCCCAGGCAAAACAAGCTAATAGTGAAAGTTGGGATGCAAACGATGCTATTGTGCAATACAGTGGTTTTAAATGTTATTTCGGCTGCAGTTTTGCAGCACTGCCATTATTATGCTTTTGCTCAGCAGCTGTGCGGTGCTAAGCATCTCTTCACCTCTAAGCTTGATGTAATGCACTCGTAGATGACTGAGGAGCCATCAAGGAGGGCACTCGCTCTGTCATCTCTCAGGACGAACTCCACCACCTTGTTCGACTAACATTCGCTTTGAAGAATGTGCCCCGAATTATCGACACAATAGAGCAAAGCATTTACAGTTCCGCTGGCAGCTGTGGCTTGATGCATCAGATGGACTCTTGCTAGGCAGTGGCTGCTGAAAGAGGAGAGAAATCACGCAGCCTCGTCTGTTTGACAGAGTATACATTTCCTTTATTCCCCCTCACATGAGCTTGTCAGTAAATCCATTATCTGCCTGAGTGTCCTTCAAGCTTCAGGGAGATTTTCTCAACCTCAAACGGTTGGAAAATTGTTGCCAGCGCCTCTCCTCCGAAACGAGTCGCGCTTTTGTTCTCGAGGTGTGCACAGCAGAGTCGGAAATTAATTGCACTTTCATTGCTCAGCCAGATGAAAGACTTGGGAAATGTTCAGGTGTGATAAATAGGACTCTCCTTTAAACTGCAGCCCTGCGTATGGCCTCTTGTGCTGTGTGTCTTTCATGCCGGGGATAATCACAGGTAGTCTGCCTCTTTTCTGCTAAAACATCAGCACAGCCAGCTAATCCATTTCAGCTAAACCACTAAAAATAGCATTATAATGACGAGCGTCCGCTGTTCTGAAGAGAGATGTTTGTGGGGAGGAGAGAAGTAATCAGTCAACAGGTGGTTTTCACGTGAAGCCAGCCGAGGTTTGCATATCAAGTGTGTTGTGCTTCCTTAAACTCACAAGTCCTTGTTTCATTGTGTGTGCGTCCAGATTTTTTTTGAGACATGAGGATGGTGATGAAACCGAGAGCAATTTGCTGTGAGATTTGGTGTCAGGTGGCCGATTCTTAACGATCACTTTTTACTCTGGTGCAAGTATTGACAACAACTTTTGTCTGAAATCAAGATCAGTTCAGTTAAAGGGTGGAGTCTTTCCACTCTTCCATAAGAGAGCCAAATTAAATAAATACATGAAGATCGTGTTAGGAAATAAATATTGTTGTAAATATTGAGTTAATTCAGACCAAATATCCAAAGCAACCATAAAACTCATTATTATGAAACTTTGCACAATAACAGTGTTTACTGTGGGTTACTTTTAGTTAATGTTGGTCGTTTTTTATTTCAGAAAGTCTCTTTTCGAGGATGAAAGAATGTTGTGCAATACTTAATATAGCTGAAACACTTAATGAGGTGACCAAGGAAATAAATTAGTGTAAGTATAATTTTGATAGATGATGTCTTTTTTTTAATGTTTACTGATTTCTGACATTTTACAGACCAAGTCATTCATTTTTCAATCAAGGAAAATAAGAATGCTTTAAGTGATTATCTCTGCGTCGTTCCATTAGTTATTGTTATTAAGTAACTTTCAGTAAACATCTGATGGCAGCCGCAAGGCTCGTCACAGCTCGGGTCCAGTTTCCACAGCTTTGTCCATCATATCTGCTGGTTTTAATAACGTCACACTCTCTGAGGTAATTGCTGAGATGTGGGAACACGGCTACAATAAAGTCTGGCGAGTCAGTCAGGCCATCAGACGGGTTGTAAACAAGCTGACAGTTTGTCCAGATTGTCTGAACCACTTTATTTGGAGGTCAAACTGGAAGCGAGTTGACCCGAAATGTCTGCACTAGTCTTTCACTGCACAAGAAGACTCTGTGTGCACACAAATACAGGAAGCACAGCAGGTCACAGTTGGTGGATATTTACAGTGGACAGTGTGGGTGATAAGTTTACAGTTTGGCTTCTCCTCCACATAAGTTTGGCCAAGCTGAGGGTTTGTTTACCACCTGTGAGACTTCGCCTTGGTCATATAACCTTAATAACCTTGTAATCCAGACCTCAGGGATCAGTTTGCTGAGCACAGTCTTAATGATTGCAAAAACCTTGAGCTCCAGTTTCTGTTTGGGTGCTCATGCAAAGTGTAAGCGTACTGACGTTTTGACGTAGGGGTCGGAGAAGCCGTTAGCGTCCATGGCGGCGAGGTGAGCACAGCGAATGATGCCCACGACCAGGCAAGACTTCTGGGTGTTGTACTTGAGAGAAATCATGATGCGTCCTCGCTCCTCCAGGGATTTGTCTTCTGTCTTGTTGACCTGCAGCGGTAAAAATGACAGGATTTAGAAACAATGGCGGACCAGTCTGCCACATGCAGCCAGCCCCCCACCACCACCTCATGAGCAGCATCATTTCTAACTGTTTCTCATTCCTGGCCTCATCATCAAATGGATTTAACCAAAGCTTTAATTTCCAAGACGCTGTTAATCCATGTAGACAACAAAATCATTGCCTGTAAATGTTCTCGCCCCGTAAGCCGTGCATTTAATTCACTTTTTGAACCTCCGGGAGTGTTTGTTTTTTGTCCTGGATATCATAAAACATCTACAGCAGCCACCCCAGACTGGACAGTGTCTTGAAAGTCAGCCCGACGCTGATTGGCTGATTGATGTCATCTCTGTTGTAGAGTTAATAGACTCATCACAATTAATTCGCCGTGTTCTTCAGAGACGAGATAAACATCTGAACTGACACATGACCTGCGTGCCAACAGCGGGCCTGTTTTCATTGCAAACGCCACAACAGGCCGCCTCAGCGATGAGCCCAAATTCAACCAGAGGACCAAACTGTCACACCCAGATTAAGTCAGTTTTGTCTGTTTGGATGATTTCATACTAAACGTGTTGTGGCCGAGGCTCAGTTTAAGCCCGATTCCTGTGCACATTCTGTAACTGATTGGATGGTTCCTGTCCTAATGATGCCATCACCACTCGTCTCAGTCCGTAGAGGGAAAAACCTGCAGTCAACCTGAGAGAAGACCGAAAACTGAAACTTAAAACCCATGAAAAAACACAGTAAAATATGTCCCAACAAATAGTAGCAAAATTAAGCCTATTTGTCATTGAGAGTAGCACAAAATAAAATAACTCGGCGAAACAGGAAATGCTAGATGCTGGGAAAAGAGGCTACAACGAGCTCCACAACCAGCTCGTCTGAAATACAAGAAAAATTCTGTCACAAAACTGGCATCGCATGCTGCTGCAAAGTAATCTTACATAATTTTAAGTTAATTTCATCATAATTTACAATTCAATTTAATCAATTTGTCCTGACATGCTTTACGTATTATGGACATAGTTATTTATCAATCGTTGATGTTGATTTTTTGTCGTGCATGCGTACCTGCGTCCCGGTTATGTGCACCCCTGGTTATAAAGCTATCAGTAATCCACCCTCCCCACTCCTGATGCATCTTTTCCTTATTGTAACATGATCTTATTTTTACTATTAAAATCCTTTAATGCTTTTCAGCTTTCTTCAGATTTTCACCTCTGCGGTGAGATGCTTGGTTTTTCAGAAATGCAGCCTTCTGTATGACTGATTAGCTGATCTGGTGGATGTTCACATGATTGAAGAGCTGCTCCTTCACTGGTATTTTGAACATCTTCAAGCCTGCAGTTCTGACTCCAGCCTTGAGACCCAGTCCTCATTATCCCCCCGTCAGAAACCAACCATGTGACCGACCATCAATCAGCCGAGTCAGTTCTTGCTTAATGGTCAGTGGTTACGTGAGTGGCGAAGTAGCAGTCACCATCATACTCTTATCGTATCACTGTGATTGTCTTTTCCACGTTCTTTCAGAGCTCCAGAGAGCACTTCAAGCTCTCCAGAGAGAAAAATAGATCCTTGAGCGTATTTTCACAGAAATGTGGTTGGGACCCTGAAGGAGCTATCTGAGCTTTGGTTTTTCAAGGGCTATGACCAATGAGTTAAAAATGCAATTTAGCAGCAACACCACCGCAGTCGCTGATTGTGTGAATATGCACTGGGCTTTCCCAGGCATCAGCATTTCTTTTAAAGCTCATATACAGTATAAGGCCATCCATATCAGCAGAGCAAACGCGCAGAGGCTTAACAACTTCAGGCTTATCAAGAGCTACTTGAAAGTGCGCTGACCAGTGGAAATGTGGGGCGCTGGGACTGTGAGTTCTTTCAATTTGGTTTGTGCCTTTCCAAATTGATATTCATTCATTTTTTTATTCTGTCTCATTCAGCTCCTCTTTATGACAAAGTGCCAATTATTTCACACTCAGGCTGAGCGGTAAAGTTAAACTTAAGAGTGATGTAGTTCTGGAAACGTACTTTAAATTACTTTGTTTCTTTGTTCTTGGAAAAAAAAAAATCATCCATGAATCCTCTGACAAAACCTTTTTGTTCTACTCAAGCTTCAAGCTCACATGATTTTCTGACTTTGATGCCCCCTAGTGGTCATACAGAAGACTCTGTGGCAGAAAGCCTTTGTGTTGCTTCCACCCCAACAGATCTGAGTCTGCCACCTGTTCAGGATCTGACCCAAACCCCAGTACATCAGGATGAGTCACACCTTTAAGGTTTGGGTCGGGTTCAGATTTCCTTTCTATTTTCCCTTGTAATTTATTACGACTGTGCCTGTGTTGTCTGCATTCATTTTTGTCATGTTATGAGTATACACAGAACAGGAAGAGGGAAACATTTAGCCATTGTGTTGCATTAATGGATGTGAGCTGAATACCCGATCTGAGTGAAAATCGCTCACCGCGTGCATGAGCCAACTTGCAGCCCAGCTTGGTTCGTATTTCTCCCATATCACCCCGCTCGCTCGATCTTGCTCGGACCCTTGACTTTATCCTAGGGTTATTTCATGCATATACAAACAGCTTTTTTTTTTTTAGGCTCTGGCAAACACTTTGTGGTCAATAATAAATGAGAACGGGGTCATCTCATTTTTCTACCGACATAAACTCATTCCCTTGAAAGATAAAAATCATCACAGAGGCTTTAAAGCCGTTATCTCAACACTTTGTTAATGTTTTATTAATGAAGTATAATAAAATTAATAATAAAGTTGTCAAAAATGACAAAGTGGTCACTCGAAGTGACGAGCCTACAGAGGAATATCGGTGGGATCTGCAGCTTTCAGGAGCTTCACGGTCAGTTTCAGCTCATCGCTAAGAAGCCTTCAGGCATGCTAAGCGTTCTGCTCTTCGTAGCTCCTCAAACACAACATTAACAACATACAGGAGTGGACAGGCATGATTCAGTTTCAAGCAGTGATGACCTCTGTGGCCTCACACATCCTCAGTCCGACATACAACATCCAAAACATCCTCAGTATTCAGAAACAGTGTGAGGAAAAATAAAACGAAGAAAAACACGCAGGAAGAAAAGTCTCCACGAAGACTTCTGTCCTCGCCACAGTCTCGTACTGTGTGTAGGAGACAGCACTCAACAATCTGTCCAATGGTGTCCACAGCAGGACACTAATCACATGTCTCCCGGGGGCTGACTCTCTCTGCATGACTCACAGATGACTTTTACAAGACGTCTCACTGGACTTGTGGACTCGGCATCCGTTTCATCTCGCACGCCAACTCGTTGGAGCCGCCGCCTCAGTTTGCTGTCAAATCCATTTAGTCCTGTCTCTTCTTCTGCTGTATATCCACGCTCAGGACATCCTATTGTTGTCTCTGCCTCTCTGTCTCCTTTAACAAGACGCACTTTGGGAAGTCTGTGACAAACCGAGAGGCTGACAGGAATACAAGAGTATCGAGACAGAAAGCGAGGGAGGAAGCGCAAACCTCAGGCGGCTGGATGGAATCAAGGTCGGCATACCTGACAAGCCAGACATCTTCACAGCACTCAGGGCCTTCTTTTCTACTTCACTCTCACAGTCCAACCATTTAGCCTGGCTGGGCTCTAACAAGTGATTTTTTTTTAAACTGGCATATAAACAAGATAAACCAACAAATAGACACATTTAAAGCTCACACACTCAATTGCTTACCATGTAACACCATTAATCACAAAGTTAAAAAAAACAACAACAACACAACAAAACACTGGCATTGTCTGCCACTGCATTGCATCTGCCTTCCTTCCCCATCTCCAAGAGCCTCCTTTTCCCCTTTACATCAGTCTGCTCAAACACAAAATCAGCTTACAGAAACAAACACACCACTGTGCTGGAGCGTTTGCTCAACATTCTCCAGCTAATTGCACCATTGTCTTGGGGAAAACTCAATTAAGACTGACTAGAAGATGTCCATTAATTGAATTTAAAGCACAGCATAACCGGACACCTCCGACGTGACCGTCTGAACATCACTCTAAACGAATGTAGCCGCAGAGCTTAATAATCTGAGATATATACATGCTCTCGCTCTGCTTCCTGAACTCTGCACACTGGCAACAAATCAGCACAGAGCCCAGCACAAAAATATTCCAAGTGTATTTGATTGCTGCGTTCCAGAACCAGGAAAAAGGTCAGGTGTTATCCCAGGATAAACCAGGATTGAGCCGCTAATCAATTTCAATTTCTTGACGTACAGTTTGAAGTGGGAAACCTTAATTGCCTGCCACATGTGTTTCCCTCTTTGGCTCACTTAACAGTACAATGAGAAATGGTGACATGCTTAAGAGGAACGCTGCTCTTTTTTCTGTGCCACGTGTCATTAGCAGAGCTCTTTGTAACAAGGTGTGGGCAGTCCAGGATCTCAGGCTGTAAATGTGTGTAACAGGAAGCTGGGCCAAAACATATCTCCTGCCAATGTCCTGGTAGGATCCCTCAGATCAACACCTCGCAGAAAACAGTGGGACGCTGACTATTGTGCTGATGCAAGAGAAGAAGCAACGGCTCACAGGGCCCTGGCATTCAGTCTGCACATGCAACATATTCCCGCTTCCAAATCTGGTGTTTTTCTCAGTCCTGTGAAATATCTGCATCTAAAACCAAAAAAAATCTGCTAAAATTTGTGGTGGAAAAAGAAAATCCAAATTATTATTACAACCTAGCAAGGGTTCAACAATCAAAACTCTGACCCACCCAACACTTCAACTGCACCCAACTGCATAGACTGATAGTGAAGATATACATTTTGTTGGACCCGGGAGGCTACACAGACAGTCATGTGCCTGTGAAAACAGCAAACTGTTTGCTAATAGGTTTCCCACAGGAAAACAGGTGATAATATGTCTGTGTTGTGTTTACAGCTTATGTCCACTGCCTGCAAGTGGCCAAAAACAGTCAGCTGTTGCAGGTTTAATGTACACAAATCTTTATACTGGTTGCTCGAGCAGCGAGAAGAATTCAGTCCCTCATCGGCTTCCAATGGAAATTTATGCAGCAGCCAACTGAAGCAATCGTACTGTAAGAGAGGATTTTGACCTGATGGGGTTGTTGATATAACAACGTATCCTCTAGGGATCATGAACGTCCATATTTTCACAGTCATAATTTCTTGCTGTGGACTAAACTTTCCCACCCTGAAGCCCCTCCACTAATGGACCATAACCTTTTGTGTGCCCTCTCCAACAGTTCACCGCAGTAGCATCATTACTGCTGCTGCTGAGCTTGGAGGGCACACAAATCAACAGATTTTAAACACTGCTTTTACATGCACTGCAACAAGACGGAGCTCCATTCCAACACAGGAATTAAACCTCAAAAAGCCAACAGGCTGAGCTACAATTTGGTGGTCATCCCTTACAGTTAAGCCTTTCATTGTCCAACTGAGCTGCGGGAATAGAGAAATGTATTGCACAGAGACACTGATCCAAGATTCATTGCCAGATTAGGCTGCTGGCTCTTACGCTGCTCGAGCCTTCTCGCTCTCCACTGCTGCCAGTGCTGAGGGCAGATCCAGAGTCAAGTGTGGCAGGCACATCCATTAGATAGAAATGGGTGACTGGTCACAATGTGACCACCCAAAGCGAGGACACAGCTGTTCAGGTACCTTGAGGTTACCAAAACATACAAACAGTTCTTCTTTTTTTTCTTTTTAAGACATTTATGCGAGCGTGTTTGGACATTTTCTGTATTTTGTGGTGGCAACTGCGGAACAATTTGCGGTTTCATGAATTGTTAATTTTAAAGCACTGAATATATTGTCACTGTACTGTTTGCAGTTGAATTCATGTCAAAAAAATGAGCACATTCTGTGTTATGTTTTACACCGCGTCCCAACTTCTTGGCAGTTGGCGTGGCATCAGTGGCAGGGACGGAGGCACTGCAAATATGAGTAGTTCAGACCCGTCAGGCTTGTATGTTGAAACTTGCGCAGCGAAATAAAGTCGCAGTGTGTTCACAGTCATTTGAGTGATTTACTGACAGGAGATAAATCAATTAAAGTGGTATGAATTCAGGCTTTTAGACTACGTCTAATCATAGTGTTTGGCATTGCTTTGACTACATTTCATGGTGTGACAGGTTCATTCCACAGGAGCACTGGCTGACTTGATTTGTTTATGAGCTGGACAAGCCGGTCAAAATGCCCCACTGGCAGCCCAAAACCATCAATAAGAGAGACTCTGCTAGCCGCTGCATGAGATGATTAAAAGGCCGGTGCTCTATTCTCCCCAGCACTGCAAACAACAGCTTGTGTTCATGCAGAACTCCTTATCTGCTCCTTCAAGAGCAAGCAGAGCTGAAAGCTTTCTGCCCCGAGCTCTTCCTCTCTGAAACCAGCCGTGGTCATAGCTTCCCTTCGCCTCAAGGCATTTCTGTGTGAAAATTGCCAAACTGTGCTTTATACTCTCCAGCGCTGAGGTGAGACATATGACAGGGTGGTGCAAACTAGCAGAGCGGCCTGGCTGAGACAGAGCCGACATGCCGACAAAAAAAACAAAACGAAACACAATGATGGAGTTTGACACAAACACCTGCTCTCGAAGCCACTGCATGCTGTGGTGGTCTGAGCTTCAAATCATTTTCACATTTAGCTAAGGTGAAGGTATGAATTCAGCCAGAAACATCACGTAACCCACTGGCAGGATGTGCTTTTACTGAGGTGGAGGCCATGAGTGTACCTGACCGACAGAGTCTGTTGTAGCTATCCAAACTGATGACGATGTGCAGTGTTTTTCTCCCTCTGAGGAGGTCTTCGGCAACTTCAGCTCGTGAGTCATCACATTGCAGATTCTGATGTGTACCACAAATGTGTGGAGATGTAATGTTGCAAACTAACATTGATTTAACAATCCCACGACAATTAAAAAAAAAAAAAAAAGAAACTGTTTAGGTTTTGTGCTACTGATCAAACATTAAAGTCAGAAGAGTCAAGAAATGTGAAATCCAGGCTCGTACATATTATTCTGTAATGAAACCTTGTTTACATAAAATAAAGAAAACCTACAGTCTGGAGTGCTCTTAGCAAACAGATTATTCCCCACGTCAGTTCCCTTCCAGTGATTTCCTGATCGGTTTCTTGCTTAACGTTTAGACACACAGCAGACGCTGTGATTGGTTTAAATCCCATGTATAATATGGGATTTAAACCAATCACATATTAGACATGGTTGTTCATGACTACGCAGCACGTAGCAACAATCCAACGCAGCCAACACACACAGGAAATACTTCTGCATTATACCATACAGCACAGAATATTTTTTTAATTAGAAATATTAATAAACACATTTAAGCTAGTAGTATAGTATATATAATAGTATTGTATAGTATAGAATGTCATAGTAAATAGTGGACAGATTGATATATTTTATTTCAAATGTAAATAAAACTGAAACAAGACAAACAAAAAGCAAACAACACAACATCCAGGGGCAGCCGTGGCCTAGAGGTTGGAGAAGTGGCTTGTGATCGGAAGGTTGCTGGTTCAACCCCCCCCCATTAGCCGGCTGATGTGCCCTTGAGCAAGACACTTAACCCCCAATATGTGCTCCCTGGGCGCTTGATGCAGCCCACTGCTCCTGTGTGTTTCACTGCATGTTGCATGTGTGTGTGTTTCAATCAGTGATGGGTTAAATGCAGAGAAGTTCCAGCTTGGGATTAATAAAGTAACTTAACTTAAAAAAACCCAAAACAGTAGTATAGTACAGTATAACTGAGTATAGAATAGTATAGTACAGTATGGTTAGGTATAGTGTAGTATAGCATATAATGGAGTGTTGCTTGGTGTTGTTGGAGTATAAGGTGCTAAATGATCATATTGTTGTTTCAAAGCGTATACTAATGAATAGTGCTGCACAGAAAACTGCAGTTTGTTTGATTCAATGTACACGTTAAAACTCCTACAACTTCCGCACGTGTGACTTACAGGCAGCTGTTTCTCCAGGCAGTTGTTGAAGTTCTTCATTTGGTTGGGCTTCAGTTTCTTGAGGGGGATTCGCGTTTCCCCGATGAACTCGTTGTGGCGGAATTTGTCCTCATCACACACTGAGATCCTGGCAGAAGGAGAAGAAGAGCAGAGCGGGCAGACGAGGATGTGAATGAAGTGAGGCTCAGGTTAAGGTTTTGTTGCTGAGAGGAGGCGTTAACAAACAAAACAAACAAACCGTAAAAGCAGTCATTTCCCACCTGGAGCCCATCATCCTCCATCACAGGGATTCACTTCTCACCAAAGTCTACTCCCACTGCCTGTGTGAGCCTCATAGCCCTGAAACAAAACCCGAACCTGTTCTGCAGTGAGGGGGCCCATAAGATCTTTGTCACACTCAACCAGCACGACATAAAATGATGAGATAATTATGCTTTGGGAAGCGTTCAGCCATATCAATCAAAACACTCACATATTCTAAAATGAGAGGGGAAACTCGCTGAGAAGAAGCCGACGGGTTGAACAAAGACAACATTCCCGATCTTGTCAAAATCATTTAAAAACAAGTCACGACTTTAATGTGGATGCATCTCGCTGTGCTCGTCTTATTTACTCAATTAGTGCGGCTTGAATTGGATTGTGCCTCCGTGCGTGGCCCATCCAACCTGTTTACGTGTTTGTGTTATCCGTTTCCACTGAGCACATGAACACGGTCATCCTCTCACTGCATGGCTGCTCCCTCTGAAACCATCAGTGTGGGATTTTCCGCCTATTCTTCACCTGCTTACAGAAGACAATGACTGATGGTGAACTGAAAGGCAGCTCTCAGTTCAAAACCACAAGGACCAAGGCACAGAGGCAGCAGGCTGAGCTCCGGGTCTACTTTCCGGACTGGAGGTCTATATTCCTCTCCGACGTTTCATTAAATTCATAATGAATGTCAATTATTGGTGCGGGACGGCGGTGCTCTCAGGTGGATGCGGGAGAGCAGTCCCAGTGTTAACACCCCCAGCCCTGGCATGACATGATTCGCACTACATGCCCGTTTCACGTGTTTTTCTCTGCGCAATCAGCCGCTACGCGGAGGAAAACGCGCAGCCTTTGTGCGCCCGATGGCATGAGTAAATATGTCTTAGCGCCGCAGAAGATGAGTCCCAATCGGAAACCCAGTGAAACTCAACAGATAAAAAAAGTCTTATCTGCTACGTGGACAGGCGGTGCTGAATTCAAATTTCAATTTACAAAAAGAAATGAACAGTGTTGTCGGGGAATGTGGGGGCCCCTTCTCTCAGTATTGTTCCTGGAAAATGGTTAATCAAGCCACTGTCCAGTGAATAGATATTTTGGACAACTGTCCATCAGATCACATCGCTGAGCAGTTGGCAGTGTGACTGACTGTCATTGTCGTGATGGCTCTAAACGCAGTTACAGTCCAGTCCTAATTTTCCTACTCTGCAACACAAAATAACCGTAATATATTTGCAGAGCCCTGATAAGGTTGCCAGGCAATAAGAGCAGCTGTGAGATACAGCACATACAGCTTTCAAATGTCATCTGGGGTTTGAAGAATTAATAATTAAGTTTTAAATAATTAAAAATAATGCGGCCAGATTTTTATTATATGGTGATGAAAACATTTTATGATGATTAGATGAGCACAGCCAATCCTCAGCCATTAATCCAATAAAGCTTATCGTGCATAAGTGGATGGGCTTCCAATTTAGAGGCAGTTGTAGAAAAAAACGCCACCAGCTTCTTTTTGACGCTGCGAAGTTCATTACATCCGACAGTAAAGTGTCGGGTGCTTCTGAGAGGCTTACAACAAGTGGTGCTTCATTCACTACAACAGACAATGAATTGTTTACTGTCAGATGGCCCTCATCAGAAAACTGGCTGGAAAGGTCTGGTGTTGGGTGGCAACGTCTAGTGGCCTCAGTTATTATAACAGGAGGAAAGGAGGAAGGCGGCTCACACGATATGAAGCCCCGGAGCAAACCGACATCGCAGGCCTAGAGCCGAGCCACTTAACCACAACGCAAAGACTACAGCTGATGGCCAGCTAGCGAGGACGTTCTGCGCCTGCGTTAAAGGAAATAACTCTCCATACCAGCAGGGGACGGTAGTCTGTATTCTGCAGTGATAAATGGAAAGCGGAAGACTTGGACTAGAAGTGAGATATCCAAACCGTTGTTATGATAAAATACCGTTTAGGCCATTTCTGTTGGTCTTCAGCTGCTTCATTCCGCTGCTGATTCAACAGCCAAAATGCTACCAGTGAGGGCCAACTAGCACCAACACTGGGGGACTCACCTTAGAAGTTAGGGCTGACAGCCAACCACCTTTTAATTAAAATAAGGATGTTAACTCTATGCACTAATGTGCATACAGGTCATACATCACCTAACGTACATATGGACAGAAGTTACAGCAAAGTCCTGCAGTTTCCTGCTCCGGTGTCCTGCCAGAGGGATACCTGCAGCATCACACCGCTGATCAGGCTTGCAACAAGCATCCGAGATTGTGGGGTGTTAGTATGAGGCCCTGACAGTCACAGGAAATCACAACCAAAGGCACAGGCCCCCACCCTCCCACACATCCACACACGTTTGGCTCCTTCAGGGGAAGCAGAAAACTAAAGCAAACTAAAATCCTCCCCTGCATGCAACCCACCTAACACTGGGATATACAATATACTGTACTGTGGCTACCAAAATGATTACACATATGATTACATAACCTACTTCCAGCACAGTGTTAACACTTCGGTAAAAATAAAGGAGCAAAGAACGGTGAAGTAACACTTCCATTGCATAACAGTGTCATATTTATTATGGGTGCTACACGTTTCGGTTCCAGGTTTTAGTCTGTTCAGGCGTTGTAGTGAAATACAAATAAGTGACAAAACAGGAAGTTATCTCACCCAAACAAAAGTGCTATTCGGAGGTTGCACAAACAAAGGATTTCCTGCCTGTTGAACTGATCAGGGGCTCTCACACGTTCAGGTTCGCCTCGGCATGCAAACACACATCGTAGATTGTAGTGAAAAGGGACACACGGGATAAATAGCGACATCATATCTGGTTTAAATGGCTGTTGTCAAAGGCAGGCTGTATGAAGGTGATTTACCTTCAGAATGAGGAGAAAGAGAAACTGTCAAACACCGCTGCTCTGTGAAAATTATTTTCTAAAGCCTGTCAAAGCAGATCTACAGCAGCTCGGGATAAAACATCAAAACAAGGAGAGGCAGATTTCCTCTTTTCCTTCCCTTGCTTCTCTTTCTTTCATTGCTTTAACTGCTTTCCTTCCCTCATTTCCCTTGTTTTTTCACTTCCTGTCATATCCTTCCTTACTTTCTTTGCCTTCTATTCCTTCGATTACCTTTCTTCTTCCCTCCTCTTTCTTCCCTTTCATCCACTTCCTTTCTCCCTTTTTCATTCCCTTTCATTGCTTTCTTTACCTTCCCTTCCTCTGTATCTGTCAATCTTTCATCTATATGTGACGTTATTTGTCTTTCCCTCCACGGTGGTCACACACGGGAAATCAAGCTGAGAGTACCTGAGCGTTTTGCGGACCATATCCTCGTCGGTGATGCCGTAGTAGGTCAGGGTCTCGCTCCAGACAGGGTTGAGTGTATTGTGCAGGGTCTTGGTTCTAAGTTTATTGGCCTGAAAGACAAATGGAGAAGTGGGCCATTTTACAGGACTGAACATCATGATTGACTGACTATTGGCTCCCTCCTACAGCTCATCCCTCAGGTGTCAAGTTTCATTGAAAGGCTGCCAGAATTATAAAAAAATATCCCTGAAAATGTACAAAGCCGCTCCGCCCCAGTGAAAATTTGTCAATGCATTGACGTCCAGTGGTATGCGTGCAAACACAAGCCCACAGCTGCATATTGGACACCTTCGGGAATGAAAAATAAACAGCAGAGAGCATTTGCATGACGTGACAAGCATAATCAGAGCAATGCAGAAGTGAATGATGCTGAATAAACCAAAGTTAAAAGATAGTTACAATGGCTCAGTCTGTTTCTGCTAGCGCTGCATCTTTTGAGAAAACACTGTTTCATTCATGGAGCTTCGTCAGGCGTTAAATTCACAGTTTGGCAAAACATCTTAATACACTCAGCAATATGGAGACAACACAAAACAGCATACACCTAAAGCAGTTAATGCCTGAAGTCGCCACATAAAGCGAGACAAGCAATCAACAGAATCAAACTGAAACCTGAACAGTACAATACAATAATACAATACAAAATAAGAGAGCAATTTGTAGTCCAAATGAGAAATTGTTTTCAAAATTGGCTCCGTGATGTAAAGGCAAACAAGTAATCGACGACTCAACATCGCAGTAAACTTAATACTAAACCATGAGTGTGAGGCTAAAAAAACTCATTGAACTTTGAACTTCACATCGCATTAAGCTGCGTGGCGGCTCAGTGTTCAGCACCGCAGCTTCACACCAGAAGGTCCTGGCTTCGATTCCCGGCTGCACGGCCTTTCTGTGGGGAGTCTGCGTGTGGTCATATGGTGCCAGGTGGCGCATGGTGGCAGCCCATGGCCCCTTCAGGGACGGGCTGAATGCAGAGCTTCACTTTGTTGTACTTTTGCAGTTGTGTATGTGCATTGTGGCTTCATACTAAATAAGAATAAAGGTGCTGCAGGTAAAGTTTTCACCCAGTAGGTTCAAACCTTCAGTGCCAATGAAATGAAAACTTGAATTATGTCTATGAGGATCTGCTCTCCTGATGGATCCTGCTTCACTGTGATATATGCTTGATCGTGCATCAGTAAATATTACAGCAGACATCACAGTGTTACACCGCACTTTCACTGACTTAGCTGACAGAGTTGCGTCAATTGCAATCTAGAGAGGTGATGAAAATCACAGTGACAAGCGACAAGGCTTTATCAGCGTAATGCTGTGCAGGGAAATCCTCCGAGCACGCCGCCGAACATGACAAGATGAGGATGATGATACTGTGTTGTGAGTCATGGGTGAGAACATGGGATTCTGTTGGATTTAATCAATTAGCTGGTGTGATGATTTGCAAGTCTGATGGCGGGTTTCCACGTAATGAGGCTCTCGCTGATTGTTTCTCCCTCAATCAGTGGTTGATTCCCACAGGAAGACGCGCACACACACACACACACACACACACACACACACACACACACACACACACACACACAGGAGAGATCAGAATGAGGTTTTTAAGGCTGATGACCACATTTTGTATAAAAATGCAAACAACACATTTTCATTTGGTAATTTAGTTAAATGATTAAATTTGAATTTGATGTGAACTCCATCTCCATTTATTAATTTCTGCCCTTGATTCTTTCTTTTCCTAAATCACAAGTTTCTGCAGGTTTTCAATCTTGTCAGAGTAAAATTTGCCTGAAAAGACAGGATAAGTGTACAAACTGCTCACAAATAAAGGCAAGAATACCAACCGATGACGAGTATAAGTATAAGACAGTTAGTATTTTACAAGTTCATGAGGCTAAATTCCCCCAGATGTTTTCCCTGGTATTTATTTATTCATTTAGTTGTTCAATAATATTTTCTCTAAATTTTCTGTCTCTGTGAAAATGGTTAAGCTGGTTCCAGTTGTATAAATTCAAACAGGTCTGCTGTTGTGCCTCTTTTCTCACAAATAAGACAATCAACCTTTGTGTGTGTGTGTTCGCGTTAATATAGTTCACTTAGATATTTATGCGTGCCACATAATTGACCATAAAATCATGTGTGACTTGTGTGCAATTGCAGAACTGCAAAGCAGCACAAAAATATTTCACTCCAACCAAAACACATAAAGGCACATGATGTACAGAATGTGCATAATGTTGTACACACAATGGAAAAACAGAGCACTTCACAAGCCAGTTACTCCACACGACTGCTGTGCTGAATGCTAATCTTCTCATGACAACAAGTAGCAAACACGTGTAGCCTCGAGATGCTGTTTGGAGTGCAGGTTTCCCGGAAAAAAGCCAATATGTGACGTTCAGCGACTCCATCACCGTCTAATGCTGTGTTCCCGTCCACCACGAAGGTCAAGCTGGACTGAGTTTTGGGGAACACCTTGATACTCCTTGACTATTTCACCCTGCTTGGTGGTTGCTAAGCGGATTGTTGGTAGGATGTCAAAAAGCAGCAGAAGAGATGAGTTGAATAACAATGTTTTCTGGTTCCTTGTGGGCAGAGATGTTAGTAAATCACAATGAATCTGGCTGCCCTGACGTTATGACTCAACAGGTATTTAATGAAAGGGTTTCCAAGTCTTCCATGGCTCTGATCCCTGAAGTGAGATAATGAAAGGTGGCTGTTTGAACTGGGGTGATGAATGCAGTGGAGTAAATGGATACAGTAAAGAGTGAATGAGCAGCAGTCGGAGTTTTCTCCTCTACATGTGAGATGAGCCTGCATTAAAGGGGAAATAATTCACCTCCACCACCTGCTCGCACTGCTACAAATGAGTAACCAGTGTTACAAGTCGTTTCAGCTGCTGAGGCTAAAAAGCATCGTTTTCAAGCCAATTACTGCAGTATTTTTGTGTGAGCCTCTGGATCTCTGCTCAAACAAGGTCTGGGTTAGCAGGCCCTAATACCAAAATGAGGTGGAGAGAGCTGCTAAAAGACAATCATTGATTTTAGACTGTTCAGTAACCTAATTTCACAACATAAATGGAGTATCTGTATCTCCTATAATATTATCTGTAGCGTTTGTTCATGTAGAAACAAGTCGAGTACAAGAAAGTGTCTGTTTCGTTTGAGGCTCAGTGTAGGCCTGCACATTCAAAGCCAAAATGGGGATATTCTGTACGTTATAGAGCTGTTTTCACTGGCTGAGTTATAACACAATAGATCAGTGAGATCTTTCATAATTTTCAGTTTTTCTCAGAGGTCTGTCCAGCTATATGATTTTAAGCCATGTTAGCAACACGTGTCCATATGTAGGGTCTGTTGGTCTGTCAGGCTGAAATATCTTGGCATCTTATATCTGATATCTTTGTCTTGCTTCGGTATGTTTTTATCCTCATCACCCAAGTGGTTGTCAAGACTTTGGGAGCATCTGACGCTTGGTGGATTTAAATTGTCCCTCTGTTGATAGACCAGTCATGACAGTGACCAGCAGGTACTGCTGGACAGATGGCATAGTGACCACACATGGTTCACACGTTTGTTACTCTGCCTTCAGCGATGTGTTCAGAATATTACTTTTGGCCATGAAAATATTCATTTGCCAAAATGAAAAGACACAGACTTCATTTCAAGGTAATCTATTTGGTGTCTCTGAGCATGCAAAGGAATGTGTTTGTGCAATCAAACTGTAGCATGGACTCTCTGTTTTATTTCTGCCTCCTCAAGCTTTGCTTGCATTGTTGTTTATTACGTAATGCAAAACACAATATGCAGTAAACAACGTTGGAGTTTTGCTCATGATGAATCAATTTCAGTTTCCCCAAACGGATTGATTTCTTATACAACTGTTAAAACCAAACAAGTCAAATACTGTAGTACAATTTTATGTACCACTGCATGTGTATGTCCCTTTTCTTGTCAGCATCGTGTTGCACAATTGTGCCATAACTATTATGGCAGTGTAATATCATCACAAGTATGAAAGCATCCATTGTTTTGATGTTTGCTGCAGCTTCTGTTTGTCGCACCGGTTAATCACCGTGTGCTCCTGTGAAAACATCATCGTTTTACAGTATTTAATCCCTGTCAGTAATCAACAGTTTAATCTGGAATAATTACAGGCATTTCATTGTGTTTGATTGTGGTCTCAAAGGAGATGAAACTGTGATCTGGCTTTGCAGCAGAGCGTGAAACTTCACTTCTGATTAGAGCGCAAGCAGAACTTATGACCTCTTTAGTGGGTCTTAATGAGGCTCTTAGACCGAGCCTAATGATTATTTTGAGAGCAAGCTGAGAGAATATCAGAGCTGGGAGAAGGTGACGGCATCTTGCTTTGCGGGCAGGAATATGCCTTTATGTGAGACAAATCCCTAGAAACCAAATGCCCTCATGGAGAGAGAGTTTCATTTCACTTACCAGTCAAATAGTCTGTTTGACTGCTCTCTAAATTAAGCTAAAAGGGTAGTTGACATTAGTGGTGATAGCTAGCCACCATAGCAAGACACACAGAATGGAAACACATCATTTACATGATACTACACCGATCACACTGCGTGAAAAATGAAAAATGATCTCAGGTAGTTGAAGTGCAGAGGCCAGGCTCTTCCTGAAGAGAAAAAACTTTAGATACCCCAAGAAATAGTTTTGTGCTGTTCAGGAAACTCTGAAATACATTTTAACCAACTCTTTCCAAGATGTGGGAGCTGACTGTGACACCATGGCATGCGTGATAATAATGAGAGAAGCGTGCAGGTCATGTTTGCAAAGTGGGACAAACTCATAGTTTGAGCTTCTTATCAATTTACAATATGTGCCAGAAGTTAGGTAAGCATTCCTTCATGTTAAATTAGCCTGTTTCAACCTATCAGGTTGTGTCATCGTGGATCTGCTCTAGCAGGTGGCCTAAAAAAACCTTTAAACTGTTTTTATCCTAATCTCTATGCAAAAAGCAGATACTCTGTGGCAGAGCCTGGTCTTACAATGCGCAGGTTAACCATTTTCTGTATGAAGTTTTATTTACTTCAGTCACACACCTGCCAAGGACAACCAGCTAGCAACATGTTACGCTAACAAACATGTGGCTGTAATCAGCAGCATGCTACTCTAAACTAAACTAAACTATTTCCTCATCAAAGTGTGCACTTCTGTCTTTAACATCAGCGGCTAACAACATGTTGGCTAACTAGCTAACACTGGCAGCATGCTGCTCAACCCAAAACAACTAAACAACCAGCAACTGCAAACTAACAATATGTTGCAGGTCTTGTCTTGATGTGAAGCTGTTCAACATTTTGGGAACATTTTCTTCTGCTTTCTCTCTCATTCTGGTTAGCCACCTTAGCATAAAGAGTGGAAGCAACTGAAAACTGCTATGCTGCCCCTGTTCAAAGTGAAAAAATACACCAATCAATACCTCTTGGATTTCGTTAACCAAATTCATGTGGAAAGAATAATGTTGTGCTTTTCAAGGGAGCTGACAACAGTTTATCCATCTGCCCAGTAGTTTTGTGCGCCATCTTTGGATACAGCATGGAATAACCTACACAACACAACATGTTAATTACGGTAGTCAGCTATAGGGGTGCTTCTTCACGTTAGATGGATGTTTTGATGTTGTTTCGTCAGAGAATAATGACATCTGATTCAGATTCCTGTCAAAAGCCACACTTGACACCGTGAAGGTTATAGCAATTAACTAGTGGGAAAGTTTCCATTTAGAACGAATGAAATGATGATTCACTGCTGATGTAATTATGTGTCCTTTAGCCTACTAAGGTTTAGAGAAATTTTAGCCTCGAACCACAGCAAGGGATTATCTGATTCAACAAATTCAGTTTTCTTCTAAGCAACTCGTTCACCTCTTCAATATGAAGAGCACACAAACATTTTGTAAGTCACACAGTCAAAACCAGAGCTTCTGCAGTGGCCTCTTTGCTGTGCAAACAGTCGGTCTGTGGCAAATCTTTCAGTGAAAACACACTGCTTTTGCTGCAAGAACTAAATCATTTGATTTATCAGAATGCAAAACCTTACTTTGGACAGAATACTGGATGGATATTATCACAGATGATATCCACAGTTGGCGGATTTCTCTTGTAACTCAAGTAATTAAAGGGGAGAAGCTGTCCAATTCAGACCAACAGCAGGCAGACTGTTGATTTGTTTTTATGGGCCTTTTCCATGTGTTCTGTGACAATTATTTCGTTATTGTTTCATTACAGTTGTCAGGCCTCGGGCTCTCTGACTTACTGAATGGCTAATTGCACATTCTTGTGCTAATAATCACTGTTCTATGTGTGCCGTCTCACTAATTAGTCAATTTTTAAATTTCAAACAAACAAGTTGTGTCACAGCAAACCCCCATCAGTGCCTGCACACATGAAGCAGCCGGTAATTTATTCCAGTCAGATATGAAGAGACTAGAAATGTTAATAACAGTGTGTTTTGTACATGCTCTGCACTACACGACTCACAACACATTGTTTGGCTGAGCATACAGAGGACAAAAGTGCATTGCTCACAATAAATGGTGACATATGCATGGGAGACATGATGACTGCTTCCATCTGCACAGAGCTAACAGACTTGGTCTATTATGAGTCTTCAGTTCAGAGTTTAGAGATCCAGAATAGCCTCACCTTTGACTGATTGTGTAGAAACTGTAAGAATGCCACTTAAGCAATGGTGGGATTACTCGAGTACTGTACACAAGTACAATTTTGACATACTCATACCTTCATTTCCATTTTATGCTACTTTCTACTTGCACTCCATTACAAATAAACCAGTAGATACATGTGATACACTTAAAGGCTATGATGCAGGCACTATACTACTCATGTACCCAATGCAAACTTGCTTTGCTTTCTGTGGGAATCAGCATCAGGCAAATCTTCTAATTTCTCTCTCTGCTAGTGGCAACAAGAATAGAGATTATTATTATTATTATTATTATTATTTTTTAGAAATTCTTATTTTATGGTGTCTGCATTACAAATGTTTCTTTTATTTGTTTGATTTTATTATTTTGTTAATATTTTTATTTAATCTTTGGTGCCACACAGTCATTGCTAAGAGGCTTAGATCATAGCTCAGCATGGATAGTCTGGCTTTGTTATTGCAGATGATTTAAGAAGCTTAATTGTACTTTGCCTCTGACAGTACGGTAGACACAAGCTGTTTGTCTTGCTAGGTGTTAGCGCAGAAGTTTTCTGAGAATATCAATACCTGGGAAAGTTTATGACCAACATACAACTTTACAGTCGCAAAGTTCAGATCAAACAAATGAGACAAGTTTGAAAAGATATTTGCAGAAAGAAAGATTTGATTCAGGTAGATGGATAATCACTCAGCTTTAGTTCTCAACAATCTGCTGCTTTGGCGTGTGCTCATCCACAGGATTGATATTAGACCAGAGGAATGAAATGAAAAGATTAAATCATCCTGTTAGATGCAAACAAATTAAAGAATCAAAGAGCAAACTGTCACTTTTACTTTAGATGAATTTCCATATTTAAAATATATATATATATATATATATATATATATATATATATATATATATATATATATGCATTTTGCAATCATATTGGTAGAAAAGCAGTGACTGGGCTCTGACATGTGGAGACCTTTAGAGAGCTTTAATGGCTCTTACACAACAGATCATAAGTTACATCTCTTCGAGCGCGTCCACTTGTGGCACTGAGCAGACCAAAGCTTGGCTCACAGCGTGATGATAAGAGGCAGGACCTTCACAAGCGAAGCCCGTCGTCAGTAAGAGGGTACATTAGGTCATTTAGCTAATGTTGTTTACACTGATGAAGCCTTGCACTGACATACCCTCACTGTGGTGCTCCTCGAATAATGAAATAGATTATTAGCCTTCTCTCCTCATGTGGGTCCATTTGCAAGACTCCAGAAAACCACAGGAAAGGCTCCATACAAAATCTATGTTTTCCTGAGGTCTCAGGCAACCGATTACTACTTGATAACATGCTTGGTTTTCATATGACCATGAATTAAGGGGACTGATTTAGCATTAGGCCCTGCGATTGACTGACGACCAGTCCAGGGTGAACCCCGCCTCTTGCCCGTAGTCAGCTGGGATAGGCTCCAGCCCCCCCTGACGGATAAGCGGTATAGAAAATGGATGGATGGATGGATTTAGCATTAACGCACTTATTTGATTTCTTGAGATTAGAAAAGTGACTTAAACATCACATTTGTGTGTTATACATGGAGGTGGAGACTGCCGGCAGGTAGAAACAGCCACTCTGGTTCTGTCACACTTCTCTGCATGTCTTGATCAAATAAAGTAAATAGAACATAATTTTAGAGCTTTGTAGGAGCTGGTATTATTTCACTTTGGACAGAAAGTTAAGCTTGGCTAAACATAAAAATGCAAAGTTTATTTGCAGTAAATCAAAGTCATAATTCTACACAGTACTTACTACACTTTAATTGGAAAGAGCAGAGCAAAAAGCAAGTCTCACCTTGCTGGCTCCTGGCAGTAGGTGCAACTTGACATAAGGGTCGGAAAGGCCGTTGTAGTCCATCGGCTTGAGTCCCTGTGAATTAAACCCAGACAAGCCATCATGAATCGTGAAGATAAAAACAGCTGGAGAGAGACAGGAGAGACAGGAGAGTCGGGGGGTGGGAGGTGGGAGGTGACAGTGAGAGGGGGATGACATACAGGATAGGACCAAGGCTGGATTCTGTGAAAAACTGTCTCAAAAAGTTCTCATGACGTGCTGCTTCTTTCACTGGACACTGAGTTTCACTGGGTTTCACTGGGTTTCACTGGGTTTTGTTTTTCACGGGACAATTGGACCTGGGTATGACACCAACTTGTCCAACTCAGCAGCTTGAAATCTTAAATCCACAGCATGTTGATGTCCATTACAAACATCAGGAGCATGTGAAAGTTTTGCCTTCTTTTCAGTTTTCCTCAGCGTCTGAACTCCTTGAACCGTGCAGACGTACTTTACATGCCACTTCTTATTTCTGCTATGAATCACCTCATCAAATCTTTGTCGCCGAGGCGTAGCTCAGCTGGAAAGACCCTCCATATCACCCTGAGAAACGCCGAAGTGAATAAGGGAACTGACCGAAAAAAGGAGGTTTTACATTCCTTTGAAAAGCAAATCAATGAGACTCAGAGAGGGAACAGGATGTAAAGGTCACTCGCACAATCACCAAATAAAACAACACCATGTGGGTGCCCACACAGCAAAAACATGAAAGGACATAAAGGCTTTCCAGAGTGAAATGCAAAGCGAATCAACAGAAGAGCTGAAACAAACTGCAGCCAGGAAACCTGAATCAAAAAATGTCTTTGCATAAAGCAGAGGGAGCAGTTTCCTTTTCTTTGGCCTCATGTGGTGCTGAGATTATTCAGATTGCCAACTCCTTTAGAGGTAAAAGCTTAAATTGGATAAGAGTTGATGAATGAGTATGCTTTATAGACACTGCCGAGGATCGTTTTGGCCGTTATCATATCATCGCTGTCAGGTGACAGCACAAATGTCAGCTTTCATCAGTGTTGCTTATGAAAATGAGTTTTCAACATTCTGCCTGTGTTCAAGGATTTCTCATAAGCCCGGAGGATGTGATTCTTCAAAACCGCTTTAAAAACATGCATCAGTAAAAGCCCAGTATCAAGGTGTGTGTCAATTGGTATCTTAATTATTCCTTATCAATGTGACAACCCAAACTGTCTTGAATGCGACAACGAGGCTAACGCTGAGTTAATTTTACTGCCATTACAGCAAAAGGCTCAACAGGACGGATGGAACAACATCCAGCAGAATAAACTAATAATGAAACCATTAGAAGAACATGTAAAACAGGACAATTAAGATATACGTTAACATGGGAAAGGTGTGCAATTCATAAACAATTCAAAATACGCAATGTAACACGCATACCTACAAACCAACCATTAAAAAAATAAAATGTAGATTAGCTTTATTATGTACTTTACATGCTGATACAGAACTGAGTTGTGAGAACCTCCTCCCAGAGGGAATTTCTGAGACAGGAACTGCTGGGTGAGAGTCTCCTCCTATTAATCAGGTATATAAAGTCCGTACACTGCAACAGTAAATCCGTACTTTCACATGAATGCGTGAGTCATAATGTTGAAAATAGTGAAATAAAAATAGAAAATAGAAATAACGGTGTAGGTGTCACGAGGAACATTTTAACACAGTACTTTTACTTACAATACATTAAATACATTTTCTTAATTTGGCTTAGATATTTTTTTCAGCGCAGGACTTTTACTTGTAACAGAGTATTTTCACAGTGTTGCACTACTACTTTTACCTCAGTGTTGGCTCTGGATACTTTGCAACGTCATTCTCTGTTTGTGTAAGTACTGAGGGAAATCACAGCCGCGAAGCCTTCAGAAAGAGGGACTAATATCGCGCTTGAAACTAGATATCAACTTTTCGGTGGCTGCATTTCCTCGAACAATAAAAAACAGCTTGTAAATCATTCTGCCTGCATTATTTTAGCAACCCTACAGAAATAAAGAGAGAGATGTGGCCCTGACTGTATGTAAGTTGATTTTTATAGCTGCACTGTATGACATTCTGAGTATTGCGGCTACCATCAGCGAGAAATTGCTATCTGTGCCTCTCCTACAATTGATTTCACCCCGTGTGATTGCTGAACACTGGTGCAAAATGCTGAGCCTTGATTCTCAGGGGCAGCACCAACACACTCAGGAATGCAACATGCAACACATTACCAATTTGTCAAAAAATACAGACTTTTCTTGCCTCTAGTCCCATCAGTGTGGGCTCCTCATGGTGCCTTCAGGGCTTACAGTGATTGTGTATAAAACTGTGTCACTGTTGTGCTGACAAACTCATGTAATCAATATCAGACACGTCGTCACCAGTGTTGTTTGAGAAGGCGGCTTCAGGTAATGGTGCAATATTTTCCACCTCTGCTGCCCACTGTGGTTTACGCTGTTCTTGCTGGATAAATAAGGCAAAAATAGTAAATATAAGGTTAGAAATGATAGCAAATAAGAACTATAAAGGTAAAAGAAATAGTGTAGGCATACATGTGGAACAGAGATAGTAAATGGCACTCAGTTTATGTTGGGTCTTAAAATATGAGTGATCACTCCAACACAGAGGAACACACACACACACAGTAAAATAAGGCATCCTGAATAATAAAGCATATATATTAGTACACAGAATAAAGAATAATAAGGCTTGGAAATCCTGTGGCTTTATGATCTTGCAAGCCAAAGACTTCATTTCTCACTTGCCAAATAATAAACATTTTACATTAATGGAAGAAGAAGGAAAATTCTTTATTATGAGCTCGGTGCCATTATTTTAATTGTTTCCCGTCTTTATGCTTCCTTCTTTAATGGAGCAAAACGAGAAAAACAAAACAAATATGACGTCTGTTCACCCACAATTATCAGGCTTAATAGAGGAGCTCGGCTTAAAGCCCAGCACTCAGCAGGAATTACTGGCAGCCAAATGACACACTCAACTGTGTCTCTAATAAGGCTGCACTGCTGCTTCAGATCCTGTCTGCACAAAACAGACCTGTAGTGACACTAATTTCTTCAGCTGACAACTCACAAGCATGTCCGCATTTTGATCACACGTACACCTTGTCTGACATAGTTTGATGTCTGAGGGTACAGACGGAGGGGACCGTATTATGGAAAAAAGGCGATTAAATCTGTTTAGCAGGTAACTTGATAGCTGGGTCTCTCAGAACTAATTTCGGTGTGTCACAGACACATGTCAACATGCAGTGAGATATCATTTCAACAGGACTAAAGTCGCTCGAACTTTGGACTACTTTTGTCTTTCCACAGGATTTTGTTGTCACTCTGAGGCTTATTTTAGTAAACAATACAACAATTTGCTGCTGTTGTTAAAGCAGCTATGAGGAGTTTTAAAGGGTTAGTATTTTGTATCAGTCATTTTCATATAATATGTACTGTACACGTACTGTGTTAAAGGTGCCGTCGGTAACAGTACAAAGAAACATTTTTGCTAATAGTCTGAATATTTAAACTATGAGGTTATGTATATATACATTCATTAACAACTAATTCTACCTGCTTTAAATACCAATTAATTATGTTTATTTAATGAATTGCCGTACAGTAACAGCAAGTAATGTGTAGGACAAATTATGATGAAGCCGCTTTTAGTGCTTGCTTCTCATAATAATTATGATGATATAAAAACAGTACCAACAAAAGGAGGTGGAGGTACCTTTTGCAGCCCTGAGTGATGCCTGAAGGTTTCCTCTGGCTGCACACAGCAAGCAGCTTTCATTAATAATGCAGGTGAAGCCTGAGAGGCAAAAATGTGGGCAAAAAAGACCACGAACTGGGCTTCTCATTCACTCGCCTCTTAACTGCTGTCAGTGCAAGCTAATTAGAGCTTATCAACATTTTGATCAACTCTCTTCTCTCATCTGGCTTTTGGCAGCCGGACATTCAGAGGACAACATTTTAGGTAGTGAATCAGACTGACGCTGCTGAGGTGCAGGCCCACGTGAACCGGCTGGTGGTGACATCAGATAACAACAGCTCTGTATTCAAACGCTGATGCTGATATTTTCAACAATATTCACGTCTCACCTTCTCCCATAGCTGAATACGTGCTGTAGTTCTTTTTCCCCCTCAGTTTTGCTGCAGATTTTTGTGCACTGGTGAACCCTATTCACAGCCGCTAACAGCCTCCAAATGGTTCTGCAAAGTTTAGTGGCTGCTGCCACAGTGCATAGCAATACTTGTTTAGCCAACCAGTGAAGGAGGAGAAATTAACTTTGTCGTTACTTGTCTAACGTTGTTTAAACAAATCACCAAAGTTGCCTGCAACGGTTTGTGTCTGTTTTAGTTTTTTAAGGTGATCTCGTGGGGTGGCTTGTAAATAAATTAATTCATCAACATTTCATGTATTTTGAGCTTTTGGTGTGCGATTTAACACCATTTTAGATGTGCAGGGAAGGACGATCGGAATGTCTTAGTTAAAGGACCTGTGAGTGTAGATCGGCTATTATTTTTCACTAATTACACGTCTCCGGAGGCCTTAAGCTTCCACATCACACTCATGTCTGCTGAATACTGGATAAGGTGTGTGCATACATCATACAGTGAAACATTCAACTGTAGAAACAAAGAGGAAAAATACATTTCTGAGTGGAGGTGGACTCAGTAATGTAGCACAGTAAGTGACTACGTATTTTTATTCTGTCAACTCGTGTCCCACATCTTTCTTTTACGATCATTAGATGTGCATTCAGATATTGCCAAAGGCTTTTACTTGTTTGCATTTTGACAAAGCACTGGCTAAATGACGCCTTCACAGTCAGACGTAAACAAAAAAAAAGAAAAGAAAAGAAAAAGGAGAAATATATATATATTGAAATTTGTTGTTGTTGATGGCCAAGTCATGAGTTGCCAGAGGGCCAAACAGTGCTGCTGGGAAACTGTAACTTATTTTGAAAGTTTGCTGTGCCGCTCATCTTTAACATTATATTGTGTAGCACAGTACAGTATACCTCTTAAGCATGAAGTTGGATGCTATTTTATATATATTCCACACATATTTATGCATTATACACTGGGTAGGCCTACCGAGAGGCAAATGAATACATTCTTATCATAAATTGCTTCAGTTATAGTCAAAGATGCATGCAGTGAGACCTGTCTGTAGGCCTGCTGCCACGCTGAGGACTGTAAAATTCAGCAAGAAAACAAGGCGAGGCTGAGCGGCAGAGGGATTCTGCTGTCTACAGCGTCTTGGAAATAAGGCGATACGAAACAGTCAGCATTCACCGTGCAACCCCAATCTCTGTGCCAGCCGTGACCCTTTCTCCTCAATCTTGTTTCTTATTTTCGCCTCCCTCATCCAAGCAGCGGCCTGGGTTAACTAAACACCTAAAATATTCAGCTATGTATAACATGCTTGATCTGAAACACTAACACTTTGAACTGCGAAAAATAGGAATATAAACACGCTCAAAGCTTAACATCTCATAGACTTGTAACGCCGTCTGCGACTCCTTTCTCATTGATTTTTATTTTCTGCTATTATATGCTCCCATTTCTTGCCGATATTCAGCTGTACTTCTTGACCGTGTTTTCCACACAACAAAGTTATTGAGACGGCACCATGAGAGTTGATTGGAGAGGTTAATGTGCCGTCTTCATCTGCCTCTATTGTCGCCTCCAGCAAACACCTGAACTATCATTTAAGCGGGGGCACATTTTGTGGAGTTGGATGAGGATGAACAGACAGCTGCGTCATGCTGCTGATTGCGCGAGCGCACTGTGAATACTCGGTTGATCATAATTACCGAGGGCTGGAGGAAAAATGACCACTGCGAAAGGCAGATGGGTAACATGCATCAGTGTGTCCACACACCAACCATCTCACACATACTCATTCATAACAGTTCCCTTGAATAACAGCCTTTAAATGCTGTGAAATGAAGTCGAGCTCTCTTTGTTTTGGGAATTGTGAGCTTCCTTGACATCTTTCAGAGGAAGTGAGAGGCGTAATGGGGCTTGGCATTTGTGCTGTGGTTGGGGTTGGATCCGAAAACATCATAGTGAATCGAAAAAGAGTGTGTGCGCCGAAGGCACGTTCAGAAACTGCAATGAGCATAAATGCTTCACTGACTTCAGATAAGCGACTAGGATCAGATTTTCCATACGAACATGCTATTTAGTAGGCTATAACAGTTGAGATATGTTAGTATGTCAAAACAACCAGCAGATGGCCAAATGCAAACTATTTGTGGGGAAATATTACGGTACGCCTGCATAAATATCCAGTGACAGACAAGGCAGCTCTAGTGTAACATCAGTAACGCTTCACAGTTGGTGTTAAGTATGGGGTTTTACTTTGCTAGGCAAGCAGGAAGTGACGTGATGCACAAAACTACTGTTCACTCAAAACTATGTTACACCAATAGCACACATATTGAGTGTGTAGTGTGTAGTGTGTCTAAATGATGTGTAAGCTGGATGTTTTGTTCAGGATGTCCCTCATTATGTGGGCAAAAAACATTTATTGGTATGCAGGTCTGAACTTGAAGTGGTACTGGAGCTACACTTAAAACTTCTCAGTGCTAATTCTAACTGGAGGTCTTCCTGATGTAGAGTGTCTGCTCCTGTCTTTAATGACACCTCACTGCTTATGAAACCATGACAACGAGGGTCACATCAGGTGATCGTAGAGTCACGAATTCTTGCCTTAACTTGACCGAGAGACGTGACAGACTACATGCTGGTCCCCGACCAGTCACAGCTTTCTTTCTGTCATAACGTGAGTGATATCACTGGCAAGGAGGTGAGAAGGATCGATTTCTGGGATAAGTGGTGTGTGTGTGTGTGTGTGTGTGTGTGTGTGTGTGTGTGTGTGTGTTTTGTCATACTGGCTGTCTTGGACTTAGAAAGGCATAAAAAAGAGGTTTAAAAATCAGACTGATACTGTTCAGTCTTTATGTGGATAAAAGCCACTGCTTCTGTTCATTGTTGGATTCTAAATAAATTCATTAAACTGTGTCATTGAGCTCAGTACAGAATCAGGCCTACATAACAACTAATTATAGTGTTATGGGATAATTCTGGTTATTACAGTCTCATTTTTGTAGTTTTGGCCATCAGTCCTGTTGGAAAAAACAACATTGTACCTATCAGATTTACTGCTGAGATCTGAAGCCAGATGAGGCAGGAGACATGGACCAGACAGATTGTAAATAAGCCCCAGGAAAGCCAAAATGTTTGGAACAGAAAACTAGTCTTCTATTATCTAGTTACCTTTGGTCTTTCCATGGTGTGATTTCCTGACGTGAATCCATAACATTTCATCCTATTCACACATTAAGCCTTAGAACAAACAGTTTATTCTGAGCTGCTAGTGTTCATGCGTGTTGTTCTGAGCTATATGTCCCAGATGGCTGATTGTTTTCCTCAGTGCTATCAGCCTCTTCATGAGCCAGGGCATATGTCTTCATTACCATATCTGACTGGCCTGGTAGCACAGAGGTGGAGGAAGCATCAATCAGCAGGAGGAGCAGATAACAGGATGGATGAAACAGGGCATTGATCACATCCAGGGGGAGCTGACACAGTCATGTTAAAGAAGGGGTTAATGCTCGAGGGGCCACCTGGGATCAGCGGAGGTGCTTAGGTCAAGGCTACTTGAGGCGTCCTCGGAGTGATGGAAGATGGCAATATGGAGAGCTGGCAGATGGGTCCCGTTCGTCACCAATGAACATCAATGCTGATGATCGAGAGGCTTAAGGAGGACCGGGTTGGGTTTGGGGGTGGGGAGTTGTGTCACAGGGTCACACTGGGACACATTAGTTTCAATACCAGTTATGTCATTGATTTTGGTGGAAAAACAGAGCAGAGAGGCTGATTTGTGAGAAACTAATCAAGAACTTAAACAGCTATTGGGAGGTAACTCGCTTGTCACTGAAATGCTGTTGCTGGCATTTTTTTTTACTTTCTAAGCAGATAGAAGACAGAGAATGGACATTTTTTATTGCTTAAATTTACCATTAACAAATAAATATTGATTGCAAAGTGTATTGGCCATAGAAAAAAGAGATTAACTGCATTAAAATTTGTTCCCTCGCTTTCACTATGCAACACTGTCTGCTACCAAATGGGATTTTTCAGAGAAAATCAAGGCTCAGTTTATGGCACAAAAGAAACACGTCTGCCACTGAGTAACCACAACAGAACCAGGATTTAGTTTTCCTGGTAGCTTTTCCCAGGCAAAGGAGGAACAACGGTGTGGACAAAGAAGGCGAAGAAGAGCGGAGGGTGATAGAAACCAAGGGAAACGTGAAACAGCACTTTGGTGGAGTTCAAACACAAGAGCTACTTGGTTAGGTTTAGGAAAACACTGGTGACGTTTGATTAAGTTGAGGCACAAAAATGACTTGGTGACATTTACGACAATGCTGGTTTGTTTGATCTCGTGGGTAAAAGTCGTGTGTGTGTGACTCATCCCTTCAAACCTACGCCCCATCGTGGGATGTTCTTGCTTTGTAAACAGTGTTGCGCTGGACGTTTGGTCCTCGGTTGTCCCAGCATATATCAGTTAACCTTTGAGTGGATAAACTATTGCAAAAATAAAAATTTAAAGCTTCACAAATGACAGGTAACACAGGTCTGTCCAAGGGTTATTACCGTACTTTATTTATGGCTTGGTGCTGAAGAATCACATCCAGCTTTGTTTTCCAGCTGAACGTAACCCAGCAGGGTCTGAAACTGCGCTGGGCAACTGAGCAATTTTAGTTCAAGTGTCCCTCATTTTGTTATTTCTAGTGTGAACACAGTACGTTCTAGAAACATGTAGAATTAGTGTAATAATGGCCTGGATTCAACCATCTCAGGCTATTGTTGAAGGTTTTCTGGGTAAGGCAGGAAGCTTCGAGTGTGAGCAGAAGAAAGGGAAAGCGGGTTCACCAAAAGTACAACACCTAATTATAAATAACCACCTGAGCGACTCTGATTCATGATGAGTAACAGCGTCTTGTGGCTAAGGATGGAGTTTACCTTTAATTAAACAGAAACTGGTTGACCTTTCAGTCCAGTGTAGTCAGTCACCACATTGCTTTGCACGCTCTTGTCAGTTTTAGTTATCCAAGTGTTTGCCTTTAATTAGCGATGTCTCACTGTACAACCATATAGGGCTGAGACCAACAGGATAACACAGGCAAAGAATTAAACTTTAATTCACCAAAGGCACGACTTCTGTTTTGTTGCTTAATAATGGAGACACATTTCAATGACAATGAGAGGGAGCTGAGAAGAGGTTAGTCAGGGGTCAGTGATGGTTTCGATCAGGGTTCACAGGGTCTGGATGTTGGGTGGATAAGGCTAAGGATTGATTAGAACAGACTGGTTGGGATTTGAGCTTATCTCAGCGGCTTACCTTCTTGTATCTGGGAACAGGAAGCTGTTTTGGTTTTTTTGTTCCAGCAAACATAAAGCAGCGACACACAGAGACGATGAGAGCATGCAAAAGAGTAAGGTGGAGGAGAAAAAGACAAAATAACATTGATCATGTGAAATTAATGTTGAAGCAACTTAATTGACATGCAAATAAAAACAAGACAAAAGCCTGTGATGGAAACTGAAAGTCTGTATGCTCTGTGAAATGGTTTCCACAGATCAGAGCACAGCTGAAATGGACTGTGGAAACAGTAAAAACTGATTAATGCCATAAGCCATAATTTTGAAAATGGCCTCAATTGTAAAGGAATACTTGCACATTTTGAGAAATAATTTTTTTCTTTCTGAGAATCACAACCCGGTTAGCTTAGCTGAGGGTAAACACCTCTGAAGCTCATATGGAGAAGGAGGCTGAGCTTCAACAGAAAGATTCTGAGCGGCGAGCGCAAACCCAAAATTCAGAGATTCGACTTTTCATTTACGTAACTCTTAGAGGAGTTGAGGGGCGTATTTTTTTTTTGAATCCTTCTAACTGAAATTGTCTTTTGTTGAAAATGGCTGGACAGAAGCAGGATGTTCCACGCTGCACCAGGCTAACCACAGCTTGGCTCCAGCTCCGTACTTAAGCGTGACACTGATATCCATCTTCTCATCTCCTGTGTTGAACTCACCTTTAGGTTGATGGCTCACAAATCTATGAAAACGATATCTAAACAAAAGGCGGGTGAAAAAAGTCTCACGCTCAGGCTTGGCAGCACCACTATTAACTGTTAAATCACAATTGATTTTTGCTGTGGCCTTGACAGGGCAGCTTCTCACTTCACCCTTTCTGAATAGCCTTATGGGAAAGATGATTCATCAATATGTTATATTTTGAGCTGAATTGTGACAAGTTGAACAATAATAATGAAGCATTTCTCCGATTTTTCTGATGTTAAACTAATGCAGGGGTTACAAATGAAGACAGATTGCTTTATGAAGGCATTTTATGTTAAACCAACGACATGAAAACAGATACAAACAAGCATAATGAATACAAAAGAGCAAAAACATCTCCAAGAACCAGAGTGTGAGAGTGTGTTTGTGTGCTCCCACACACGAGTGTGTGGGCGTGCTGGGCATTGAAAGGCCAGTCTGCAGGAGAAGGAAGAGAATGAAAGACTGCAGCGGAGTGTTAAGGTAGGTTGTAGTGTAGGCGGTGCTGAATAAACAGGTCTTGGATCTGTAATTGAATAGCGAGACAGAGTCTGATTCACTGATAAGGGCAGGAAACCTGTGTTTGTATGGAGGGAGGCGCTGCCTAAGAGAAACACTCTTTATGCAGTCATTTTCTTTATGTGTGGGCTGACGAGGGTACGGCAACATATGAATACGCTAAGAGAGGACAGGAAGTAGCGATACATCAAGACGCGAGGTCAACTGAAAGCCCTGTAAAGCTCTTCCATGTGAATACGACAGGCTGCCTTTGACAGAACATCAGAATTCGTTCTGTTAACAACATTTGTAAAAATATTTTCAGATAAATTATAGTTTTTTTTGTGTTCCACCATCTCTCTCAATCTGTCAGGCACATTTTATTTTATTTATTTATTTTTACAGGATCTAATCACTGAACTGGATGAAATATATTACTATTTTAGGATTAGATTTGGTTACTTCTCCAGACTGAAGCGTTAGTTATTATTTAGATATTAAAACTTTCTGGCTATGATAAATTGTCTAATTTTGAAGATTGTTAAAAAGAGACGTTTTCCAAACCCTCCGGTGGCTTGTAGGATTTGAAACAGGAAATACATTTTGAACGACACATGTGCTGCAGTGTCAGCCGGTCTGTCCACCACTGAGATCCACACTATGAGGTGGATTGACATGAAATGTTGTACAGATATTTTGAGCCTACAGAAAATAAATCCTAAAGGTCAGGTTGTGCTCAGACAGAAGTAGTTTTCGTACTGTGTTGGAAATCAAAAGTATATATAGTTTTTCTGAGCAGCCACACTGGATGGAAGAAAAAGCCATCCATCACAAAGAGGGAGCAGAACTCTGGTTTAAAAATGTGGGGAGAAGAGTGCACATTTCACAGTCTCTCCTGAAAGACGTTTATTCAGATGTTCATGTGAAAAGCGACAGAAATAGCAGCATAATAAAAAGAGGGAGAGAGAAGAGAAGTTTAGACGCTGGCTCCTGGTTTCTAACCTCTGCACAGCTGGACAATCACAGCATAAATTACACGCGAATGTCAGATTTGTCAGTTTCGGGACGTCAGCGTGGACTTGAAGTACGACACAGGATCATAAGCACAACCCTCACTGACGTGGTGGAGGAAGCAGGAAACTATCCTCAGTCTCTCTTAAACTCCTGTGCTTTTTACACCCACCAGCTCCTCTGTGCACCTCCCCACAGCTTCTACACACTGCGAGAAAATAACACCACTGAACAAAATGAGTGCGGCTCTTGCATTTCCTCCAAAACGTACTTGGTAAAATAATAGATAAACACAATTCGTAAGGCTCATAGAGGAAGTACTTCATTACATCCTGTAACATTCAACCAGTAAAGTAGACAGACTGCAAACATTTTGGGTAGCAAAGCTGAGCTGAAGCCAACTGTGCAGGAAGCAAATGGCCCTCTCTGGGAACACTAACTTCTCCAAGAAGTCATGAACTTCTTCAGAAACTCAAGAAATCCACCTCTGATTGGATCGCACCAACGCACTTTCACCCCTGAAAAGAAATCCCTGCTATATAAAGATCTGTGTTTGGCTGGGCCAGGACCTGCGGTGGTGGAGTTTAAAGTGCTGATCAGTCAAACACAAGACTTTCAACCACTTCAGTGTGTTTTTTGTTTTTTTTTAGCAATCTGACCATCAGTTGCCGCTGAGATATCTTGCTGTGCGCCAAACTGTTGGACAGATGAACAGACAAGCTGACAGACTGGATAGTGTCTCCATCTTTAAAGTCTAGTGTGCATCTTTCTGCAGAATCACGGCTCATCATTGGAGATGACGGACCAGCAGCAAGCCGTGAGGGCGTTTACTTCCCACATCTGAACGCAGGAATATAAAACAGACGTCAGGTCAGCTGTGATCTGTGTTATCTTAGCTGGTAAAAGACCAGCTAAGATAACACAAAGTCAGGTGTGAGTGAGTGATGTGGATGCCAGCTGCCGTGCCAAAGGTCCAGGAGACCGAAGACTCACATGGGACACTTAACAGCCGTGTTTCTCGCTTTCAAAGAAGCTGGAGGAGCTTGTTGATTGTGAGCTACAGCATTTGGCAGTTGTGCTTTCAGAGAGAGGTGTACGATTGTAAGCTCGCCCGCCATTTTTCAGCTTTCACGAGGCTGAGCAAGCGTAACAAAGGCATCTTCCCCTGCAGACAGACCTCCTGCTGTGACTTGTTCTTTAGGATAATTTTATGGTTGTGTGATGATGTGGTGAAGCACAGCAAGCTATAAAGACATCTGCAGTAGAACCAAAGTACAGAGGCAGAGACTGTCTCATTTTGCCTGATTTTAGGTGCACTGTTGCATGTGTGAGTGAAGAGTTATTTGTCCAGCTGACGTGACAGGAGCCAAAGACGTTTCTTTGTGAAATTTGAAATGGTGCAAAATAGGTATGCACGGTTACTTTGTTGTTTTCATTAGGTGAATAGCAGATGTTTGTTTGTACATCAGCAGGTAAACGGCGTGAAGCGCCTGTGTGGACTTTGCCTGCTAAGATATGAAAATATTTCTATTGAATTCAGCCTTCTGTCATTTGTCTGTCATGTATTATTTGCATACACAACAGTGGCAGTACTGCATAACTGCTTTCACTGACTTATGTGCTTTTCTACCAGACAAAAAATAATTATCAGTATAGTTTTTAAAAAAAGGGTTCTGCTGTTTTGTACATTTGCTGTGTGTGCAATGCAACTTTTCCCTCCAGATCTTTCTTATTTCCCTCCAGTCTCTCTCGTTCCCCCCCTCATTTCTTTACATTTAAGAAGCAGAATCATGATACATGCCTCCGTCCGTTTGTTTTCCTCCACTTGAATTTGTGTCTATTTTTATCTTTCCTTTGACTATACATGCCGCATTCTGTCAGAGAAGGACTTAACTGTGTTAACCCAAGATATCATGGCTCCATTTCAGATCGTGTCAAACTTCGGCAGTCTCAACTGAACTACAATGAGGTCAAATTAACTACTCGAAGTTTTCACTGTTTTTTAGTGCCCGCACACTACAGGGGGGATGTGGGCAAAACAATGCATGCAACCAGGCTGAACTTTTGCTGCATCATCCCCATCACACACAAGCAAGCAGACATTTCTGGTACGTTATTTTGCAGCCTGACCACCACATTTGTACTGTTTACCTTGTGACTGTTGCACCTAAAGATAAAATAGTTCCTGCTGTAGTAACTTTGTGTGCATAAGCCTCCTAAGCTTTTAAATGCATTAATGTGTCACTAAAACTGGACTTGTAGGGTTCATCAAACCAATACACTAAGGCAGCCTGCTAAGCTGTTTTAACGCAGGGCTGTTATTTCAAGAGCTGCCAACTAATTAAGCACTTTTTAGTCAGTGGGTCACTTTAAATGTCAACAGGATGATAAAGAAAGATCCCGTTATATGTTTGAACTGTTTGGTCACACGAATGCTTTTTGCAAACCTCCCGTGTGTTTAAAAAGAAAAGTTAATTATTCAAAAATAATTAAACGACGTCTAGACAAACGTCTAGCTGTGATATATTCATGGTTCACTCCGCTCATATCAATCACACAAACATTGTGATCGATATCACCTCCCGTCTCCTGTGGCTGCCGGATGCAGTGACACTGACAACAAAAGAGAGCCTGGAGAGGACCTACAGACCTTTCATCTGTATTGGCATATTCATAATGATGAGGCATCACCGTCACGACAGAATCTGGACATTCAGTTCAATCATTTCAATTAATTATTGACTTGGTAGGTCTTAAGCTCCCATTTTCTCCTCTTTTTGCAAAGTGAGAGATCTTGGCAGCAGTGAATTTCTGTGTACACCTGAGGAACCACAATATGTGTGCTCTGATCTGGTTTCAACTAGAAAAATACCGTAAAGTACAGTAAGGCAAAAGAAAATGTAGTTTTACTTGCAGCTTTAAAAGTACTTTTACAAATTTCAAATTTCTGCAATATGAGGAGAAAAACTCCACGAGATCTGAGTCATTGTGCACCATTCACTAAAATCTCACCTGGATGAACTGCTGTGTGAAAGTTAAAGGCGTCTATCTGCATTTGAGTCATTATGATCCTACACATCCTGACCACTCCTGCCAGCAGAGATGGCGACCCTGTAGAGGAAGTGCTGTTAGCTCTGAGCTATTTCTGTCTACATGCATGTATTCCCCTTTAAATCAATTAAAGTCCGTTTCAAGGGGCTAAATTGACTTATTTCCGTCATGTGAGCCATTACGATGGATGCGGCCTGATTCACTTAGTGCAGCGAGCGGCCGGTGAAGATGGCGAGGCTGTAGATGGACTGAAGTGAGCGAGGAAACACTGTGGGTTCAGACTTATTATGTCGGGTTAAAGTTAAAGTCAGACTCTGAAATGTTTGAATGAGATGAAGTGGCACCGCGGTCATCCAGACCAAGCAGCACTGGTTTCTGCTGCAGCATTAAGTACATTTGCCGTGACAGCCAATTACATTGATGTATTGATTAAATTAAATGCAGTTTGATTTTTTAGGCAAATCATTAGTAAATATCCTCTAATATCTATTTTTTAGTTTCTACATTTGGTGAATAAAGAAGATGTGAATGACATTAATTAAGTCTTTGTTTGATGTTTTGACTTGGAAAAAATATTTCTTCTTCAGCAGAGCTTTTTAGACAGCAACAAAGAAATGAAAGGCACACTAAGCAATGTTTCATTATGACAGACTTAATCTAAATAGAATCACATCGTATAATGAGTAATAACCATTAAACTGGTTACTGTTTTCCCAGTAATTTCAATTTGATTGACAGATGCCAAGATGAGCTTTGAAAAATCAAACACCCCTACAAGATCACATATGTCTCACGGTTTTATCTCGGAGGGTAAAAAAGCAGCAAGTCTCTCAATTTGTTCTATATGGTGCCACAACAGCCATTTGACCTTGTAAAAGCAGCCTCCATTAAAAAACTAAAAGGTAATTATCAAATAGTTCTGGCTTTCAAACTGTTGACATATCAAGGTGAAGGATTTAATTAAATGTTAACAAGAGAGAGTCGGCTATTTGTCCTATGCCTTCATCCTTACTGCATGGTTCAAAGCCCTTCATTTCCACTTACAAACCGATTCCAAAGTGCAGAGTCTACTATGTACTATGTGTGTACACGCTCAGAGATGATTACAGTTTTTCAGTATCCAAGAAACTGCTGAAAATACTGGGCGCTGCACAAGCACAAACATCGGTTTCGCTGAACATTAATGGCTGAATTAATTAGAGGAACAAGGAGCATAAGTGAAATAGTGCCTTGTTTGTTGTTCTTTTGCTATTTTTATGTGCAGTAATGCGGATAAGAGAGGTAGCCTGAATTACTCATTCCCTCTTTCTGGACTATATGAAGCCCTAACAAAAGAAAAAAACACAAAGTGACTGATAAATAATATATCATTTTCTTGGTAATAACAGAGCAGGAAGGAAAAGGAGAAAAAGTGAAAATGCAGAGGTGATGATTGGCAGCTTAATTGAAAGGCAATAATGCAGGTAGCATTTTGTCTCTATTGTGCTGGGTGGGTGAATGAAGGGCCAATGAAGGGCCTGGGGCACATTAAAATGTATAAGGTGTGGGATGGTGTCTTGTTGCTGCATCAAGCTGCAGAGTTAGACCTATTCACGCTTCAAGCATGACGCAGTCCAAATGGGTCTCATTCAGTAACGGTCAGCCCCACAGTCCAAAGAAAGTCCAAGGAAAAGAACAAGCACGTCTTACGAATCTTACATTGGAACGTAAAAGGCAGCCATGCAAAGCTAAAAGACAGAATTTAGTTTTTATGTGTGGATTTAATATGAATATATTATGTTAGAATAGTTCATTCAAATTCTTTTGTGTTTCCTTCTTGTTTGTTTTTTGGTTGGGAAGGTTCCAGGACACTTAGAAATAAGATAGAAACACCAACCTTCTGATTAGTGGAAGACTCCTGTCCAGCAGTACTTCTGAATGGATTTACCAAAAGGAAGTGTGCAAAGAGCAGAGACACTAATAGAGATCCCTGAGGGACTCCAGAGGGGATGCAGTTTTAGCTGAGACAACAGGGTGATTAGGTCATTAATGCTGACTGCACTCTGCTGGTGCTTGATCTGAATGTCACAGTCTACTGGAGCATAACAAAGTTACAAGCACCCACAGTTAAGAGGAGATCATTTAATCTGATACGATATATGATTACATTCGTAAACAGCACAGAGAAAGAATCCACTCTGTTTAAGTTCAACAATCCAACACCTGCGAGAGAGCTGTTGAAAAGACAGATAGTGTCCAGAGCCTTTTTAGAAATACCCCAAAGGGCATGATGTCAACAGAGCAACTCGTCGGTCGGTGAAGGGACTGCTTTCAATAAATAACAGGAAAAACAGGCTTAAAATTAGCTTTCAGCATTATGCAATCCTGCATCAGACATTAGGCAAACTGGAGAGGAATCAGACGGAGAGCAGAATGAGCACTCTCCATATTTGAATTACATTTTTGTGTTTTGACATTTGGAAACAAAAGAAACAATTAAATATTCCTCAACAGTTTCAGTGGCGTTAGAGGAGTTAATGACTAAATGGATGAAAAGAGCCCCGGTTTATGACACTTATGTCGCAGAGTAATTCGCTCTCGCAGTTTTAACTGTTCTCTGATAAATGCTGAACTGTTCTGTCAGTTTGTGAAAAACTGCAGTTTCTTCTTTTACGGATGTGCTGAGCTTTGCTAACTTTAGTGAGCTCTAGTGTAACATCCAGTCCATTTTGGATTTGGGGTTTTTCCGTTTTGAAGGGGTCAGAGTGATTAATAGAGTGGAGTTGTATATAGAGATAAGCCCCCGCTGCAGTATAATGTCCTTTTACAAAATTTTTTCTTTGTTCAAATTCAGCTCTTTCTTCTTGTTTGAATAATCATCAGACAAGTGGCCTTTTGCGCCCTCTTTTAACCTCTTTTGTTGGCTTAAGTTATCTTGTCTGATGACCTTTTGTCAGTTTCTGCAATGTAGGCCATTTATTTTTCTGACCAAATGCCAGTTTATGACAGTATAAGCATTGTGCATGTGAGCCATCACTGCTGCATGAATATAAAAGCCCGTCCCCACTGCACACTCTTCATTGTAAGCACCAAGAGGCCATCAGAATTTAGGAAAGTGTGTAACTTTGTCCAGATCTAATCAGACAAATGCTTAATTGAGGTACGATCAGTCACATTTTCTGTTGAAGCCACTGCAGCTTTGGCAGCAAAAGCAGCAGAAGACATTTAAGGCTAGAGAGAGAGCATTAAGGGATTTACAAAAACAGATTAAATCACTGGAATGGGTATATACAGTATTTGAGAGAGAAAAGGCATTTTTTCTGGTTGGCCAGGCAGCAGCCGGAGTCCAGAAGCAGAGCAGTATAGAAAATAACCACCATAAATCAAGATGGCCTGATGCCCACTCTGCTGTCCTACGCTCCTGCCAGCAGTGGCTCCTCTGATGCCCACTTTCCTCCATACCAGCCAATCAGGCAAACAGATAGGAAGAGTTACAGCTGCTGACGACAGCATGGCTGTCAGAGCTACCACTTCATCACGACAGACGCAAGAGAGAGAATCCGACAGGACGACACCTCTGGACTCATACAACAAAAAATGGGCTTTTTATTAAAAAAATTTAGATATGGTGCATCTCCTGCAGTCCTCCGACAATATACTGGATGTTTGTTTGGTTGATGACGTACTACTTAAGAATTCATCAATGCTATAGGAAGCCTGTAAACAGTATTGATTAAGATGGGACGTTAATCTACTCTGACTGGGTATCCCATACAGGCTGTTTCAGTTCTTCAAGATTGTTGCTCTTTCAACCATAATTAACTAACTAACTAACTAACTAAGTAAAGAAAACTAAAAATGTTACGCCTTTCATTTTGTCTGATAGCTAATTTGTTCATCCTGAGCTGCTGTCACTGAAATTAATGCCATATGATCTTTATCACAAACACATCTTGACAAACACTGACATCAAACTTAGAAAAATCTCCAAACAGTCTCTGAATATTGGTAATTGCGGCTCCCTTTCAGCCTATCACCTGCCCCGAGCCTTGCAATCCCCACAGCTGCTATCAAATTATAATTTAGCCATCTTGCTCCTCCTACCATAAAAGTGCCGTTCATTTGGAAACGTTTTGACTTGGATTTTCATCACTGATCTTATTTTCTGCTATAATCCAGAATCCAGGACAGAAGCATCCTGGGAGATGCTAATTCCCTGGCTGGTCTGCACCTCAGTGTAGGGGAGCTACAGTTTATGCTGCGAGCTCCACCTGTGAGAGAGGGGTCAACGGGCAGCTCCAGTTTATGTTGGCACTGGTGGACTTCAGGGTGTCGGAGTTTCAGCCACGACAGCTCAGTATGAACAGAAAGAAAGACGAGGCAGATCTGACTGGAATTAATTACTGAGTGAGATGAAGACCAGCCAACTGAGAGAGGATGACAGGAGCACTGCATGGTTTTGCACTCATTTTGAAAAAATGCTGTGAATTTATCAGGAAAACAATTGATTGCAGAGGAAGTAAATGTGCACGACGAGCAAACAGAAACATGTTAAGACCTCGAATTAGAAAACAGAGGAAATGAGATATGAATTAAACTACCCTCTCTTTAATAAAAGCCTTCTTCAGTTGAGGTAACTAAAGGCCTGAGCCACTGTTTGGTCAATATTCACTGTCCTTTTAGCTCCCCTTTGGTCTCCAACCGCTCAGAACCAACCCAAAGAAATTTCTGGCTCTTGGTTGGATGCGCTTGGTTAGCGCTGCTTTAAGCTAAGAAACACAATTGTTTGGACGCACGTTTGTTCACAATATGCTTTGGAAATAATTAATGTTTTGAGAGATGAAAATAGATGTAAATGTCTCTGTCACAGCGAACAGTGGGACGTGTTAAGTTGCTATCCCACAGCCTTTTTGCCAGTGCGTGTAGGCTGATACGAGAGCAGGAGGCTGCAAAAATATTCATCCTCAACAGTCTTATTTCCATATTTGAAGACATATTGAAAAGCCGTCAGTTGTTTTATATTGATCTGCCTTTTTTTGCCTCTGTTACAAGGTAGTCACTGCTGTTTGTGCAGTCATTAATGCATAACGAATGAAACTGTCAACATTTGGGATCAGTTTAGCCAGATCTCCCGCTATGTCCTACAACGTTCTTGTCTTGTATCTCGTGTTAATATATTCAGCATAACCAAAGGCCTGATGCCGACTTCAATTAAAGCAGACATTTTAAAGTGATCACAGATAAACTTGGATTGCAAGTAGACTCGGTTCACTAAAGGATTACATTCAGAATTTCTCTTTCAAATTCATGCAAAGCAGAATCCAAGAGGCCATTTAGAAGCTGAAAATTAGCGTCACTATCATCCCCATCACGGCGGCTCACCTTGGCTTTGTTAATGGTGCAGTGCAGTGCATTGTTCTCCTGGTCATACAGCAAACTGAAGTCCAAGGTCCCCAGTGTGGCTGTAAAGACAGATAAGGAGAACAGAGACAGGAGAAAATCAGTAGCTGGAAAAGTCGTTTTCATAGCACAGCAACAGCCTCGCCGAGGATGGGAGAAACACGAACCCGCCTGCCTGCTTTCATCATTACGAGGAATAGCGTTTTCGACACTGACATGTAATAACAGCCATAATCATCAACACAGAAATAAACAGGCAGGAAATTTAGCTGAGTTTCATCTTTCTCCGGTGTTTTTCTGTGCCTCATTTTATGGTGTGCAGACTTGATTAGACAGTGCAAGTGATGTGCATAAATAACTAAGATCCTCTTGCAAAGGTCTTGTATAATATTTGTTTCACATTCTATTTTGCTTCATTTGATTCACTTGAGTTACTAGTATATCAGCCTGTAGCAGTCAGGACCAGTGCTGTGGCCTACAGTCACAGAGTGACTACAGACACTACTGACCAAACCTGTTGCTCATAGCTTGATCGCGTTACTCATATTCAACAACATCACACAAAAGATGGAGAGAAGAAAAGGATAAACTAAAAACATACTGTAACACGATGCTGCCTAATGGACTCATAATGTGCAAATTGTCAGCAGTCAAAATGGAGAAAAAAAAATTAATGGACGAAATCTAATTGTCACATTGGCTGTCCATCTTAGGCTTCACACTGTATCACATAAACTGATTATATTAGATGAAGTCAGCATGACTATAAGAAGTTGTGTTGGTTTCAATGTGTTTCTGTGACGGCCTGTCAGGTTTACAAGCTTTCACAGAACAGGGAGGAAGCAGAGAGGCACGTGAACGTAAACTGATCAAAATGTTCTTTAGGTTGCAGACTGACTCAGATGTTTTAAATTGATTTTTCCAGCTGTTCTTGTTGTTTGAATTAATCGTCCCCTTAGCAACCTTTTAACAATACAGATTGTTTACCTCCCAGGCATAAAGTGAGAGCAGCTTCACCCCTGCTTGTAATTAACCAGCGTGTCTTTACTCACTCAGAGGCTGCCCCACCTTGTTGAAACGCTGCAGTGCTGAGTAGTGAAGTGAAACAATTAAAAGACATGAACTCATCCTTTGTCCTTTCAAAATGCCAAGTGACAAGGGACTTCCTGGACTGATGATGAGAACATTTCAACAAACAGATCGTGTGGGCTTAAAGAGTCCTCACAACTTCTGAAGCCTTGTGTTGTTTGTACCAAGTAACACCCGGTATTTGCATCATTCGCACTCTGATATTTATATGAGCAGTGAAAACAACATTAGGTTTATGGATTTGTAATTGTACTTATAGCTAGTGTAATTACCACCTCCTCCATGCTTTACCTCCTCCTAAGGACATCCAAGTAGATTTGGCTTAAATGTTTATGAGCTTTGTAGTGTGGGATGATCAATATTTTTAGTTTCATTTTATTTTCTCTTTGCCAGTGGAATTTTTTGACATTCATGATGCACAGGAGATGAACCGAAATGACAGAATTTCTCAACAACTGCTGGACAGTTTGCCATTCAGTCTGATGTTGACTCTCATTGATGCATTCATTACATTAATGTAACGGCTGTAGAATAAAGACCCTCAGCAAAGACAAAGCTCCAAACTGGACTAAAATACAAACATACAGACGAGAGAATGTGATGCAGGAGGACAGATGGGTGGAGAAGCACAGGTGAGGTGACCGTGACACCTTCAAGGACAGTTTTACAGCCGTGATGGAAGAACTGATTTGGGAGAGTTACAACATTCAAATGAATCAGATTATTTTAAAGTGCACTCGCAAACTATTTCAATAACTTCTTTCAGATATTTATTGCTGTGTTATTGTGGTGCAGCAGGGATGGAAATTGGCAAAAATCTACGATATTAGTTTACCACTGGGACCTTCAATAGACTCGGTATCAGTAAATTGTAAATAAATTCTGCTAGTATGGATTTAAGTCTCTGCTCTGATTAGCATATTCCTGAGTCTCCCAAACAGCAGTGAGTCAATGCTCCTTTAGGGAAAGCTGAGCTCATGAACAATGACTGACCGTCTTCACCACCTCCACACCCAACGCGCTGTTAGACGAAGAAGACATTTAGTTTCCTGCCCAGTCTGTTGATGCTGTGGTGAGGGATTAATGGGTATTGTTTTACCGAGTTTAACAATCACTGTGCACAGTCACTGCTTGTGCAAAACGGCCCAAAACTGTCCTGGTGTTGTTTTTCTGAAAAACAGGACCAGCGCTTGAAAACACTTTTTGTTTTTTTGTTTTTTATTTGGTCCTGCTGACAGCAAGGCCTTGTCACTGCGGTCCAACCGAACATATCTCAACAGCAGCAGAAATTTGGCACGAACTGTCATGTTCCACAGAGGATGAATCTTTTTGTCGACGCCCTGACCAGCACAGGAAATCAACAGGCACACAGCCCTGACGTTTACAAAGCATGTTCATGGCCCCCAGAGGATCCATTGAGCTTTGTGCACAAGACAACAACAACAGAAGCAACAAAGCAGCATCATCTGAGAGGGACATGTCTGTGAAATTTGCTGAATGTATTCATTATCCCAAGAGGAAACACCTCTTTGATTTAATGTCCTTTCTTCCGTCACCACATAACATTTCAACGTCATCACCACTGCGTCAGTCATACCCTGACTTTTTGATGGTGGGGGCATTGATTCTGATTCTGACACAAGCAAAAGAGGATTCCTAGCTGACAAACACTGTGAAGAAAAGTAGACAAATTGTTCCAACAGGGTTATGATAGAGCCTTTAAAATGTCTTCATTTAGTTGTTGTTGTAGTGTCCGACTGGACTCGTTTAAGCAATCCCATCCAAATTCTTTCCATGAATGCCAGCTGGTGCACTTCCATTGAAAATCTTCCTCCTTTGCGACTTCAAACTGACGTATTCCTAAAATGATTTTAGGACGAAGGAGCAAAACAAGAACTCCTTCAGCACATTAATATTCCCTTTACTGTAACAGTGCCAGTGTTTATCTCTGTATTCAGGGAAACAGTGGGATAGTATTCGTTAGGTTGTGGAGGAGCTGCTTGTAATGCTATTTTGCTCTGCAAATGCATGAGCCCTCTGGATAGCTGTGGGGTACCGCCCAGTAAGATGCAACAGTGCTGTGAAGTCTACAGGAGTATAATAAAGTGGAGTCGCTTTTCCTACACAGGAGTCACATTCCAGTCATGCTGTGCAACCTAATTTCTGTGACTCTCAGAAAAAGATGATAGGCTTAATTCAATTTCAAGTGGCTCCTTTATTGAAAGCAATAATTACCCAATCTTCTGCAAAGAATCATTAATTACATAATTCCCAGCAAAAGAAGGAATAAGTGAGCGTAATAATTATTTGTACCCTTTTATTAGGAGGTGCTTTACTTTGAGACAAACTGCCTTAAAATGTCTGCCTTTCCTGACTGTGCCTGGAGAGACGTGTGAGAGCGTCATAAGACTGCAGTACTGTGCAAATGTGTTGAATTTATGGGATGTGGAAGCACTGAAAAGCAGGGGAAGTTCCCGAGGGAATTCAGCTTTTAAAAACAGGAAGCGGACGGCTGATGTGATGGCTTCTTGGGGAGCGAAGGGTGACAAGTGTTGAAAAATTGTTAAAATGTTTAGAGTCATCCTTTATTGTAGAAAATATGTTGTTCCCACTGTGTGTAATGATTTATGTGCAGAGGGAACTCTCGGCCTGTTATCAGTCATTGCTTGAAGCAACGTTTTGAAGCGGACACATCGACCACTTTTCTCTAAACTATGGATTGAGGCTTTGGAGTGACATGGACATCCAAAGGGGGAACATTTGCTGTGCAGGACATTGATTTAAAGTCAACTGTAAAAATACATCAGTTTAACTCTACTGAAAGCAAGTCATGTATCCATAGGTGTCAGTTTGTTCCACTATCACTTTCAAACAGAGAAATCGTGATCTTGCTGGAGCTTGTAAATCCTCAAATTGCTGGTAAATTTAATCAAATTGGCTTCCATATGATGTCCACAGTCCTTGTGTGGACGCATCGACTTTTAGGACTGCTTTTGTAAAAGGAGTTCTCACTTGGAGTCCTTTACATATGCAAAGTGTTGGCCAGTAACTGCCTCTATTTAGACTTATAATTCTGTAATAAACAGCACACTCGGTTCAGGCTCCATTTCATCCATCATGATCCCAAACCCATGAACGTACAGCAAATGATTTGGTCCGTTGCACAGTGCTTGTGCGGGTTTATCTTGAGGCACATTAGCAGAGCAAATTCTCGAGAAATCCTCGGCTTGTAGCAAAAACAGGCAGCAGACAACACAAAGGCCGATCGTCCTGAATCACACATGATTTGTCTGAAGTGACATTTTACAAATCTGATCTCCACAGCAGCGCTGAGAGGGCTGTAGAAAAGCTGGCAAAGCGAGGAAACAGCCTCTGGTCTGGCCAGTCAAGAGTTAGCAGGAAGAAAAGAAGCTTAATTAATACATTTACACGTTTGTGCTTGATTTGACAGCAAAGCCACGCAGCTTGTTGTACATGTGTGCCTTTTATAGGAATGGGCCATTCTCTCGGCCGTAACAGCGTTAAAAGAGCTGATGAAGGAGAACCAGCTGACGGGGACAGGAGGACCTCTGAGCGAAGGCTGCTGTCCAAGTGGCCACCACAATGCTCAGTTAAGAGGAGAGCCACACCAGCTCCATCACTTCCCTCTGGGCAGAATCGTAGAGGCAATTCCCACTGAGTGAAGCTGACCGAGCAGTCACCTTCCTGCTGAGAGCTGCATGATAGGCCACAGTGTTTGTGCCCCGACATGCACGCACTGACTTGGTGCTTCCGTTTTGCATTCAAAGATCTTAAATGATCAAGTGCAGACATGGACTTTTTGATGGTAGTTGAGCAAATGCAGGGTTTTTTGTTGTGGTTTTTTTCAAACTGAATATTGATGAACAGGCAACATTTAGAGCTACTTGTAGCACAGACATGAATATTTTTAAGAAATAATCAGGACACCCTGTGAAGTTAATACCATCACAATTTATTTTTTAGGCTCGCTCAGGTGGAATGGAAGTGCAATTAGGATGCCATTAGAAGCAAATAGCTCAAAAATTGCACACATTGAGTGCAAAGTAATGCGTCGTGCAAAACTAGGTTTAACACCTTTTGATTTTCTCACATCACATCACGGCCACTTGGCGGCCACAATCAACCGCCGTCCCCTTCACACCTGGGCAGAAAGTCGGCTCATACACGAGTAATGTCACCTGAAATATGATACGGTTCGTACAAATGCTAATCTGATGCTCATATGAAACGTACATATTGAACGTATCCGTGGTTTGCAGAAACGTGAAATGCCAACATTTTATTCTGGTGACTGAGCTGACAACACCAGTGTGTGTAAACTGCTGGTGTGTATTGTTTCATCTTGCCAGGATGTGACCACACATCAGGCAGAGCGTGGGGGGAGTCCCACCCTGCGCGCTACATTACTGTAGTCCAGGGGACAAATTACCCAAGTGTTAATTTGTCTGCTTATGTAGTGCTTGAGTGAACAATTAGATTGCATGCTTTGCTTCAGCATACCATTATGTGCCTCTCATTAGAGTGGAAAACTCTCACGGGGGATGACGGCTTCCTTAAAAGATGTTATTTGTTTTGCTTTTTGCCACAGAGCTGATTTAATATCTGACAAAAGGAAAAAGTAGAATTTTGACCTTAACTGTCACAGGATTTGAAACGCTCAGATCTGCTCACTTCACAGCGTAATCTGTTTTTGACATCAGGCTTATTTTGTGAGACATGATTGAAACTTCGCCACCTCCCGCCTCCACCTACACAGGAAATGATTTTGGAGCTCGTGGCTGCACACATTTGCATGTTAATGACAAATAAAACAAAACACTGTAACATCTTAATGCTTTGAGATGCAGTTCATATTAATTTAGAGCTACCTACCAGAATTTTAACAGGAGAATATTTGTTTTTTAGTAATGTAGTAAGATCAGAGCAGCTGCTACGGTTTATGGATGCTAATTATTACAGCACATTAGGTACTGTTTAATAAATATCTCTAATCTACAGTAAATTATGTCTTGTGCTACTTTCCACTTTCTTAAAAATAAAATATAAAACATATTCAAAAAACAAGACTCGGGTTTAATTATAATTTCTATAATTTTAATAAATTGCCTAAAAAAACTAAAAAGAGGAGACAGGCTCTCAGACCTTGTCATGTCATGTGAACATATTTTTTTTATTTTAACATGTTGGCAGTGAAGCAAGAAATTCCCCTCAGAAAATCCCATTTAACAGATTACCAGCCGAGTCGATCTAAACGTTCACTTTTTATTCATTTCCCAAAAGGATTAAAATCCAGCAAAAAGCTTTAATTACAGCATGTGAGACAAAAACTTGTCTCACTGCCAATACATAAAGCACCTCGGATGCCTAAAGTCAGTCACTGGCCAACAGTCAGAGGTGGAACAAGTACTCAGATGTTTTATTTATTTACATAAAACTTAAGTAAACGTGGAAATACCACAATCTAAACATTACAAGTGAAAGTCTGAATGCCAGGCTGTCGGTTTGCTGACATCTGGTCAGCACTGCCAGGCCACAGAGGAGTTAAATAACTCCTAACAAACACGTAATGTTGTTTCAAAGTTACTGCAGAAAGGAAAGCAAGCTTAGTACACGTGCTCAGGATGCTCTGTCAGGATGTACTGTATTCCATGTTGTTAATGCTTATTTAAGCATGTGAAAAAGTTTTTAGAAAACGCAGGTGGCGGACTGCGGGCTCACCTGAGCCCGGTTACCTCATCAGTCCTGTGGTACATCCATCCGTTTCCACTCCGTCTGATTTGCTGTCTTCCTAACGTTGCGGTCTTTGTGCTGCCTGCCTGCCTGCCTGCCTGCCTGGTTTTGGTCTCTGCCTGTTCACTGACTCGAGTGATCTTTTATCTTAACCTGTTTGGACGTCCTGCGAGTCACCTGTCATCGCTTCACGTCCTCACACTGTGTGCAACCTGCGGAGGCACACAACCAACATTTTTGCAAGCTTAATTAGCTGTCACGATCACAAAATAAAATGGTATATGCATCAAAACACCAAAACCCTGAACTGTTGTCAAAACATGTCAAACGCAGGCGACGTGACATCACATCGAGACATGTCCAGCACAGCAGCACGGAGGTTTTTAAAAGTTCTACGTCTATGAACCTGCGTGGCAGCTTCACAGATTAGTGTAGCCTCCAGGAGCAGAGGTCAAACTCCTATTAATTACTACAGCCAGTGAAGTGTGACATATTTTGTCTGCGTCTCTCACTCTCCAGGACGTCCTTATGAGATGCACGTCCATGAAATAGTCTCTGTGTGCACCCACGCTCATGTGAATGTGCATCACACTGTGGATGCACTGACGTGTGCTGTGCACAGCATGTGATAATACATACGTGGCAGGTAAAGGATGAAGGAAGACAACAATCTGTGACAAGGTGGAAGACTATACTGTTTGACTGGCGGATCGCTCAGCACAAGCTGTGTTAACGTCCCGTGAAGCACCTGTGATGTCGCAGCTGTAGTCTCACCGGTGGATGTGTTTCACTGGACGTGGTGGTTGTAGAAAACAACACCACTGGCCATGCGATCAAAGAAGCAAAATAAGCTCTGTTCACATTTTGGTGTTGGCAGGAGGTTGTCCTTGTAGTTTCTTTTATCCACGACCATCTTGGAGAAAGTAACTGTTACTGGTTACTGCTTTGACAACAGTATCAAGAAGTCCTCATCAGTGGATGGAGTTTCCTCAGTTACCATGCAGAGCTATAGACACTCAAGCTTGGTTGCTGTTATGCTTTTGTCCCTGATGCTTTCAATTCCAACTCATTGCCCTTTTCCTGAGCTTTCAACCGTGGTTTACATCAGTTGTCATTAAGACGAGAGATCTTTCTGGAGATTTGGAAGTTGAGTGATCAACAAACTTGTGATCCTGAGTAGGACACGAATGTCAACACACAGTCAGTGTCAGTAGATGTCATTTATGTTGAGATATTTCACTGGACATTTGAAACTTCAACCTGCAGGTGGTGCCAAACAACCTGTCAGGGGATCACCAAAGTTTTTGAGATATCAGAAGATTCAGTCTGGTGCAAAGTGATGGATCAACCAACAAGCATCTGCCACAAGAGTATGTGATCGTCTCTCTCTGCACCCATACTGGATAAACGTCAGCAAGACTCTGAAATACCTGAGGGACTCGTGTAGATTATTCCCAGGAAGCTCCCAAAGGTCACACATCTGCGTTACAGCTGAGGCACTGAGGCCACAGGTCAGTCACAAAGCTACAGCGCTCTGTAAAGACTTTAGCTCGTGAAAGTGCCTTTCAGCTGTTTTTATGAAGCTCAGAAGTGGCACCGTCTGTATGGGTTTTATCTGACGGCTAGTTTACAACAAAGGTCAGCTGATTAGAATTTGGACCAATTATTATGAGAGGAGCGCTATCTTTAAAGCCCTGTTATAATAAATCAGACAAGTGCAAAATAATCTCACTTTGATTGGAATGAGATCCTGTGTCCAGCCTGGATCAGTCATTTTAATGAATCTTTTGATTCTACTCACAGATTGAGCAAAACGAAACGAAAAACTGAGCAGCAGGTGAAAAACCAAAGAACTTTATTTAATTGTCCTGTGGTAATAAAATCCAGTTTCCATCATGGCGGCTCTGTCCTCTCAGTGACCTTGGCTGCCAGGATACTTAATTACTCGACTCAGGTTGAGGCTTCTACAAAGAAATATTAGTCGTCTTTATTTATAAAATAAATGCGTGGCCGTCGTCTGGCCCCACGGCCCTGCAAATGAACTTAACAAGCGTCCAAATCTCTGTGTGGGAGGAGCAGACTGCTGTGAGTGCATGAGAAGATGAGTGAAATCAGTGCAGCACCAGAGGCCACAGCGAACACGGCTGAGGAATTTGCACTAACTAAAGGCTCAAATGAGCTCAACAGAGAATTAATGATAAGTTTGCCAGTGGTCAAGTAGCAGTTATTCCTTAATGGATTGCAGCGGTGTAATTTTACTACATACTTCATACTGAAGCAAGAGAAATTTGAAACTCGGCTCATTCGACTTTGTGCTGTCAGAGCTGTGAAACCCCCCCAACAGTATGAGTAAGTGCTATAATTCATTATTTTCATTACATTATTATGTCCCCTTACATTTTATACCAGCCATACAGACAGGCTTGATATAACACAGCAGCAGTATAACACTACTAATAGTGATTTTTGGACCTTTTTGCTCCAACGTTTGCAGGTCTTGAGCAGACTCTCTCAGATCCTGGCTGCTGCTGTTTGGAAAAGGCCGAGCTAAGAAACTGCACAACACTGACATCACCTTATAAAGCTGTTATGGCGAACGTCTCCTGATTGGTTTTGGCTCTTTGAAGATAACATGTGGACATGTGGCTTTTTAACTAGCTTTTTGATGTTTCTGTTTTGGCAAGATATGGAGGAAGAGCTTGGGCGACCTGACAGCGTACCCACGCCCTTGGTTATAGGTCATCTGTGTTGTGTAAACTGGGTTTTCTGAAACATCAGCGTGACTGTTCTACGTGACGTTCACGTGGCCATCTTGTTCTTGGTTGCTTTTGTTTAGTGTCTGGTGAGTCCAGGACACTTTGATCCGCCCATCGGTCTTCCTCTCTTTTCATGCCTTCAGAAACATCACACACCTGTAAGCTCTGACTTGTGTCTCCGGGGACATGAACAGAAGAAGTAATGAGAACTGACACAGCAAGGTGAGGCAAAGTAGATGTACCATTAGTGGAAATTAATAATCATGACAGTCTTTCTGGGAATGTGATGAGCGTGAACAAACAAAGCGTGTAACAATCATAAAGGTCGATTTTTCAAAGATTTAACGGTTGAGCCAAACGGTCAAATTTTGATTCACCTCGTTTTATCCGCTTCTTTGCTGATTTAACGTTCTGATTTATGGAGAAACGAAGCCCCCGTTGGTAAACATACAGTATGCTGTGGGTTATAATTCTACCGTTTCATGTCTTTTCACTCTTTCATCCAATGACATTTAACCTCATCCATCCCTTTAGTGGAATTAAGCTGTCAGGTTGTCTATTGACTTACAGGAACAAAAGCTAACTTTGAAGACACTGGCCTGTATAAGGCTTCTATGATACTGTTGTCACACACTGTGCTAATCCACTTAAAGGAGCAAGCAGAAAGTCCATCATCCCTTTGGAGAACAAGTCAGAGTTCCATTCTGAGCTGCAGGCAGATAAAATACAGTTTAGCTAGTGGGTAAACTTTGACTGCATTTTTATTCATAAAGGGAGAGAGCGAAGATGAAGGGAGGCGGTGATCAAGAGTTGTGCCTGGCAGCCTCCCCTGAGAGAAGTTATCTTTTCCACCCCGCTGTACATTCACTGTTGCAGCCCAGTGGATTAGACAGGGAGAGGAGTGCTTTTGCTTTTGCTTTTGCTTTTTTTCCCCCCCACTCCTGCGATATGAAATTCTGCCGACAGAACTGACAACAGAACGAAGGGCTGAAAAGACTCCTTTATAAGAAAGGACATCCTGCACATGTACTGCCACCTTTTATAGTCAGACTAAATGTATGTTTGAATGCACCGCGTGTCGACTCACATTCATTGCAGCTTGTGAAGGCATTATGCTGTTGGCATAATGCAGTTATATAGATAGACATAAAGGTGTCTCAGAGTCAATTTTGTATTAAAACACAGCAGTAACATTTTGTTTTCATACATCAGCTGGTGGAGGCCGCCATCATATCGACATTATGATGAGCTGCTGAACCTCCACGTTCTCCATCCTCGGTTAAAGATGAACGCAGTCACAACCCAGCAAGCATTTGGCAGATGGCAATATGCAAGAGGAGACTCACACAGAAGTTCAACATTTGTCCAACTGGGGACAAAATTTTCCACAATATGATATTATAGTAGTGAGTGAAAACACTCGTTGAACTGATTCCAGAAAGATATTTAGCTCCACACTTCACAGACAGCAGGTAGCCAATGACGGATGACTTAAGGACATCGTCCCCACTTTCATTATAGCTGTAATGTATTTCAGTGTAGGCTGCGGGCTGTTATAGGGACATCTATTAAATGTCAGAATGTGAGAAATAAGGAGTAACTCAACATGAAGGAACAGACCAAAGGGCACAGACACACATTTTCTGCCTTAATAAAATGGTGTTTGAGATTTGGCCAGTAGAAGGAGAAATAACAGTAGTTTGCCTTCCAGGGCTAAAGCTCGTATGTGAATATTTTTCACTTTGCTCTTTTATAAGCACCAAAAGAAAAATACATTTCAAAGTTCCACCCAAATACAGCTGGACAGAAAAAGGCTCCGATGATTTGGGACTGGAGGCAGATTCAAATTATGTAAGTTTTCTGAAAACAAAACAAACGTGGATGCCTCACATCAGCCATCTTCCAGTGTAATCAAACCAACATTTAATGGATACGCTTCAAATGGACGCTTCATGCACAGTATTTTAATCCTTACACAACTGATAGTGTTATCATACGACCATCTTCAACGATTTGAACACTTTTCATGGCGTGGAGTTTTTGAGCTTATCAGTGCAGGCCTTTGAGAGTCAAAGAGTCAGGGAGGGAGGGATCTATTGTGGCTGATCACCTGTGTTAAAAGAGTAATTTAACGTCCTCCTTCTCAGTAAACATCTCCTCAGAGGAGGAGCCTACTGACAGCTATGAGACAGGAGTGGAATACGTAAATAAACTGTGCGACCAAGTCTGTCATAAAATATATAAGATAAGGTGGACAAAGCTGAGAACAAATGGCCGGGGGCAGCGAGTAAAGTGCATCATACAGGTAATGAACAAGAAGCTGTGACGGGTAGCCTGTCGCTGCAGTTAGCTGTGTAACCAAACCCCTGGAACCAAATATTCAGCGAAGGCCACGGGTGAATTTCTCTGTCCTACTTTCTGTGACCAGACCTTAACAATGAATCACAACTCCTGACAAAGTAGGTCTGATGGCACCAGGCTTCATATTCAAGCCGCCAAAATGTGCAGTCTGATAGCGACACATGGACGACGAAGCAGTGCTCGATGAAGATGATGTATGCTGTGTGAATATGTTGCAGACTGCCAGAGTCTCTACACTGAGATGCACTGCAGAGAAGACAGACTGAGTCTGTGTGATGGAGCACTTAATCTTCGTGTCTGATCAGCGTTGGGCATCGACTGTGAGGCACCTGCCGAGATATGCTGTGTGTCAGCGCAGCCGAGGGTTCCTGCAGAGGCAGGACAAGTAGGACAGAGAGCAGACGCCTTGCAAAGCCAAACAAAGCCCAGAAGAATAGAGTCTGACGTTTTGACATCTGGTTTACCATATTAAAATGTTATGCCATAGAAATGTGCAAATTTAGAATAATAATTCCAAATAATAATAATTTGCAGGAACTGTAAGACAGCGGTAAAAGGTGCAGAGAGAGCACTCTGGCTAGGCTGAGGCTCGCCAAAATGCCGTAGCAGGGCTAGCCTGAGCTAATCTAGATCATCATTTACAGACTTTTTCTGAGCAGATTCATGTAATTTGAAAATATAATTTTTTGCTTCAAAACCTTCACTTTGTTTTACCACACAAATAAGACAGTGGCTCCATACATTCTTAATGAATAAATGGAATAAGTAATGCCACCTAATCATGCTAAAAGCTGAGTAGCAAGGCTAGTCATAACACAGACTGAACTGATAGACTGATTAAATTGACGAGTTTCTCGCTCTTGTATTTCTTCTGCCCTCCTATATGGGCCAGTGATTTCCATAAACATGAAACACAGTTGAGGAGCATGCTCATTAGGCGTACTGAGCAGCAGATGTTAAAATTCTCATGCACTTCCCGCAGTCTGAGTCACTACTGTACACGCAACACCTGTGAGCAACGAGCTGAGTAAGTCAAACAACATCCATCATAAACATCACGTCTATTTTCAGAAGAGCCAGCTTTCTCGATGTGTGCTGTACGAAGCTGAATATATCCGCCATGAGTGTGTGGGCCTTGCTTCATAAGCCTGTGTGTGTGTGTGCAGCTGTCTGTAGCTGTCGGTCTTTTCTCTGTCAGGCACCTGTCACACACAGAGATTTTACCTGGCGGTAGATCAGCCTAATCCCATCTATCTATCATCATGTTTCTTTTTCTCTGGCTTGTTGTCTTATCTCCCTATCGCTGTCCATGTTGTTGTCCATTATGCGACTTTTGTCCCTGCAGCTACAACATGCAGCGGATCAGGAGTTTCCTCGTGTCTGATGCTGCTGAGCCTGGACCTTTTTTCCCTGTCTGCCAGGCCCATTGCACAGGGTCGTCCTTGATGCAGTATCTGTGAGGGTTTATGGCGTGGTTGATCAAAACCAGTGACTGAACGGTCGCTTGACCAGGTGGTGATTTCAAGTTCATTTACTTTTACAGGCCTTCATCGCAAACATGCTTTCAAGGACTACATCGGTCCAATCTGCCATCAGTTACAGGACAACACGACAGGAGACACAACAGTTGGAAGCAATAAGTCCAACTAATCCACTGACCTACTTTTGAAACCCAAATTCTGGTTTGGAAGAAAGACTCTCTACCTTCTCTCCTTCTTGTTGCGTTGCACCCGCTTCTGTCTCTCGCTTTTACTTTCCCGTTATCCTGTGCTTTCCAGAGGGCTTCCTGTAATATTTTGTGTCGTGTCCCATAGTAATTTGTCACTGTTGATTTGTGGCAGGAAGCTTTGTAAAGTGTTTAGACCTTTTACTGTGGCACTGATAGGACTGAGCCTGTCCTGCTGTAAAGAAAAGCCTGGTGCTGTCAGGACGTGACTGACAGTGTTGTTCAGACCCCCCACAGCGCTGCTCTGCTCCGGACTGTCAAGCAAACACAAGGCAGACAACAACCCCAAACCCCAACTGCTCCGATGTCTCAAGCACTAAAGCAAAGCAAGGCCATATGATGAGTTTTTGTCAGGGATTGTCAAGCCGACTTCAGCCTGGTGTTTGACCAGCAACAAAATCCGCAGAGCGTGGAGCGTTTTCCCCCCACATCATCACCTGATGAGGAAAAATCCAGCACTGCTGATAACCTGTTGAGCTGCATCAGACAGACTCATCTCCTCTGAGGAGGGTGATGTTTCATAAAATTTTAATGACTTCTTCTGGCGTGTAGTACAACCTTATCTCCTAAAAACTGAGAACGAATCGCGTTCACTGGCGGTGTTATGTTCTTGTACTGCACAGAAGTAGAGATGACGGGGTGGACGTGTGATGTACGTATGGTTAGGTTTAGGATGTAGAGTTTCGACACTCAGTCCACGAAGCGACACAAAGAAATCTGGAACAACACTGGTTTAGTGTGCGTTCTTTTGAAGTATTTTAATCTCGTATACATGCAATACAACAGCATGGCGGCATTTTTGCATCAAGGGCTGAACTCTATTTTACAAATAAAACGGTGACATCTGTGTGACATTTTTGAGTTTTATGATACAAAGTGATTGCAGGATTGTCTCCATAGCCAGATCTTCTTTTGAATCACTGATTTATCAGCTGTGTGTGTGTGTGTGTGTGTGCAGACACATATGTGTTTATCTGATGTGCATGCATTAAGTCTGTATAATGTGATTAGAGTATCTGCCTGCACTCTGGATCTTTCCAAACCACTGAGAAACAGACAGTCTAATCTTGTTGGTTGCTAGGAACTGGGCAAGCTGGGGAATGGATGAGGCAGACAATTCTGTATCCCCTTCAAATAACTTACCACATTGAGCTAGACTTGATCTAATATCAAGAGGGGAATAAATGGGTGGCTGTGGAAGGGGGGATATGCATTTGGCTGGGAACAATCCCATTAGGAAATGCTCTGTGGATCTGCGTGGTCTTTGTGTGGCTCGATGAGTTAAGGCTAGAAGGAGACGAGAGATACATGGAAATGAACAAAGGTATTTTCCCCTTTTTTTCCCCTGTGACAGCAGTTTTCAGAGTGACAGTTACATTCAGTCATTTTCATGGACATTTGCAGTGATTTCCATATATATTTGTCTGGAGGGTTTAGGTGCATTAATGTCTAAATGCAACACACTGCAGCTCAATAATCCATAAACTATTTCAATGTGAAATGACAAAGGATGCAATTCAGACTTGGCACATAAGAGCCATTGTGTAACATTAGTATGCAGCTCGCATTTCCTGCACAATAATTTTGAGATATTTGTATGTTTTTTGTTTTTGTTTTTCATAGAAGACAAAGAGAAACAGAATCACTGGATGATGATGCAGTGCAGTCAAAACACAAAGACTTTCTTTAAGCATTACTTTATGTTATTTGTAAATTATAACAGAGCTCAACTACTAGCTGAACAGTTGATCATTTTCATATCTAAATTGCAAATTGAAATAGTGCAACTTTCAAATTTTTCAAGTCTGGTTTTAATCATGAAGTACATAATTAACAGTGTCTTGAGCTGCTGAAAGCAAATATGGCCAAACGCACAACCTGATTTCCTCTTGATTGCATAAATTTATGGTTTTTTTTAAAAAAATTATGTTATTTGAATGGAATTAAATTTCTCTTGAAATGTACTTTTTATCACAAGTTTGTGATACAGAACATGAATAATTTCCAGAAAACAGGATCGTAGGATAGAAAAAACGTGAAACGTCTGCTGATTTATCCAGAAAATGATGTTATTATTAACTGTAGACTGCCAGTTGATCAGGTCAATCAGCTGATGCTGCAGCCATCTTTTGTAGAGTTTCAGGAGAAGCCATGTGACTCCGGCTGCCTCACTATTCTCAGTCAGCCACACGCTCAGACATCCTGGGGTTTCTAGCAAAGCGTTACAAGGTTTTCCTGCTGCCAGGCTGATGAGCTTCATGGAGGTATCTTGTTCACCACACATCACGATGGCTCTCAGCTCTTGGCATCCACCAATTTTCTCTTCACATCACCTCTCACTGGTTTGGTCTTGGTCTTTTATATTCCTTCTCAGCTGTGCCTTTTCTTCCATTTCACTGATACGTGTTGTACATGCAGGACACACTACATCTCTCATGCATAGCTGACATTTCCAAGGTTCCTCCCACTGCAAGCTCATGCTGAACAAGCTGCGAGCTGCTCCTCTCTCCTGTGAAATTCACTTCCCTACATGATATTTTTCTAATCACTGACAAAATCTAATTAACACCCACCCCAAGTGGCTAAAACATCTGTACGACTTTTAGACTCAGTGTGGCCTCTCTCGGGATCATGTCCTGGCTTAGCCGCTGTTCCTCCCTGTTTCCACTCTTAGACCCTCACAGCTCATCCCGTCGAGCTCCTGTAGTCGCAGAGTAAACATAACTGCACAGGGGATGTACCAGGATAACATTAGTCAGTAGACTAAGGAATGGTTGTATTATAAACGTAGATCGCGGTTTCATATATTGAGTAATTCAACTATTCAAGAGGAAGGATGTCGAGTTCATTACTGCTAATTAGCAGAACGCTTTAATAAAGGTTACAGCATTGATGCAAAGAACAGTAAATGTGTGAAAATGAGAGGAAAGAAAAGCTCATGGCTATTTTCTGTAAGTGTTATCCATCCTCTGGCTACTTGACACCACAACAGAGAAACATCTATTTTGGTGGTGCACATTTGCATGGCCAAATATAAACGCAGCATATTAGGAGAGAGCAGGTAAGTCACGGTGACTCGGTGAGCTGTGATGGGATTGGATAGATCATCGTTCCCTATTTAAAACCGGGTTGTACTTGGATATCTTCCCCCCGTGGGTTTTCAAAGGCTACGGCTGCCCTGCGGCATTGTGTGAAGGATGACCGTTTCAGGACAAAATGCACAAAAATCATCTAAAAAAAGATGAAAAATCACCTCAAAATCATCCAAACAGAGGATGCAATTTGCTGTCATGAAGTCAGCATGAAGTTCACCTGCAGGCTGGTTACTGCATCTCTCTGCTGTAACAGCTAGCAGGCATCAACATAACAAAAACAACAACAACAACACAACAACAACACTGCTGTTATAATTAGTAAAGCTGTCTTATCCAGCTGTGAGCGTCAGACGTGCCTTCTTCCAAAACCCGGTGACTGTCTTCCTGTTGCCAGCCATACTTGCCCTCACAAAAGAGCGAGGTAAGACTCTTAATGAGGTCTGAGGTCCATAAAGTAACATTTTCACTCGACATTTAAATGTGCGGGCTGTTCAGATGGAGCTTGAGCTTGTGTTTGGACATTATGTTTAATAATCTGATTTAAATGATGTCTCTGGATGCCAAAAAGCCTTCAGGGAAAACAGTGTAAATATAATCAAAACAGTAGAATTCAGACATCAGAAAAGTCATTAACATGCAAGGGCGGATGCAGGGGGGGCGAGGCCACAGGGCTGTTGGCCTCAGCTGAAATCTGATTTGCCCCATAAGTGCCCCAGTTTGCTTCAGACATCTTCGCTGGCATAATTTTGCCAAAATTAATGATACATGAATAAATAACATTGTCAGCTGCAGCCTGAATTTTTATTTGCCTTTTCAAAGTTGATTCCGCCTCAGGTTTTTTTTTTATTTCCTTCAGCAGGTCCTGTGCTTATTTATGCGCAGGAAAATAAGTAAATACTAAGAGCTATTACACACATTTCTCCCACATAATACCGGGCCCCTTTCTGGCCCCTGATTTAGGAAAGTATAAGATCTGTCCCCGCTTGCGTGACTCCAGACTTACTAAATGTGAGGTTGTGTGTGTTTACAGTAGATGGAAGTTTTTCCGCTGCCGTATTTCAGGCAGCAGCAGCAGTGGATTTCACAGAGCTTCACCTCATGAAGCAGAGATTTATGAATGAATAAAGACATACAGTGTATCAGCAGACAAATGGCAGACTTTGCCTTCACATCTTCACTGTGTTCAGCCCCCAGCCAATCCGCCAGACGTCCGGCGGATTAAAGATGTGCAGGGGTGATAGAATTCGGTCACACAGAGAATTAGAGGGGCCGGTCGTTCCTCCTGATGCAGGAATAAAATTGCCTCCAGATCGATAACCTGCTGTCAGACATGACTTGAGCGATCTTGCTCTTATCCCTGGGTTGAATACCAAAACATGTCATAGTACGCTGAGCCGGCCAGCAGATGCACCCTTTCGAGAATGGAGGGAAATTTAGGGAGGGAGGCTGATAAAACGAATGTTTTAGGACTGTGTTGTCCTTGTTTGACCTTGTGTTTCTGTACTGAGCAGTTGCCTGATACATGAAGACTAATGTGTTGCAACACAGGCCAACAAAACATTTTTCTTTTTGCTATTAAAACTAAGAAAATGTACATTTCGGATAAGAGGAAAAAAGATGTAAGTTATAAGTTTAAAGGAAAACATGATTTGTCACCCCCCCCAGCCCAGCGTTTTTCCAGATATATCAATATGTCTTAATAAGAAATGTTGGCCTCACATGTTACTAGACATTTTACTTCTCATGGCAGCCAAAGCGCAAGAGTAATCAATAACAACAATTATGGCTTGTTTGGGTGCCCCAGTGGCACAGAGGCTGTGTCCAAAATCATTGGCTATTCACTATATAATGAACTACCCTCTGCCATTTTATTTGAGTCTCCAGTTTGAGTGTGAATTTTCTGAGCTCAGTGGAAGTGGAGAGTGTCCTGTCAACAGCCAAGTGTCTGAAATCTCAGTTTTCTGCTCACTGCAGAGAAAACTACTGATTGCCTATTGTACAGGAAGTAGTGAGTGCACAAGAGCAGAGCCTGGTAATCAGAGAGCCTAAACAGAAAGAAATAGCAGTCATTATCATTGTGTGTTTTTAATTTTAAAAGACCAATGTTGACATGTCTCTGTAAGTTTTTGGTTTGTTCTTTATTGTTATTAGAATTACTGTTAGCTAACTATCCTGTAAATTAGTGCAGTTCTTCTGGACATATGGTTCTTGCCATATGTCCATGCTTATAAGGCACAGCGATTATAAGACACACTTATAAGATTACAGAGATTAGGCAAAATGTCGTCTTGAGTCCACTTTTGTGTCTCAAGTTGCTAATCAGACTCTAAACAATGACGTGGAGGAGGCAGTCATGGTCAGATGTCTGCCCACCCTGCACCCCAAAACATCCCCCCAGAGGCTAAATCCTCGTTAGGTGATAGCTGACGGATTCTGAGATTACTGTAAGAACAACAAAAACAACTAAATATGCCTTTCTCTCTTTTGGGTACAGATGCAATAATTTCAGTTTGACAGGAGATTATTTATAGTGCAGAATGAATGTGCAGAGAGACAGATAGAGGATCCACAGCTTACATGATGTCTTGTCTCATCTTACCGCAGTGACACGTAACACCAGAGGAGTATTTAGTGTGTGTTAAGGATTGAGTTAAACCCTCAAGGAATTCATCATGCTGTGCCGTAACGCGATTTGACCTGCAACGTGAATCCAGCGCTTCTTTGTGTTGCGGTGACGACACCTGAGGTGACTTGGTGTGATGTCAAAACTCAGTTTGGTCTGAGTCCATATGCAGGGTCGTGACATCTGTTATTATGATTATTAGTATTATTTTTCAAATCATTGCTTTCGTTCAGCCTGGCGTTGATTGTGTAGGCGGCTTTTTAAAGGCTTCCAATGGGTCTGTGATAATCAGCATAATGAAGGTTCAGAATACATTTTAATGTGAACTAAAAAGGGGTTTTTCATTGTTGATGCTGTCTCTATTGAAACATGCAAATTTACAGATTTGTTAAAAATCCAGAGGCAGTTTCTTCATGGTGGGTGGAACGGAGTTATGGAGGCAAGAATGACGATGCCAAACATGTCGTGCTTACAGTATATGAGCAATATACAGGGAAATATATTCAGTAGAGATTTTAAAGATACAGATTTAATAAAAATCTAACTATGAAAGCTCTTCAGTCATTACACTCTGTTCCCACTTGTCTCCATTTTATTGTTGTTTATGTAATCTTGCAGCGATACATAAACACACATGGTATATGACGCAATGATGTGCATGCACCGGATTTTAGTGGACCACCCGCCCGTGTGTCATCTGAACGTATCATCAACGAACACATTTTCCATCGCCGTGCTTGAGAAACTAAAGCTGCAAATCACAAAGTCAAGGTTCAGAACCTCACTGACGAAGCAGAAAATTACTCAGGTGAGACGCAGCTTGTCTTGATCACCTGATGCCCTCACGCCACTCGTTTACGCGTGAGACCACATTATTTTTTTATCAGATTTATAAAGCGGCGTGTACACATGATCATCGTTTTTTAAATCTTGATCTTGGTGGGAGTTGGTGCACATGCATGCTCCTGCAGTTAGAGATACGCCCTTAATCACCTGTTGATAATTCCACCGTCCCTACTGCTCGAAAATGTGCAGTTTTACTGAATGTGGTCCTCCAGCGGCACCAGAGCGGCTGTCATTACGCACCGCTGTGGGCATTTAAAGGCTACGTACTGATACTTCATCACATGTTACCTGCAAGCCGTCAGCAGTAAGATTTCACTCATCTTTACTAAACGTCAGAAAGTTGACCAGCAATGAATTTATGGTGCTCATATTGAAATGTTGTAAAGTAGTTCACATTTGAGGACAAAGTGAAGGAAAATTATTTGATTTTGATGTGTGGACTGTTTGACTGACAGCCGGCCAGAAGAAGGCGACTTAGAAGTCAAAACCAGTGCGTTTGCCATACAAGCTGCAGGACCAGTCAACGTTTTTCACATTCATGAAGATATATGCTCATCCAGAAGTCATTGTTACTGTAAGTCCACCTGGTACAGAAACAACTACAGGCCTGTAGTTGTAGAAGGACGTTGTTATGAGCAGCCGTGTGTCAGCTGTTCTGAGGCAGTTGATCAGTCACGTCTGATGAATGTGAAGGAACTGATGGTAACTGAAGGTTAATGTTAAAACCAGGGTTTGGACTGTAAAACAACGGACTGTGACTGCATGACATCGCAGTCGCGTATGATGAAACGATCACTCCTGAAAGAAAAGAAGCCATCAAACAGGGTGAGTCTGTCTCTCAAGGCCGCTGTTACGAAATGTGAAATTGCCCCCTCAGAAAGGCCCTCGTGTCGAAAAAAGCAAGAGCCCTCCTCAGGTGTGATCCTCGGGCCAAATTAAAGCGTACAAGAGTCCTTCAGACTGATTATTTGATTGGCCCTTTCTCATCTAACTTTGGCTTCAGATAATTGGACAGATCTTTGAAAATGTCGGCTCGCTGGAGACTTTGAGGCAAGTGAAAAGGCCTGCCCCACTTTGAGCACAAAAGTGAATGTGTCAGAGATGGAAAGTCAGCCATGATTATAGTGAAAATATAAATAAATAACAGTAGTTATTCATTGCTTTGAAAGGGTTAGCTAACGTAAAAGGGAGACATACTTTTTATTATCCTCCACTTGCAAAACACTCCTTTCACTGTTGTGGCTCCGCTGAGCTGCTGCTGTCATTATCTGTCTAAATAAGCTTATCTTGTTGATCAGCGAAACATTTCCAAGGCTTACTGCAGGATTATTTCAAGATTAAAATTCCATTTCTTGCTTCAATTATTTAGGTTAAAGCTCCCCTGAAACAAAACTGATGAACTATTCCTGTGATACAGCGAAGTAAAAGGTTAATAAAAGGTTTCATTTTCTTCCTGACCCCGCAGCCTCAACCGAAAGCATCGTTTGCGTCAGTGACTCCGGGCTGAACAATGAAATGAATAGTGAATAGTGAACAGTGAATAGCAAGGCTGAGCATCTTTTTCAAGCATTCCACACGACGCAGACCTGAAAACTCAAGACCGCTCTTATAAAATCTAAAACAGTCTACTTTTGTCCGTCGAGCTCTCCTGTTAGAAAAGCCATATTGCAGCGCGACACTCAGGACAAATTAATTGTTCGATTGGCCCTTGACTCCCTTTTTTCCCCACTGATAATGATTAGACTTTGTCAGAGCTGACGCAGCCTGAAAGCAGGGATTCGGTTCCTCTCCCCAGTTTGTGTTTGCTCGTGCTTTGCAGTCCAGCAGTTCCTTGTAGAATAGCTGTTCCCTTTGCCCTCCCATCATCCACTGCTTTCATCTATTCAGCAGAGAGAAGGAGCGAAATCAAAGCATTTTCTGCTTGTTTTTTTTTCCTTCCTCTTCTTTTTCTAAATCACAGCAGCAACACTTAGGAAGAGTTCATAATTTAATGGAGTATTCAGCTTGGATTAAGTGTTATACCAAAAGAAGCCTGAGCTGTTTTTTTTCTCTCTATATGACAACCACAGCAACTGCAGGTAATCTGCAATTTCCGACTGTGACTGTGATAACGCCTGGAAGCTGCAGATGGATGTAAGAGATAGTGACTCACTCGGCACAACAGAGGGATCAAAGGACTTGTTTCTCTGTTAAAGATGAAATTGTATGTTTTATTAAAGCAGAGTTAACTAGTTGCTAGGTTCTCCTACATTGTTCCCCTGTAATCCTTTGGGCTTTTGAAGGACCTTGTCAATGATTTTTTTGTGTCTGCTTTCATTATTGCCAGGCAGCAGTTGGTTTTCCATTAATGTGAGATCAACAGTAACTGCTGGACTCCACAATGCAGCAGCAATAATGGATCTTGGTCACAAATGTACTGCTGAATGTGATGAATAACACATCAGGTTCAACAGTCTGCCCAAAAAGGCAGGACAGTTAGCATTTAAAAAATAAAACTAAGAGAAAGATGAAATATCCATCATTTGGAGTTAGAAGGAGGACACTGTACATGTTAAAAAAGTTATCATATCACAAGACTGCATGGTAATGTTAGGCTGATAGGTGAGCTTCAGAGCTGATAGCCTGAACAATCACTGAAGGACTGAATCCTCTGGCTTGAAATGAACTCCAGCTCGGGTCACAGTTTGAAACACTTGATTGTACCAGAATTTGAAGATTTCCGGCTGCTCAGACACGGCAGTACATCATCACCGATGGCTTGAAACAGTTTTCTCTGGAGAAATTATGAAGTTAATTAGGTATCTAAATTCATAACCCAGAGAAATGGGTGTTCCTTTTTACCTGGAACGTTCCGTTAAGCAGCCAGGATGCTGCTGAAAGAAGGAAGGAACAGACAGATAAACAGGGAAATCTGAGGAAATTATCTGCAATGAATTGTTAGAATATTTGGAGCAGATATGAACACGCACACAAATTAAAACCTAACCCCCGCCCCCGTCCCCCTCCGGCCCCCCCGCCCCCCCCCCCTCGGCCTCCTCTTTGTCACGTCAACTTGTTCAACCTCAGCCAAAGTCTGCAAAACTAATGACATTCCCTTCACCCTTCGATTCATTTCTAATAATTATTTCATGCCTGTTTTTTTCCCCAGTTTGTTGCATTTGATTCAGTTCAAGCTCAGCCTCCCCATTCACACGTCCAGACAGCAGGGGCCCGGGGCCCGGGGCCACCTGGCTCACGAAGGGGACAGCTTTAGAGGAGGCGGCCGCCTTTCAGTCTGCACTTGCTTGTGTCCAGGTGTGTGTAACTTCAGGGAACGAACATTTTGAAATCATCACTGCGATATCAGTGCAACTTTGCTTCAGTTGGGCTTCTGAAGACCAGTCCAGCGTCTCTGGCTCGATCTCGTGTGCCTACAGCAGCACCTGTTGATTATCTGAGCTGTTAAAAAGCCTCATTTGGACGACTAAGAACAGAATTTATTTTAAACCTAAACACTTGTTGCTATACCAACCACCCCACAGGAGTTTTTCTTAAGATCTTTTCAGAGTTTTAGAAACATGAGTTTAAGGAATAGAAGAATGCGTGTAAAAAAACTAACCAAAACGGCAGCTCGTTGATTTACTGTCTCCTGATAGATGGGGACAAAACATTTGTGAGTCTTGAGAGTGTAAAGAGGAGGAGACAGACGGATTACATTATGTTAGCCAGCAGGAGTCTGTGGTCAGATACTGTGTTGTACAAGCCGGCAGGAAAACACCTGCTGAGTGCTTTTGCAGGCCTGTACCAGATTTCCACCACAGATACGAGGACTGAATTGTATTCTCGTGTGTAGTTTCTAATACAAGGTTTCTTCCATATGGGATCTAATTATTGTTGTGTTTTATCCACCTTAATGACAAAGGCAGACCGAAAAAAACAAACAAACATAATCCAAGCACTGGTTTGCTGTCGCTTCCAGTTTAGCTTGATTTGTGGAGGCAAACACAGATCATATCATTCTCTCTGTTGGCTCAATGTAAGCCCTAAACTCCTGGTGGCAGCGCGATGGGGGCAAAGAGGAGCTGGGTGAAAGGATGGGGACGTGACTCATGATTACTAATGGTTTTTCACCTCACTTGTAATGAATGAAGCCACAGGAGGCCTTCTTATTGGCAGGAAGCAAGCGGCAGAAAGGCTGTGAGAGGACAGTGCGGAAGAGAAGCAAATAAATAATGGATTTTCTTATTGTGACAGTCTGGGTGTGGGAGCCAATTACGGTGAACCCTGGAATTAATTGGAAATGACCAGTTGGGCTAAAAGTAAAACGTGCTTTGGCTCATGAAAAATAAGCACGGAGAGCAAAATGTATGCAGGGGCTCATTATAGTGTTCAGCATTTCAATTCCAATTAATAGCCCAATTCATCTTCCAGAGAGTGAGAAATCAGGAGGGGGATTTGAGAAACAAAAGATTATTCTTTTTACTGTGAGGAAAAAAAATTCTGCCGCAGCCAAAGTGAGGCTTCACCAGCCGCAGTTGTGGAAATCAGGTGGATGTCTTCCGAAGTTAGAGTCACACTGGGTGTGAAACTCATGCTTATTGTTTCCTGGGACAGGACTAACCAGAACACAAAGGACCGAACCACCCGAACCACAAGCACTCATTGCCAACACCAAAGCCTTAACCTTACCCCAACCATAACCTAACCTTACCCTAACCAACTGACCAAGAAATCAGCTGTCTTCCAGTTCAGGACACAGCATTTGTCCCCAGTTGCAACAAACTAACTGGTCTGGAATCTGAAATGTGTCCCTTAACGTTGCTTAAGTCATACCAACACACACACACACACACACACACACACACACACACACACACACACACACACACACACACACACACACACACACACACACGCCCTGAGTTGTTATCCAGAGTGAGACGAGACAAGTGATGTGAAAGAGGAAGTCATTCTCAATCAGGGAGAGCAGTCAGACGGAGGCAGATCAGAGCGAGAGTGAAGCTGGTGCTTCTCGAGGGGAAGAGGGGGGAGTGTGTTCGCTCGTGTACAAAAGGCCAAGAGGTGCATGTGCTTTCCAAAGTGAGGAGCTCCTGCACCTGACCTGAGAAGAAATGTAAACACACCCTGAAAATCCAATCACAGCCTTGAACCCCAAATCTCCCCCTGATGCAGCGTTAGCGGACGCACACATTGCTTTAAACACACTCAGTTTGACTGTTGTCTCTATGGAAACGGTTGAAGTTTTTACTTGATCAGTACCTGACCTTGTGTTTGTAATGATGGACTAACTGTTGGAGATGCATTTAGCTCTGGCAGCCGTGGCCTAGAGGTTGGAGAAGGGGCTTGTGATGGGAGGGTTGCTGGTTTGATTCCCCCACTGGATGGGCAAGAAAAATTTGGGTGTGGTGGAGTGATTAATGTGAAAAAAAATGCTCCCCCCCCTCCATTAGCTGGCTGATGTGCCCTTGAGCAAGGCACCTAACCCCCAATATGCTCCCCGGGCGCTTGATGCTGCCCACTGCTCCAGTGTGTGTTTCACTGCATGTAATTTGCCGGGTGTTGCATGTGTGTGTTCAGCTAAGGATGGGTCAAATGCAGAAGACGAATTCAGTGTGTGTATGTAAAAATATATATACTGTCACTAAAGCTGATTCTTAGGTATCTCAGGTATCAGGTAAAATTTACCTCACCTGATTTTGTGGCAATACGTTTAATGCTGTTTGAGGCATTTCACTCAAAACCTATAATGTCATGCTACAGTTTGACCTCTGTCATCAGGATAGATCATCTGGGAACCACGAATGGCTGCAACAAAACAAACCGTTGTGCCAGTCCATCTAGAGGACGCTGATGAACGGTCAGGGGATCCCCAGTAGGATTCTTCCTCTTGTGAATGTCTGCACAAAATCAGCCCATCTAGTAGTTGTTGAGATAATTCAGTCTAGACAAAAGTTGTGCCCTGACCGTCTGCCCGGGAGCCCGACCCCGACATCCATACAACGAAAATGTATGTTGATAAAATGTAAGGCCAACATGCTTTTATGCATGTGGTGCTTCTTTGAGGGTTGAATGTGCGATGTCAGACCTTGACAGCTTTTGAAACGGTCCGTGGTCAGACTTCCAAAGAGGAGTCCGGGTTGTGTTTTGTTTTGGTTTTTTTTTATTACCTCAGAGGGCATCCTGATGCCTGAGGGGATGTAAACATGACATCCTGGGTTTGTGTGCAGGCCAGGACCAAACCACATGCCCTCCTCCTCCTCCTCCTCCTCCTCCTGTCTCTGTCTCATCTCTCCACACTGTGAACTACCACAAAAACGCTAAAATGCCACACAGACAGAAAAAAAAAAATCTCAAAACTCAGTGAGCCCCGACCAAGAACAGATTGGGTATGGATTGTAGAATGTGCAGTTTCTGCTTGAACCCCCCTCCCCAACACCCGCACACCCCCAAGGCATATCGACCATAAACTGTGCACCAGTAATGACAGAAAACACAAAGGCGCTTTCATTGGTTAAAAGCCATGACATAAAGCACAGCACACAGGCAGCAGTAAAAGCAAGACGTTGCCACAACACCCCAGACGCATGGACCCTGTGAGAGTGTTTAGAGGCTGTGCTTCATCATGGAGTGCAGTCAAGCAAGACGAGTCAGCTGCACGCTGTGAAATGCTCATTCAGTCTTCTCGTGCTCCTGACTGAAGAGATGCCAGAAGATGACATTTGTTCTCCTCACTGGCTCATCTCCTCACAGGTTCAGTTATGTTGGTGCCCGTTTCTGATAAGGTACCTGTGCTGGTCATGGTTTTACTCGTGGTTTATAACCATGTAGGCTCTGCAGATCAGTTATAAGCTATTAATGAGAGCAACAGCAGTTATCAACTAAAGTCCTGTCAGAAATATATGGTTTAACCTTTTCAAGTAGTATTTTTACGTTTTTGTTTTTTTGTTTTTTTTACAACAATTACACCAGTACTTAAGCTCACATAAAACTTCCACTTGCATTGGAGTAATATTTGACCAGGAGTTCATTCAGTGTTTCTCACCAAACATTTTAGATGCATCCACCTTCCTCATGACACATTTGTAAGAGCCTCCGCTGGTCTGCACACATCATGTTTGGCGGTCATGTGATCTCGTCTTGTGCGAGAGACCGCGACTCAAATCCGTCACCTCCAGATTGAGCCTGGGAGCAGCTGCAACCTTTCTGACCACAGTCTGAGTCATTCTTTCTCTTTGAGCTCGAGACAAACACAGGGAGGGATAACAAGAATATTCTCAGCCAGCGAGGATTGTAAAGTTCTCTGATGTGCTGCGTTTGGATGCCACAGTGTCTGTCAGCCGTCCTGTAATCTGTTTATCTGCTTTCTCATCAGCTGACATGACACAAGCCTGACTGTATTGTGGGTTTGAAATGCTTACTAGAATATTTCTTGGCTGTCGTGCTGATTGAGGACTCGCAGATCTGTGCTGATCAGTGACCTGGAACCAACCCAAAACGCTGTTCGGTCTAAGAGATCTTAGTTGGTTGTACAGTTACAGTTATTTAAGTACAAACGTAGACTGTGAGATGGAAAAGAAAAGTTTGCACTGGCGTCAGAACACAATCGGTGCTCAGGTTGTATGCTGCTCAGGAGTCTTCAGGCTGAGAAGAATCAATCCAGCTGACAGTTAAAGGGTAACTGCAGCCTCAAATGCCGCGAGAACTCCAGCATGTTTAATAAAACTGAACTTTAAAATCTAAGCAGATAACTTTGAAAAATCTGAAGAATCAATGGGACTGTGTGTACTTACGAGTACATGTGTTCACTTTTAGCCTCTATGTCCATTTTAGCCTATATGAAAATTAAATTAAACTCTGCAACATGAACACTAAGCTGGCAAATTCAGGGAATGAAAGGAATGAATTCTGAATCTAATCTAATATGCCAAAATTAAAGAAAAATCTGCACAGGGGAAGTAAACACGGGCCTTCATTGAATATGCATCAAAATGGAATAAAAGAACTTTTTCAGGCAATCAATCTAACATTTATCAAACAAAGAGGAGCCCTGGTGTACTGCTGCCAACGGGGTTTTCTTTGATTTTAAATGTCAAACTGCCTGTAGGCGGCTTTACTCAGCCTGTAACCCACCTTGTACCTGAGCCTCCCATAGTGAGGTGGCTCTGTTATCAGGTGTGGTTGCACCTTGAATGGACTGGCTTACTGGAATACCAGAGGACTTAATGCAAGCCTTTTACCTACAATCCTTCAACAGCTGAGTTTGAGACGGCATAAAGGTGAGGGCAGGTCAGAGAACAACATGTAAGCAGTCCATCCTCAGACACACTCAGGAAACCATTTCACGTCTCCATCACAGGTTTTTCCAGCCTACCGTTGAAGAAAACCAATGCAGAGATGCAGACTCACACCCTGTCTTGTGTATCTAACTTTAAGTCATGTGATTATGCAGGAACCGTTCACTCTATTGACTGACACTTTGCAGCTTTCGTGGAGCAACACACCGGATATGAACAGTAATGTTTATCATTTTCCTGCATGAATTCATTAAGATTGGACCATGCATGAATGAAAGTGAAAATGGAAGCCTGCACAGGACTCTGAGAGGCCCTGAATCCTCAGTCACGAAGGAGTACGGCAGCATGGTGCTTCTTTTGGTGTTTGGTGTAAACGCACCTCTGGAGGGATCAAGGGATCAGCTTACCAAGGTGTTGCCGACTCATTAGAGCCACCAGGATCCGATCAAACTACGCTCAGATCTATACAAATGGAGCTTTTCAGAGAAACCGCAGTCTCTACAGCGGGAGTGCAGTGGGGGGGGGGGGGGGTTGACCTTGTTGAGGGATGGTAAAATGGTGTTTCACAACAAAGCTCTGCTGCAAAGCAGACTGAATCTTTGAACAGACTATTAGAGTGCCATTTTCTGTGATATGCTTCACCAGCAGAAAAAGGCGTCCAGAGTAAGTACAGAATCAGAACTACAAATTACAGTAAACATGTCTGCTGAAGCATAACCACACATGGCTCCCGCTCCTTTTCCCTTTTATTTCATATTTTAATGGACTGGGAAGGACTTTACAGCATTGGGGTCGGGGGCCCACATGTGGAGTTTCAGCCACACTGAGCTGTGCTAAAGCTTATATAATACATAATAAAAGTCACCCAGAATTCACAGAACCATAGTTACATATGTAACTCTCATTTTACTGCCTGCCATCCTCATCAGGAAAAACAGTCATAGTGATCATCTGAGCAAGCAGTTTGGTACAACCCATATTTACGTTTACTGTGACCTGCAGCCGCCGCATTAATTATGACAAGAGCAAAGGAGGAAGTCAGGACATGCAGTAGAAGAGTTTTTTAACGGACTTCACTAACCTCATGTACATAACCCAGGTTTTAACTGACTTGTGTACTCATTTTTGACGTGTTCTCGAATGTTTTCGTCGCGTCAGGCCAGAGTCCGATTCGCTTTGTAAGCTAAAACAGCCTGTGTGTGGATCTTCAGCCCTGAAGTCCACTGCATGTTATCACTGATGGGACCAAGTGGTCTTCGTCTTCCCTACACTTACAGGAGAGCTGAACCTCACAGTAATGAGAGTCTGGCTTTGAGAGAGCTGGATGGCTACATTATGGGATTAAATAACTTCATTTCTCTATTCGGTTATACAATTAAATGACTGCCGAAAGCTTGGAGGCCTGCGTCTAACATCTGTGGCTTTTGTACATTTTAATGCCATTTCAGGAGGTGGAGAATACGACGGTAGACGTCGGGCTTGACACAAATATTGATTTCTGCTGATGAGGCTGTTTTGCAGTAACCCGCCCTTCACTGTATGTGCAGATTTCATTCACTAATGGCAGCGCTTTTAAGAGAAATCCTTCGGCTGTTTCAATTTCAAAACATACAGGCGTGTTGCGCAATTCTCTAATCCTGCTTTGTTGAATGGAGAGATTTATGTGAGAGAAGACGGGAGACGGTTCAACCTCAGAATCGTCAAACAAAAACTAAATTTGAAATGATCTTCCGTCCTTTCTGAAACAGTTTTTTTACATATACTGTGTGTATTTTTATCTCTTTTCAGTTTTCCCGCCTACAGAATGTAAGGCAGCATTCCCATTTCCACTTTGGCTCTTTTTTCTGCAAACACTCCTCTGGTAGGCGACCGGGACTATGATATTTAAAAATGGCTGTGAGAGTTGATATTTCTTTGGCTGGTAGTTATTTTACTTTTAGCCGCACAGACGTCCGAGAGAAGCCTGCCCACTCCACCGCTGAGCACTGAGGGTTTTCTAAGCTGTCACGATCAATAACTGCTATGAGGTAAAACTACTCGCTGAAGACAGGATGAAATACTTAGTGTTGTTTGTGCAGGAGTGTACTGTAGGTTTAAGACTAACGAACAATTCAAAAGAAAAGCGAGAGACTTACAGAAACATCATGAGTCAGAAGAGAAAGATAAGAACCCGCGGGGAGTCGAAGCTTTGAAACTCACAGCATCAGTTCTGGGAAATGTTGCGATGCTGCTGCTTTCTGAATTATTGTTTGGAGCCCTGTGTGGGATTTTTGTTCTGCTGCTCTCTTCAGTAAGATACAGATTTCTACCTGGTGGGATGAGAACAAATGCTAATCGAGTGGAGATGAGCGAAGAGCTGCAGGCTTTTTTTTTCCCACTCTGGATGTTAAAATGTACTTTCTGGTAGGGAGAGTCAAAGTAAGCAAATGCATCCACTCCAGTGCTGATCTGTAGAACCAAAACTTGAGATACTTTACTTGCGTAATGCTGTTTTATAAGACCTGATACTTCTACTTGACATTTCAGAGGGAAATACTGTACATTTTACTCCACCACATTTAACAACTGTAGTTGCTTTTCAAATTTAGATTTTAGATAAAAAACATTTCAAGAGCCTGTAAAACGCTGCACTGACCCACTGGTTCCCAACTTATCTGACTTTAAGTACATAAGGACTTAAATGTATAACTAGAACAGTGAAATTCTATATTTACAAACTCATGCATTTGCATTAACAGCCTTTTACTTTTGTACTTCTTTCTTCTTCAATATTTCATGATAACAGTGTTTTAAAGGGTTAGTTTGGATTCATCCAAGTCACAAATAATAATACAAACAAACAAAACGATGGATGCAGTAACTCCTCTGTTCTGTGTGGTAAAATTACTGTTTTTGTCAAAGGAGTCTGGTGGCTTTGAAGAGAGTGACATGACAGCTCTCTGAGCAGTGAAAAACTTCTAAATATGGCTTACACTTAAAGTGAAACTGATTTCTTCCCCCGCTTCCAAAAAACCCAAACTATCCCTTTAAGGCTCTAAGTACTTCTTTCACCACTGCTTTTAAGGATCTTGGTTGACTTGAAGACCCCGTCTCTCCTACACACTGTGATTATCATCTACTCATTTGCTTTGGAGCTTTTCGGAGGACACCCCAGATTACATCCTCTTCACATTTTTTCCGTCTGTGGGGGTGAGACGTTACAGACGTCGAAGGTCAGGGTGGATAGTCCTCTGAGAAGCTCGACTGTCTGATGTAACCACATGGTGTCCTCTCACTGCATCCCTGTTAAAACATGGCCGATCCTGCGCTGACAGCACTGGAGAACAATACCTACACTGTGACCATATGTTCGCAGTGGTTCTCGGCACAAACAGGAAAAAAAAATCAAAACACCAGGCTTCATCTGTGGTGACCTTTCACAGTAAAACGCTTTGAGGTAGCTTGAAATGATTAAAGCTATTGGAAACGATGTTCTGACGACTTTCACAGCATGATGCACGGTCGTGGGCTTTCATCATGCTCACAGGTTGCTGCTGTCAGGAATAGTAACAGTTATTATTGGCAGATCAGCGTTGATGTACAGTGTGATGTTTTCATGGAGCGTTTCCACACTAAACGCTGCGTTCCCTCATTCAGTGTCATCTTCTGCAACGATGGTTACAGTCAAGGCTGAGGATTTACATTTTAAAGGGTTATTGATGTCTTTTTTATGATGCACACTCAAGTTGACTGTTCCTGCTAATGTACAGCACGAGAACAGTGTGAACAGTCATTACCACGTTAAACCTTAGGGGGCGTAAAGGAAGGCAACGCTGCTGCAGACGCCTCAAAGCGTCTGCGTGAATGGCGGCGGCCCAGAGCTGATGGTCATGGACTCATCCGTCCTCGCACTGAATCAGGCCAGGAGAGAATATAGATCAAGATGAGTGACCGTGTGAATATAAAGCAGCTGAGAAGACCTGGAGCTAATGGAGTCCCATAGTCAAATATTTAATCTCAGCAAACTGAGAAGAATGCATTAAGATCTGAATGGACTTTTACAAGTCAGAATAGACTGCTGATTTATTTTCATCACAGCGTGAATTTATTGGTGAAGGCCGAAGGACAGGATGCACTGAAACTTGTCTGAAATGATTTCTCAGCATGCATGTGAAAATGCGAACACAGTTAAGTTAGCATTTGCAGAGGCCTTCACAAAACACTAAAAATATATTTTTTTTAAAAGAAAGTAATTTTTGTTTTCTGGCCTGGTGAGTTTTTGCAGACCCATGGCTCCCTAAAAAGATGACTCAGGCACTGCTACTTTGTGGGGCTGCCAGAAGCAGACGAGTCATGGATCTTTATGTAAGCCTCAGTGTGTTAATATTTTGACAAATTTTATTGGAGGCACAGCATGCATACTGAATATGATTTCAATGCTGAAAATGACAATTGAATGTGACGCGATGGTGGGAGAGGTGCTTGATCTGTCATTCTGCGGTATTAGTGTCGCCTCATCTGCTAACTGGGGCAGAGATATCACCTCAGAGCCTTCATACACACAGTTACTAGAGTGTGTTTCTTCTTTTTAGTGACACCCCTCCACCCTCCACCCACCTTTCTTCTAGTGCCACCATAAGGGCAACACTTGCACTTGTACGTAGGAAATACCTCTGATGGGTTCGTATGTGATAAGCACATTCATGCTCCCCAGAAGATGAACATCCATTTTGATGTTTCAAGAGCTTGACTCTTGGCCACCCTCAGGCCAAAACATCAGCTCAGTACACAAGGCAGCCTGCATCATAATCCACTTAATAAGCATCTAAAGGCAGGTTTCCAAACTCTTTCCAGATGTAGTACAGTTCCTAACCAACCAAATATCAGTAGCTGAGTGCACAGAGATCAACAGCTTTTGGAGCTATTTCAATAAAGGCGGTGCAGCGCTAACACAAGTTAAAGATCATCCATCAAGCTTTCAGTGGTGGGAAACACGGTAGGAAACTCGGGCTCTTCCACACAGTGACCTGATACTTTCATCAAACTTGTGTAACAAATAAGTCCCACGTTCATAAATAAATCATGATTTATCGCATTTTGTTGCATTTTACTTTTTGCTGGGGTTCACTTATGCATAACAAAACATACATAAATGCACATACTGACTGCAACCACAAACAAAAACTCCTAATAATTTGAGAGATGTTGTGAGCACAGAATTCCACACATGGTGGCTTCACCTGCACCATAAGGTAATGTTAGGACCATAAATCTCAGAGAAATCAGGGCAATCAATACCAATACAAGAAAAAGTCACCTAAAATATAAATATCTGAATTCATCCTGGAACTTTTCTGAAGGATTGGCATAGCAGCAGCATTATCAGCTCATCACCTCACCGAAGGAGGCAGATCCCAAAACATACAGTACAGCACATTCAACCCTTATGATTTTAATGACCTCACTGCCCTTCCTCTCTTTATCCTATTCAACGTGAAAATATATCACGTTGCCAGGAAAATAAATGTAATTTATCTGTAACACCAGCGCTGTGTGATTAGAGATTACATACATAATCTTTAAGCCTGCCGTTAACTGGAGACCATCTGGCAAGACCGCCCCTCCCACCCCAAGGAAATCAAATCCACTTTAGCAGACAATAAAGAAAACACACAATACACCTACACGAAGAAATCCTCCTGCCTGGCTGGTATTAGTCCAGGTGAGCTCAGCGAGCCTTTTCAGCCGAGCACTCAACTCTGAGGCCAGACATTGTGGTTTGTGGTCTGTCTTCAGCAGAGCTGTATTGTACTGCTCATTGAGTTTTCCCTCCTGCGGGAGCAGCAGCAGCTGAAAGACTGAAATACTGAGATGTGACTTCCAACAGTCCAAAGAAGCAGGGCAGAGACCTATTATCGATCCAGCCGAGGTGGGATGCAGAAGCTTTGAAAGAGTGTGTGTTCGGTGTCTTCTCGGAGTAAGAAGATGAACTCCGAAGAAAGAAGGGAAGTCACTTTGGCCAAGTAAGAAAAACAAGTGCTGAGCTCTGAAAAGCTCTTGTGATCGCAGCTGCGCACCCTTTGGTCCATTGAGAAAACTGCCACAAAAAACTTTATTTATATATTGTGAACAGATCTGTAGCACAACAAGCAGGCACTCGCATCTTGCATTTTTAGATATTCTTGATCAAACGTGAGACAATGATCTTCAGATTAGTTTACCAATTAAATACGAACGTACAGGATCTTTCAGCTACATGGTTTGAGGCTGAGTTCTTTAGCACTGATTTCCAGTCAGGAGGTCTTCCAGGACCCACAGGGAACATTCACAGAATCATTGATTCCTGAGTGCTCGAGTTGGCAGCAGTGGAGATGAGCTTCAGAGTCAGCAGCTTATTTGAAAAAACCTTGTTAGCTGGAAAAGACTTCCTACTGCTGCGTCTATGAACCGAGTTACTGGACAAACCGTGTGTTTTGATGAGTCCGTAAATGGTTCTTATTGAATCTAAATATGATCATCAGCTTTGCACTTAACAGCAAATGGCATCTAGAGTTTGAAAGCTTTGAACTTTTGTACATCCTTTAATGTGGCCTCATTAAGCTGCATGTTTTACACCGAACAGACAAGAGGCTAAGACTCTAATCCTGGTGAAGTCAGCTCTCTGTGGACACAGTGCCCACTCAACACAGTTATGGTTAAGTTAGTTAAGTTTTGATTCATCTCTAGGCGTGGGCAGGGATGTGATCAGACGCAAGCATTTATTTTAGGCAAGTGGAGTGAGTCTTTGGCTTTTCGGTAACGGTGATGAAGCACTTCTCTTGGAAACAATCAGTGGTTTAAATTGATAAAATTAAAAACAGGTGCATTTTGCATTTTAAAAAAACGAAGCTTTTAAGTGTATCGCCGGCAAAATTTAAATACTCTCCCTAAACGCCTGCATGCAAAGTGTGACAAACCAAAGCCAAACAAAATTTCTCCCCACCGATGACGGCTCCAGACACCAAATGGATCTGTGTAATAGCTTGCATTATCATTACATAATGTGCTTAGTGGGATGAAGGGAGGGCACAAGCCGAGTTTGTATCTGATGAGGCAGAACTGCTGCTAACTTAAAACGCTCAATGGCTCCTGTTGAGAGACAGCACCAGTAATAATGACCCATGATGTGAACAGGCTGACAATCTGGCCTGCTTTGTTAGTGATGGGTTAGTCACAGCAAAACATGGGACACTACAGTGAGTCATTACTACTGCATGACAGCTTGCAGATAGACTCTTAATAGGATTGTACTGCGCCGGGCACGGCAGCGCTGAAATCACTCTTTACATTGAACTGAGCGTTACGAGGCTCAGGGGATGTTTTCTAGTGGATTCATTCAGCCCTCTATTTTGAAAAGGTCTAGAAATGGCTTTTGGTCTCGGAGAGGCAACAGATGGTCGGACATGCTTCCTGCTCGTCGGCCCTTAAAGGAATACACTGGGTTTTTAGAAGATGATCCCATTCATCAGACACCAAACGCCTTCATCGTTTCTCTGATGTCATTTTCTTGCATTTTAATATGGGGGTCCATGGGGATTGACTCACTTTCAGAGTCAGCCTCAAGTGGCCATTCGGGGAATTGTGTTGGCTCCATGTGTCGCCCCAGAGGTTGCTGGCTTCGGAGAATTGTTCCCCACCTCAGACAGCATTGTTGTTCTCTTTGGAAAATGCTAGCGTCTCTAAACAGCAATATGCTAAAGAGGTAGCATACTGGAGTACTGGTGCCAGTTGTTTAGTGTGGACACGTGATTTTGGTGTCTTTGTCACATATAACTACTGAACTGGTGCTCCAACTCTTGCACTTATGTATCTCAGAAGAGACAAATCTGACGTGAGTAACCCTCATGTTCTGACTGTAAATTGGAATGGTGCACGGGGGAATTTTAAATTATTCTTCTCTTGCACCTGACAACCGAGGCTGCCATTTTTTTTCCCCCCTCTGGCATCATCAGGATTTTGCTGATAGGTGCTCTCACTGGACCACAGAGAAAATTCTGCAGGTTTGGGGTTGTAGCTTCATCTCTGTTTTTTGAGATTCTGCACTGCAAAGTGAAGTCCCAGAATACTCGCTGAAATTTTTAAGAGCAGCATAGATACTAAAGCCTGTATGGAAGAAAACTTTGCTGACCCCTATGAGAACACTGGACCTTATTCATTAACACAGTTGTGGTCAGTGGTAATCTGCCGAGTTTGCGACCACACCCTGCTGTGATGTAGCAGATGATAATGCCTCTCTGGAGGTGCACCAATCCAACATTTTCCCTCCCAACACCACAGCTAAAACTCATTTCCTCTCATCTTTTGTTGGCCTCGTCTTTGTCCTCTTTATACTATGTTCATCTAGGAGTACAAAACAAAGATTTTTATATAGTTATTATACATATAACACATCAAACAAATCTGAAATAAGATCCATATTTCAGTGTGTCTACACTCTGCTCTCCAAAGATGTCAGGACACACATTTTTATGAGCAAACTCTGCCACCTTTATAATTTAAATCCCCATAATCCACAAGAACACCCAAAAATGGTTTATTTACTTTTTCAAACAGGTCATGTTCCGTTGTTTCTGACACTTTACCCTTCTTCTCAGACGGCATCTCCCCTCACCAGCCAGCAACTACAAGCAAACACTGTAGCTCGGGTCCTGTGCTGAGGAGACAGTCGTACTGCCAGAGCGAGACCTCTCAGGGGAGACCTGTGTGTGCATACATTACCAAGTCTTCCCCCCAACCAACCTGCACTGGCCCTGTCAACACATATGGCTCTGAGGCTTATCTCTCGAAAACACAAGGGCCTGCTCTGCATTGTGGGTCACGCCGGCTATTTCTCCTGGCCCCGGCAGAGACGCAGCCCTCCACACCCACTGCAAACAACCAGTAATTGATGTGGCAGGGATCTGGATGTCCATTTGGTTTTGATTACGCGCCTTCGCAGGGGAGCTGGGACCCTTGGTGGGTGATGCACTTTTCCGTTTCAATTAAAATCAGGATTTAGTCACATTGAATCGGAAAATGCTGCCATTATGCAGATTAGCCAGCAGGTCCTTAGCAAGGATTGAGATGTCCCTGTGTGATTTGGTACATAAGGGAGAACACTGCCACTCTGCTCCACCCCCTCCTCCACCCCCTCCCCAAGAGGACGCATGCAGATACTGGATCAAGTCCCACAGGACCATGAAGAGCCAATTTGGGGCATCACTGGCTCTTTTAAATCACAAACAACAGGAAGAAGTGAGTTACTTTCTCTTACATTTCATGCAGCAACGGGGTGAAAGTTATGTCTCTAAAGTCATGTTTGAAAGACAGTCAAACAAATTGGAAATGAAGCAACATTTTCATTCAGGATCACAGCAACACTTGCTGCACCGTCAGGAAGGAAAAATTACTTCACCTCAGCATGGGACTCATATGTATGAGGGCACGAATTATCAGATGAGCCTCACAACAAGCGTATTAAAACTTTACGAACCCTCCAAGATGAAATAAACTTGGAAACGTACACAAACTAAGCCGATAAGCAGGATTTCTGGTTTGGATTTAATGGATAGAAAATAAATTTTTTTCTTATTGTTATTCTTGTATGTGTGTTGTCGTCCAGCAGAAGTTGTTATGTCTGCAAAGCTGGAACCATTTTTATAGTGAGCTTTTATCTAATTGAAGGTTTCAGCCGTCCCTCAGCGAGTCTTTCAACATCGCACATCAGGGGAGAAGTTTGTATCTTAAAGGAGATATCCCTCCATAGTGTTGCACAACATCAATCTGTGATGTTTGCTGCATATTCCTGGAATCATTTTGTGTCATTATGTTTTCATTATATTCAGGTCTTGATGTCAGAAGATGAATAAATATGCATCAAACATTTTACTGATTTCTCAACATGTGGATGAAGAGTGACAATAGTAGCGTTCTTCTGCCGAGGGGAGGAAAGTCTGTCTCATTAATCAGAAACACATACAGACACGAAAACATGACGTGTCTTTACAACTGCATTGCATTTCGGACCGCTGAGACTATTTGTGAAGAATTTCTCACTGTAGGAGAGACGTTAACCTTTGGTGCAGAATGACAAGTCTGCTGAACTGAATCTGCAAGTGGGACCAAAACCTGTAGATTTTGTGGATGTTTAAGTTGTTTCCAGTGTGAAGCTGCAGGGAGTGTTGTGATGTGATGTTTTCTGTGTGTGGTCATATTACGGCAGGAATAAGAAAAATACATGACAGACAACCTGAGCCAGCAATGCAAAGCACTTCACCTGCAGTGTGCAGCAGCTCCCAATAACTGAGTCTAAGATGACTCGTTCTGCTGCAGTAGTTTTTTGTTTATACGCCTCATGTTTCTCCTTTCAGGGTCCCATGGCAGCAGCAGCAGCTTGGGATTATTTGGGACGTTGCATCAGACCCAAACAGCCACTTGTTATTCATTTATTTTTTATTTATTTGAGTGTCTGCCTTCATGAGACACATCAACACTGTAGGTGAGGCTGGTGATAAGCATGCAAATGACTCAGACTTTGGATAACTCATCCCGTGTTTGTTTACAAGTAATTGCCACCATAGTTACTTTGGTGCTCCTTCCTCATGTGGCGCCTTATTTTTAGGGAGGTGGAGGGTGCGGGAGAGCGGAGTTGACATTGTAATTATCCTTCGTCGCTGATGACTCTTCAGGTGATTGTAAAATCATTAAGATGATGCTCAGGCAGATGTTTGTGTCTAATTGCCTTATTAGCAGGGAGGAAGGAGAGGAGCTGTGGTTTGACGTTTGCATCAACATGCAGTGTGGCTGATCCTCAACTGACACCTTCAAAACAAGTCTGTGAGTTACTGCGCACCAGCACCAAAGTTACAGAAAGTTACGGTAATGGTATGCATGCCACAACATCTCGACACCTGCTGCATACAGCCAACCTCATTCACACCTCACTGCTTCATGCAGATTAGGCAGCTACTGTTTAGTCAAGTGTAAACGCAACCAAGAGGCAGACTGAAATCAAAGACACCTTCTATCCAGACACGTCGAGAGGCCAAAGTGTTTGTGTCTGCTCTGAACGGCCACACTCGAAGGTGGGGTCGAAAACCTGCTGTTATCCTCCTGACTGCGTCCCGCCTCCCTCTCTCTGACAATTCTGCGTCTTTGGCACGTCTTTGAGCAGACAGCAGAGCACACATTCAAGTATCTCCTCAAAAGCACTTGTGGTGTTGCATTTGGTTGCAAACACGGTATAAATTTAAGAGCAAAGTTTGCATCTCACTGTGTACAGCAGACAGGATCATCAGATGGCTCTGCTTTTGAAAGTTTCAAACTGTGGTGGATGCAGAGGATCTATATGAAGCACCTCAGTCCTCCCAGTCAGAACTACATCACTTTGGAGTTTTGCCACTATAATAATAGCAGGCACTGGTAAATGGATGCCACTGATACACCTGATAAAGGCCTTAACAGTTTGCTTCTCATTCACTCACTGAAACACAGCGATGATCTGAACCCGTCAGGAACAATTGGCGAACACTTCGACATGCAGACGGGAGGAGTCAGAGTTTGAACTACCAACCCTGCAAATAATAGATGAGCTGCTCTGCCTCCTGAGCCACAGCCGCCTCAGGCAACACTGAATTTATCTCCTGTATGGCTGCACGTTCGAGCAACAAGTCAACAGCAGCTGGTGTTTTTTTCTAGTTTATGACACCTTATGGACTGCAGTGTGTGTGTCCCACCCAGATATGTGAGGAGCGCAGCAAAACCGAGATGTGCTTCTTATCTGGCTCACAGATACACATAGCTAATTGTGAGTGAACGTGCATCAAACTGATGAGGTCATAGTTAACTTTTACCCCAAGACAGAACTGGTTGGTTAGTCTGAGAAGGACTGGAAGCATCACTTGGCAGGTGATTAATACTTTGCACCAATTAGGATACCATACAGTGACTGCTGAAAAGAGCAAACGCCCTCACAAAGTCATATCTGGCTCCAGAAGTCAAGTCACTAATCGAGAACTGCTCTCACACATTAGGAGAAGCCATCTCTCCATCTCTTTCCCCCCACTGAGCGAAATCCTGGTTGCCTGGCCGAGGTCACAGAGCAACATCTGCCAGGCCAGAACTGCCTCCTCCACTCCCTACCATCCCCCTCCTGTCCAGTTCTGGATTAGAGAGTGCCTAAGCACCCCCTCATGCATGCTGCTCTGCATGGATTAACTCTCAGAGAAGCTGCACTGGTGTCACACACTAACCTTCAATCACAAGTCTCGTGTGCTGCGAGCACCGAAGACAAACCTCTCATAAGGGCTGTTAGAGTCTGATACAAACACACCATAAAGTCTGCTTTTGTCAGAGCAAAATGTCAGTCAGAGTGAGCCAAGTTCAGCGAAATCGTTCACTGCTTCAGTGATCCAGAGGTTTGCACAAATGATGCAGGTAGCAGCAGCTCTCATTGTGGCACTACATTAACTCTCGTATCATCAATCTGAGAAGGTGTGTGCCGAGAGTGAAAATGGCTTTTCAGTATGTAGAAATCTTGCTCCATCACTGTGATTTGTTATTGCTTCGGTAGCTGCCGCTGCGTGTTATTAATTTCCATTATTATTCGTCCACACAGACCAGATAGATTAAAGGAATGACATTCAGCAAAGGAGCCTCCCTTCTGTGATCGAGACGGATATGGACACACACAAACGTACGCACGCACGCACAAACGCATCTTTATGCTTTGGAAATTAATACAAAAACACACCAATAAAGACAAACAGCTGGAACTTGCCAGTCTTGCCACTAGCCAGTACAGTATGTGGATGAGCTTACAGATGCAGTCAGACTCCACTGAGCGCAATACTGAGTCTAATCTGAAGCTTCACCAAGAAGCCATGAATCATTCAGCCCGGTGAGACTGATCGACAGTATAGACAGAGCACCCTGTACACGCTGGCAACATGAGCAAAAATGCACTCACTGACGGACACATGCAATCATTTCCTCCAATAAAATCACACATATCATCCTTTCAGTTGGAGGAGAGGAGGAGGAGGAGAGGAGGAGGAGGAGGAGGAGGAGGGAGCTGTATCCTTTGCAGCAGCAACAGTTGGCTGTCTGTCGACTCAGAGGGAAAGAGTTAGCTGCAGCACAGACACGCAACATGTAAGGACGAGCACACACGCACACGGCAGAGGACCGGGGACAGAAAGAGATGGACGAGGGAGCCGAGAGAAGAAAAGGTGATAGATAAAGCCACAAAGCCACACGGCTGGAGGGATGCCTGGCAACCGGTGGCAAAAATGGAGATGCAGTAATGAGAGAAAGGGAGAGGGAGAGGAAGAACTAAAAGGGGTAGACACGCATGTAGACATGTTGGAAAACACCACCGTAAGCAGTAGGATGGAGACGATGAGGAGGGAAATCATAACTCACTGGAGTCATCTGAGTCGTATCCCTCCACATCAGGCTCCTCGTCCCTCTTGGTGGCCTGTAAGGAGGCGGAGGCTCCGGCACAAGCCCGGTCTGGTTTATCCTCATTGGGGCGGTCACTTTCGGCTGTGGCAGAAGCGGCGGCCGAGGAGGTGGAGAGGGCAGAGCACAGGGGCCCGGCGTGGCCCACTTGGTGGGGCGCAGCAGGGGGGAGGCCCCGCGGGTAACGGGGGAAGTAGTCTGAGATCTGCTTGATGGGCTGGATGGGGCCAGGGCACACGTCAATGGCCATGTGCTCCTGGATGCTGATGGTGGGTTTCTCGCCTTTGCGTTGTGTCATGCATGCGGTCCAGCCCGGAGCCCACTCCCAAAACCAAAACAACTGAGAAAAGAAAAAAAAAGAAGGTAAACAGACCCACCCCCCTCGTCCTCCTCCTCTTCTTCTTCCTCTTGCCTCTCTGGAAGAGGTGGGTGTTGCCCCAGGTGGGTGCTGACGGGTGGATGGGTCCAGGTGATCTGTGGATGTCACCACACTGGTTCTACATGGAGATCTGCAGGCTGCTGCTGCTGCTGCGTCTTCCGGTGCTGTCCTCAGACCCAGACCATGCTGTCTGACAGCCTCACACACACTACTACCTACCCTCCCGCTCTCTCCTCTCCCTATACCCCCACACTCTGCCCACGTCTGCGCTGCCTATCTGAGAGAGGGAGAGAGAGAGAGAGAGAGAGAGTGGTGTTTGTGTGAGGGAGTGTGAGGGAGAGGGAAGGGATTAGAGAGGAAGGAGGGAGGGATCAGCTGATGTCACTCCCTAGCAACCGAGCGGTAAACAGGAACCGTCAGCCGAGGTGCTTAATTATGATATTAACCCCATCCATCTGTCAGTGGGAGGGAAGATCCAGCAGACTCGTGTGCGTGTGTGCGTCCTTGAGTGTGTGGGTGTGTTTACCTCTGGACAATGAGCCATGAACTGAAGCTTTGTGTTAGTGATTCACCTCCAGGATGTTTTTGCACCGAAAATGTCTTTTTTATGCTCTTTCGCTTGAGTCAGCTGCAAACATGCAAATCGACAATTTGAAGGATTTTACTTGAGTTTCCTCCTTTCTCTTGATCCCGACCCAAAGGCACTCGCTTGTATTTTTCAAACCTGTGGTATCGGCAGTGTTGTTAGAAAACAACTATAAAGGGGGCCAACTCAAGGCAAGCTCTTCCCTCGGGCCCCAGAATGGCTGATGCCGCCCCTGCCTGCCTCCTCCTTTGACCCTGATCCGTCCCTTTTCACTCCGCTTGTACAGAAATGAACGTACATACCTTCATTCATGCTTTCATACACGCACTCTTGTCTGTTTAAACTCACAGACCTTTTTCTGCTTCCTCATGTACCAATTACACACCGCAATGTTATCATATGTTTCTTAATTACTTCCCATCTGTTGCAGTTCTGCAGGTGGCCGTGGAAATCTGCGATGCTGTATGCTTTCACACTTGTTTATTACACATATTGCCGCGTTTCGTCGTTGTGAATAGACCCGGGTGACACGGTGACTGTTATAATCTACTGCAATACAATGATGTCTCGTTAAAGCTGCACTGCTGGGGAGACCTTTATGTAAAAACACACCTGTCCTCTCGCCTTAAATCAGTTATCATTTACTGCTGCCATTAAGGACGAAAAAGAAGTTTGCACACACAGAGTAGAAAATAATCTCAGGATTGCAGGTTAAGGATAGACCATCTGCCTTCTAAAGCTGTAAGCAGTTTCCTCTGCTGCCATGCACATGCACGTGCAGCTTTAAATTCAAATTCAAAGCGTCATTTGTTTACATGCACAATATGTCAAACTTGCCCCCCCCCCATGAAAGTCAGAGTAACTTTCATGCTCCTCACATTACAGAACAGAGGGACTCAGAGGCGAGACTCTCTGTGCAGATTTATCAGGGACTCTAACCTCTGCAGCCGCCCCGTCATCGTGTTCAGCACAAACATGTGTGCACTGAACAGATGACGCAGCGCCCTCTTGTGTCAGCCGTCGGCAACAAACTCGGGCTTTGTGGAACTGGAATTCGGCGGCTGTACCCAAGATATTGAGTGGTTCAGTTTGTTTCATAAGATAATTTGACACAAGATGAAGTGATTTTTCCTCCATATGTTCTAACAAACAGAATGCATAAAACACATCCTTTATGTGTCATAAGGATGCATAGCATCACTGCTGTGGAAAGGATCTTACCTACAGAAAACTACTCTCATTTGGTGCTTTTTGAACAGGTGGCCTCAATTATGTCTTCTTCTGCTACAAGACGTGTCCTCCCCACAGGACGCATGCTGAGGATTCTGATAAACAGTGAAAAATCTGGTGCAGTAGATCAGTTTATTTTGGCAAATCAAGAAATCCCTTGTAATTTTTTCATGCTTTTTGGACTATAGTTAGAGGCAGTTCATTATGCTGAACCTCCATCTGCTCAATAAGGTAATGAGACTGGAGATTGTTGTTATGACAAAAAAAGTGTTCAAATTATTTGGTGTTTTGTTGAAGCTATCAAACAAGAGACAAATCCTTCCCGCTTTCCTAAAATTTCATTATGGAGAAAGGTTTTTATGTGAGTTGGAAGATTAAAGGCTTGTGTGTTTGTGTGTGTGTGTGCACAAACACAAGGAGGGCTTTACAGAAATACAGTAAAACTATGATCGATTGTGAATAATGCATGGGGAGACAGCAGCGTGGGACTCGGGGGTGTTTAAAGTAGCCCTGTCTCAATGCCCAGCCACTCAGAGGCAATTATCTCGAATAAGCAGCGAGACAAGTCAACAGCGCACACACCAGGTGAGGATCCCCAGGCGTCAGCTGCTTAACAATTAGCATCATCACTGTGGCAGGAGGAGGACAAAAGACACCTAAAATCAAATTTAGATTTTTGTTTGGCAGATTTTAATTTTGTTGAAATGCAGATGTGATCTTGATGCTGAGCGGCACGGTGGTGCAGTGGTTAGTGCTGTCGCCTCATAGCAAGAGGGTTCCAGGTTCGAATCCCGGTCTGGGCCCTTCTATGTGGAGTCTGCATGTTCTCTCTGTGCCGGCGTGGGTTTTGTCCAGGTACTCCGGCTTCCTCCCACAATACCAAAAACATGCACATTAGGTTAATTGGCTACTCTACATTGCCCCTAGGTGTGAGTGTGAGAGTGTGTGGTTGTTTGTCTTTGTGTGTTGGCCCTGTGATTGACTGGCGACCAGTCCAGGGTGAACCCCGCCTCTCGCGCGTAGTCAGCTGGGATAGGCTCCAGCTCCCCCATGACCCTGACGGATAAGCGGTATAGAAAATGGATGGATGGATGGATCTTGACACTACGAACCAACTGGTTTGTACGATGTAACGTTCAACCATGTCTAAAGCTGAAAGTGTTTTTACCTGCCCCAAAAGGATGCTCTTGAGGAGAAAAGCCTGTCGTTTTAGCTTCCTCCTGATCTCTCTTCAGGTTATTCTCCATGTTTGATTTGTGCCTTGTAGCCTCGATGCAGGGAATCGCACAAAGCAGGGATAGCAGACAGTATAAGAGAAAAAGAGGCAGAAAAAGTTGTGAGACCTCTTGCACACCAGTACAATGGCTGTGAAAAGTGGGTGTGATTGTTGGATTCTCCGTTTTGGAAAGTCCCAAAACTTAGCAGATTCAGCCATCAAAGGAGACAGTTTTTCTTATGTTTTACAAAGGTGGTTTCAGGTGTTGTTACACAATTTCTCAAGTGTCAAAAGTCAGATATCTAAAAGAAAGTCACTGTTGTGCTTCTTGCTTTGTGAACAGAACTTTACAAGCTCAGAAACAGGATCCCCAAAGCCTAATACTCCGGACAAGCAGTCAAGTAAAGACAAGGACATCTTCAAGGAAGTCTACATAACACAAAGTTTCTAACAGAGCAGGGCAAAACCAGCAGAGGTGAACAGGTGAGCGAGGACAGCCGGCAGGTAAGGCGGGGCAGCCCAGCTCCGCTTCGGATTGGCTCGGGTAAGGTAACGACAAAACACGCCCACACACGAAGAGACTAGAGGGGAAAACACACTGGAAAAATACTGGCACAAAGACAAGACAGCACAGAGGGAGTCTCTTAAAATCAGCTTGATGAAACCTCATGTTCCCTTTAAAGGAAGTGCACTCCCCACAGTGACTCATTCACAGACGGGTCTCTCCCAGAAGGAAATTAATGTGCTGGGGTTCAGAGGCTTCAATATAAAGCACCTGAAATAAGAATATACTGCATGCTAAATATGCCACCCTGGGCAGATGATTTCCAGTCTGAGGCTGAGTTCATCTTTCTGGGAACACAAACAGCCTGGTGTTTTCTGTGGGTAATGAAGCACACCAAACTACTTCATTTTGGGTACTGATGGCAGGTAATCACCTGGCTGGAGCTGTGGCTGCTGAGTGACGGAAAACAGTGCAACTCAGTGAGGTGTTTAAAGTTACCATGAAGCAGATACCCATATGTCTCATTGTGCTTGTTCGTTTTACTGAAGTGACTCAATAAGTTGCATTTCGTGATACATTCATGTCATTCTGACAGGATCAGCATTTACTGACAACTGTGTCTATTTAATGAGAATCCAGAGAAATCTGTACATTCTGCAGTTTTATTGGATTAACAATAGATAAACTCTGCCACCAGCGCTAAATGTGTAATAAAAAGGAAGACGTCCCATGATGCTGCGCCCAGTGAACCCAGTGTTCTTTAAAGTTTAGTTTAGAAGTTTGGTACATGTGAGTGATCTTCTTCATCAGATCGCCCTCAGGTTGAACTGTCTGTAGACTATCGGGCACCAGCCGCTCAGCTGATAAATCTGGTCCAATTTAACAAGAGTCTGTCGCTTGTTGCAGCACTTTGAAAGCATCTTTTGAATCAGATTCTGCAGGTGGAACACAGTGCAGATCCTGTCCTGCCACCTCCAGATAACTGCATGGTCTTCACCTCCTGTGAGCTGCTGTGGAAGACGGATCTGAGCATCAGTGCCAAGTCAAGAGACCTGCATCGTGTGGTGGAAAAAGTATTCAGGAACTTTACTGAAGTAAAGGTACTAACATCACACAACTCCAAGTGAAAGTGTTGCTTTGAAACCCTCACTCAAAGCAAAGTATGTTAGTATATTCAGCAAATTGTACTTCAAGTACTTTATTATTATACCTGATGATTTTAGATTAAAATTACTGCTGCATTAATGCAGATGTTGTATTTTACTGCTGTAGATGGTTAAGCTTGAGCGCATTTTAATTTACTTCCTATACGAAGCAGTTTAATCCACAGCAATGCAGGAGCAAGAACACGAGTGATTGGACAATCAGATACGCTTGACACAGCCTGCCACTTTGGCTAAATTTGACATAATTTGACAAATCCAACTTCCTGGTTCAATTTTGACCCCCTTGCCGTAGTTTTTCTGTGCAATGAGGAACGATTACTGACACTGTGTGTTAGGTAATTTGCCTGAACTCCTGGTTTGCGTGTCTCTCCTCATCTTTGAAAAGTGGAATAAACTACTACTTAAACTCTGACTTGGAGAGTCTCATCTCAAGCGTCTGGTGTCAGGCGGTTGACTCTGTATGTAGGACAAAAACAAGTAAAACCTCATTTAAAAAGTTTCTCTTTATATAACGATTTCAGTCATATTAAGTAAATAATTCACCACCCAAGCAGACTCCCCTGTACTGCAAGCCCATTAATTTTGATTGTGAGTTTCATTTTCACAAATGTATTCAGTTCATATTCCATCCAGCCCCTGCACTCCACTATCTCTGACAGTCTGTTGGTGAATGAGCTGCTGCCTCCTTTTTCCCTGCTGTGTCCTTGATCATTAACTTCTGAAAGAGGAAATCTGCAGACAGAGAGACATAAATGTGTGTTGGACTGTCTTACTGAATTCCTTCTGCTAAATAGCAGTCTTATATCTATTGGTTTCCGACGAGCAGCTTTGCACACAACTGAGTCCTAAAGCAGTCTTTGTTTTTGCTGCTGTTATTCAGCGTGGGAGCGTAAATGAAAAAAGGATAAACAATCTCTGCTAAATTGCAAGCCATGTCTGGAGAAATCTGATTAATGGTCTCTTAACAAGCGCTCCGAGGAGGCTCTGCCACTCCCGTCACCCAGGAGTTCAGTGTAAATGAGGGAGTCAAGGGTAAGAGTGACCTTTTCAAATATGCTCGTTCATAATGGCCTGCACTGACGCCTGAATTCTGCCCTTAATTTTGGCTGTGCGCAGTTCTGAGCAGGCAGGCACAAACACAGAATGAGGAAACTTTTCTCACACATCTCCAGACTCAAGGGTCCAAATCCGAGCTCTGCAGTACTGATTGGAGTCAGCACGGCTGTGAAGACAGAAAGGACACTCCGGCTTATTAGATTAAATCAAGTAGGCAAAGCCAAATTTCCCTCTTGATGAAAAAGAAAACATTTTACATGGAACCAGGAGCGATTCTGAACTGCACTCATGGATGTTATGGCTCCAGTACCTGCAGGATATTTTGAGTTTCTCTTCTTTGCATGTCCTAGCATGAGCTCAAGAATGCATTTTTAATTCTTTTTGGGTCGTGTGCTGTCAAACAGATCAACCACTGCAGGACAGTGAAGAAGATGGTCACAGACTCTTGTGATTCTTCCATTATGAATGGCTCTCAGCGGGGGAGACAAACTGTAAAAACCTGTTTGAGCCGCTAGAAGCTAAATATGTCAACCTGTGTGGTGCTCATGTTTCATACTGAATACAAAGCACTCAATAAACCAAGACGTTTAACTGTCAGGGTGGATTTTAGAAGATTAGACAAGAAGACAGAGAAGATAAGGACCAAACAACAAATAAAATATTTTCAGGGTACAAGAGGTTTCGGTTTGAGTGTGTACGATCATTTGTTTGAAATGAATTTAAGTGAGGGCGGTGAAGAAGATGAAGAAGGTGAAGAAGCCCAGTGAGCAGTGAGTCTGCTGCTCATCCACATGTCTGCTAACTCTGCCCTCTGCTGGTGACAATGCAGAGGTTCTGCTTCAGCAAATAAATTCAATGTGAGGATCCACTGGGGAGGCTTTGGTTCGTATGTGGAGGAGATTGGCTTGTGACATCAGCAGCCTGAGCAATCAGCTGGTAAGACCTGCTGTGGGAACACGTCGGCCCACTCCTGGTGAGGGTTTGGAGGCAAAACTGAAAGTCTGAAACTGCAAATCTGCAAACGAAATGTGAGTGACTGCAGGTCATTTTAAAACTCTGGTCTGGAGACCAGTCCTCTGGCAAAGCTGGGACTGCAAAGATCATAATTTTGGTCAAAACGTTCTCTAAATGCTGTTAGGAGCCTGGAAGCAACACATCACATCATCCCTCACTTACAGCAATCAGCAGGCCTTTTTCACAGCAGACATTTTGACATGTGCAGCGAGCATCCTGGAACCCACCTGATCGAGATTCAGAGCTTTTCTCCACAGACGTTTTGTGGTCGTCGCAGAGAAGCACAGGTGTGGCTGATTTCCTTCCACTTCCACTGATTGGCCAGCATGTGAGCTGATACTGTTATTGACCACACCTGTGATTCTCCTGCTATGACCACGTGTCACAATGTCGCCGTCAGAGCGGAGCTGCACGTGGACACCCAGCAGGTGATCTTCAGAGGCCGGTCCATGCTGGTCTCGCTTTGCCCTTCTGCCTGTTGCAGATGTTACAGTTACTGCAGGTCATAACTGTGGAGGAGGGTTTTGATTAAATCCAATCATTCTTGGGCATAGATGTGCATTCAATAAATTCCCATTTTCATGTAGTTATTGGCACAGACCAGAGAGTCCAGCAGTGTGGGCAGGTTTAGCATGGAAGCTTCTGGTCTTCTGGCTCCCTGTCTGGTGCTGTTTTGGAGCCTTCGTCTTTTGGCCGTATTTGCGTTAGAAAGGGTTGTTATTGGAGAGGTAATCCAGGTTTTGGCTGCCCTTTATAACACTAAACACCTGCAATCTATCTTTTGAGGACTGATGCTGCTTTTCTTTCTGCACTGTGGCTTGTACTGTTGTTGAAACACTCCCAACCCTGAATATTACCAGTTCACAGACAGCGCAGGAACAACAATAACATACTTGACTCCTCAACGAGTTTCTGGCTTAATGGCATTTCTGATTATCTTTGTGGGAATAATAAGAAATTCCATCAGGCTGTGATTGTGAATATTAATCAGTCTGTGCCTTCTGGCTTTTCACCACGCATTTCTGAGCCATGTGGACATTTTAAAAATAACATTTAAAGGCCAGTGACAACCAGCGGGTTTCACCAGCCAGTCCTGGTCCAACATTAGAAGCAAACAGATGACAGATAATGACGGCGTCCTAATGTCCGTCACCGTCTAGTTCCTCTCTACCTCCGCCCACTCGTTACGAAAGCTCCAGCATGTCACTGGCACTGCTAAGTGGTTGATTTGTAGTCAGGTGCTCTGAAATTACACTTCAATTCATCCCATCACAAGTATTTTACATATCACCACTCAGATGAGCTCAGGCAGTCTTTAATGACCCCTGACCTCAAGTCTTGTACAGTCACAGCGTGCTGTGTGCTACCACTTACTTTGCTGTCGAAGGATTCATCTTGTCAGTATGCACTAGTTTCTTTATTTGGTGTTTTTATGTGCGGTTGCTTGGGTTACTGATGATAAGCGAATGAGACTGGCCTGGATGTTATCATCCAAAAAAATCACTTGAAAACCATATGTTGGTTTGCCTGTCAGCGTGAGAGTTTCACGTTTTTCAGACAGGAGTAAATACTTTCTCTGGGACTATTTCCAGCAGTGGATTAATACACATTTGGTGCTACATTTGAGTTATGGTACAGAGGCTGTATTTATGGCAATGAACGAAGATGCCACCCAGTGGAACAATTTGGTGGATTTATGTGTTTTTAATAGTTTTGTTTTTTTTCCCCTCAACTACACTGGGTCCCAATGGGACAGAGGAATAGACCCCATCAGCCTCTGGATACTCAGGTACTACTTTTCAGTATGATTCACTTACTGTGCAAACCTTGAATACTTGAATCGAAACAAGCTATAAATCGCCCAATCTCACCTGGTTGTGTTGAGGGCAAACACCTTGTTATTGCATTAGTGTGAGGTGGGGGGTTAATGAAAGCAAACATTCTGTCACACCGTACTGTTTATTCTTTCTGCCCAGCCCTGATGGACACAAGCTGATTTCCAGGACGTGAGTACAAAGGAGCAGCAGCAACGCATGCAGAGCTCCACAACACGTAACCTTTCCTAAGCCTCAAAGGACCAGACGAGTGGTGAGTAGCACTTTTCAAATGTCTTCAAATCACTTCTAATGGCATAATGAAATGAAAAGTATACAAAAGGTATCCAAACCTCCAGAGCAGCAGCTCAAGCTACACCTTCATCCTGTTTCAGAGTCACCCGTTCAGACGGGTTTGCTTGGTGGTTTTGAATCTCGAGGGCTCTTCTGACCTTTGTTCATCAAGGTCTGCAGCGGTTGGGCCTGCTTGGTAATTCTGCCCCGTTGCCGTCTGCCCTTTGAATTTCACTCAAAGATTTTTAAACTTTTAAATGCAGCCAGCGAACTGATCCCACGTGTCAGACAAACTTTAAGAGACAGGCTTTTTCTTGTCAACAAACTTCATAAAAAAGCCAAAAACTACAATGAACTGATCCAGCCAATGAGTGCCGTCTGTGTAGCTCTTCCTGTTTTCACACATACAATGCAGTAAACGAGGCACATTGCTGCGCTGGCTCACGTTTCTTCATTGTGATAACTACAGGCTTGCTTTGCAGTTTATTATGAATCAAACCACATAAAGGTTTGCTAAGAATTACGTACAATGCCCAGCTGTTCTAGGAAATTACTTCTCTTAAAAACAAAACAAAGGCTGGTGAAGGACGGACTAACGCTTTGTTGGCTTTCGTCTCCTCGCCGGTTTTGCTGACACTAAGAAAAACATAGCTTATCGCCATTCCTTAACTCCTGCACAGAAAGCTCGAGCCCTGGACTTAATATTTCCATTGCATTTTTACTTTCAGTGCCAGCAAATTAACTTCTGTTCCCACTGGCAGATCATTAATCCCCCGTAGAAACACAGAGAAAAACTGAGGCGACGCAGCAAAGAAGGAGGGTTCGGGACAAAGTTGAACTTTTGAGACAGTTTATTTAAACTTAAGTTCATTTACAGCAGTTCCACTGGAGAGGAAAAGAAAGAGGTGGGTTTAGATGATGTTGTAGCCACATTAAACCTACGGTCCTATCTACTGTATGTACAGGGAGGAGGATGCAGCTCGACAGTGCAGAAGGCACAGAGTTGGCTTAATACTTGCCTGTAAGCGCTACTAACATGACAGAAAGGATAACAAGGTGAGATTCAGCCTTATATTGGAGACTTGCCTGTTTTGCTTAGTGTAAAGCGGAGAAACACTGTGAGATGACGCAAAAAAGGAAAATATGTCTCCTCTGTTTGTACTCCAATCCTCAGTGATATAGCGGAGTAGTTTAAAAACTACAAGAGCAAAGCATCTGCTCCTTTAAAATCCATTTCTCTAAATGTGCCCTTAACAAGCGTGGCAAGTTGAGTTTGTCACAGCTCAGAAGTGATAAAAGGACTACTGTGTTTACATTTGTTTGCGTAAAGCCAGCGTGTTTTACAATATGTGATATGTGAAACAAAGAAATCTAGAACGGATCTGGACAGCGTTAAGGCATTTTCTTATTATACAGATGCGATTCTGACCAAAGAAGAACACGGCCAATCACAGGAGGAGCGATTAAAAAAAGCAGGTAAATGCAGGTCACAATGGCTTGGCAATAATATGGCATGCTTCATTTACATCCTCAAGTCCCTGTCGCTCTCTCTCTCTCTCTCTCTCTCTCTCTCACACACACACACACACACCCTGCCAAACACCACCCACTTCCCATCCAACACCCAACATTTCCAACTGTCAAATAAGAGCTGCCAAATCTTGCAAAGGAAGTCCCACTGTGAGAACGCAGGAGATGGACCATGTAAAAGCAACAGATTCATGTTCAAAATATGACACACATCAGAATTAGGAAGACTTGTCCTCCCATCGTTTTGGGGGGGGGGGGGGGGGGGGGGGGGTCACAACCATAAGGAAGAAAACACTCTTCACTCATTCACACACAGAAATCAAAACCAATGTACAAAGTGTCTGATACAATAATGTGACAAGAGATTCAGTTTTGCCACAAAAGGATAAACCTTATACTATATGGATACCACTCGAACACAAACACAATTCAAGTAAAGCCTTTTCAACTGAAACAAACAAAAAAAACCCTAATTACATTATAGTTTAAAATCACTGGGAATTCTTGCATCTTAGATTTTGATTATGCTGCTTATAACAAAGGTACATTCAACAGGTACATCAAATGTGGGACAAAATTATAACACAGAGGTAAGTAAAATGTATCAGTAATTGCTATTGATAAACAAGTTGAACATAAGAGACATTAAAGGCGGACTTGGACTTCCTTATTCTCTGGTTTTCCTTTAAGTCTGCAGGACTGTTTTTAGAGAAGACATTTGGGTCTGAACAGCACAGCACAGCACAGCACAGTGGACAGCGGTTGGTTAACATGAACAACGATCTTAATCTAATCTAATTACTGCACTGTTGTTGTTTTATTCTTTATTGCAGATCAAATCTGTGTCGCAGTACGTTTAGAGTAAATGATTGTCAAACTCTGCTGTGCTCTCAAAATCTGACACGTAAAACCAGTGGAAGAGCATGAATTTCATCCTTAAAGCTACAGTTTCGTCACCACCAACCAGAGAATCAAAGTGTGAAGCCGCCTTTATTTCACTTACACACATTCACACACCAAGTGAGTTTTTGCACATTTTGTTGTACTACAAAATAATAATAATGATAAAAAACTAAATGACTTCATTTTAAATAAAATAGTCAATTAAATATAATTCTATACTTATATAGAATTGTATTTATTTTTAGAAGGAGTCCAATTAAAACAAGGTTTACACACTTCAATATCAGACTGTTTACGTGATATGAGACGTTTGCTAGGACAACAACAACATGAGCAAATATCACAAAATGTGCAAGAAATCCACAAGGTGCACCATCTATGCAAACACCAGAAGAATGATTTGCTTAAAATAAAAGCACAAGTAATTCAAAAGCATCCTAAAATATAACCAAGGGCCACTTGACATTTACATCAACAGGACAAAATCACTCTGATTTCAAACAACAGACTCCTCATAGTGGAAGAAAGACGACGAGAAGGATGGCTGTGGAGGAAGGGACCGGAGACTTGACTGTCGGAAAGAGAGAAAATCATCTCCCGTCTAGTTTCAAGCAAGCGAGTCCACCGTAGGTAAGGCAAGATCATGTTTTGCTTCATCCGGGTGCACGAAGACGACCGTATGAACGTCACTGGAGTCTAGAAGCCAAAATTACGAAACTGCTGCAGTGACAGGCAGCCAATAAGAGACGAGAGGCAGGCGAGTGACGAGGAAGGAAAACAAAAAGGCAGAAAATCAAGTGTGACAGCGTGACAACTTGTCTCAAAGCACAAAAACACCTAAAAAAACCCCAAAAATGCAAACCACAGGAAGTTCTGCAGCTTATTTAACTGCCATTAAGATGGACTTACTGATAAGTCTAATAGGATACAAACTGAGATAATGGGACTCATTAGCTTTACTGTTGACATTGTATTCTGTTCATAAATTAATGTGCACAGTGCAATCATCTAAATACTTTACTCAACATCTGTTGACATTGCAGACACACAGAGAAACTTAATTTTGCAAAGACCTAATATAATTGAGAGTTTAAATGTTTAACTGTTTAAATTAATTGCTAGTTTTGAACAGACATTATGTAATGTCCAAATTCTGATCAGACTTCTGATTACACTGTCGGGTCTGGTGCAGAAAGAAGGTGCTAAATTCACTGTCTTCCCTGCGCACACTGAAGGTTAACTTATGCATGTGTTGCAATCATCTAATTCTTAAGCAAATGTCTCCACCTGTGCATTCAAGCATACTGAGTTTGCTTTAACATTTTGAAGTGGCTACACATCATGTTTTCTCATCATGTGAGATAAAAATACAAATCGTTTGGACATACCAAACATTTTACAGCCAGAACTCCTGTCTGAACTCTGTGATAAAATGCCATGGACTGCTCCTCTGTGGGTTTTCCATCTTGCTTGGTAAATGAAGCCGAATGACTGCTAGAAAAAAAATGGTCATGTAGTTTAGGATCTGCCCCTCGGCTTTCTTTATGTACTGCATGTTCTGACATGGCACAAGGGGACGCAGGCAAAATAATATAACAATAACAATAAAAGGAAAAAGATTTTTCACAGAATATCAGAGTTCCTACAAATATTTACATGACAGATACAGGCACTTGTATATCTTTGGTTGGAGAAACCCAACATTGCAAGATTAATGCATTCACAGAGCTTTTGTGTCCCTTATTGTATTTCCAAGGTTCACTAGGCAACTGGTATAATTATTTTTATTTCTTCTGTTTCTTTGAGTTTGTCAGCGTTACAGGTAAGTTCTGACACAGCTCTCTGGTGTCTCCTTAACCCTCTGACAGCGCCACCTGCAACAGAACAGAGGGGTTTCAGTGCCGCTACAGACTTGGCGCAGGGATCGCAGCAACAACAACACATACATGCCACCAGGAAAACTGCTAACAGATGAGCGAAAGCTCACACTAAGAATTCCTTAAATTGATTTCCTCAGCTCATTTGACACTACTGTTTATACAGCAGCATGCACTGTGTTCTGCCAAAGTGTAATTTTACCATCACTATATAAGCAAGCACAAGCAACCAAAGTGAACTTTCAGATGACAAACTGAACCTTAGTTCAGCCTCACTGAACTGCCTGTATTGAAAAATGGTATAATTTGCTCTGTTGTTCCCACAGCAGAGGACTCAAGCCCATCTGTCTGGCCTGACTCAGACTCAAATGAGTCAGAACCTGCTCTGGCCCCTTTAAATTGCTAACACTTGGACTGGTGCGGTCTGACTCCTCGTACAGTGGCTGCGATGAAAGGTGAGACATGTGAGAAAAGCTGTTGTGTGTACTGTGCAATAAGTCCACAGAGGACAATCACCCGGTGCCTCTGGGAGCAACAACATTAAAACACAATCAGCAATTAAATATGTTTATATGTACATAATATATAAAACCCATCAGATGGCATGATATATGATTTATTTATTGAGAAATTATTCAAAATAAGCAGAGAATCAGGAGTGTGATTGGATCAAGTGTTTCAAATCACTGACCAATCGATGCTTTGCTTGAACTACCTGTTGGTGTCATATAGCACTGCTGGTGTCTGCTGTACCTTCTCAGGACAGAAGTCAGGGTTGGTTTGCCGTACTTTGCCAGGCCGCCCCTTGATGACTGCATAGCAGAACATAGTGATGACCATGACAAACAGGAAGTAGCTTGTGTGCATCAGGTGCAGGTTGATGAGGGAACGGTCATCCTGGGAGTAAACGGAGATAAAGACTGAGATAAATATCTCTGATTAACTGCAGGTTTAATTGAAACTGCATGATTGTTATTGCCTCACAAACAGAGATTTTCCAATATCATTTTTTTCCCTTCCTGATACTGATGAACTTTGCATTGTACACTGAATGGCTCTGATGATAACTGTTTTATGGTCTGTTCCAGGCTGAACCCAGCATGTTTCTGCTACTCCAAGGACAGATTTAAGCTCGCTGACGTGCTTGCAGTTACAGGAGTTATTTGTCATTTATGATGGCTACTTGTGCTGGAACACAATTAACAGGTAAGTTGCATACAGGTTTATGGATGAACAGATTACGTGCTATAACACGCAAAGACTTGAATGCTCGCTGATATCTGATCCAGCATGTCAGGCAGTACTGGAAGCATTTCCACCTCTTTCTAAACTTTTGTTCTGGTAAAATGTTTCCAGTTTGGTATTACGTATTATCCTTTCATTATAGCCTTCAAAAACATTTCTGGCTGTCTGAATGCACACCATGTGCATGTTATGGTGTGTGTTACATTTGTGCACCACTGTGTAATTCTTATGAGCACAGAGTTTAGTCGAGGACTCGTAACGTGTGGGTTGTGTTTTTTCTTTCCAGCCCAGAACAAATCATAAGAACGCATTATCAAACATTCCTCAAATGAACAGACATGTTTGTTCATGTGCTCTCCACACATCTCTCCCTGACTTACATGACTATGGCCTTGTTCAGACCGCCAGCACAAACTCATTTTCTGGCATAACCAAAATGTGAAAATTAGAACCAAACCACATTAGGAGGCGATTTGTATTTCGATTCAAATCAGACTGCTACGGATGCATCTCAGTCTGGACGTCCTGGCTGCTCATATCAGATTTTTTTAGTGTCTTCTGCGTCATTTGCAATGCGACACACAATGATAATATCAGTGACGGAAGTGAGTCTGAGTGGCTGAGCAGAATTCATGTGGCTATAGCAGAGTGGTATGGACTGCAGTACGGACAACAGCAGTGGACTGAAATAAACTGACAGCGTGATTGTGTGGATGGCGAGATGATGGATCTCCATTTCTCATGCTTCCATGTTGGAAAGCTGCGCCACCAGCATACACAGACACCGACGTTGTTACTGCAGCAACCCGTGCAGGCGGGCCTACGGGTCGGCTGGTGACGTCTGGGCACACAAATCTGATCTGTTCACTTGCAAATAGTAATTTGAAAAACAAATCTGATCTGCCTGCAGTTTGAACAGAGCCAGGGAGTTCTAGAACAACTTCATGGCCCTCTGTTTCAGAATGAAGACCACCGGCTGCTGTTTAATGTAACTTGCGACCTGATATCAAACAGTTTTTCAAACACATTCATTTTAATTAACCTAAAGAGTAAACAAATAAAACAGAGTGAAACTGCCTAAATATAAGCAGGCAACAGGACTGTCAATACTTTGATGATTGCTATCTCATCCTGTGAGTTCAAACAGGCTCTGACATTGGGTAACTGCACACACAGCATACATTTCAAATTGTTTTCAGGCACACTGGACCATTCAGAGCCCAGTTGCAGTCTGTCAATAGGATCTTTGTAATCCTGGAACAATCTACCACAATCAGTACAGAACTGATACTAAATGGCTTTCGGAATGGGCTTTGTGTTGGCTCACATTTACCTTTGAGGGTGAATGAGTAACCACCGAGCACCTGAACAGTTCCGGTACACAATCATTCTGTCGTGTTTTGGCTTTCCTGTAGCTGGTTTGTGTTGTGTATCAACAACTTGAAATGAAAATGATATTCTACAGAAGAAAATGTATATTGTGATATAAAATACAATACGAGCATAATAGCATAAATCAAATACTTAGAATCGTCTTGTCTGTATATTAACTTTTACTTGTTCTACAGAGTGAAAAAGTAAGAATGATTCAGAGGAAGACGATAAAGGAGTGAGACACTTGGACAGAGTCCTACCATCTACCACCTGAGTGTGTCTTGACTTTTTGTGTCAAAAGTAGATGTTTTCTACTTCCAAATTTCTTTGACTACAGCGTTTGTTCAAATCACATCAAAACCTACTGGTTTACTGCCGAGGTCTTTCCAGCAGGGAACTAATGAATACATAGTGCGGTCAACTCACAAGCTTCTAGTTAAGTTACTTGAGACATAATGAATAACAGCAGTAGACACTTAAGCTAGAAATTCTGTTGAATAAAAACCGTGAGTGTGAATAACGTTATGCCTTCAGGAAAAAAGGAGGCGGCGACTCACATCAGGAACAATGACGGTGAGCTTTGGGTTGAGTGCGTGGTACACCTTGCCGATGGCTCCTTTGTAACACCAGAAAGGGTTGTAGTCCTGACTGTACTTGGTATCTGAGTCACGGACTGTGGTGAACACCTTGTACCAAGACGTGGCGTTAGTATACGTCTCAGGCACGCAGTGCGGCGGCTGCCTGCAATCCAAAACAAAGATTCTGTTGACTGGTGTCATGAATTGTTCATGATGTGCTGGAATGACTGCAGATACTTTATTTATAATTGTTAATCAATATCGGCCTTTTTTTCACTTCCATGCAGAACATTACTTCTCATTTAGGTGAGATACAGTGTGACATATAATGTTATCCACTCCAGAGGCAATGACAAACTACCAATAACATCTGATGAGACTAAATGAATCTGACAGACTCTAAATGGTACTGCTGACAGCTCTCAGTCTCTGCTTTGAGCTGCTGTGCTAACCTCACACTCTCACAGCCTGACTAGACCATGCAACTGCTCTTCCTCATCTGAAAATGCTGTCTTTTTTTCTCAATGTAAAGAACAATAATTACCAAATTATCAAAGTATCTGGCCTCAGTAACACCTTCTTATATCTCACATTCTGTTCTGTCAGAGACCAAATCACCAACCATTTCTAAACGGAAAGTTAAACCCAAAACATAGTTAGAAATGTCTGATAGCAGGGCATAGAGGCACAAACTTCAGGATACTGTATTTCATTTTGTCAGCATCATGCAGCTCTAGGCAGAGATATGAAGTGCGTCCCCTGAGTCAGGGAGGCAGTCCAACTCACACTGTGACTGGGAAGATATTGCTTGCCGCAGTGATGGTCATGCAAGTGCTGAACACCACCTGCTCGCAGTGGCCGTGCAGCACACAGTCGTCTGAGTTCCAGGATAAAGGCAGGGTGAAGGTGATGTTTATTTCTTCGTGGGCTTCCCGGCCTACGCACAAAAACAAAAGAAAGCATAACAGATTGACAGGAGAAAAATCTTACTGCCAGTTTTTACAATTGTCTTTGTTGAGTTGTTTGAAGACAAGATGTATTTTTACACAAACAAGTCCTATGCTTCTAAATTGCTAAATGGCAGCCACTTTTTCTTAGTGGTTATACTGACATGGGAAGAATTGTTTGGGATTAACCACGAGGAGGCTAAAACAAACTGCAGGCCAAGGAGTGGCACCTCGTAGCTCTGAGGAAATTAGAGCCTAAAATAGTCTAAACAAGGTGCATACAACTCCCACAGCAGGCAACCAGCATGAGCCACAGCAACAATATTTGACGTCATGCCAAGTTAAATGACTGATGACAAATGAAAGACAGTATATTCTATTGCTTTATCGTTCAGTGTAAGCCCTATTCAGATAGGACTGTTTGCTCAGTGTAACATAACCTTTCGATAACCCACTATTGACTTTTCTCATCCACTTTACAGACATGTGTACCTGTTTTTGGCAAACTGCTAGCTGACTAGCTGACTGAAAGACAAACAAGGGTCTAAATCAAAGAAACATTTTTCTCGTAAAACTCTCTATATAAAGTATTGTACATCCAGTAACAATTACAGAATATCGATCTGCAAAGACATGCCGTCATCAGAGCACACCGGAGCTCAGCACAACAGAGCAGGTTACGTAGGACTGTAATGTCCTCAAAGACAGAAGGCCTGAACCAGAGATAAAGCCAATCTGGATGGGATTAATGTCAGTGCGTAATGCAGTAAAAATAAAATTACCTGACCTTATCAGAATATAATCCCATCTGAATGGAGAAAGAGATGCATCATTTTCATTTTGCTCTGTCGCTAGTGTAGTGAAATAACATGCTGAAATGCAAGCACATTAGGTGTCCTCATGACAATGACCTTTGAGCTGGAAAGCCCTCGTGTCCACTAAAACAAGTTCAGTCCATTTCTTTTAGCTACTAAATATCTGACTACGTATTTAATCTAAGAATCAATTTGTTTGTTCAAAGCAGATGCAGAACTTTGACCTTTGTCTAAAGTAAGCCCAGTCAGAAATCTGTCAAGTTTAATGTCGCAGTCTTTTCCTCCATCCTTCTAAATTCTTTCTCTGTGGAGCTGTGCAGCCAACACACATCAACGCACACGCTCATGTGTTGCCACAGGAGACAAAAGTGAAAGTTCACAGGACATGTATCTATGCAGGTAGACAATACTGTTAGAGGAAACTCAGACCCAGTGGTATTCACTTTTCACTTCGCTCTGCCTTCTGAAACCTTTAAGTCTGAAACCTATAGGAGGACTGAATGGGAACAGCCTAATGTTACACAACGCTGCCACTGTTTGCTCACCAAGTCTGAGTAAAGTCCCCCACACAGACAGGTAAGCTAAAACCCATTATAAAGGACAAACTCCCACCCTCAAAAGGGGTGGATTACCTCTGTACAGCAGCAGCACAAAAACACGTCAGTAACACACAGACACCATATACAGTTCTCATGCGGTGATATGTTTATGACAATAATGTATATGAGCCAGTAGTAATGAATTCTAACTGGTGAGGTTCAGTGATGTCGTGAATATGGTTAGACAGCTTCAACCAGTCTGGTTTTATGCAAACTGAGTGAACTGGCATTCGTCAGGTGTGGGTGGAGACGGCTAGCAGCAGCTGCTTAGCAAGACATGGCCCAGGATGGCTCATATGCTGTTGTTTTGTGATGTGCTACGGTCGAGAATTATGTACACAACGTTCACATGTGACAATGAGAAACAAAACCTACCTGATAGACCAACTTGCTGTCCCAGCACTGTGGCATACAGGTGGGTGATATTGCGAGAGTACCCTCCAAACGGGCGCTGGGGGTCCAGCGTGAGGGTGATGGGGACTGAAATGTTGATGGGACCCGAGTCCTCGAGCAGTAGGGGAACCTGGGTGCTGGAACGAGCTTGGCCGCTAGTCACAACCATGCTCTCTGGCGTGGTCGACTCGTTCAGGCCGTGCTTTATCGTTTCATTCTCCGACACACAAAAGTCCAACTCGTTGAAGCGCAGCAGGAAGGTGTTCCAGTCCTGTGAGAGAGTATGTGTGTTTTGACTTTTGGACAAGACAATATGTTGTGATTATACCTGATTTATACCTGGGATCGAAATGTGTCAACATTCCCTCATGTGAAAAGTGGACTGCCATGAACAGAATTCCCCTTGTGTTATTTAAGTTATATATTCGCAGGAGACATTGTACACACTGTACTATTCTATCCAAGTGTGATACTACTAACATGCAAAGGTTTATGTCCACGTACGTCTGCATTAGAGCCAGGTAGACAGGAGGTCAAATGTACTATATAGCTTAAATGATACAGGAAGTTTCCCTCTGTGTTATGCTGAAATGAGCTTCTTTTATTCCTGAATGGATCTTAGCATAAATGATTCAAAAGTTTGGGCAAGTGCATCCTTGTGGCATAAACACAGCACAAAGGTCATGAACTGACATTTAGCATTAGCAGTGACCTTATTTTATGGGTAACTGAGAGATATTTAATGGAGCAGACCATATAATTTAATCTCTTTCAAAGAACAATGTGGGTGTGACTCACCTCTGTCAACTCTGGAGACTTGATCTCCTTAATCTTGAAGAAATAACCGATGGTCAGGAAGGCTATGGCCACTGCACTGACGCTGATCATAAAAATGACCAGCGGTGGACGGTTGTTGATGTAGCTCCTCAGGTTCTCTATAGGATTTAACAGGTACACCTACAAATACACAAGGTGTCAACATTTAGGCCACAATCACAAATATAACCACAACTAAATGTTTAACTTATAACAGCACAAACATTACACCTGAAAATAAACTTGTGATTAGACCATTTAGACAATCTGTTAATGAAACAACTTTCTCTGGTTGGAATATTATCAGTTTTAATTACAATGTATGACAAAACGCACGCTCAATCCAACACTGTAACAGACTTTGTTACAATATTTTACAATTATAATTAGGGATGCAAGATAATATCAACATGTATGCAACACAAACCGTTGAATAAGTAGTTTTCTTGTTTGCCCAGTGGAGGTGCGCATTTTGAAAAGCATTGTATGTCTGCTGTCTGTCAGCATAATAATACGTCAACTCCTCTCCAGGAGACACTTCATGTTCTCTTCGGGTAAAAAGAAACGCATGTGGAGGCTACACATCCGTCATGTGTAGCCTCCACGTCTTTCTTTTTTTATAACGGCATGAGAATTGGCAATCGGCCAAGGCAAGTAAAATATCGGCATAAGCCAATGTCGTATATGGCTTTTTATCATTTGTTATCCAAAGAGGACTGTCTCTAAATGCGCCACAAAAAGTACTTTTATGTTTGATGTATAAGACATATTTGATATTTTAGTGCGTCCTGTGAAGTTTTCACTATGCTGTAAAAGTAATGCAGCTGCCTGAATGTGTTTGGGTTTGACAGCCTGTCAAGTCTTAGCCGTCCGACTACCTCGTCAAAGTTTTCCACACGCCATCTGTCTGAGCATGACCTTTAGCCATACTGCATCAACAACATGTAAATTCAGAGTGGTACAGCGAGAAATACTGGTTTTCATTAACATCTAAATAAGGCTATTTCATCCCACAAAACACAGCGTTACCCAGACGGCCCTGGCGAATCCCTAAGTTGACATTTTGTTCCAGCAATACTGTCAATAACATCAGCATTGGCGAATTGTTAGCGATTCCAACTATTTGAAAATAGCTGCAATTCGTGCTCTGCAATTTTGGAATTACACAAAATAACTTTTAACTGCAAGTGTTTCGCATAAACCGCTGTTTGTCTCTCATCACCCAAGAGACCGCAGCCAGGTGACAGAAGCTGTCAACCTTGTAGCTTGACAAGCTAGCTACCTGACCCCGACACAATTATTCCAAGATGTGACAACAGTGTGACAAGCCTGACATGTTAAGGATCAAACTACAACACTACTAAAATGGTTAGCTAAATTTAATGAGATAACACTTTTGCAGTCCTCACCATTTTTTCTTTCTGTGCATGCGACGGACGCTAGCTGGGAGGTTTCGTTGCGGGCCACAATAAGGCAGCAGTTTAGCTGCGAAGCTAGCCTGGGCTGCTAGCTTGCTTGCTTTCCCGAAGCTAGTCCCTCCTGAAAATACCGCTGAAAAGCAAAAGTCGGTGTTCGGTGGAGACAGCCAGGCTTTCAGCGTAAGAAACACCACGGTTACTCCTTCCCATTCTTTGCTCTATAGTTTACTGTAGCTACAATGGGAAATATCTCTGGCGTACAGACTGGAATAACATCAATAATGTATATGGGTCCTCCCCGCCGACATCTCCTCCGCGCACCCGCACTGCGTAGTACAGAAGTCGCAGCGCCGCCCTCTCGTTATTTCCGTACAATGTGCGCCCGAAAGTAGTCTTCCATGCATTGGATGATGTTCACACGTACGCAGCATTTACGTAGACGACGTCAGAGCTCTCCGTGTGTTTACAAATTTCTGAAGGCTTTTGCTGCATTAAGGTACCATCGGAAATGTGTAATGTAACGGAGTTCGTGAGTCAGGTGTGCATTGTTTTGTCCCCTTCTTTACTTTTAAGTGCTTTGTGCTGCTTTCATATGTCCAGTTCCATCTGCCAAATAATTTTGTTCAGTTATTGACTTTTGTCTTTTCATCTGACCTGCCGTCAATAACAATGAGTATTTGGCAAAAATTGTTATAGCTGAGTTCGTTTTAACTGGTTTTACTGCTCTCAAATTATTATCATAATAGATAGTAATAGATTATAATAGACTGGTTTTTGGTACAAAATTTTCATGCAAAATTAGGCCAACATGTTAAATATGAATTCTAGCCTGCTATTTATTTATTTAATAAATAATCGAATAAAGACATGGCGTTTTAAGTAACAGTAGATTTTTTTCTGCTGACATCTATCTGAAGGTTAGTTTAATTAAATTCCCTTTAAGTTGATAAACTGTAGCTATATGACTGATTCAGCTTCTCAGCAGTGCATTAGATTGATAATTCGTAAACAAGAACGTCTTACGCGTCTCTAGCTCAAAAGTCATACAGCGTAAAATTTAAAAACTACCCAAAATAAGTTATCCCCCCTTGATGGCGATGTTAAGTGCTCCCGTTCAGCAGATGGCAGTAGCGATTGCTTATTGTTTAAAGGTCTAACGCTTCTCTATGGGCGCCATCGAGCGTTTTGAAACCGCTGGTGCCATGCTGTAGGCTGGAGGCTGTACCCCCTTTTAGCTTTAGCTTTGAGGCTTTTGCTAGTTCCGTGAAGTTAATCAGAATTAACGAGAATAACCGGAAATACGCCACATATCCTTCGAAATAAAGCAAAAAAAAAAATCATTTATAAAATGAATAAAGAACCTCACATTACCTGCGACATTTTGGCAGCAATATGGGCCTAGTGCATAAGGAGTTATAAGGAGTTACTGACTTAATTAAATATTCTTCAAATTTAAAAGATACAAATTTCGTCGTACGATATATTTTATTTTGTAAAACCAACCCGGAAATGAATGGTTGTATAATATCATTGAAGTATAATTGACACTGGTGAACTGTTGGCTAACAACAATAAGGAACATTAGCAATGCAAACTATGTTACCGTATTTTACCAAGCTTCTACGAGGTACGGTAGCTGAATGTCTACAGAGATATAAGCAACACGTCAGTCTTTTTTGGAAGTTGGTGTGCAGTTTGCCAGCTGGCGAGGTTAACAGTCTCAGTGTGTGTATTTGGTAAAGAATGAGTATGGCTAAAGCTAATCATCCGACCTCCAGTTAGCCTAACAATTGCCTTCGTGTCAGTATACTAACAGGTATCTTGTTCGCGTTACGTTATTGTTTGAATTTTAGTAGAACGCTATAGATGTACATTTAAATTACGTCTGTAACGTTTAGTTTGCTGTTAAAATGTGAAAGAGGCACTTGACCAATTTGTTTGATTTCTGATCTGTTAAACAGAAGTTTTTATTATTAGATTAGATCATTAGATCATTTTCGGTTGATTTAGTGTTGTAAGTAAAGGCAGTTTACTTAAGTTACACCATCTCTTTTGCTATACTGAAATGCAAACATTTAAAAACCAAAATAAAAAAGCTCATAAGACTTTTTGCAAAAGTATACCGCATTATGTCTGTACTTTCTAATAATGTTGTGTTGTAGTTATCATGTTCTTTCATTGTGTCATCATTTGTGTTTAAATGGGTAACCTGCTCCTTTTTAGTTATAGGAAGAACACATCGAGTCTGACATGTGGGTTGATAACACAACAATTAGTAAAGGGAAAAATTGTATTTAAAACACGATAAGTGAAAATGATCTCCTAGAGCCAGGGGGTCATGATGACTTGGCCTTTGGACAATCAGTAAACTTGGGGTGTAGTTGTTGGGGTGTACTTTGGTACTTTAATATGTGTATTGGGAAGCAGTGCTGCTGCTAAACCCCACACAGTTTTACAATGAAATGACTGCTGATTTGTAGCTCTCAGTTAATCACCATGAAGGCACCAGTTAGGAAAATAAGGCAGAAATGAGTCGGGTTTAAACCTTTACTGAAATCGGTGGTTCCAGTCGTGTTTGGTATGTCAAAATAAGTTTTATATAGAATGAAAACTGATTATGGCTTTAATCAATATGTCCCTTTGCTTCTTTTAGGTTTTAACTTTCCTACCATCACAGCTGGATGCAGAGGCAGCTTATTGTTTTAGCCCACAAGACTTTGTGTGTAGGCCTACAACCTACCACAACATCTGGCAGGTGGAAGCAACTCTTGAAAGTGTGTAGAGCCTTTTCTGCTGTTAATGTGTTAGATTTTTCCCAGCAAATCCATCATTTCTTCTCGGTATCCCATAAGGCTCCCACATCCCATTACATATCCCACAAACTCCTCCAAAGCGATTCTCTCCAGCTTTTCCTACATCAGCACTTCTCCAATCAGCCAGATATGGCAGAACAGAGATTCCTTGTGGAGTACGCCAAACGCGGTACTGCAGGATGTAAGAAATGCAAGGACAAAATCCAAAAGGGCATTGTACGCATCGGGAAGATTGTTCCAAACCCTTTCAGTGAGTCTGCAGGGGAGATGAAAGAGTGGTACCATGTGAAGTGCATATTTGAGAAGCTGGAAAGGGCAAGAGCCACCACGAAGAAGATCGAGGACATCACGGATCTGGAGGGTTGGGAGGAGCTACAGGATGAAGACAAGGAGCTCATTAATAAACACATCTCAGGTACAACAGGCACACACTGAACATGAAAGTGTTTATGCTTTTCAGAAGCCCTGTTTCTTAGTCATGTGTAGCACTTTACATCTGATAGAACTGCTGCTTCTGTCCCTGTTGTACATCCATAATCTTCCCTTTCAAACCCTCACACTGGGGGCACATAAATGGACCAGAAGCTGCAGTGAAGTGTCAAAACTAATTTATATGCCCACAGAACCCATTAAAGACCAGCAGTCAATTGATTCACTCTTCCAAAGGAATAATAATAATAAACGATAGGTAATGTGTTTCACATTATTGCACTTTGTGTCAGCTCATCATACAACCAGTACAGCAGACAAACGAATGCACTGAACATATTTTGTATTCCAACAACAGAACAAAATGACTACGTGCATGTGTGTATGTATTCTTTCTTTCCGGTTTAAGCCATTGTTTCACTCGTATTTTGAAAACTTTCATTCAGTAAGTACGTTATCCAATGTCCAGCGGTTCCTTGTTTGTTCTGACGCTCTTTGTTATCTTGTAGACCTGATGGCAAAAGTCAATGCAAGTCCAAAGAAGAAGGTGCAGGCGAAGCTGAACAATACCGGCCAGCTAATGGCTCCTCCTGCTGACCCATCTGCCAACGCTCCACGCAAGTTCTCAGGCTTCACTGGTAAGATATGACATCTCAGGTTACATGTTTTATTATCTGGCCTAAAGCCATTACACAAAGATGAAATATTACAACAGAAGTAACTGAATAAATGAATACAACAGTGGATGGTTTTCTCACTCTGGGGTGGCCAAAAGGAACACTATTATTTTCACACTGAAGAATGAACCCCTAACGTGCCAGTTTTTTCTCCAGATAGCATTAGCATCTATGGTCTTGATTTGCTCGATTCGTAGAGTGGCACCACCAGCTTTTTGTCAACATTCAAAACATTTCATCCTTGCAGGAAATACAGACTTTGTTGCTCTCTCTTTAAATATCATCTCATTGTTTACATAAAAGCTCAGTTACAGATGACTAACTAAGGTTCAGCAGAACAAGTGAACAAGCTTGACAAATATTCAGTTTGAACTGCAGGAATAAACACCTGAAAGCTGTACTGACTGTTTCACACAGTCCCAGTGATGATGTAAGGAATCAGTAACCAACTCATATTTGGAAAAGTAAGAAACATAAGTATAAATAATGAAAAACAGCTTTAAATTTGAATAGGCAGGGAAAATTCTGCTTCATATGCAGCCTGAGAGGCACAACTAGGACAAGGAGTCCCCTGCGTCGGGTGAATATGGATGTGTGTATTTTGGAAACAACACTTCCAAACTGTTGGTATTTTAGAAAATATTTAGCCATACTTCAAAAGCAGAAACTGAATTATCGCCTTTAAGGTGGTCAGTAAACTCTGGGACTAATCGATATCTCTTGAACTGTTAAACTCAACATCATGTGGCCTTGACTTGTTTCCACTGCGCCATCCTTTCAGCTGCAAAGGCCGGCAGCTCCAGCTCAGGACCGTCCTCCTCCCCTGCCAAAGTCAGCCAAGGCAGCACCCTGTCCAGCCAGCTGTGTGACCCCCAGCACAAGGACTGCCTCTTCAGAGAGTTTCGCAAGCTCTGTGCCATGGTGGCAGAAAACAGCAGCTACAATGTCAAGACACAGATTATAGAAAAGTTCCTGAAGAAGGGCTCAGGTGGAGGTCGGTGTGCCTGTCAGGTTTTTTGTTCGCTTTGTGTTTGACAGGCCAAGGATTCCTACTGCTGAGTGTTTGTCTGAAATCGTCTTTTCTTTCCTCCTAGATAAGTTCCATGGAGATCTGTACCTGACCGTGAAGCTGCTCCTGCCGGGAGTCATAAAAAGTGTCTACAACCTCAATGACAAGCAGATCGTAAAACTCTTCAGCCGCATATTCAGATGTGACCAGGAGGCCATGGTGCGGGATCTGGACCAGGTCTGTGATCCCCGTGTTCTGACACATGAACTCTTACCAAATGTACAAAGGTCTGTTACGTATGTGGAACTAATTGTGTGAATGAGACTTGTAAAGTACAGTCTGTGTCTGCTTTTATTTCTTTTCTGTATTTTCAAAGGGCGATGTGTCCGAGACGGTGAGGATGTTCTTCGAGGAGAGTAAATCATTCCCTGCGGCTGCCAAGAGCCTCCTGACCATCCAGGAGGTGGACGCCTCCCTGACTCGCCTCGCCCAGCTGACCAAAGAGGACGAGCAGCAGACCGAGTTGGAGGATATTGCCAAAAAGTAAGACGGTACACCATTATTTCCATATGAGCTGGGCAACGTAGTAAAACAGTACAGACAGTGTGATGCAGTAAAATCAGAAAGCATTACAGACATGACATTACAGACATGTGAAGCAGAATTCTTTGTCCAGCAAACAGCATGAACATACATTTTATTAAAATTTTGTTTCATATGTTTGCATTGCACATGTCCATGAACACTCCAGTACACACTGTGTACACTGACTCAGGAACAGAAGGGCAGATTGTGCCTGCATTTCACATGTGGTCAGATACCGAACGGGTGACACTAATCCAGGGTGTCCACCTTCAGCCTGTGCTGACCGTAGAGATCTCCTCTGTTGAACATGTGTGCGAAGCCTCATGTTTTACAGTCCGTAGCTTCTTATCAGCAGCATCCATATCTGAAGTCTTGTAGTCCACCACAAGCTGACACTGAGCTTCAGGTGATTGTCGTTGCACCATGTGACGAAGCGCTCTGTCTGTCTGTCCCTGCGGCTATTATTCTGGACAGACATGGATGCAAACTGCGACTCGACTGGTGCGCAGTTCAGTTATGACTGCAAGTAATTCTGGTTTAAAGAAGAGAAACTTCTTTCATGACCCATTTTTAAAAGGTTATGTGATCAGTCTGACGAAGGGCCTGTGGACAGCATACAGGACAGAGAAGTCACAACGTGTTGAGACGGATGAAGACGTTGCAGGTTTTGGTCTTTTCAGTCACAGTAACAGGAGACAGTAGTGTCAGCTTTATTCATTAGGTGTGAAGCATCCAATGATACTCGTCATACTAGCAAAACTAAGAACACACATGCCCGGTCTTGTTTATTATACCTTCCCAAATCTAGTTGTTGTTTTTTTTTGTTTTGTTTTGTTTTTTTTTTTAAACAAACATTTTACTACAAAAAACATGTAAGAGCCAGGGGGACAGATTTTGTGATTTCTCTTCACAGTATTTGTAAATCTTGCAGTTGTATGTTCCCACTTTTTTGCTTACACTGCTTTTTTTAATGTTGGGATTTGTTGTTATTTGCAGTTTTTCCCTCTTTTTAGGTTGTCTTCTGCCTCAGGCGTCGCTAACACCCACACAAGCGCGCGCACACACACACACACACACACACACACACACACACACACACTAGACATCTTCATTTGATATTCTGCCCTCTGCAGCAGCAGATGCCAGAGTGGGACTGTGTTTATTTGTCATGAATTTGAGCTTGCACAGGCTTTAGTGAAGAAAAGGTCTTCTTGTGTCACATAATATTGACAGGGCAAAGGAAGCCACATGAATTCAAGTTGTATTCCTGTCTGTCCTACACGGTTCTCTTCAAAATGGCTGAAAAACACTTTTTCCAGAATTATTTACTGTTTCTGAAATTTCAACTAAATAGAATTATTTTATATGATCTACTTGTGTTTTCAAACCTTTCCGGTCTTAACAGCTTACATTTTGGTTTCATAAGATGAAGATGCTACAGTACAGCATTTGGTTCCTCATTTTACCTCAGTTTTAATCTGCTTTCTCTTTTCGTGACAGATGCACCGGTAACGACCTGAAATGCGTCATTCGACTGATTAAACATGACTTGAAGATGAACGCTGGAGCAAAACACGTGTAAGTGTCTCTGTCTCCTGCTTTAATGTTCGCTGTGTTCTGTCAACACTTTGAAGAAAGGTTAGCGTTTCATACTAACGCTGAACTCCTCTCACGTTATTGCCTGTTTCATGCAGCTTGGATGCTGTGGATCCAAATGCTTACGATGCCTTCAAGGCCTCACGTAATCTGGGCGACGTGATTGATCGGGTGCTGAGGAATCACCAGGAGGCATCTAATGGTTCGGGACCCAGGAAGCTCCTCACTGTGGAGGCCTCACTCATGACCCCCGTTCAGCCCATGTTGGTGAGGGAATTTTGCATAAATAGGGAAACGGAGGTTTTCGTTGCCCGAAACTTCCTAGCTAATGAAAAACCACACAGCTGAAAATATTTTCTGTCATTTTTGGTCTACAAATGTAAATGCTTCTCCTCCAGATGTGATGCAGTCTGATCTTTCTGACCCCATGAAATATTTCAGACACACGTGCACGTACAGAAAGAGTCAAGTGAACAGATAATGGCCTCATTTAATGGCAGATTCATTTTACTTCCTGTATCCAGCAATAGGTGAATACGAAATAAATCAATTTTTGATTCAGAGCAAGGCAAGTGGGTTATCTGTGAAAATAAACGGACTAAATTAGAAATGGATTTTCAATAAAAGACAGTAATGGTAACTTTAATAACGTTTGTTTTCAAAAGAATAGAGGTTAGAAATAAGCTGTGACCTCCTGAAGTGTTGATTTAATTTAATAGGATGTCTTTGTCCTCAAACCAAAGGCACGTTTGAGCTCTCTTTATAAACGTTAGCTCAAAGACCTCAAGCAATTTTCATACTGTTGTATGCTAGAAAAAATGATTTAGATAAAACAACTTTCTATCATTCAGTTCAAACTGTCAGTTATTGCTTTGTAGTAAAATAAAATGGCCTTAAATTTAGTATAAACAAAGCAAGTGCACCTCCACATGTCCGTTCGGTTAGAGACAGACAGGCAGCAGCTGAATACAATACAGAGGCAGGATATCTAATTTAAACTGATAAGCTGTGTTGTCATTCTGAAACTGAGGCCTGCCCTCGTCTCAGTGTGTTCATATGACAGCATGTCGTCTTTTCTTCTCTGTAAGCTGTTGGGACGCAGCAGACTGTTGCTCGGCTTCGCGTTGCGGGTTCAGTGTTGGTTTTCAGCCTTGCCCCTTAAGGTGCAGAGGTTTCACCAAATTCGCTCAGTCTTCTGATGATATTAAACATAGTAGATTCCTTGAAATTCCTTGCAGTTGTGCATTGAGAAACTTTGTTCTAAAACCATTGGACTATTTATCACGTTAGCAGTTAACATGTTTTTTTTTTTGAGTATTGCAAAACTTTCCCTGCTGGGAGGTCAAAGTGTCCCGTTTCAGGGGTAATAAACTGGTAGGTATCAGATGGGTGCATAGTCTCACGCACTCGTCGATACCTGATCCAGGAGGTTGGGATGCAGCAGAGGCTTTTGTGATACTGGTATCGAAACAACCTGAGGGTCAAGAAACGCAAGCGTTCTCATTATCAGTATTTAAACCACCTGATAGGTCATGAACAAGGAAGTCGGTAGGAAGCTCTGTTGAATGTCTAAGACTCACGGTTTGGCTAACCTGAGGGTTTGTTTCCAAGCCGTCTGATCGCCTGACTGCTCATGTTTCAGTTCTGTTACAGTTAATGTTCCCATATCACAGCAGTTAACTCGTTGAGTGCACTGTTCTCACTACTGATGGCATTAATGGCCAAAAGTACAAAAATAAAATGCAAATTATACAAGCTCGAAGAGGGTGTGAAAGTTGACTTGCCTTTGACAGCAAAGTCTAAAAGATGGGCTCACTTCTGCCTCAGGAGAAACTTTAAATGAAAACTAATTATGTGTGAGAATTTGGCTCCTTGCTGACAGCCTGGCGTATCGTGTTCTCCTCTGTGATTTCAGGCAGAGGCGTGTAAATCCGTGGAGCACGCCATGAAGAAATGCCCCAACGGGATGTACTCTGAGATCAAGTATGATGGAGAACGCGTGCAGGTCCACAAGAACGGAGACACCTTCAGCTACTTCAGCCGCAGCCTCAAGCCCGTGCTGCCACACAAAGTGAGTCACGCACACATACAGTCCGAACCCAACACGCAGCCTGTGAAGCTGTACGCTGATTAGTGTGACAATGCACTTCACAATGGAATGTGCTCAGGTTTGCCCCTGCAGGATTAGTAACTGAAAAGGTATTTTCTCAGCGTGAAATTTAGACATTTCCCACAGGGATTTTCCAGCATTTGCTCTCTCAGCATGAGGCTGAGAGACATGCAAGGATAAATAGCTAAACATCATATTCATTAGCTCTCTCAGACCACTAGAGGTTGCTGCTGTGTACGCAGTATATACCTCACAGCAACCTTGAACTCCAGTAAGCTTCAGTAGAGAACGCCAGGCTCTGCGACACAAAGAAAGAGCCTTTTCATTACTTCTCTCCCAATTCTCCAGGCTTTTCAGTCAGTAATGAAAGTCTAAGTTTTTATACTTCAGCTTCACACGTTATTATTGATGACAATACCTGGAGGAACATCTCTTAATTACTCTGCCTCTGAGCAGCTACTTAAAAAAGCAGGATTACTATCAGAGATCTCACTGGTCTCTGTTGTAGTGTGACCCTCTTTTCACCCTGACTGGCTTTAGACATGATGTCTGCCCATGCTAGCCGGGAGCCAAAAGGCTGATAATGGACCCTCAGTCACTGTAATTAGGCAATTTATGTTAATGCTAGACTAACACTCTGTGAGGGTTTGAACAGAGTCTGATCACAGCAGTCCAATTTTCCTAACGTTTTATGTTCTGATGAAAGAAAACGCTACAGAACTCAAGAATTCATGCACAAATTATGACAGAATTACATGAAGGCATTCAACTGTGAGGTGGTGGTTCTAGTCTGAGTATTTATTTTGTTTACTTTGTTAAGTTGAAAAGTAAATCTACCTCGGTACTGTTCTTTAGATTGATCGCATGTTCCATTTCTGTTTTTTATTCACAAAAACAAACGAGTTGAGGGTCAAAAACTGAGGTCTGAACCAGACGTTGTATTGGGAGCATCGTTGCACCCCTACAGAATATGATGAAAGCAGATAGTGGTGACAAGCCCAGATGAAGTGGACCAAATGTTTGTCTAATCTAAGACATTTTTTAATCCCTATCAGGTTGACAGCAATGCACTTTATTATTTCTCTTCTTCTTTCTCATCGGTAGTTAAAGCCAATGTGTTCATGTTGATGTTTTTCAGGTGGCCCATTTCAAGGAGTACATCCCTCAGGCTTTTCCCGGAGGCCACAGTATGATATTGGATGCTGAAGTCCTCCTAATTGACACGCAGACGAGTAAACCCCTGCCCTTTGGGACCTTGGGTGTACACAAGGTAAGAACACAGCAGCAGATTTCTTTTTGTCACACAGATTGTTTTTTGTTTTTGTTTTTTTACCAGTCCATGTTGTCACGTTTCACACTTCCTGTCCCTTCAGAAAGCAGCCTTTCAAGATGCCAACGTGTGCCTTTTTGTTTTCGACTGTATCTACTTCAATGGCGTGAGCCTCATGGAGAGGTAATGTGTGTGTGTGTGGTTTTTTTTTTCCTTTGCATCCCATGATGACGCAAGCATGTTTTTCAAATATTCCATCCAAAGCTCAACAAACAGCTCTGTTTGTTTTAAGCTCTGTGTTAGTTATTGGGTTTGGGTTTTAACTTTAAGTAGAGATGTCACTTTCTCAGTCTTCCTCGTGGGTTTTGCCTGCTTTATTTCAGACCTTCTTTACTAGTAGCATTTTTGAAGGCTTAAGAAAAGAAATTGAGGGCAAACTGGAATATTTTATCTTGCATGTAAGTTAAAGCCCTTTCACGCAGTTTATTCATACTTTCGTGCTGCATCCAATTCCAGTGTACCAGACATTTGTAGCATCTTATTTTATCAGAGGTGTAGCTTACATTAGTGATTATGGACACTGTGAATAATACAAACATTACATTTTTCCTCTGCTGTCACATTCTTTAGGCCTCTGTGTGAACGCAGGAAGTTCCTGCATGACAACATGGTTGAAGTCCCCAACAGGATCCTGTTCTCAGAGATGAAGCACGTCACTGTGAGTAAAACCCCCAATTTGTGCAGAGTTGTATGAGTTCATCTTTGACAGCACATGATGCATGATTGTGTGTGTGATCGCGTGTGTGTGTGTCAGAGGGCTGGAGATCTGGCTGATATGATAACTCGTGTCATCCGAGAGGGACTTGAAGGTCTTGTGCTTAAAGACATAAAGGTGAGTTGCTTTTTGTTTTTTATTTTTTGAAATCTCCAAATGGAAACGAACTGATGGGAATGTGTGAGTGCGTATGCACAGTGGAAACAAGCGAGCTCTGTGTGTCTGTGCGCCTCAGGGCACCTATGAACCAGGGAAACGCCACTGGCTGAAGGTGAAGAAGGACTATCTGAACGAAGGGGCGATGGCAGACACAGCTGACCTGGTGGTGCTGGGGGCCTTCTATGGAAAAGGCTCCAACGGTCTGTAAAGCTCCAGCCGAACACCACAGTACATTCATTTCTTGTTGATGCTCTCATTTGTTCTGACAGTTTTAGTGCTCTGTAGTTATGCTTAGAGACTTCCTGTAAATCGAGTAGTGTGACTCTGAGGACACCCAAATTAGTTAACTTAGACATTTTTACAATTACTTTCTTTTTTATTGACGCTATAAACATTGAGGGAATTTGCAAGAAGCTTTCAAGTTTCAGCAATGCTGACTCTTAATATATGTCACTGGAATAAAAGAAACAGACTCTTTAGTACACAATGCGAGTTGGGACAAGAAGACGCGTGTCCTTGTAGGTCATTTGGTTAAAATCTAATCTGTGTGACCTTAAATATCTAAACATTTTGCATGAACTGTACTCGCACAGGGATGGTGAAATGAACAATAATACAACACTGTTAAATTATCAATCCAAAAGCTAAGAATCGAGATTAGTAGCATGTCATATGAAAAATATTCTTGCAGTGCAAAGAGAGAGGATGTCTTTTGTTAAAGCGAAGGCTGGGTAATGAGCGTGGAACACAGTGGAAGCAGAACAAATGCAAAAACAACGGTACAAATCTAAAAAGCATGGCTAATGAAGACAGCTCATGCAGTGCGAAGACAAGCTAATGAAAAATCAACAAATCAGATGAAACCCTTCTCATCACTGACTGTGGGACAAAAGTGGGAAGCAGAAAACAACTGGGTCTTCACAATCGGGTTTGAAGAGGCTAGTTTATACAGTGTAGATGTTGATCAGTGGCTCTGCTGTCTCCACAGGCAGCAGTTTCCTAAATTTCCTTCCTAATGCCAAGTGTGTTCTTGTACCCACCAGGGGGCATCATGTCCAGTTTTCTAATGGGCTGTTATGATCCAGACTCCAAGAAATGGTGCACGGTCACCAAGTGCTCAGGAGGCTACGATGACGCCACCCTGGCCAGGCTCCAGAAGGAGCTGGATGTGATCAAAATCAGCAAGGTCAGGGAGGATCCACTTAGAGGCCTGCGTGGAATATTGAGCCAATGTAATAAAATCAAAAATTAACGTTTTTCCGTGTGTTTTTGTGCAGGATCCAAGTAAGATCCCAGGCTGGCTGAAAATCGTTAAGAACTATTATCCAGATTTCATTATCCGCAGTCCTGAGGTGAGAGTTCTCTATTCAGCACATTAGTATTTCCCATTGGGTCTGTTCATGTGCTGCCCAGGTGCATATCTGCAGTCTGCAGACCTTTTAAATGGAGGGATGAGTTAAAAGAATGTCTTGCATATGTCTTCTGCAGGAATTTCTTTAAATAAATTACTCTCAAACGTATTAAGGTAATGACCCACGCTGCAGAGCTCGGAGGTGCTATTTACTGAAAATAGTCTCAGTTAAACTTCAGAGATTGAAAACATTTGATTGAAATGAACCTTTCTGGCTTGGCGAGTCCAAAAATGGCACCTGGTAATGAAATCCACAAACCTGTTTTCTTAAACAGTAGTGTTCATGGCTTTTTAACCCCATTTTAACAGAATTGCTTTTCATTTTATGGAGATGCGGTCCAATATTTGCCTCGTCTTTTATGTCTCACCCGCTGCTGTTGTGTTTGGTCTGCTGCAGGAGGCACCTGTGTGGGAGATCACAGGCGCAGAGTTTTCCAAATCAGAAATGCACACCGCAGATGGCATCTCTATCCGCTTTCCCCGCATGACGCGCATCCGTGATGACAAGGACTGGAAGACGGCCACCAACCTGCACCAGCTTAAAGTAGGATATCACCATTTTGAAGTACACCACATAAGATGAGCAGTGGTATTAACAATATTTAGTTTTTGCACCCTTTTGATGAGATGCAGCTCATTTGAAGGATCTGGCTTGTAGAAAACCTTTTCTGAAATGCAGTTAACTGAAGGAACAGTGTGGAATAATTAACCAGTGGCACCTAACGCTGTAAATAATTTAAGTGTATGTCCTGGGAATGTTTTTAATTACCTAAATGCATTTTTTATGAGATTATACGATGAAATGTAGGCGACAAAGGGAAGGCAATGTGGTGTAAGTGATGGGAGGAGGGTAATAATTAAGCCTGTTGTTGAACGAAGGCCCCACGTGGGACTGCCTGAGTGTGATTTAAATAACAAGGACCAGATTTGCAGTCAGTCGTCCCACAAACATTGACAAACACTGCCTGAGCTAAATTATCTCGATGTAACACGGGTCTTCAGTCTCTCATGACATGAGACATTTCGTCCCTCAGCTAAAGTGCTGTCATTTTGTCACTGTGCTTAGGAGCTGTACCGCATATCGAAGGAGAACTTCGACTTTAAAGTGACAGCCAGGCCGTCGACATCCAACGATGACAAGGGCTCATCAGGTGGGGACAGTGGGGGAAACTCGCCGTCGTCTTCGTCCCGTGGAAACGCTCCGCCAAAGAAGACCAGTAAGTACAAAAACCACCAACGTAAAGGGGAGGATGACAGTTTCACTCTTTTCTTACCTTTTTAATCGCACAAGCTGATGATCATGCAAGAGTTTGTTTCCATATTATTTAAAGCTACTACATGTTTATAATATTTACCTGTACAGTGTCAGAAGAGCAAGAAATGTCCATTGCAGTTTCTAAGATGACATTTCTCATCGTTTTATTTGTTCAAACCTCAAAGACATTCACTGAAGTATCGCAAAGAAAAGCAGCAAATCTTCATCATCTGAGAGGCTGAAAGCAGCAAACATTTGGAACTTTTGCTTGAAAAATAACAAATTAATGAGTCATCAACACTGTTGAGGATTAATTTACCAAATGTGTCCACTGGACTGTTTTTGCAGTCCATGTTTCATCACCCACAAACCACCAGTGTAACCTTAAAGTAGACAGCTGATGTGTTGGAGAAATCAACAGGCAGAACGAGTGCTGCAAATGCTACTTTATTTGACACATCATCAAAAACATGCGTTCACTTCACAGACGTCGGAACCCCACCCAAACCAAAGGCGGGGAAATCCCAGCCTCGCACTCCTGGATCAGAAGCCCCCAGTGCCAAGAAGGTATCGCACTGCACAGCACAGCACAGCACAGCACATTCACCTGACAGCAGACGGACGGTCTGAGTAACGACTGAACCTTCTGTTTCCTCCCAGGTGAAGAAGAGTGAAAGCGTCCACAGCAATGGACAAACCAAAGCAAAGCCAACCGTTCAACCAATGGAGCCGAAGAACGACAAGGTGGGTCAGCAACGGCTTCTCTCTTCATTTAGGCGTGAGCAAACAGAAACCGTAGCACAAAGACGAGAGGATTTTCGGCTCCCACGTGTTCGGGTGGGTTAATGTTGCTTTATAGAAGTGATTTGAGGAGAAAAGTAAAAATATTCAAAAGTTCTTACAGTTATTTAAAACCTCTTTCTACCAGCTTATTGTTGTAGCTCTGGCCATCACTCCTATCAGCTAATGTTGAAGGAACTTCTGAGATACGGTGACAAAGTTTTAGAGAACAAACAAGTCCAAGTCGAGAGGAGTCTGATGATCAGACAGTTTGTTCATTTCACAATTTCACAATCTCAGCAGTTACTTTGTCCAATATAATCAGACCCAAACCAGCACTGGTAGAACTAATGGTCAGACTTGTGAAAATAAAACCAACGTTTTTGTGGAAAAACACTGTAGTATTGAAATAATGAGCCAACTGACTGATAAGTTCATAAATGCGAATAACTGATTGGTTAATCAGGTTAAATGCATCCTCATTAAAATGAAAAGTTACTTGATTTTCCTAACATTACAATTGAGAATATTGAGTAATAATGAGTATTTTTAAATCCAAACATGTCAGAATAAATTATCAGTTAGGGAAAAAAAAAAACATCTAAATGTTAATCAGTTAATAAAATAATTCGTTGCAGCCCTTGAAAGCCACATTCTACAGCCAGTTGTATAAACAAGCATGATTTCCTGCAGGAGTTTTCTAACAGGCGAAGGCCATGCAGCCTGAGCAGAACTTTACATCACTGGAGGGTCTTTGCTCCGCTCACCGTTTGAATCTTTCCCGCAGACGCTGCTGGACATCTTCAGTGGTGTGAAGCTTTTCCTGCCAGACTCCGTGCAGGACTTTGACAAACTGAGGCGGTACTTTGTGGCGTACGACGGAGACCTCGTGCCGGACTACGATGCCGCCTTAGCCACACACACGCTGGCTGAACCTGAAGAGGACAGCCAGGCCCAGAGAGTCTCACCCAGCTGGATCTGGGAATGTATCCGCAAGAGGCGCGTCGTACCTCCCTGTTAACAATAATAATAATAATAAAAAAACAAAACAACAACAAAGGAACACATTTATACTCTGCGTCAAGTTAATGCAGTGAATAAAAACTACTACACACCTGTGCAACTTCACTCTAAATCCATGTTAAACAACATGTTGATCTTTATGAGAGTTTACATCCATGTGTTCAATTCCACACCGACTGTTCTCAGATGTGCTATTTGTTTCCTACACTTGCACACCAGCCGATGACACATACAGCACATGTTGAATTTTTAGCTTGTGCCAGTTTCAGGACTCTGGAAGGTTGTGAAGGGGGGGTTAGATGTAGCCAGGTTACTGATGACTTTTTTTATCTGTCTGAGGAAATGTTACTGTAGAGTTTTTGTAAGAGAATTTCAATAAGAAATGTCATTAAAGCAGCTCCACATGAGAACTCTAAGCCATGAAATGCATTTTATAAAGTGATCGTGGAACATAAAATACAGTGAAGACTTAAAATGAACAGCAGAATTAAGACGTGGGTTTTCTTTTTTTTTTTTTTTTTTGTTTTATCAGCATCATGTATTATTTTTACTGCCTGAGTGAAACATTTTGCGGGGCATTAAACCCCTGCTCATGAACTGACAACTAAACATGTCTGCAGCCATTAGGAATAAACAGCACTGATTAAGACAATGAAAATGTCTCGGTAACATCATTCTGCTACTGTTCTGCTTTCTACAAATTGTGCTTGGAGTGTTGCACCAATTTGCACTGCAGCTGCTCACAGAAAATGTGGATAAATTCCTGATAGGATGGAAAGAGATTTCTCATGGCATAACCTCTGTCACACACCAGCATAGGAATGAGTGTTTTTAAGGCTAAGGAAGTAAGGAAACTGTTGCTGTACACAATTTAAGATCTTTAATAATCTTTTGTGGATTTTGTTCATTCAATAATTTGACTAATGTCTGATCTTACAGAGAAAAGATTACAAGTGTTAGTAGTGAACAAAAAAACACTTAAGTGTTTCTAACTCAGAATATGTTCCTCAGTCTAAAGTGAGATCTTGCTCACAGCTAGTGAATTAGAATCAAGCCGACTCTCATCTGTCTGAAGGGCGAGCCTACGTTTCACTAAGACTCTTTGTGCAATCCGATGAGATGCTTGAAAGGCTTTTACTACAGCCTCCTGCTCCTGAATGGCTTTCAAGGATAGCTCAGATTTGCCTTTTTATCCCCGGGATACTTCAGGCTATGAGGTGGTTTAATTAAATGTATGAATATATTGAAGCTCAGAGGAGGCAAAATCCGCATGAGCCCGCCGTGCTTCCCCTGAGAGATACAAAGGAGGAAGGACTTCTCTGTTCCTCCTTCTTCTCAACAGGTAAAAACAAATCAATAACCCAAACCCTGACTTTGACATGACAGTCAAAATATCCTAGAATCTGCTCTCACACCCAAAGAACAGCCAATGAAATGTTAATGCTGCAGCAGAGGCCTGAAAGAGCATCCCAAAGGACTATGCTGCCAGTGCCACAGTCTAAATGGGTCGATTTTGCAGCTATTTTACATTATTCTAATGACCGGTGAAGAAATAAAGTTTAGCAATCATATCATTTGCACGGTCATATGTAGCATCAAAGGCGGCAAAAGAGGGAAATCTGAGACTTGAAAGACACACGTTTTCTTTCGGCTTTGGTCCAGAAACGTTCACGTACCTTTGATGAGTCGTTTAGGAGGCTCACAGTTTGCTCTCATCAGGGATCCGTCTCATCCAGTTTTCTCTTTCCCGACGATCCTCCTCCTGAGCGACTCCACCACTGCAAGTCAAACTCCTCTTTGATGTGACAGGGCTAAGAAGCAGAGCACATGACAGTGTTGATTTACTGGTTAAGAAACAAAAACAACTCGGCCGCACTATAAAACATTCATTCTGGCTGTGCTTACTGTCAGTGTGTCATGTCAAAGCGCTTCCTGGTTTCATCTGATGGACATTTTTAGAACTCCAAAAAAGAAAATGTATAATTGATGCCTTTGTGGACTGACAAACAAAGACTATGGAGCAGTTTTCAGAAACAACTGGCGTTTTATCTTGTTGTCAATAATACACACTTAAAGTCTGGTTTTAAAAACTTTAGCGAGACAAGCTGGTACCTTGATTACTTAAATGAGGTCCTGTCATTTTTAAAGCAAAAATGTCAAACATTTTCTGGTCCCAGCTTTCTTAAATGTTATGGATTCGCTGCCTTTGTTCATCATTTGTGACAGTAAATGAAAGAGTCTTTGGGTTTTTGACTGTTGGTTGGACATTATATAGACTAAACTATTTATTGTGAAAATACTTGACAGACTAATCGATAATGAAATGTAACGATAAAAGACTGAGATCCACTTGGTGAGCAGTATTAGGCCCTGTCGCCGGCGTTAGGTGATGTCACAGCTCCAAACAGCAGCCAGAGACGACAGGAAATAACAACTTCTCTCACAAGAAAACTACCAGAGGATTTGAGCGTTTTACAGTGGACAGGGTCCGGCTCAACTGGAGTGCTCACGCATGGTTTTGCATTTTGCCACATGTCGTAGATGGACAAGTGGCTGTGCATGACACTAGAACAGCCCAGTGTCCTGGAGCCAGCTCAGCAGAATGAGACTGTCGTCTGTCACAGCCTGTCTTTGTGAGTTCCACTGATATGACTGGTGAACGTTTCTCAGAAAAATCTTGCTGCAAGCCACTTTTAAGTGGAAATGCAGAGTTTCTTTATCTAACCAAACTTGTAAAAGGGGGCAAACGCAACATCAAAGTCTCCCATCTTAACAAGACGTTTTGACATTTGCCTCTCAACGAAACCTCTTTTACAGAATCAATACTGGCCTGTGCGAGTCAGTGCTGCCCACAGTACCTGTCTGGAAGACTTGATGAGCGTGGCGGAGCGCAGACTGGACCGGCTGACGGCCACGGCCTTCTCTACTCGCTCCAGCAGGACTCTGGTTCTGGGGATGTGACTCCACGACACGCCGAGGCCGGGCTGCACCTCCCCGCTGTCGCTCCTTGTAACATGGTTTGTAACCTGCAGGCCCAGACACCATCATGTTTAGTTTTTTAAATATTTTTCCACACCAATTCTTCATTCTGTTTTATGGCTTAGTATAGCACACAGAGATAATGAAAGCTTTGACAGAGGGGGAAGAAAAAAATACAAGTAGGACAATCAGATCCACTTCAGCTCCACTTTTAATCTAATGGGACCATCAAACAGCCTATCAAATTATCTCACTTCAAATAACTTGATGATTTGAGGTGAAAGCAAATTATCTTTGGTACATGCTTTTTAATGTGATTAGTTCACATTTTACATAATCAGAACCTCCAGTCACACAGTTGATCTAACAAACAAATTTTTTGTTTTACACCTTCAATTGCCCGAGATAACAAACCTTTTGGTGTTTTTATTGTCTTGGTTTTGTTTTCTTATCAAAATAAGGATGAAAAAACTTGTTTAGTTTTCACTTCAGGTCTCGAGGCAGTAACAAGAGGAAGCGTGAAAGGGTTTACAGAGAGTTTAGACTGACACTGCTGACGCATCTTGCATTCAGAGTAGAATACGTCAAGGACTGTGTCATGCTTACCAAAGCAGCTACATTGAAGTCCTTTGCCATCGTCTTAAGAACTCCTGCCACTTGTATCATCAAGGACATGCCTGGAGGCACAGGAAGTTGTAGAGGTTTGTTCGTGTATAGAATACTCCCAGTGTCTTTCAGTGGTACTTTCTAAGCAATTCAAGAGCAGTAACTCAGGCTCCAGTATTAACGTTGTGATATTTACAGTCTTTAATATTCTTATGATTGACTTATGTTGCCTATAGCTACTTTGACAGCAGGGCTCAAGGGATAGCAGCTTTAGTCAGCCAATGACTTTGAAAACAAGAGACGGATTATCATGAAATTTGGTACAAACAGTCATTCATATTCACAACATGAATTTTAATAACTTCGGCGGCATCTTAAAGTCCCTAAAAACCTATGCTATCAATCGTCTTATCAAATGTCTTTTCTGCATTGGGGGTTTTGTCCTTGCTCTTCTCACAGGTGTGAAGTGGGCAGAGCAAAAAGAAAACCTGTGCGGTTTGCTGATGTTGCCAGCGCTGTCAGTCTTGACTCTGATCAAAGCACAGAGACGAGGTTCATCTCAGCAGTTTGAGTGTTAAACTTTCAATAAATAAAAATACTTTTGCCCAAACTTTGACTTTGATGGTTGCTTATTTAGTCAACATTATAGAGAAATGTGAAACAAAGTTTTCAGGGGCTTCAGCTCTTTGCCGAACAGAATCATCAGGTGAGAATTTCAGTTTGTCCAATACTTCGCTTCATGACCAAATGCCTGCAAAATTACTGACAATCCCATCAGCCTCAGTGCTGATTAACAAATATAAGCAAGCTATCACGCTAAACTAAGGTTCTACCTTTATTTACCCCAAAGTCAAGCTTGTTCTAGTGTGTACACTGACTGTTCCTTAACTGTATCACTTTGCTTTGAAGCAGGATGTAGTATGGACGTGATCGGCAGCATCTGTACCCTCAGTATGATTCAGCCACACAGAGTTCTCTGCTCAGGTTGTATCTTCAAGGAATTTTTGTGATCCCAGATGGCCACTGTGTGCTCAGAATGCTAAAATGTTAGTCCAGACTGAAACCAACAGTTACAGCCTCTGCTCCAGCTTGCCATAAGTACTTCAGCGGCACAGTATGTGGAAACATATGTTGGTGTTGAGATATACTGGTGTTTAACTACAATATTTAAACATGAAGTAATGATATCACGTTAATAGTACATCCAGAACCGATGTTACACACCTTGTGGCTCTTTAGTTTATGTGGTTTATTCCCAGATGAACATTTTATCGTTCCGGGCAGACAGCCGGTATCTGTGGGATCATTTCTGAAGATGTAACTCGATAGTGCATCAATCAAGAGCTTTGACTCGTCTTCTGAGGTTCGTTTCAGAAAAGTGACTGAATGTGAACAAGTCAACCAAATATGGCCTAAAGAATTCCCATTTTTTGACATTACTAATTCCTCTGTAATGTAAATACTTCATGTCAGTATTCACTGATTGCAAAATCATCTTCTGAACTGAGCTAATTCTTTTGATCTTCAACAAGCAGTTTGGAGAAACAGCCCAAAGTGCCAATGTTACACTGTTATACTGAATGTTCTTAGCCATTTAGTTTCATTTGTTATTTGTGGGTTGTTCTATTTGACCAGACTTGCTCGGCGTAGAGAAAAATCAAAGAGCCTGAAGGGAAATGAACTGTAACTTTCTCAAAGGTTGAGGTTGGTCAGGTGTTCATTTGTTTCTGAGTAAATGAGACCACATGGACTGATAATGTTTACCTAAAGTTCTAAAGTGTCTATAGCTTTTAACAAAACACTTTTTATTAATTAATGAATCCTGCTGTAATGAGCGTTTGGTCAGATGAGTTTTGGAACTTTTTATAAACCAATTCTTAGCAAGGAAGTTCTCTTTGAATTAAGGGTGGGGTTTAAGTTTCTGTGTTATTTTCACACTTTCTTATGACTGGAACTAACTTAGGTGTCACACTTCCAAAACATGTGTGTGTTTGTGTGTGGGGGTGGGGGGCCTGTTGTGAGATTTATTTCCAGACAGGCATTTGGCGTTTACAGGCTCGGGTGTAAACACAGCCTCAGGTATGATGGACTATGATGGACTAGCAGAAAGAGATATCACCTTCATTTTGTTTGCCTCCCAGTAGAGGAGCGATAACGGCTGACACCGAGTCCACGATCACTGCCTTGACAGAGCCACCGCCAACAGACGCCTTAATACAAAATGTGACAAAATTAGATTGCTGAAAATTTCATCTGTCTTTCTAAAAGGCTCCCCTGGTACAGCAGGACTGCCTGTACATTTTAAGTAAGAGAAACAAACAAAAAAAAAAAACGCAAAAATCTGCAAACCCACCTGCTGAAGCCTGCCACTGCGGAGACCATACAGACAGTCAAGTAAAGAAAAGATGTCGAACAAACGGAAGATATGGATTCTCTGAAGAGCTTCCATCTGCAAAATGACAGTTTGTTTGGTTTTATATTACACATCGCGCAATGTTTATTCAAAACGCAATTGCTGTCAACTCACCTGCTCTTCCGTATTACTTGTTTCGGCTTGTAGCATCTGAAGCAAGCGTCTGGCTGTCAGCCCTCCTGTCGTATCGATAAATATTACACTCTGCTTCAAATGGTGAGAAATTTGCACTGCGACACCAAAGCACACCTAGAAGACATGACAAGCGTGCAGGGAATATTTAAAGACAGCTCGGATAATTTGTTTTAGCTAAACGGTAAAGTATTATTTCAGCCAGTATGCAATTTTTTATTTTATCAGAGAAGAGGGTATTCTGAAAAAGGAGGGAATGTATGTGACTGGAATGATCAGCCCTGGAGAGGGAAGGCAGGAAATGCTCACCTGAGATTTGCCACTTCCTGGGCCTCCTGACAGCTCTGTTATCTCTCCAGTATACAAGCCTGAATCCAGCAGTTTATCTAAGCTGCAAGGAACAAGGTACAATTCATTACTCACAACTGCCAACCCATGTAATAAACTATTAAGTCCAAGTACATCCGTGGAGCCAACAAACACTGCAGCAGAGTAAACATAATACAAACAGAGCCTGCATAAGGTTCCTAAGATCTTTGGCCAGTTCCTAATTTCATTCACTGTTTGATTAATTCTTACTGAGCTCAGTCACTGCTTGTGTTTTTCAAATTAAATCTATCAAAATATTTGGTTTATACTTGCTTTTCTGTGCTCTTACTGCTGTAATGAAGTGAACAATGTAAGGCAAAAGGCCAAATTTACCACCACAAGTCTCCTGTCTGCAGTTTTAAAAGGATGACTGTGCTGCAGTAAGATGCACCAAACAGACATTTTGAAGCATTTTTGCAGCTGAGGTCTTAGTAAGTTTTGTCAGCTAACTTGTATAATGATAATTGCGAGCTATCATTGACAATCAAGTCAAATGAAATCCGATTTGGGTCCATGTTGGAGGAATTTGTTGGCTCCAGCTGTTCTTTAATTTCTCAGTGTTTCAGCATGTGACTGCCAAAGGTCTTTCTCCCTCCCCGTAGGCCAGCATCCTATACAGAAATTAACATTGAAATTACTCACAGGTGACCACCAAATTCACCCCCTTTGTTATTTATCAGCAGTGACTTGTCAATTCAACAACAGGCTTTCCAACATATATTCATCCATCCAAAACATATGGGCATGTGGGACACGCAACACAACCAAACAGACAAATCCACAACATCAGATATTTGAACTGAGGGGGGATTTTAAGCGGAAGGCTAAGGCTAGGTTAACAGCATATATTCCGCATTCAGCACAATGTCTGAATCATGGCATCACAGTGTTGAACAAAAGAGATAAAACTAACAAGCTCATCCTCCAACAACACTGACGAGTAACATTAGCTGGGTTCATCGCTAATTTGTGTCCCCTAGAAACAAGTGTGTGTGTGTGTTGTTTGTCTGTGCTGCTTGCTGTAGTTGGCTGTGTTATGTTTATTTTTGTTGTGTGCATATGCAGCGCATGTTATTTGCTTGTGTTTCGTCCGGTTGCTTGTGTTTTCTTATGCTGCAGTGCGCTGACGGTCACAAGGCCCCGTTCTAGCAGCTGAATTAAACATCTGAAACGTTGCCTTAAGAAGAAAAGCCTTGAACTGTTGTAGGAAGATTCTCAGTTGGGTACTTTAACCATCTTTATTCACAGGGATATACAGAGTGCAGGAGGGTCTTTCCTTAAGATTTCAGACCTTGTCAGTCTTGTTACGGCTTCTTTGTTCTTTGGCTAAATCTTCAGTCAGGTCGTTTACAGGTGACCTTTTCCACCTCAGTTCCACATCTCTTTTTATGTGTTCACACTACAAGAAACTTAAGCAGTAAATCACCAGAGGCCCAATAATTTCCTACCAAGCTGACTGAAGTGTGGATGAGGTTAAAAGTAGGTCATGGGTTCTCAGTCAGCTGTCAACAGTTAGTAACATTCCTACGCTACCTTAAACGCAGAAATCAGAAATCAGTTTCTGAACAACAGTTCTGCAGACCCGAGTGCAAAATGAATGTCAGGTTTGTTCACTTTGAGATTTGGGTTATTTTTGGATCAATTTAGCACCATTTTGTTTCCAGTTGCAGAACTAAAGTATTATGAATTTTCTCTGAATGTCATTTGCTGATCTTCATAGTGTGTTGGTCTGGGCCTGAGCTGGATATCAAACCTGAATTACTTTTTTAGTGCTAATCCAAATGCCTACAGCACAGAGCACCAACAGAGCACACAGTGACACTTTGACTCCTGTGCTTCTAGTCATACTTGTTGTATTATTGGATAATTTAGTTACACTATTTCCTACACTATTGTCATTTTGCAATATTTTATTTTGGAACAAGTTCTCATGCTGTATAATAATTACCAGCCATTATGCATGAGAAAATTTGATTTGTTCGTTCGTTTTTTGCTCGAACGCAGGTGTTTGCATTGGCACCAGCTCCAGAGGAACGAGTGCTGTTGCTTGTTGTAAAGACTTTAACCATCTGTTCTCTGAGCAAATGTTTTGATTTGTCTGTGCTGAAGCTCAGACCTGTGATCTGTGCAGTTTGCGGAATCTCATCATCTTTGCCTGCACGCACGATGACGGATGTGACAGCGACGCAGTTAAATCTACATAGTCAAGGTCCTCCAGCTTGAAGGTTAAGCATCACTGGAAGCGTGCGGTCGGTTGATAGTGACTCTCATCACCCATGGCATGGCTGTGAAGAGGGGCATTGGTGGGGATGGACATACTTGCACTATTCCTGCCTTCTCTGACGATGTTGCAGAGAGATGTTGCTCTGCTGTGTTCTCGTCGGGGCTCAGAAGGATGGAAGTGATTGTCCTTGAAAAGCCACAGACTCAGAATTTCCCCACAGGCTGCGCTCATCAGTGAGATCAGAGTGGGTACAGGTCTGTGCCTGAGTGCATGATTGGAGTGGAGGCAATGAAGAAGCTCGGATTTTGCTGTTGAGTCTAGTTTTCATAAAAAGCTCTTCTAAAGAACATTTTTGATTCCTCCTACCCACCACAAAAAGTGGCCATTAAAGGTTATATGACTTTCTGAACATGAAAGTGAAGACTCGTTAGAGCAGCATGTTTTGGTGTCATGGACGGTTACACGTTAGTGCGTACTGAGTGAACGACGTGTGTGTTAGCATGACAGCCAGCGTCAGTGAATTTTTATTTATTTAAGTTACTTTATTAATCCCAAGCTGGGAAATTACTTCTCTGCATTTAACCCATCACTGATTGAAACACACACACATGCAACATGCAGTGAAACACACAGGAGCAGTGGGCTGCATCAAGTGCCCGGGGAGCATATTGGAGGGTTAAGTGCCTTGCTCAAGAGCACATCAGCTGGCTAATGGGGGGTGGGGAAATTATCACTGCACCACACTCAAATTTTTCCTGCGTGTCCGGTGGGGGAATCAAACCAGCAACCTTCCAATCACAAGTCGCTTCTTTACCCTCTAGACCACGGCTGCCCCCATGTCATATATTCCACCTTCGACACCATCTTACTTATGGGGGGTGGAATACGTGTGTCTGTCTGTCAGCTTCTGTTGAGATGAACACACTGAATTCCTCATGGCTCAAGGCTGTGACAAACAACAATCTTTTGTTTTAAGTGACGTTACGTGATGCACAAGCTGGTAAAAACTCTAAACTGTTACTAGCTGCCACCATCAACATCATTCACATCGGTATGAAAAAGCACCACAGCAGCAGGAAATCTGATAAAAGCTTGTTTACTTTCCGCTTGTCTTTGTTAACATTGTATGATAATCTGTGGATAAAAGTAAACGAATGCCATTCATTACACACTGTTAATAATTATACCACCTCTGTGTTTTATTACACAAGCTGTGATGAAGGTGGGTGAAACGCTAGCTGCATTTATGTACTTTTGTGCTGCCAAAGACAAATTCTTCATGACAGAGCTGTGCAATTTAAAAGGTATTTGAAATTATTTAAAGAATAAAGTTTCCACAACTTGCTTGGTTATTTTGTTTAGTTATAGTACAGTATATATTATATGTATTTCTTTGAGTTCTTTTGATTTCTGATTCTGATATTTAGACTCTGGACTCACTGTGCAAAACAACTGGAGGATGAGAAAACACGTTTAAAAGAGCAACAGACATTAAATGCGTTTAGCAGCAGACGTGACTGAAAACTGGAAAGAAGTCAGCTGCCTTCAGACTTCAGGTTGGAAAAGTCTTCACTGAGCATTGTGTAAATACTCAAACATTTGCATAATTTCATTCAGAATTTGTTGTCTCAGACAAACTGCTGTTCTAACGAGTCATGTTTTCCACATCCAGTTCACCGATTCTGACGCAGACCAGTCAGATCTTCTCTTCCGTCTATGCAGCTGATCGGCCGAGAAAAAGTGGTTTCACCCTCAGCACTAGCAGCAGATATCACTCTGCATATCTACAGATTACATTCCCGCAGAGCGTCGCCTCTACAGCATCCTTCACACACTACACACACTAAAGCTAATGCAGTTTGACACAACAGTCCGTCGATAAATCTTAGTTTAATGACATTTATTAAAATGGGCTTGGACATGATATCTGCTCTCAGGAGCTCATCATGACTCGGACAGTAATGTAACAGCAGGATTAGACTGTTGTAGTTGGTTAAAGTGGAGCTCATTTTAAACTACTTTGTTTAGGGTTGCAACCAATAATTCATTTCAGTGTGGATTAACCTGCTGATTCCATTGCTTGGTTTGTTAAAATTCAACAAACACCCAGAAAATGGCACTTTCTTAAAGTTTGTTTGCTGATACCAAAAGTGCAAAGTCAAGATTGTTGAGAAAATTATGAAAGTAATTTAAAGCTAAAGCAGCTAATCTTCACATTTGTGAAGGTGCAGATTTAGAGCCAGCAGAAAAATATTTTAAAAAGTCACTGGCAGATCCCACATTAACTGTGTACCCTGACTGAGAGGTATTTATGATGTACTGCCTGCTCCATTTGCATCAATGAGGACAGTAAATATTGTAAGAAATATAATAGTAGTATAATAGTAATAATAATAAATTAATCAATACAGCTCAATACAATTCAACAGCATCAAAAACTGCATTAGTTTTAGGTGTATCTAATAAATCGCCAATGAAATGTATTCATCTGTCTCGACATGAAGCACACACACACACACCACACTGGGTGTGCAAAGTGTGACACCATGGACAGCACAGAGCATCAGTTCATCTTCTCACCAGCAGAGCGCAGTCAGGACACACAAATCAAAACACCTTTTACTCACATGGCTGATTCACTTTCATATCACTAATCCAATGCTCTAACTAATTTATGAAAACCACTTAAAAAGAGCCACAGAGAGAAAGGAAAAAAAAAACACCTGTGGTCATTAATTATGCTGAAACAGTGAGTTTAACCGTAGCAACGGTACCATCTAATAAATTATGCCCGGATGGTCCATTTCACGGATTTGTCCTGAGCAGTCTGTGTCCTGGCTAAAGAATATTTCCCTTCTTAAAGTGGCAAATTTATCTGCTGCACTTTGGGCTGCGGCTGCATACAGATGACTGAATCTCGTGATGCCAGCACACATCTCTATATACCTTCCACAGCATGGCTGAGTCTCAGACAAATACAGCTGTATAAGTACTGCTGTAATGCAATGCCAGGATGCAGCAGAGGGAATTTTCGGATTCTTATGAGTCATTAAATTTTGATTTTCCAATGTACGGTAAAAACACTTTAAAGGACTCATCACTGACATTGGTTTTCTCAGAAGGCTGCATTCACAAGCCAAATGGAACAAGCAAAGCAGTCAACTTTAGCTGAAATGTAGCACACAGAGCTTTCTGAAACTATTCCCATTTCCCTGCTGTATTTTTACCTACAGCCACCATACTCAAGATACATATCCAACCTGCACAGGTCAATGCAAATTCAATTGTAACAACACTGAAAAGATTTTAGTTTGATAAAACGGATCGATGCAGAGGAATCTGGTTACAAAACATCTTCGGTAATGCACAATACTATTGATTTTACATGTTATCCCATGATTGTGGACTGGTCTGGTCTGCAAAGCTGGGATGCAAAAAGATGAATAAAAATATAATGAAACTGAGAAATATGACCTTTAAATTAAATTAAAATTTTTGTTAGTATCAACTATCCTGCCTTACATCTTTCTAATCACTCAAAATATCTCTTATACTACAACCAAACAAATCAAAGACTTCTATCTTCTATCTAATCTGAAATATCAGACCGTACGCTTCAACAAGCATCACTACAAAATCTCTTATGTGTCTTAACCTGAACATTGGAGAAATTTCTTAAAATTGAACATGCACACATCTGTCCTTAGGGATCCATATTTGATTTTGGATTCGAACCTCACTGAGCCCACCGTTAAATCCCGCCCCTGTCCTCCCAAAGACAAAACGTGTGCTCGGCCGTGTGTGCAGAACTGTCTTTACCTGGGATTTCCAGTGGAGATAATGGCTGTTGAGCTCAATAGTTCTTCATACAGATCAGCGCCTGACACGGGGAAAGCTGTGTGCTGGGCCAGCAGCACTCGACGGATGGCAAACAGAGCCTGAAATACATAAAATTGCAGTCTATGAGGCTCACACCACAGCAGCCTCGACATATGTACTCATCTACCTCGATCAGTGTTGACAGATTGGGAATTTTTCTGCCCAACTGAGCCATTGTGATTATAAGCCAAAGGCACAAGGTAAAGTTTTGGCTTGCTGTGATGTGAGTAGGAGGATTTATTTTAAAATCATGTCCAAACTGTCTGCTCTTTCCGTGCTCTCTGAGATCACTGATGGGTTAATATTTTATTACCGAAGCTACAGGCAGGTTTGCATTTAAATGGAACCAGCAGGTCACTTACATAAGTTCAAACAACACTTAAATCTAATGAGGTTAATTGTCATAATGGACATCCAAGCGTATTTCGAGCACGTAGGGCAGTACTTTATACGGACACTGGTATCACTCTGCGGTGCTTTTAGGTATACAACCACAACAGCTCAGGGAAGTGCTGGGATAACAATGGTTTTGTAATTGATTAGTTTAATCTTTTGTTTTCTATGATTACATGTCGGAATCTAAACATTTCTATCACACTTGCATCCGCTTTCTTTCTCTCTCTCCCTTCAACCTCTACACTCAGCTGCATACAGAATAATAGCTGTCTTCATCAATTCACACACGTTCACACACACACCCACACTCTCACGCAGATGAAACTGAACATCTTATCATGTCACATTAATGTGCAATATGTATCAGTTTATTTTCACGTCTACAGTCTCTGATTCCACACTCTTGTTTCCTTGATACTCAGCTCTTTACTGTTTAAGGTCAGTTTTATGTTGCACTGCACAACTGTGTTGTTCTTAAAAAAAAAAAAAAGAAAGTTTAAAAATGTCATCCCCATCAGAGATGAAGATCGTGGCTTCATGTCATGTTTTCCTGTCACCAGCCAAAAACCCAAACATTCGCAATTCAGGATGGGTATCAAGAACCTGATTGGTCAGTACCAAAACACTGGACAAGCTGTGCTGTGATCTCTTTTTATGCAACGTTAACTTACTTTAACGTAGCCAAAAAGCTATGCTATGCTAACTTTTTTTATTTATTAGGGACAGCAGTACAAAACATCTCCTCAGCCCATCCCTTGGCAGCAAAGAACAATAGTCGTTACCTTAGTGGGTTTTTGGTATTGAGCCATTCGGCCTGCATACTGATGCTGATAAAAGATCCTTTGAAGCCGAAGTTTTCCACATTAACTTAAAGTCAAGTGAAATAAAAATTAGGCTTGAAGTGTTTAAGTCACTTGGTACGTGCCAAAGCATTCTTTAACCACAAAATCCCACTCTTTTCTCCTTCTATAATAGACTGATGATAAGATGACTGATAATAAATTTGATAATAAATAAATTGACAGTTTGTGGACCACAGCAGCCATCAGGGACATATCATGGCTAATTTTCTTTTTAAATTGGAAACTTTGTCCTTTGCCTTGCGATCTGATAGAGCGTGGATGGTTTCACACTCCAACCTGCTGTGGTTCTTCACACACACACACACAACGGTTGACTTTAAGATGACCAGTCAAACATCCATGACAGAAATAGCATTTTCCAAAACACGGGGATATTCCTCTACATTTCAAATCTCTAAAGGAAATACAGAAATTTATGATAAATCCATAGGAGGCCCACTAGAGGTTTGCCGAGTCACATCAGAAAGAGTGCAAATGACAAAACTTTCCTTACAATAATGAATTTTTAATAAACATGGAACAACAGCCCACTGAATCTTACAACATGACATTATTACTGCATGAAAAACACAGTGTTCACTAATCAGGCTGGGATGTGATGCTTTACATGAAAATGCATCACAGGAGAAATAGATTAAATGTTTCAGAGTCCACCTTCCTGCAGAAGGAGCTCTTAGTGCTCTTAAGCAGGCTTCACACTCTGATTGTTCTCTTCTCATGGGCATAGAAGACTTCCTACCAGAGTTCACGTCCAAAAATTAGTTACGATATTTTAGTTAAGATTCAGATAAACGTGCTGGTGCAGATGACCTAGGATTGACCTCCTAGCTGCTGTATATGTGTGTGCTCGACAACGGCTCAAATCAACAGCATGAGGCTGATGGAGCAGAGGGATGCTTGGTATCAACTCAGGGGAAGCCTGCAGGCTAAACAAGCTGGGCGAACTGCTGCAGGAAGTGATGGACAAAAGGATGTTACGTGAAAACTTCCATTCATTCTCGGTCGAGTGAGAAGAAAATGTGCAGTGATAGGAGTACAGAGACAGTACAATAAATATGGCAGTTTACTAAACTTACTCTTGCAATTTCAGAGGTTTTAATCCCTTGGGGTTAGAAAATTACTTTTCTATATATGGCCAGACTGCATGCACAGAGACTCTGATGTGAAAGCTCTCACTCGCCTTTTACCAAAAAAGCCTGAGTTGACTTCCATACCCTGTCCACCCACACAAATATTCACTGAGGCATTTATCCAGAAGACCCTTCTGCGTCTCCTTCATGACTATTTGCTGTCTCAAAAAGTTGCTACTATATATGATTTTTAAAAAAGTAGTTTCCTAGTTGTCCACACAAAGTCAGAACTGAGTTAGGCAGCATTGCTTTCATGATCTCTGCTCTCTCTCTTCACGGTTCTCACAGCAAACTGATCTAAAACTGAAAGCTGGCCTCTCTTTGCGGGTTCAAACAAAACATTGTGACAATTTCTTTGTTTACCTGACGGCTAGAAACATTTCTACTGTCTACACCTTACGCTTCATGTACTACTACAATATTTATAAAATGTTACTATTTCCTATTACATCCATTTTACAGTATTTGATGTTAGTTATCTACTGTATGCACAGTAAACAATACAGTGTGATCGTAACAGAAAAATGTGATTTCTAACCTTAACTTGAACCTGAGCTGTGAAACAACTTTGTCTGGCTTTTTAACCAAACATGACCTGGTTTGCCATGGCTGTACAAAACAAGCCCTGTGAGAGATCTGCTAATATCAAGGCTAACTTTTTTTTCTCAACCAATTAACATAAACCACTTACACAAAGAGAATCTTATGCTGCGTGTGGGTTAAAGTTTATCAAAGATCAACGTGATGTTGGTCAGAGCCTAAACCTCCCGCTTTTCTCTGTTTATAGCAAGCAGGACATGTGGGTGTCTTCCTTTCCACTTCAATTCCTCCTAAAGCAGCAAAATCAAATTGAATTTGCTGAGCTGCATATTTAAGTGCTGTATGGTATAAATACCTTATAAGATACAGAGCATTTCTGAGCAAGTTCCTCAATGTCAGATGAGACCAGGTCCTCCACTGTGAAAGCAAGAAACCATGTTGTTATTTCTAGTCTGGTACTTAATTAAGATGAAGCGCCCTCACAAACACACACCAACCTGTTTTAATGTCCGCGGCACGCAGGTCGCGCACTAAATCCTCACCCAGTCCGGGACACATTCCTTCTCTCAGGACCACCATTGTTTTTGTATTGTTGATTGCAACTTTAAGTGGGGAAACTAGCTTACCGGTACCTTTACTGACGCCGCTAGCTAACCTACAGCTGATTTTAGCTTTAGCGGCTAATACATCGCTAACTTTTCAGCCTGTGCGTCCGCTGAAGACATTTTGAGTGACTTAAGGTTCCTTCTAACGTTAATGACGATTTTAAAAAACCTATCAGTGTTTACTTACGACAAACTAACTCTTCCGTAAAACTTTTTCGACTTGCTCCACTGACGCGGCAGCAGTACCACTGATATGTCACGCACTCGCCGCTATGTTGTTCATTATGCGAAGGTTTGACTTTCTTCCTCCCGCTTGCCGTAGTAAAGTGCATTCGCAATGTTTTCAGGGTAATGTAGTACACTCCTCCCGAAGTTTTGTCCTCCCTCCAGTTCAATTTTGTTGTCATTATTTATATTTTCTAGATTTTTTAAATAACTGTACAACAGTGCTGAAGCCACGACAGAGGAACTTTAGAAATTATTTTTAATCAGACATACAAACAACAAAAAGTTGTAAAGCAGAACCACAAAATGTTTTAAATGTAAATACAGCTTATATGGAATTAGACAAGTCATTCGGTGTGTTTAGGCTTGTTTTTGTTCATAAAAAGATAATAAAGTAAATAAAGTAAATGTCCAATGTCCAAGAAGTAAGACTCTGAGCCCTGCTGTTGTTGTTATTTGCATTTTTTATTTTCACATACATCTCTCTCCTTCTTCTTCTATAGTTTTGCCATACCTGAAGGTTTTCAAAATCTCTCCTTCACAGATTATCGCATTGCTTTTTCAGTTAAAATCTTGTACAATATCTGCTTTAAAAATTAACACTGGATTTTGAGCTGATACCCTTTGGAGGAAAAGGATAGAGAAGAAAAATCTGATTCTCTCAGGGATCAATAAAGAATCCTGCAATAACCGTTAATATGCTAATATAGTTCTACCCGAATGAATCGTATTGGAGTTATGGATAAAGAGCTAATACTGTGTTAATCATTTGACTACGCCAACATGCACTGTATGAGTAATGAGGTTCTAATTTGTGATGGTGGAGTTTTGAATAAAATCATGCTGCTCTGTACTTCCCATTATCGAAGGCTTATTCTGAAAAGTTTCTGTTGCCATAATAGTCCTGTGAGAACGTCTCCCTACTGAAGGAAGAGTGAAGACCCTAAAAAAAATGTTGTGGATGGACCTACTGTGCATGCAAAGAAGTACAGCAAAAATTAAGAGAGTATATTGCAATCAGGACCCCATCATAATGAAGCAACGTCTCATGTCACGTATGAAGCAGGACTGGGGCCGGGGCTCTAGATGGGAAACTGGGGCCCCTTTTGTGCAGGAAGTGACTGTGAGGCCCCTTCTGTCTTCTAAACGACAACTGCTCACACTGATTTATTCACTGAATAAACTTGGAAAAATAACTCATTTAGCCCAAGTTGTCGTGACTTGTGTGTAAGGTTTATACAACACAAACGTGATGACGTCAGAGATGAAACTGGCACAACGTATAAGTGATGGAAGTGATGAAACCAACTTTCTGTTCAGCTTGTGTGGCATCTTCTGAGTTATAAAGACTGAACACTAGTTAGGCATTGTGATCTTCTCTGTTAATTAAAACCCAAAACTGAAAGGAAACAAGATTTTTTTTCACCCACATTAAGAAGCAATAAAAAAATAATACCATGAAACAAGATTGTAAATGTATATAAAATCACAATTTGTGCTGTGGAGCAAACCAAAAAACTATGCAGTGTTTCAGGAGGCTGACTGACTGTGTCAGAGTCTGCTGTCCTTTGTCAGAACTGTGATTCTCCATAGTGTCCCCCTCCGTCCGTTGGGGTTAGGGCTTAGGTTATGCTATGGTTGGGTGTAGCAGAGATGATCGGTTGGGATTTGGGTGAGGTTGGTGTCAGGACGAGCATCTGAGAAGGCAGGGAAACAGATTTTGATGCAACATCTGCCCAAAAAACATTCCACTTTGTAAAATACGGTATAAACTCAGGGGAGAACCTTGTACCAAATTCAGTTCACTTCAGTTTATTTATGTATCACCAAATCACAACAAATTTAATTCATGACATTTTTTTAGTCGACAAGAAATAAAGAATTACAAGGTTCTGCTTCCAGATTGTACTCTTGTTTCATTAGGAAAGTTAGGAGTTAAGAGTCAAGGTGAGATGGAGGTCTGTGGAAACTGCACCTTGAATTTAGCTTATATTTAGATTAACTTACCTGGCCCTCACTTATGATGTCTCTGACACGGTATAAGCATCATTTTAGTTACACAAACCACATTTGGAAACTTTGCTAACATCTCCTTGAACCCATTTTATTCGCCAAAGGCACAGCTACAGAATGTCGCCCGATGTGTCAGGTGACAAACCACCATCAACTCTAACACTAACAGGAAATCCAGCTCACGCGATGTAATCCGAACACGATTCGACACGTATTTTAACGTATCCTTGATTTGCAGAAATTCGCATTCGTGCTTAAATTTCATTCAGGTGATGGAGCTGGACAGTTTCATGAGCTCCATTTGGAGCTTCAAGACTCCAGAAGATAAACAACATCCATTACCCCAAAAAAAACAAAACAAAACAAAAAAACACTTAACACTAGTGGGTGATGTGGTGTGAAAAACACAAATGTAGTGTTTCTCCACAGCAGTGGAAAAGACTGGAATGAGCCATCCCTTTCACCCTGCTTTCAATGAGCTAAAAGTGAACATATGTGCTCATCAAAACAGGTCAAATCAGATCTGTTAACCCGGCTGTTAGCAGAGTGAAAGATTGTTGCGCAGGATGTTTTGCCAGGCCCATTTTTCAGGTCTGGCTGTATTGCTGTTAATGGCTTTGAGGCAAATGTCAATCACACAAAATGTTATGGAGAAAAAAAAAAACTTGTTTTGTTTTCTTGTTTTGAGAAAAGCCAAAGCTCCTAACTCACATCCTGTCCAACTGTTTGAATAGACAGCAATGGAAAGAAAGAAATTGCATAGACAAAGAAAAAGATTTACCTCAACAAGTGTGTTCACAGACCTTCTGGGCTTCAGGTGGATAACATATTGAGGAAAGTGGAGAGGAAGCACCTCTCTAGTGGGCAGGGATTAATAATGCATACAGCAGTTTGAAAATGGCTGCAACATTTGATGTGGAAACACTGCTCAAAAAAACAAAAACAAAAAAAAAAGACTGACAACCCTGTGAATCCTCAACACATCAACCCTGTGGAGAAAACAACGGCTCAGTCCCATCTTTACCAAATGGAAGAAATGTTGCCAGAGTCAGACTCACTCACACAGAGCATGTTTTTCACAAACACACACCACAGCCATTCCAGTCAGCACCAATCAACCCAATTTCACACATGTGGGAGAGCCCAGATTGGTGTTTGAGACAGTGTCAGCTACTATCAGCAGAAAACACCCAAAAGAGGACATTTCTGGTGCGGGAGTTTTGTCAGAGCTCTTCAGTACAACTCCAGATATTCACTTATGCCAAGACTGAAAGCTGTGAGGCAGTTACCAAATTACAGTGTTTTACTTTGGCAGTCACATTCATGGAAATGAGAGGTCTTAGTAGAACCAGTTTTATGTTATCTTGTCTTCATAAGACAAGGCCTGGTTAGACCCAGTTTATACCAAGAACCCTCACGCAATCCTCAAGATATAATATGTAACATTGCCACATTAAATGTTATATATTTTGTTGAGCTGTGTTGTTACATTATCCCAAATGTTTCCAACAATGTTGAAGCGTTTCGTTTGGTCACCTGACTATCTTTATATCTCCCAGAGGAGAGTCAGAGATGGAGAGAGGAAACCGGTGACTTTTTAGGAAAGACTTTTTATGTGCCCTTAATGTCTGAACAAATATGGAGCATCTCATAGAGATTTTCAGCAAGATCCCTTTGGTATTCTCAAAGTTCTTTAGATAGATTTCTATAAAGAGCAATTTCTTCTTCTCTTTTGTTGTTATGTCACCTGGCAAACATCAATAACATAACAAAGGCCTAAGGGTACCTGTTATGTTTTTCATTAACGTCAAAAGAGACGTGGTAGGTCTTGGGTTCACAGACTGTGTGGGCGTGTCCAAGCACACCTGCTATTTTGGTTAACGTAGGCGCAGCAGAACAAAGTGCAAAAGGGCCAGCTGAAGTTGAATATAGAACGGAGGAGGTGGTGATTAATACGTACATACACACAGCAAGGCAGTCACATCAGTGGTGTCAGCTGTGCAGCGTAACAGTGACGCATGTCTCACAACATGTCAACAGATGAAGAATCGGCTTCTTCAGGAGATCATGTTGTTGTCTGATTGGAGCAGACTGACACGGTGCGAACACACAGCGCCACAGATCTGCAGCAGGAAGCAGATGGTGTGGAGTGTTTACTTTTTTCTTTTGTAGTTAATTAGCACATTGATGATAGAAATGAATAAGAAAAACTTGTTCATACGATTCTGATGAATTCCGCATTGTAAAATGGTCACATGAGATCGTAAAATGTGACACAGCGATGATGCATTTTAAGGATATAATATAAACTGGCTGATTTTATTGTAATTTGTTAAGTTTGGAAAGAGGGCTCTGGTAGTCTGATGTCTCCCACATAAACAGACAGAATACTGAGTTCTTGATGTGGTTCAGAAGTTTGTGTGGTTATTTTGATGTTTGTGTGTAATGGCGCTGCACTCTGGCTTAGTTAACTTGCAAATCAGAGACTGCAGGTTTATCAAAGATCAGTCCTCCTGGTATTTTGCATTTGTTATTTTCGAAAGCAATTAAAATATATTTTTTTGCATTTTCAGTTGTTGTTATTTCTACAGTATTTAGTTTGTCCCTGTTGTTAAATTCATCGAGGTCGCAGCTGAGGGATGATGCACCAGAGGCAGACATGCTCCTGAAGCGTTTCTTCACAGCACAAGGTCTGAGAGAAATTTTCCATCAAAACACCAGCAACTCGCTTTGCACTGCCTCATCTGAATGAACCTCTGACTCACCTGCAGACCTGTGAACTGTGCGCCAAAACACCACAAAGACAGGCAAAGTGAATTTCAGGATAAGAAAAACAGTTGAAACAGCTGCCAGCTTCTAATGCTCTTTGTAAAGGAAATCAAACTGTCAGATGAACCAAAGCTTTGGACAAAGTGAATATTTGATCAAATTATAGTACATCACTAACAGTTGGGTTACCAGAACTGGCAGTGAACTGGTGAACCATCCAAGGTGGAAATTGTAATCTTTCTGCAGCCGCTTGCTGACATCAGGTCGATCACATGACTGAAGCTCCATTCTTAGTTCACATGGCGTCACATGGAGAAGACCACGCTCGGAAAAGCCAGTCAGTGAACCTCTGGGCTTAGGTTGTTTCGTTACACCTGCTTATATTCAAGGCCATGACGGACCACGCATGCTCAAGTTATCAGGGTGTTTTATGAAATGATGCTCTGGTAGAAAGCACAAAGCTTGTACTAAAGCAGGCCCTCTGGCAGACTGACAACCTGAAGCAGCGCTGTATTGCGCTCCCTGCTTGTAGCTGTTTTGTTGACGAGGTCGGAGAGGTTGTAAAGCAGATGCTTCTCGAGTTTCTTCTTGTTAGAGACAGCATGCAGTTTTATTGAGACATCTGTTTTATTGTGACCTCTGCCCATGACAAAGAACGCAGGAGATTCTTTGAAGACGAGAAGCAATGGAACAGCATGAGAAGCAATGGAACTGCAGTCTACCTGTTGTTCAGGTTACTTACACCACAATCTGCTCAGTTGAAGACTTCGTACGAGCTCCTGCTGTAGTAAAGACTCAGAAAAACTACAGTTAGTGGGTGCAAGTGGCTTAAAAAAATCTCATCTTCTGTCCATCACATCAAAGTCCCCACTGGTCCTCGTAGGATGAATGAGCAAACAAATGTTCAGTTTCTTTTTTGTTCAGCGGGTGGGAAACTTCAGTGGAGGTATACATCAGTGCAGCTCGGTGGAAAATGATTATCCTAACAATCCAGTGTTTGTGCTGAAGCCGCTGTAGGCCTCTGAAGTTGTTTAAGTGTAACTGAAATAACAGAAACCAGAGGGTGTTGTTTTCATTTCTCACATAAGTCTGTGGAGGGTCCGATCTTATGAACTGGCTGTTTCTGGAGTCATATCAGTGGATCCCTCTCTTTTGAAAAGTGTATATAGTTGTTGTGAATAAACTGCAGATCGGTCTCAGCAGGCTTTACTCAGTAGAAAGTCTCAGTGTTCACTGGACTCTGTGGCCACTTTTAAAACAACCAGCAATTTCATTTATTTTTCAACACAAATGAGACGGGGAAAGTATGAAACGAACAGACAGAAACAGAACCTTCTTACTTCTTCTAACTGAGCGCAGAGTATCCACTTTGCCTTCTGAGATGATTTATTATATCAAACGTATAATGAATGTTTGTAACATTTCCAGGCCATTTGCCCACTAAAGATAGCCTCTTTAACTAGCAGGTAGCTTGCATTGTTTGATGATAGTTATCAATAATGAATTAAATTTACTGCTGCATATTAAGAGGGCTGAAATTATGCTCCGGATTCCCAGGAGTGATTGATGCAGTCGAAGGCACTGGTAGTCCATCAACCCAGCATGAGCCTGACTCTTTTACAGCCTCGCCGTGGAGACACGGTGTTGTCCCAGTGAAAAGAACGTTGGCTTGGTGATCAATTTAAATTTGACATCTATAGTTTAATAGCTTCAACAGCATGTTATTTTTCTAAACTTTATGTCTATGTCCTGCTCATTATGAGTTAGTTAGTTAATTTCTTACTGTAAGTCAGAATCATATGTTGGTAACCTCTTTCTGCGTCCAAAATCGCATTCAACATGTAACATCAACTGTACATTTGTCTGAATTAACAGTTTTATTGAATCTTTTTGTTTGTGCCACTCAGCGTGTATCATGTCGCTTCCTGCCAACAATGAACTGATAATATAAAAATATATTATGCCTATAAATGAAAGCCTAAACCTTTAGAAAAGAAGAAGAAAACAGTTCCCACATGAAACTGCTCACAACCAGATCTGGTGATTAACCTGAATAACTGGCTCATGACGGTGCTGTTAAGTTTTTTAAATGCAGTTTTTGGCCCTTTAAACATCACAAGTAAAGTGACATCTAGCTCCATTATACCTGAAAGAAGGCAGAACTAAAACTATCTGGATGGATAAACAGCATTACAGGTAAGAGGAAAAACAAGCATTTTTCAGTTTGGGTCTCTTTAAATCTTCCTAAATATTTACTGTCTGTTTCTTTTCTTTTTGCATTCCTGTGTTGCACTTTACATCATGGTCACATGATTTTTTATTTTCCCCACTGCAACAACATAATTTCTCCTGTTGTAATCAATACTTTAATCATATCCAGTAAAACGCTTATCCAGATTTGCTCATGTCGCATGAAATTGGCTACTTATAAGTGAACCTGTTTTATAGCTTCACTGCAAAAGCCACATCAGGTTGATAACCCCTGGCTGTCAGGACTCATGAAGATGGGACATCACATCACAGGAATAAATTCAGAAAGCTTGTGGGAAAGAAAATCACAGAAGCAGCTAGCATTGAGTTAAAGTGTGTCTTCCAAAGCATCTTAACCAGCCTGGTGGGGCCTTCTATAGCTTGAGATGAATCATGTATGAAGCATAAATTATATAAAACACGTCTTCGATGGTCATGCAACATGATGGGTTCGCTCGGCATGTACGGCAGCACATGGTGGTGTGCTGTGACCTAGAAGCAGGATCAGACTCTGCCTTGGCTTGTTTCTTTAACCCCTCCCACTGGAATAGAGCACGACTTACCTCATGTAGTATCATTATCCCTGACTGAACTTAAAATGGACGTATCACTGCACATCACCCTCTGTTGGTCACTTCAGCACTTGGCAGCGTGCTCAGACCCTATAATGCTGCAGGGAAGAAAAACTCAGATTTTCCATTAAGTGGTAAAAATGCTGTACGGTTTAATGTCTGAAGGCACATATGCACCACAGTAAATTGTACTGCATTACTCAATAATGCCTGGGGTTGACATTTACTGTACAGGTGGCTTTCAAAATAAAATCACCAGACTATAGAGAAGAAAATCATTATTGATTTTTTTTCCTATTGGTCTAATCTTCTTTTATACATTAACGGATCCCCGAAGAATAAGTTTCTAAAAAAACTGACATAAATGTGTGAGGAAGCTTTACAGACAGGAAACTCACAGCACAGTTTAATTCACAACAACCCAATCATCAGAATAAAAGTTGGTATTTGAGGATGAATGCTGTAAAATGTCAATGAAGAAATGGCAGATATTGGAGGGCAGCCCTGTGTTTTTCGATTTAATCCAGGCCTAAAGCAGTGCTATAAGTTTTTTATATACAATGGAAAGAATCTTACAATATTTTTCTAACTTCCTTCTAATATTCATGAGTACTGACATGGAGGACATCTTCCAATATTCATGCATTTGACACAAGCCTTGTCATGTGAATTCCACAAACAGGCCTTTTGTTTGTTGTGTTTGAGGATCTATTTGCTTTCTTTGCATTTCCTCTTCTAGGTCATACTCTCACTGATGATTAAGTTGGACATGCTAGCTGAGAAAAAGGCTCGAGGTTATCACTCACTTGCAGAGGGCTTACTGCCGATGGACCCTGACAAGATGTTGACTCCCACAGAGGCTGTAAACCCTCCCTTTCTCAGCCATTTAAGGGAGGCTGCCAACAGTTCCCGTTGAGTGTGTGTGTGTGTTAACTTCTACCATCTGTGTAAAGCGTCTTACTGTACTGAAATGTGTCTGAAAACAATATAAATTATTTCTTATTATCAATGCCAACATTTCTGAATGTCTAAAGTCTAAAGTCTAAAATCAACTCTAAATAAACTACAGCAGAAATTACCTCACATAAGTCAATCTGATTGCACTCACTTGATCAAAACAGATCATTTTTAGCATCATGTCTGGTGGATTCAGAGCCATGTTTGCTACTTGTGATAACACTTCCACAATTCATGACACTAAGTGGGTGACGCTGGAGCCTACACAGACTTCCAACATGACACGAACTCATCGTGAGCCCAGCCCCGACATCAAAGCGGGCTGAGCTTCCCAGGCCTGCTGTGAAGGTGGCAATGGACTAAAAACACATTTTCCCCGTCTGAGAGACACATTTGCATGTCATTACACGGAGATCCCCACACGGCCCAATCAGAAATGATTTTAAAAGTGTTTTTTTTTCCTGCTAGCCAGCCATGAGCAGCAGGAGGAACAGCAAGACCCACAGCACATGGTTTGATAACAGCTACCTGTTATTATTGTCTGCGTCTCTGGTGTTCCTGATGAAGCTCAGAGATTAAGATCCAAGCAGGAAGCAATGAATGAAATCTCAAGAAAAACAGGCAGTTTCTCAATATATTACTTATTTTCCAACAGGACACGTCAAGCCCTTGGGGGTTAGAGAGTGGCTTTATCTGTGAGGTGACCTAACCCAACCACGGTTTCTGTTCTTAGGTCGGATCTTCTCAGACGACCGACTAACATGCAGGTGAGTTGTGTCTGTGCAGTACGGAGGGTGTCAGTCATTGGCCAAAAGCTACGTTCTTCGGCTCTGACTTTTGTTTCCTGAGCACCGTGGCAGCAGCCAAACAGAATCCCACGCACTCGCATTGCTCGCCCTCAGACTGAGTGACTCTGGATGGATGTCAGGATGTGACGGCATGAGCTGTCAACACTGTTGTTGTTGTGCATACATTAAAACTCAAATAAATAATAAGTGAACCGTGTCCTCTCAGTTATGATTTCAGGCTTTATAGGACAGGACAAGGCGACGATTTTGTGTTGGGTAAGAAAAGTTAAATTTTTCATTGGGCACTTGTGTTCATAAAACATGCATGATTATTTGGTGCGTTGTATAGTTGCTGTCTGAAAGAGTTTCAGCACAAAGAGAACATCAAAAAGCAGTAGAAAATTGCTAGCACAAAGGCCTGCAAAACATATCTATTATTCCTTAAATGTCTGTCTTTTAGATTTTTTAAATCTTTGATGGTACACAAGATGGTACACAATTCACACACAAGAAAACCTTGAAACTGTAATTATCAAGAAACCCTTCCAAAAGGCTATCTTGCTTTCTTTCTCCTCAATTTTCTCATCTTTCATTGGCCAAGGTTGAAGACCAGAAATGCTTACAAAGCCACACTTTGAGCCTCAATGAAACTTTAAACTGCTGTCTTTCCCACCATGATGAATAATGGTCTTGTTGTCCTTGGCTGCAAGGCCATCATGTCTTCAAAACCCAGAAGGTTTATTTAAAAAAAAAAAACAAAAAACAAAAAACACCAGGATGCTGGTAACTGCTTTCAGTCTGCACAGCCCACCCCTCTGATAAAGAAGAAAATGTGTGCTGGAATTATGTGAGTTGAGCAGTGGGAGGACACATTGCTTTGGTGAGCGCTCGCCAAATGCTTCCTAGCAGCTACTGATTACACAGCATTTAAAGCGGTGAATAATGTTTGCATAGAAGGGCTGCTGGCGCAGCACATCGACCTGGCTAAGAGGTGTCAACGTGTGTCTGTGAACACAGCTTGTTTTGATGCTGCCTCTTTACTGGCAACCACACTCTGTATTTGAGCATTTCCCCGACAAACAAAAGAAAAGCTTTTTTTTTCTTCCCTGAAGTGCAACCTCACTGTGTCAAAGCTGCGGAAAAGATAATAAGAAGAAAGATAATTGTACTGAGGATTCATTAGACACCAGTGATATTTGGCTACATTTGGTAGAGTTTTACAAATTAATTAATGAAAAAGCATCTTGCCACAAGCTAGAGGTCTCAAGAGCTGTGAAGAGGAAAAGTTGCTGCTCACATTCGCCTTTTCTTTGTCTCATCAGTAATATTCAATTCATCCTCTTACTTGAATATTACTGAATTCTGACCTCTTTCTCCTAAAACACCCCCTTAGGAGAAAATTGGAGGAAAAGAATACATTTAGTCTAATTATCCTGTCCACTTTGAGAATAACAAGAGAAGCACAAGAAGTGCAAGCAAGGAAAAGCAGGAGACTCAGTGTCATTAGGGTCAGACTTTCTCCAGGATCACCAAAAACTCCTCAAAACCTCATAATATTCTCTGCCTAAATCGATGATAGGATACAGTCCACGCATTTTACAATACATGTGTTGTCTGAGTTCTTTGCATGACTGCTCTGTTGTGGAGGCTATACTGGTGAAAATTCCTGTGTTATGTTAGTTAGCTACAGCCAGCAGAAGCCTGTCAATGTGTTTAGTACAAATGTTTTGGGGATGTGAGGACAAGCACTTCTGTAACCTTTTTCAGTTAGTTAGTTAGTTTATCAATTAAGGCCTTCTGCTAGTTGTTAGCAACAACACAGCATCTCTGCTGGTGTCACCTCATGACTTCAGCTGGAGTCTAAAGTTACTCAGCACTGCATCATCCATTTCCCCGTTATTTTACAGTCATCTGATAAAAGCTAAATGTCAGTGAAGACCGCTCAGGTTTTGAAAAAAATAATAGCAGCTGTAAAAGTCAGTTCAGCCAAGCCTGAGCACATAAGTCAAGTGTTCTGACCCCTTAATATTCCCAACAGTACTTTGCCAGAATTACAAAACCTGGTTTGTTCAGTTACTTTGGGTTTATTTGCTCCTGTTCGGTGACTTAAAGTCGTTACAGCAGGAAAAGCACAGGTGTGACTGATGACTCTACAACATGAATTGTCCCAGCATGGAGCACATCGAGTACAAAACAAGGACCGTGGCTCACCTAAATGGAATGCAGCCGTATGTATTAAGTTTTTAAATTACACCTGTGCTTTGCTTCTGAAGTGACATGTCAAAATGACATGTTCTAGCAGTACATCTCTGAGATTTCTGCCCTTACCTCAGAAGAATGAAATTGTCTTTGTGGAGTTCATAGGGCTGAAAAATGAACACAGATGAAATACAACAACATCATTTTCCAGAAACAAGATCTATCCTAAATCTGGTTTTTATTGGAAACAGTTTGAACATCGCACTTCATAGCGAAGTCTTTATCCAGAGTAGCCTAATGGGGACCGTGCTTCATGAAATAAATGATGATGTTAAAATGTCATGGGTAACTCTCATGATGACGTCTAAATTTTTCCGATTGTCAGCGAGTCCCATGAAAAGACCAAAATCAAAAACTATTAGTATTGTCTGCTTTCCTTCATTTGAACACAGCAATAAATATTTATTAATCAACAGCTGAAAATAGCCCACAAGGATTTATATGTGTCAATGAGAACCAGAACTAGAATATAAATCTCCAAGAGATTCTGTATCTACAAACACTGTGCTGCTAATCATCGGCGTTGATCATTAATGTGAGTGTGGTCTTCATTGCACTCAAGAAGTTGAAGAAGTGTTGAAATTTACTTCTTTTCTGTATCAACTTTCCCTGAACTGTCTATTATCTCTCCAGAGAAGATGCTTTAACTTACAGGGATGTGTAGCCTTTCATATACATGGAGAGAGGAAGACAGAGCACAGCTAGAGCAAGAGCTTTACCAGTCACATAAAGAGTTGTAGCCCTTACCTGAAGTGCAACATGTCCTGTCTTAGCATTGCATTCTGGTCTATGGAGGCAGCTGTCAGTGTGAGGCTGTTATCTCTGCCTCTCTATGATGGATTTCTCCCTGTATGATAGCTGAACGCCCGTGAAAATGGTAAGTCTAGAAAGAAGCCTCTCTTTGATTCGGATGCGCTGACACTGAAACCTGACATTTACTGTTGATGTTTTATATAGTTAAAGATATTTCTGCTGTCAGGCTTCATTGTGGCTGCTCTGGAAATATCTTGACATGAGATCACAGTCTCCATGACTGGTCTAATATCCACAGGAATAAAATAAAAACATTACAGAACATAAAAATGGGACCAGAAATGTAAGCGGCATCACAACCACCAGCTGCTTTGGGTGTTTTTTATGTTTTGGTTTCAGCTTTTCAAAAGAATTTAAAGACTGTTTCACAGTAATGTGAACTGTACTGATGACTGCAATGCTCTTTTCTTTCAGACAACTTCAGCTGATCTGAAATCTGCTAACCAAGGCCTGTCGCTGTCTTGAGACCAAAATCAGGCTAACTGTTTCCAGAGTGCAAACTAAACATGGAGAAGCAGCATTTACCCACTGTGCACTTAGGGTTGGATAGTAAAAATACAATCAGCCCACATTATATTTATGAAAAATGTGTAATTAGATTGCAGTTAGTTGTCAAGGACTACTTGATTACATTTTCAAATATGTCTTTAAAACATGACATTTTTGAAATATTTTTCATGATGACCAATGCTGTGTAAACCCATTGAAAAGCACATCTTAGTTTTTATCCCTATTCATTCACAATGAAATTGGAAGATGAGCATTTTGAGTAAGTGAACCTCTGACATTACAAGAGCAAAGTCCTCCATGTGGTCTTTGATTAAAAAACAGCATTCAAAGCATTCACAGAATGAACCTGTACTGTTTTGTGAGAGAGCAAAAAAAAGAATATTTCGTTTTTTCTGTAATCCAATGGATGACAATGCTAATTTAGAAAACTGGCATGTAAAAATGTAATTTGTACTCAGTAACTAACTATATGTCAAAGTAATCTGCACCACGACTGCAGCAAACTTTCAGAATATTTTAGTGCATCATGTAAAGCCCTTTGTAGATGTAATGTGCTATCCAGCTGAAGCTGCATTGAGCCCAGGCACTGATGAACTGTATCTACGCCTTTTGTCTGGACACATGCAGGTCTTCTCAGGCTGTGGGGCCCCTCCTCAGAGGTCTGATGTGAATACTGGCTTAGAAGAGCCCCACTGCAGAAGTGACCCTTTATTACTGGTTAGATAAGGCATAAATGGCTGGTGTGCTCGCCGAGGGCCCGCAGATTGATTCACTCAGTCACCCCTTGCACTTCGCATTGAAACAAATTACTGCTGCGCTGAATCCATTCTAGTGCTGAAATGCCACTGACATGTGGCATCAGAAGAATAATGTTAAACCACACCAGAGGTGCACTCATACTGTTTGTGTGAGTGACTAATGGATAATTAGGCGGATCAGCTGAAGTAGATTACCAGTGCAGTATGAAATGGCAAAATAGCACAAAAGGGACTGTATATTTTTCCATGTAGTAGGAAACACAACCCAGTTACAGGCTGTGCTGTTGTTTGTCTGGCCGCCATTTTTTCAGGTTGTGAGAATCTGTATCTGTACTGACACCAAGGCCACAGATATAATTAATGAATTTCATGGAGAAAAACAACTACTGTTTTTTCCTTTTCCCATTGCAGGGCAGTAGGAGTAGTTGTGGTTTTTCTTTTCAGATTTTTGTTTTTATTCTAGATTATCAAGACAAGAGCACCAGCAAAAAAAGTGCAGTTTAGTGAAGTGACCTGTCCCGTATAGAGGAAGTTTACAGCAGCTACTGACAGGAGCTGCACTGTTGAAGCCACTGTTCATGGAAGTCTTACTCCCATACATACAACTGGATAAAACCCGGCAGCTCCTTTCAGGCTTTGCTGTAGTTTCTTTGTGAAAATGTGTTCAGACCTCATTTGCAATAAACATTGCACACAATATAGAGAAAAGTATTGGGACATCTGACCTGACCATTGCACCAACAGGGACTTTAATGACATCTCATTCGAAAGCCATAGTCAGCTTCCAGTCCTTGGGAAGGCTTACCACAAGATTTTTCTGAGGGTTTCTGACGGAATTTTTATCCATTCATGCAGTAGAGCATTTGTGAGGTCACACACTGATGTTGGACCAAAAGGCCTGGCTCACAATCTCCGTTCCAGTTCATCCCAAAGGTGTTGGATGGGGTTGAGGTCAGGGCTCTGTGTGGGCCAGTCAAGTTCTTCCACACCAAACTCATCCAACCATGTCTTTATGGAGCTTTGCTTTGTGCACTGGGGCACAGTCATGCTGGAATAGAAAAGGGCCTTCAACAAACTGTTGCCACAAACTTCCACCTTCACTGGAAGTCAGGGGCTGAGCCCAAACCCTGAAAAACAGGCCCACAAAGAGGTCTGTCTGGATACTTTTGGCTATATACTGTATTTCTCTAAATTATGTTGGGTTTTTTTTGTTCAGTCAAGGGAATATCTTAAGAATGGCTTTTATCTGTTTTTGCAAATGAACTTCTGATTTATTCTTCATAAAAAGGTCTTACAAGTCCATTACAGAATTTTATTTTATTGGTAAAGTCAAAAGCATTTTAATAAACCTGAATGTGAGTGCTAAAGCAATGAATCATATTCCCATTATCCCTGATGTGACAATAAATGTTTGTGCTGTTTAAGTCTGATCAATATCTGATTTAGAAGTTTTTCTTTTTGGCTCTGGTTGCAAATAATGAATGTGAATTTCAGATAGAAATCTATATTTTTACTACATTTTTTAAGATGTTTTCAGCAGTACTCCAGGCTGTCGTGTATGTATTCGGGTGAAGTCTGGCCAACAGAAGGAGCACCTGATAACATTTTTAGAATAATGCAGATTTATGACTTCTGCCAATAGATGATCATTGTTTTCCAGACATGAGTTTGAAAATCTTTCCAAAATCTATTTTCTAGTTTATTATAAGAGTGGCCATCTTGACATATCTGGATATCAGCATCTGTCTCCTCAGTCCCATAAACCCACTTACTCTCTCTTAATGACCTGTGAGCCTTACCTGAGTTCAAAAGGCTTTGATCTCAGCTGCTCAGATGAAGTGAAGTGAAGGAGTAAACACTTTAGACTTTGAGTAAACAGCTCCAAGTATGGATTTTGTGGACGGGAGCTGCTGGATGGGTGAACGTGCAGTACAGTAGGTTTACACACTCATCTCTCTGCAGGATCTATGCGCTGCTGCAGGATTTGCCAGTGAATTTGATGGGAAGCTCTTCAGACTCGCCGCAGCGGGGGGTGAACAGCAGTGATTTATGAACTTCAAACAGAAGCAGGACTACAGCCAGGATCCGATCAACCCTGGCAGGGACACATGCATGAGCAACGGTGTCAGATGTGCTGGCCATTGAGGAAATAATGACACAGCTTGTGTATTGCATTTTCTTTAGTACTTTACATATAACAGGAAAATACAAGGGTTTGTTTTCAAGAGAATACAGGAAATTCAACAGTGCTCTGTACATTAACATATTATTTTGAGGGAGGTGGTCGCTTGGCACAGCTAACTGAGCTGCGCACATCGTGCACAGTTTTCCATGGGGGAGGGGGAGAAAGGTACAATTCACAATGTTCAGTTACATGTTGGAAAACTAAGTTTCTATTAGCAGCATTACAAAGCAGCACCACAAAAAGACATGAAATGCTAGGTGGGAGGGGGACCTATGTAAAAATTATGTCAAAAATAAAATGTTATTGAGACGTGTCCTCTAACAGGCAACATATTTACATACTGTGTCAGTAAATCAATGGGAAAAACAGAAGAAAACTGTGTGTAAAGCTGCTATTAGATACTTCGTCTGTTACAGTAGTGTCACCAGAATGGGCTGACCACATTAACACTAAACAGCCAGGTTTAGTTAAAGGCATATTATGCAGAATTTTGTCAGCTGTTTCCAAATACACCATTCAAAGGTGCTGTGAGCGACTGTGGAGAAAGACAGTCGACTGCTGAGTGTGATTCCCAGGTTGTTGGGTATAAGACTCAACAATGAATTGTCTTTCTCTGGAATCACTGACGTCCCACAAACGTCCCAAACACAGCAAAAATAATGAGAAGTAAGAAAATACAGGCAGAGGGTGGAGTCCCTGTAGATACAGACACCACCACACGCTTCTAGAGGGTCGTGAGTGATGGTCGAGGGATTGTTTTTGTTCTTTAGTCGACATTTTAAGCGTACATTGTCTTTTAGGAAAATCCTGTACAGTGTACTCTTAAGAATCCCTACATTCATCCTGAGAAACCATCATTTAGAGATAAAACTGAAGCACTTCCAGATGGCTGCTGCTTCTCTTAATTTCGTGGCAAGTCATGTTGATGCCGTGGTTGAAAGGCGGGCTTGGACCGATGTTCATTTAGACTGAATATCATTAAACATGAGAATAAGGTCAGTATTGATTTGAACATTTAACAAAGAGAGGGCATGCAGTAAACCAAATCCTTAAAGTCCCAATCCAGGATTCATGAATATATCCGATGTACCGTAGGTCTATATACATGTAGAATATTGAAAGGTATTGTTTACTGAAAATCAGCTCATGGCAACTTTCAGGCAAGTGAAAAATTAATGCCTGTTTTGCTCCAGTATTTACAAAGTTGCTGTAATCAAACCATTTCCACCTTCACGTTGAACACTTGAGTTTAGTTTTCTGGTCAGTTTATCGATGAAGAGTTGAGGACACCCATTTTTCAACCTAAATATAAAATATATGACTCAATGTTTTTGCCAGATATAAAGCCGCTTTTAATAGAACAATGGTGCCTCGTGGAGAACAATTCTGGATTGGGTCTTAAATAAGGCTGCCAACAAAAAGGTCGAACATTTTGAGTGACAGTTTTGAGCTTCCGTTCATTATCACTACAGACGGAGCAAATAACATTAGTTTTCTCATAGCGTCACTAAAGTCAGTCAGTCAGTTAACATAAAAGAAAAATCCAAGCCCTTAGATGAAGTACAGAATTAAAGGAAAGTGACACAGAAACTAATTTTTATCTCATGGTTGCTTCATTAGCCCTGAAAAGAACTTCTTTTATGTGAGATCAGAGCTTTAACAACATCAGGCTTCAAAAGTCGTCTCCAGTCATCCACTCTAGTACTAAAAAGCATACGCTACACTAACAGGGCAACAGCAGTGAAATTACTATCAACTCTGCTGTCATCATGCTCTCAGTTATTACATGTCTGGCTGCCTCACAATGTTTTCAGTGAAATTTATGCTCTTCCTAAAACAAGCCAGATAGTTCCCTGTTTTAAAACCAATACATTTTTGAAAGCTCAACACGGTAATTAACACTTTCTGCACAACAACACCTGCAAATGACACCCACTGGCTGTGTTGGTTTCAATCACGCCGATTTTTCAATGAAACCAGTCAGCATCTAAGATACTTTTACATGCCGTCACACCCACAGCTCATCTGCCAACACAACTGACTTCTTACCGGTAAGAGCCACTGGTCTCTTACCTGGTCCATGTAGTTGAGACAAAGCAAATTTGTGACCTCCGGATGTGAGTTCACTGGAATAGATCAAAAAGAAAACATAGCAGAGTGTGACAACATGGGATGAGCATGGTTTAAATGGTGTGCAAAATCAGTAATCCTTCTTTAACCTTCTCAGGTGGATGACATTTCCTGCAGAGTTTAGAGGATCTTGTGTTCAGTGTGAATGTTTCAAAGTTTTCAATTAGTACGTTATAAGAGTTTTAACTTTCCCAAAGGCTGGAGGACCAGCCGAACTTGAGGAAGGAAAATGAATCATCAAAAGATTAGATCTGTCACGATTCTGATGCATAGCAAATCCCAATGTTCAACAGTCAAATGCGATGACACTTTTGTCAAAAAGCTACAGTTCTGTCATGACATTACTGAGGGGAACCTTGTACTCACCAGTACTCACAAAACTATAAAATTTAACTTCAATCTGCCTCCCACTCTTCCAGCTCAGAGTAAGTAACTTGTCGAACATTCGTGCGGGAGGCGACTCTGGCTCGATATGGTATATACATATACTAGAGAGGAATGTCTGCTTGTATGTAGGCCTGACACGGCATGCGTGTAATGCATGATATTTACTTCAGTAATGTGTATGAATGATTATATAAGTACAATACAAACATTTACAAATTTGAAAAAAAAAAAGTTGCTGATTTGTGCCTCAAGATCCCCTTCCATGCAAAGAACGTTGGAGATCCTCACAATACACAAGCTCGTTTCTATTTATTTATACCTCATGCTCGAGATCAGGTGTAGTTTTTGTTACATCTTACTACACTGTCTCTAGCCATAGTGAGAGTGTCTGCGCTGATATAAGAGGTGAACTGTGACTGTTTTCTTTATAAGGCATTAGATTCGTTCCAGGACCAGGAGGACTAGTAGGAGGGCACAGCTTTTGACTACCTATGAAATGTAGAAAAATGTACGGAATGAACATGAGTACAAATCATGAGTGTGCTGCACCAAGAACAACAATAAAGAGAGTTTCGCCATTAAAAGAACGCTTTTCCTACTTTGGCAAAAACAAAATGATTTTCTTTAACATAGCTTTAATGAGAGTCTTTGACAGTTTTTTTGTTCACCAAAGGCCTCTTTGTTTGTAGTAGGTACAGTACTGTGGAGTCCCACTGAGCCAGCACAAACACAGCCGATACCAAACCTCTTCGACGTTCCTGTCCATATCAGGCTTTCTCTAGAACCGAATCCAGAAAACAACAGAGCTGGAGCAGCTCTCACATCTGGCCATGGCTCAGCTTCCCAGTGAAACATGAATCCTATAGCCAAGATGTACAGATTTCTCCAGTGATTGAGTCTTTGGCTTCCTTGTGTTCTCTTCTGTGTGAGCGTGTATGAGATTACAGCACTGTGCAAACTAAATGGAACACATCCTAACCATAACAACAGCTGGCCTTTTAGTCTGTGAAAAATTAGCTTTCACTTAGGTGAAAAAGAGAAAAATAGAAAGGAACATTTCTTTAGAAAGCTGAGACGAGTGCTGCACACTGCCCCTCTTATCTCAGGCTATTTCTTTTATTCTGCGCATGTAATCGTGCAGTTCCTCTGGGTCTTGAAAGCCCATATCCTGGCAAACCCACTGAATGTCCTCTTCATCTGCTATGGGGATGGAGTTATAGGGAAGCTCCTCTGTGGGAAGGGTGGTAAAGGTGGTAAACTTGACCCGCTTGCGCTTGGAGGTGGGTGAACTGGCCTCTTCGCCGTTCTCCTTCGTAGAGCCCCCGGAGCTGCCGTCACCCCGCCCATGTACCTGGCTTTGAACGCTAGTCTGGGAACTGCCACTGCTATGGTGGTCTCCGTGGCAGCAAGTCTGTACGCCCTCCAAAGGGTTACTGGGACTTTCTACCTGCTGTGGTGACAGATCACACTGGGCCCTCAATGGCTGGCCGTTTCCCAGGAACACCCAGTGGTGGGAATGGTCCATGTTGGCCTGGCCTTCTGGTGGGATACGCTTATGGCGGTACTTAAGCACAAAGACAATGCAGTTGATGAGAAAGACTAGGATGGCCAGACAGAAGACTCCCAGTAGAGCATACATGCCAATCTCAAGGTCAGTCATATTACGAGGTGAATGCACAAATTCGTCTTCCTCCTCTTCGTCACTCTCAGTCGGTTGCTCCTGGTTGCTAATGGTGGGGAAATTGGTGTAATCAATAGGAACACTAGCAGGCTGCTCATTAGATGTCTCATAAATTCTTCCACTGATGTTCGGATCAATGATTGGACGCCTGGTGACGGGCGCAAGCTCAATCTCGCCCTCCGTGGTTGCCTCTTCCTCAGAGTCTTCCTCTGGGCCAAAGCGGACCTTGACATGAACTGCAGCAGACGCGATGACACTTTTGCGTTTGGTCTTCTGGCAGGCCTCACAGATGGTCATCTCTACACGCACCATCTCACCAGATCCCTGTCCTTCTGCCACCACCACAGGCCAGCGTTGCTGAGGCTCCTGGGATACTGACACAACTTTGTCATCCAATGAGGAGGCATTGAGGTTGTAGTCTTTGGGATCAAAGTAAGTCAGAGTGGCGGCTGTGTTGTCACTGAAAAGCATCCAGACAGACAAACTGGCCTCCTGTCACATGAAAAGAGAGAAATACAGTTTAAGTTGGTGCTTTCTTTACACTACTACATTTGCACTTTTCTTTACACTTCAGTTGATTCAAGAACAAAATAAAAAAGTTAAAACAACATGACAAAAATGCATTAACTTCCCTTATTGCACTATATAACGTTGAAGGTGTTGAAATACTTGATAGTATCACAGCAGAAATTTGTTTGTCTGTACTTGGCCAGCTATTAATATCTAATCACAAGGGTAGCTAAAGGTCTTTGTTTTGTCTGATCAACATGTGGGATGAGAAGTAGACTGAAAGCTTTGTCATGACTGAAGAAGCTGCCCCAATGTTTTCAACATCTTGATTGCCCCCTGGTGGATGGCTGCAGTACTGGTCATAAATCCAACCCCCTCCGATGGAACATGGACCAAACTAAACACTCAGGGCACCCTTGAAATAAATTTTTATCGTTCTTTGTTCTATCTGATGCATGTTCGAGTGTTAATTTTTCTGATGAGTTTGGCTGATTATTACAACAGTTAGTTGGACTAGTTGTGCTAATTGACTGGCAATTTCAAATTCTTTGAAATGATTATGTTTAATGATTTGCCAAACCCTAATTGCTATATTAACCGCAAGTAGCAGAAAATCAAGTGAATGTATGTGTTAAAATCTGTGTGCAGAAAACTGAGAGAAAACATTATGTGTAGTAAGGACAAACACGTCATGAAAGCTGATACTAATACAAATCCTGGCCCAAACAGAAAGGTTTTCTGCAAGTAAACAACATGCTGCATTAATATCAAAGTACAAAAAGAGCCAAAAAGCTGCGACTCTGCCTTGTGTTTACATCTCTCCAAAGAATATTTGAATTGTTCAGATCCTATTCTTTCACGACATTGACCATGATTTGAAAATATGTTCCCAACTGAGCCTTTGAAGTTCTGGACTTGCTTCAATCCCTGAATCTCCAGAGCTTTTGTCAACATGTGCAGCACCCCGTGCTCGGCGCGAGTGTTGACACGCACACAGACGGCGTGCCTCTGATGTGCACAGCAGCACACCACTTTAAAGCACGAAGGAGGAAGGGGTGGCGGGAACGAGTGCGTACTCCTGAAGGCTACAGCGCAGCTCCGCTCTGCAGCACAGGCTGATAAGGCAGCAGCAGTGTGTGTGTGTGTGTGTGTGTGTGCTACGAATGATGAGCTCCAGTCCATCTCCTGTGTGTCACCTTCTCATTTTATGTTTTCTGTCACTATTCACTGTCTACATTCCCCTATAGAGAAACTGAATAAAATAGCTTATTTCCTGTGCACTAGTAACCTGATAACATTCAAAGGCCAGAAAACAACCTGCAACACTGGTGTGCATGTAATCAAGGCTGCATTTGTTCACAGCTTGCTTAAACATCAGCAGCCATCCATGGGGAGAGGGAAAATTTTGTCCACCACAAAAATCCCTTTGGCCTGTTTGGGAGACGACTGCCATGTTGTGACGATATTCCACCACGAACCAAACCTCTATCATCCGGGATGACAGAATGAAGACAGCCTTTGATATGGCCGATTTAAATAATACATTGAAGACCTGTTTTATGAGCTGACTCTGCTACGAAAAGCCTGATATAGGAACAAACGACAATGATTGGTACATGCTTTTTTCACGCAGATCCAATATTAGAAAAGTTACACATGTGGAACAGAAGATGTGGTTTAGTCAGGAGGACTGTTAAGGCATACTGTGCAGGATTTGTCAGTTGCTGTTTGCAAGCACACCATTCAAAGTTGACCCCACTTCCTTGGCTCAGTGGTCCACGCAGAGAGGGTCCCTATAGATTTCCAACCTCGCACTGTTATTGGCTGGGGGCTCCTCATCATGAACTCAAAGACTGACACCCAGAAACATCCAAAACACAAAGACGTGCTAAGAAAGCACAGGCAGAAGGCAGGTTCTCGGTGGACGCAGCACTGCCTCTAATGTGATGACGGCATGAGTCTGTACATTTTTTCAGTACATTATTCAAATCCTGCATAGTAACATAGCAAACCGTTAAGCTTTTTTTTTTTTTTTTTTAACCCGATGAGACCCTGAGCGATTTCTGCACTTGCCGATGTTATTTTATGCATCTAACTTATACCGATATTAATTTAATCTGTGAAATTCCATAAGGTAACGTGCATGAAGATGAAGTTTCTTATCTTTGATTTTCCACTTTCTCTAATTTGGACTTTATGGCATTAGGGAATAAGTTTGGATGTAAATTGAACGTAAACAGCTTGGATCATAAAATATGCATAAAAATATCCCCCTAGAAATATTATTCTGAGACACTGGGATCGACTTGAGTGGTAATAATACTATCCAAATTCCTTATTAAGTTGTTCATTTAAGCAGTAACAGAAAGTAAGTCGTACCAGTCGAAATGGTTTATGATGAACCTTCAAGTACTGAAGCCCTTCACTTGTGAAAAGCTGGAACTTCGTCAAGTGGAAAAGAGAATGATGCAAAGAGACCTTGATTGTCCAACTCTTCCCATCCATACTTTATGTGTTCATTCATTTCTTGAGTAATAGAGGACATTTAGAAAGTTTTCCTGCGAAACAGAATCAAATGGCTTGAAATAGCTCCAGTACTCCTCTGAGAGCTTTGCCGGCAGAGGAATTGGCTGCCTTTTATGGCCCGGCCTTGGAGAGCACTTAGGACAATACATTACAATAATTAAATTTCAAGGTGGCCAAGAAGCGGAAAGCAAGAAAAATTGGAATTTAATGCTCGCTTCTCCCTCACTGATGCTTGATGGGGTTGTCGTTGCATTTTTAGCAACTTGCAGGCCAATGAAAGGGCAAAGCAGGAAGAGGACCCACACACACACACACACACACACATATCCCTAGGTGAAACAGGGCTGCCAATTAATTCCTTGTACAGAATTGCAGAGCCTCACTCTGGTGCGACGAGACAGTAGCAAACAAAGAGAACACTTCCTGCCTTTTTTTTTTCCAGCCAGATGTCTTCTCACTTCCCACTTGAGCAATAAAATTCATTTTGGGAAATGTATTTGGATGTAGGAGAAGTGTATTTCCAGGCTTGGCTAGTACGGAGGTTGTAATAAAAGAGCACCAAGGCTACTTATTAGTTCACCACGGCCGCCTTTATCTGGTGTCCTTGCTAACAACGCTGGCCGGAGCTTAAAAGATTTAGTACTGAAATAATTTGGTTACTCAGAAGCGAAACTCGTGCCTGCTTGTTGATACAGAGCCACTAGAGAGATTTGCAAATAAACTTCACTTCACCACTCTGGAGACAGAAATAAATACACTGGGTACTAAGTGCTGCCGTACTACATGTGCACGCTTACTGCATATGGTTACTGAAGACTCACATATTTAAATGTATACAGAGTTTTACAGAATTGTGTTCTGGAGGTGTGTATTTACGCCTCTGAGATCTCAACTGCATAGTTTTGATTACTGTTGTTCATTTCTGCTCTTTTATTTTTTTGTCTGTGTTGTTTTAATTTTGCTCTGTGAAGCATTAAAGATGTTAAGTTATCGACATTCCTTACAAAACAATTTATAACAATTCACTGTGATTAAAAGCCAATCTGATGCAGCACTAGTTTGCTTGGTTACATGCTGATATTTTAATGGTTTTGACATGCTGACTTGTATAAAAGTGTGTTGGTTTTGAACAACATAAAAAAAACCCAAAAGTTTAAGAATTTCAAGAATCAAGATTAGTCCAGAAAATTCTGTATCCTGCCAGAACTACAAGAGCAAACGTGAGCAGTGAACCACCAGCTAATCTCCTCAATTTGGACAAATATTTTCAGGGAATTCAGACATTATGCTGCTAATGTTACCATCAGCGCACATGTGGCCTTCATAAATATGTAGCGAGGGGTTGTGATGCCACCTGCATCTTTTTGTGATACTCTTGTGTGTTTTGCAGACTATAAATATTTCATGTGTGTGTATTTGAAGTCGGTATGGAACCTGGATAGCTACCACACACGCAGGCTCAGTTTTTGTTTCTTGGAAAGACATTTGATTTAATATCATTAATTCCCTGGAGACTTAACCCAAACCTTTACTGTAACCGCCACATGCCTAACATTAACTCTAACCACAAACAAAAGTTTGAGAGTTTCCCCTGTGTGGGACTAATAAAGGACTATCTTACCTTATCTTATCTTCACTGTTAAAGTTAGCAGAGAGAACCTTTTTTTATCTCTATTTGTACGTCTGAGAGTCCTATTGGTTTCCTGATTAAGTTTCATTTATTTTTCATAAAACTAATAGGAAGCAGCTAGTGAAGATTATTGCACGTGATTTCTCTTTCCTGCACTGTGTGATACGTTACCTGTTTGGGAGCAGTGAGGGTCTGGATCCCCGTTGCCTTGGCCACCATGGTGTGGCTGTTCCCGGGGCTGGGCTGCAGCGACAGGGTCAGGCCTGAAATGGCGTGAACACGCATCTCCGTGATGGAAACCTTTTCATCTGTGACCGAGAATGCAGACTCTCCCAATACTGCATCCACCGCCAGCGGAGACTCCACCTGCAGAGAGAAGATGCTCTTTTATTGCTTCTCCACATGACAGAGGGGCATCATTTAAGTCCAGAATAGACAACAGCTTTATTGTCTTTCTGAAGCTCATAAAGCCCATGACAAGCCAATTTTGGATTAAAGCGCTTTGTGCTGTTGTTTGCTCCAGTGCGTCTTGGATCCGTGTGTCAATGTCTCTCTGTCTATCAAAGTGGGAGAGAGAGGAAAAAAAAAAAAACTTTGGAGAGATGAAATCCATCAACAGTCAGACAACAAGGTACAATCTGAAGCAGCCACCACACGCTTTCAAAGTGACGGTTAGCAGAAACACTTGTGCCCATCCAAGTGTCACCACGTGAAACACCAAAACCATTTGAAGCTGGTCTCACCTCTTTGAGTAATCCCAGGCTTTTGACAGGCCTCTGCACCCAGTGCTTTTGAGCACTTTTTAAAGATCATCATTTCACTTTGCAATTGCAACCAGAGGTCATGAGGGACTTGAACAAAGTAAAGAGCTATTGAGCGAAGCAGTGGCCTTGTCCTCAGAGCCAGACGGGTTATCTTTCCTCCCTCCATCTTAAGCATTTTCTAAGTGACGTCAAATAGAGCATGCAATGCCGAGGCACTGAAGGGTTCGCTGCTCTGACAAGCTCCCCCAATCATCATCAACAGAAACCTTGAAGCAGTAAGCCAACCACGTCGCCCATAAGTGTTGTGCCTCCAAAAATATTATTTAGAAGCCTTAAATTTGCCTGATTTGCAATTTGCATTTATAATAAAGTAAAAAAATAAACGTGAAAATACAGCTGTGAATAAAAGGACACGGATCTTTACCTGAAGCCTTTAATACCTCTCTTTATGTCGTATATGGCTGTGGTAAAAACTCCCATTTGTCATCCAGTGTTTCTCTTTTCTGCCTTTGGCTCAGATCTAAGTGCCACATAATTTGGTGCAATAATTTGTCATGTAATTTGGTGCAAAGTAATTTGTCATGTGAAGACTTGAGCCAAATCATCTGCGGAAACAGATGCATCTGCAGGTGTCGGGTTTTATTAATTTGTTCTGGATACATTATGATTTCTGTTGTGCTCAAAATCATAAATCCCCTTAATAAAAACACAGACAGTCTACACAGAGAGCAGCCGCCTGCCAATCGATTTTTATTTAAGCTTGTACTCTTTCTCCAAGCTGTTTAGTCAGTGATGTCCACATGACAGAGAGATACAGTAAGTCAAGTTTTGTACTATTCAGTATTCTGTGTGATCGACTTTATAACATCAGCTGCATGGAGGTTTTGGGATATAAATAGTTATGGCACATGAAGAAATCAGATACAACTCACCTGCGGCACACCTGTGCGGAGATTTTTTGGTATTTTTAAGGCAAATACTCTTCTAAGTTTGACAAAATCATATTAACCGAATCTTTTTCTTTCAGCAGCACCAGCACTGAGACAGCACTTTATTAGCTAAGATTTTGTCAAACTACTGTTTCAAAAGTCAAGAGTGAGCTTTCAGACTGCTGAGGCTGCACTTCCTCTCACCTCATATACTTTGTTTAGCAACAGATTACAGGACTGTTTTGTCTTTCTGCAGTTTTTCAGTGTTCATGACTCTCTGGCCTCTTTGCAACCTTTGTCAGAAGCCCTGTGCTGGTTTGATTTATAATTTCACACAACACATCAGTTCCTGTTATTTCCTGTTAAGTCCTTAAGGTTTTTTAAGTTCATCAGCTTTCAGTAGTGTGGTCATGGCTCCGCTATGTGGCTGGAATTCCCGGCGTGTTGCATCTGTGAGAAAACATTTGAAACTCACTTGGTGCCTTTTCATGGTGCTTCTGAGCGTCTCTCCTCCTGCACGCTCATGTCTTTTTCTCCACTTAAGAATGAGGCCTAACCTTCACTTTTTATCTCCAGTGTTATGGCACAGGTCACACCAATTAGACGGCTGGACGATTGTTGCCAAACGCTTTGTTGCACAGCGACAGGAATGCCAGTCAGAAAGCTCCACGCAATTTCCTTAGCAAGTCTTGCTTCTGTGTAGCTTGTGTGTAATGCATTTCCCTCGAATGGCCTTCATATTTTCCTTTAAACGTCTCTGCACAACACACTGTGTGTACCGCATCATTTTATCTCCTTGCTATAAAGTTACAAAAGTAGTGCTGAAAATTTTTACAGACAAACAGAAAGCAATGCACCACATTCACAAAAACAGAAGAATAAAAACTGTTATGCAGCAACAAAGTTCTGCAGTGAGCTTCTACTTCTATATGCATACTGTTTGGGTATGATGGATTAATGTGCCAGAAAGGGGAGTTATGGTTCACTGGGCACCACACAAACATGTGCAACCACAAACAAACACACACAAACATACAAGTGTGCATGCAACACCCTCAGGCGTTACAGCAAATGGATGCACAAGTAAAGTTTTAAAGTTTTCATGAGGGCAGCTCAGTTGCATGACGGATTACTTTCACCACCAGAGCTTTTTCTGCTGCAGCAACAAACAAATAAATAAATAAATTAGCTTGATACTGGAACTTTTTATTTCTCTGGACAGATTCAGTGTATGGAGGATGTTAATAAAGGTAAAGGTAACATTTTTTAAAGAGTAACAGAGCGGTGAAAGAAGTGTCCCAAACAAAACCAAGTCACTTCCTGTGTAAAAATCCTCTCGTCCTACTGAGGTCAGACCGAGTACGACTCCGCCAGCGAAAACTGTTTGCTCACGATTGATTTTCTGCTGTTTCACATTCTGTTCCACCACCGTGGCTGATATTTTCACAGGCCAATTAAAGCGACTATAAAGAAAATCTAATACTATTAAAATCAATATCGGTGACTGTGTACAAATGTCAAAACACAACCCAAAGATACACCAAATTGTACATTGATTGGCTAAACTAAAAAATGTAATCACAGAAACTAATCTTGTCCGGGGTTATGAGCCGTGCTGAAAACATGTCATATTGTGTAGGCGTTTATTCTTCAGCTGTCACATATCCAATTTCAGGGATATTTAAGAAAAATAAGAGTGCAGCTTTGGTAACAATGCTTGAAACTCGCTCAGTCTCTCGTTTGTGTTGTTCGGATCGGCTTGCATGGACGCTCAAAAATCACATAAACCATGTTAGAGTTTCCTGCAGATTATTTACCCCAAAGCACACACATTTCAGGACAAGAGCGGCAGCCAGTGACATTTAGTTCCCAATCCGTCGTTAAATACAAAAAAAAGAGGCTTGAATGTGGAGCAAAAGGACTTTGAGAGATATGAACGGAACGATTCATGATATGAGCCTTCACATAATGTGCGACTTAAAAGGGTGTACGTCTCCTTGTGAGGTGTTAGATTGCTCAAACTTCCTTTACACTCAGCTGCTGTAACTGCGCCTGCCACGAATTTTTATGTGTGATAATGTGTTTAATGAACACGTCTTACTGCTTGAGCCCTGCTTCTGTTAATGGCATTAAAGCCAGCCTGCTCTCACTCCCAGTGCAGCAGCTCGTTCAGCAGCCCTGGGCTTCACAATGTGATGCTGCAGGTAAAGTCCACGTCAGCAGGCTGTTGGGGAGGCCAACACCTGCGGCTGCTCTTGCCTTCCTTTCATGCAAATGAACATTTTTGTTGAAGGTGAGTTTAGCCAACTTGATCCAAGACTTTGTATTTAATTCCAAAATATTTGTCACTGTTTGAAGATAGTTACTAATTGTAGGATATGATGCAGAAGATTTTGATACACTACACAAAAGTATTGGGACACCAGACAATTCCACCGACAGACATTAATGACGTCTCATTCTAAACACACAGACAGCTTTGCAGCTCTAACAGCTTCCACTCTTCTGTGAAGGCTTTCCACAACATGTTGGAGTGTTTCCATTTGTGAGGTCACACACTGATGTTGGACCAAAAGGCCTGGCTCACAATCTCCGTTCCAGTTCATCCCAAAGGTGTTGGATGGGGTTGAGGTCAGGACTCTGTGTGGGCCAGTCAAGTTCTTCCACACCAAACTCATCCAACCATGTCTTTATGGAGCTTTGCTTTGTGCACTGGGGCACAGTCATGCTGGAATAGAAAAGGGCCTTCAACAAACTGTTGCCACAAAGTTGGAAGCATAGCATTGTCCAAAATGTCTTGGTATGCTGAAGCACTAAGATTTCCCTTCACTGGAAGTCAGGGGCCGAGAACAAATCCTGAGAAACAGCCCCACACCACACCTGAATTCAATAATAGAGAGGTATGTCCCAATACTTTTGTCTACATAGTGGATATAAGTCAGATGAAAGTGAAAGCACAAGTCACAGCTATTAATAAGAGCCCTGACAAACTGGTCAGTGACAGAATCCATGTAAAAAGTACTGTGTCTCAGAACAATCATCAGGAAAGTCAAATATGAAAAAATGAAAACTGAAATAACACGAATGATCATTTATTCTTTTTGCTGAGGGAAATTAAGTATCAAACCAAACAAGCTTTTGTCACATTAAAAATGAAATTCAGAAAGTGTGAGCAGAAGGATTTTCCCCCCGGCTGATATCAGCTTCTCATGTCTGTGATGTATTCCAGGATGTGCTTGCTGTACAGTACTTTACTTGCTGTACAGTACTGTACAGCAAGTAAAGTACTGCAATTTGGTTTTCCCTCATTCGCTTTTAACACAGTCGCTGATTTCAAAAACATTTGGGACGTGTTGCATCCAGTACGTGTAGGTGGAGGAAGTGTTAACGACGGTGTTAACATCACTGCATAAAGAGCAAGAGATCATCACTGAAAATCCCACAAACAGGCTACTGTGGCTGCACGTACAAATACCTCTGTCAAAGCGTCCACAGCTTCTCCTGTGCTTTTAAAAACAGACTGTTAACAACACATACCAAAGTGGAATGAATGCTGATTCACAGCCAGGTCGACTAATCAATGATGAATGTGTTCCCTGTCTGTTTTCGGCTTTTCTGTCTGCCAGGGCGGAGAGGTCGGCTGTAGTCATGTAGCTCCTTCCAGCCCAGCTCCAGGTGCTGCAGGCAGGGGAGGTGAAGTGAAGCACGAAAGTACTTACACTTTACATGTTCTTAAACTCGGAGCTCCTCTATCAGTCACCGTTGAGCACTGGGCTGTGTGTAGCTGTGTGTGACGCTCACGTTGGCGGCCTTCGCGGGAAGCGGCACTATTTCACCGATGCTTAAGGAAAACAGAAGATCAATGAGGAATCCGAGCAGCAGATTGACACTGACCAGCAGAGTTTCTGCACTGAACATGGGTGGGCGCTCACTCATGCTGGTGCATATTACTTGCATCACACTACATTATCTTCTCCCCACTACACTCTACGCTTCTCTTCTCAAACCTTGCTTTCAATAAATCATACTTTGGGTTTGCGGTGAAACAGACTATCGGTGGAGGATTCATTCATGCAAGCTGTAGATTTCATGGGTACCTCATACTGTCTACTGTAGCAGAAACACACCTGGGGAAAATAAGTCTAGACTTCCAGGCAACATAGCAACCTTACACACGTAATTAGACGAATTGGTTTGAGGCAAACAGTGCTCGAAACAGACCCTGAGAAGAGATCATTAATACCTTTTCTTTGCACTGAAAGCCCTTCCCCGTTCACCATGACTGATTTCATGGGTCTGGAGAAGGAAATTTAAACCTTCGGTTAATAAAAAGTATTTTAACTGTGCTTTATTACACTGATTGAAACTCTTGCCGAGTGAAAGCTAAAGTTGTCCTCTGCAAGAATTTATGTGAAAGTACATTGAAATCACAAAGTTCAGCAGTAAAAGCATGTCGTTCCCACTAATTGAGACACTTTAAATTCACACTGTATGCTCCAAAAATGCCTTGTGCCTGACTGGGAGACTGGTGGGAAATATTAACAATGGGAAAGTGACATTATATGAACTGATGGTTTTGAAAACACTCACTTTTTCTATTTGTTTTTTAGAAAGATTCACACTGCTTGATCTGCTTGGAAATTCACACAACTCGTATTTTTTTTGTTGCATGTAGTTGGGCAGATTTTCACTGCATGATTATGGCAAACTTAAAAATACAAGTGTAGGGAGGAAGAAAGACAGAGACAGTCTGCAGCCACAACTGTACTAAAGCATATTAAAAAGAACAATCACACTCAGTGAATAGTGAAAAGGCAACCAGATGAACTGAACTGATGAACAAAGGATCTTCACTGTGTTATAAATAAAGATTTGGGCTTGATGGACTTGGCTGTTTGCTATACAGGTAGGACAGGTAGCACACATATGAAGCACGTGACCGACATCAGGCAGCACCTGTGTCGCTAACAAAACTCCCAACAAAACACAATTCACTATTCAGAAGGAGAACTTTTACCAATTGAGCTGTGAGCCATTTTTTTTGTGGACACATATGACAGATCAATTTAGTCTGGTTACGCTTTGACTTCTACAAGCTCTAACCTTCATCTTGCAGAAATGATGGGCATTTTTCATTACACTTTCCATCAGTGTAATTAACACTGACTAGCACCGAGATGTATCCTGCCTTTTTATGCTTGTTTGCACAAAACGCAAAGTGCTTCTCTTCCAGTAGGATGGACTGATGAAATACAAATGTAATACCTCTTGAAACACAGAGGAAAGATGAAAACACGACCCTTGCTTTCAACTTTTACCGTCCCGTAAACTTTCAAGCAATTACACAGCTTCCCACGTTGCAAAGCAAAAGTGGGTGCAACAGCTGCAAAATAAACCTCTGCTCCCATCCCTGCAAGGCGAGTTTTCCCTCGACAGCTACAGAGCTTTGCAGAACAATCTGCTTAGTGTCCTTAAAGTCGCTCCAATCAAACGCTTCCGTTCTTAGCGGACACATTGAACTTTATTAGACAGATCAAATTATCAAGAGCCAGAAAGTGGGGGAATGACTCCCAACAAATGTCCTCGCAAGTGACAAATTGCTCTCGTGTACATGACATCTATGGATAGCGAGTGTGATGTGGGACTTTACATATAATTATGTGCTCATATATGTATTTCATAGCTATCCTGAGTGCATGTACAGAGACAGGCGTATTTTGATGGTGAATTTTACATCAATATCATGAGGCCAGCGCCTATATGACTGAATATTTTAATACACGGTGGATTTGGTTTTGTATTTGATCATTTGGAGAAACTGAGAGCAGAGTTTCAAAGAGGATATAACTCAAACTCTAAGAGCCTGACCATTGTATATAATTTACATGTTAAGTGAATATATAAATATGTATATAATTTACATATTCACTTAACAAACCAACTCCAGCTCGTGTTTCATATTTGAGTGACACAACTTCTCCACATTTCCATTTAAATCATCCAATGAGCTGCACTGTTTACATGTCGTATAGTTAATATTGAACTATAATTTTCTGGTGAGGTTAAAGATTCTGAAGATGAGACTCAAATCTATTTGTATTCTGGCGTCTGTCTTTGGAACAGTGGTTGATGTTTGCAGATATTAATGAAATAATCTCTGATCAGAGAACCAACTGTGAATTCGGTCCAAGTCTGTCTTTCCACTTTGAGCGGGCGGCTATTGTTCACTAATCCTTTGGCTTCAACCCCACAACTCCCACCAGGTCTGCTGGGTTCTTAGAAAGTCATCGTTCTGCCTTGTAATGGACATACCCTTTACAGAATAATCAAGATCGTTACAGTTTAACCTTTAAACTTCAGATATTTTCTCTTTTTCTGTCTTCAGTCACACAGACGTGTCAAATTTAAAATAGAAATGCTTCCTTCATGCACTAATCCCCAACCATCCTTCCTAAAAGACAGAAATCAAATGACTGTCTGGACTATTGCACAAAGTGGACAAAAGCTGCTCCGTTTCTTTATTCATATTTATGAGCTGGTGGACAATTTGAATCCGTCTCCTGCGACTCAAAGACTGATTCAAATTCTCTGACAGACTAAAAATTTCAGGGAGAGGACCATTGTTGAGCTGCAGACTGTTCATTTTCAGAAAATCGGCATAATAATTTCACTGTTCTTTGTAACATAGGCTCTGAGAAGTGGGAATCTTCTACTGTAACTTTTGTTGTAATTTCAGTTTTGTAAGCCATCAATCATTCATGTTGAAAGGATAGAAATTGGGCACAGATCTCATTTCTGTTTTAACACGAGGCTTTAAGGGATTTTTCAACTTGCCTGACACACTTCATTCATTCATTCATTCCTTTACACCATCAGTTCCAGTTCCAGTTTGGTCTCCGTGACCAGTGATCATTTGCGCTCAACATAATTAAGTCATGCCCTGCTGGCGTCCAGGGGATCATGTAAAACTGTGTCTCTCCAGGTGGACCTTCTGGTGGCACTGGAAAATCAACCAATCCAGTGAAATATCAACATCTGTTGGAGCACAAATTGTCCATTCATAGTTCCCAGACAATGAATCCCAGTGACTCTGGAGGTCCTGTTCTCTCATTCGCATTTGCTGTTGTGAGTGAGATGTCTCTGCAGATATTGGATAGGTTGCCACAAAAGTTGGCACACATATTCACACCCCATGTGTTCCTACTGCCTCGTCATTGCGACAAAATTTCAATTTGTTGAATATTTTGCAAACATTTTGGGCTAAATATATTTTTTTAAAATGACATTCCTGTTAGCTAAGAGTGTAACGATGCTGAATCCCAAATCAAAGTTGGGTTACAAATATCCACCCTCTCCAGGTGCAGTCCCGTCCTCAGTGACCATGGGACATGTACCTTGTTGGCGTCAGCATGCTGTCTTAGCAGCTTACATTAGCATTTAGCCTAAAGCACCACTGTGGCCAGAGAGCAGCTAGCTTAGCTGTAGACTCTTTTGAATGACCTTTGAATAGCGGTGAACTGATATCTGACAAGACGACATCATGTTGAAAAGTAAGCCTGAGGACCACCTGAAGGGAGACCCAATATTTTTATTTCTTGAACACTGTGATCAGGTAAATCAGTTCTGAGTAATCTAACATCTCCAGAACAGCTCTAGTTGTTCTCAAGCAATCCATACTAATGTTGTTTGATGGATCATTTCTGAACACCTTATTTATTAATTTATTTATTTGCAACTGCTGTGAGTCAGTGTGGCAAGTTACCTCTGGTGGTAAATTGATGTATAATTATTCATACCCTTCAACAGATTACAAATGATCCATTGCTCATTTAAAATGATGGATTGGTGACTTCTATCTTTCTTCCCTATTTTGCCATCATCAGACGCATCCATCAGGCAGCTATTCTTTCCCCTGACAGGCTGAAACTGTGATCTTTCACGGTGATCAAAACTCTCACCAACCGTTACTTCTCTCTGTCCCCATAAATGACCAGCGAAGCATCAGTAAATCACTGCACAGGAGTCATAACTCCTGCCGCTTCTTTTATAAGGACTTCTGAACCTGTCATGGCTGATGCATTTATATGCGCTTTACGTCAGGGAGCTCTTTTACTTGAGAGAAGTGGACATCAGAAGCAGCATGCACTTAGACACAGAGAGACAAAGAGTTTTCTTTCATAACAGAAGGAGAGAAAGAATCATGTTCATAGTTTAAGTCATTATCACCAATGCTAATTATCACAAGATACTGCCAGAGTTAATTTCTAAGATCTGGGAATAAGACAAAAAGAAGCACAAGCAATCAAGCCATCGGGTAAGTTTCAAACAACCTCCAGGTTAGACGTGTCTACAACCTGTCGATTGCCTGACTGCTGATTTTTCTTGCCTCGTCCCAATTTGTTGTCCCTGTTCCAAATTCAGCAGTTTATCTTCGTGAGGAAAATGTAATCACAACCAACCAGCAGAAATATTAATGAGCTTTAAGTGTTAAATCTTTCCTCCTCAATATTTATCATGCGTGTGGTAGCTGCAAAGGTCACGTTCAAAGAACACTTTGTCTGCTTCCACGTCTCTCACTCAGATGCATCATTTGTCATCGAAACATACTTGAATTTTCATGTGAACTCTTTAGCACTGAAGCATAAATGTGGCCGACTTACCTTCAGCACGGTGGATCCCAGCTCCAGACCCACCAAGACCGTCCTGTCCACCAACTCAGCTATCCTGGGGTCCGCCACCTTCAGGGAGTCCTGGACCAGGTCTGTGACATCCACCTGCCATTCGGGCCCCAGCATGGTGATGACCTGGTCGGTGCCTTCAGTAGAGGTGGTGTGGAACTGGGTCAGCACCTTGACCAGGGCCCGCTGGTACTGCAGAGTGCAGCCTCGACTCACCCGGCGCTCGTCGTCCTCGTCATCCGCGTCGCTGTCTCTGGTACTCCTTTGGATGGAGAGAAAGCGGTTAAAAAAAAATGAAAATGCATTAAATACTCCTGACAAATGAACACTACAGCTGCAAATATTTTGCAGCTGTGGAGTTTCCTGCAAAAAGCCAACTGAGGCTAAACTCAATATCAAGATTTTCTCAACATGTCTGGAACTGGCCACCAAAAGGATTGAGAACCGCCTCATAAAAAGCATTAAAAACTTTAAACTGCCACCAATCATAACTTGTCACTTCCGTGAATCGAGCAGCTGCTGCTAAATTATGCTCAGCACTGTGGCATGACGCTACCTCTCAATTTGTGCCTTCTGTTCTTAAGGGTCTCTACTGATTTTATAATTTGACATCATAACGCTGACGAGAAACTCGGCACCACTCCACACAAATCTATCACATTGTCTCTTCTAAAGTAGTTGCGATGAGAAAAAAGTCCTCTGAGCCAGCAGGGAAGGAAAGACGGGCACTAAAAAGCACAGTTTTGGACTCAAACCCTTCTTATTTCAAAGGATCCCTGGGCAGCAGGGTTAAACACGCCAGGTGCACCCCCCACCAAGCGCAATCTGCCCTACAACAACACGTATGAGTTACCCAATTTCCCTTAGCAGGCTTGACAATCTGCCAGTTTCTACCTGTGCTTAATATTTGCTTTGAATGAACTATCTGAACGACTTGAGATTCAGTGGAGGCAGCGAGGCTGTCGGCTACACACAAAGTACATATCCTACAAATCGATTCAGAGAACAGGTGCGATTGTTAGGCTAAGCACTTCTGTTGCGAGGTCTCATAAACGCTTAAAATACGTCCACTCAACAGCAAAGTGGATCATTGCGTGTATGTTCCCACCTGCCCCACCTACCGGGCTTAATCACTAATTCATGCCACCTCTCCACAACTCATCATTCCCACCAACACTTCAGCACTTTGCTCTGAAGCCAACTTTGCACTGGCAGGTTATGTAATGTTTAGGAATAAAAGGGCTTCTTCAAAAGGCCCCCACGGGTCATTGGTGGTACCTGCATGTTGCTCATTCAAGCAACTTTAACTTCACCTCATGAACCTCTTTCATTCCGATTAAGCTCGGGTCATGGGTTTGGGTCACTTTGGTGTCTATGGTTGGTTGAATTGGCTTGAAATGAATAAAATATTCAAAGGTCTTTCACAGTTACTGTGCTATATAGCAAAGCCAATACGAATTCATGCTTTGGACATGATTGCCCTCAGGTAAAAGCTAAAGAGACGGGGAGCGACTGTTTGATGACATTAGTCAGGGCAACTACGCACTGCATTAGCATAGACTGCATGTGTGCAGCCAATAAAATATCAACAAAACAAAATAATCAGAACAGTATGTAGCGTCAAGTAGCAGCCCTGCATATGGAGTCTGCGTCAACTGAACCATTTGGTGAATTTTTGTTTGTGTGGGAACAGAAATTGAGTAGAAAATGTAAGCAATTTAATGAGCAGTTAGTGGCACTTCACATCAATAAGGATGTGGTCTTTCGGTGCGGAGTTTGCATGTTTTGTCCTTTGGAGTTTTTCAAATTTTATTTTAAGGACAGTTCTGATTTTCTTCCAGATGGGTGAATTTGAGACTGTAAGAAGCTGTGAATGTGATTGCAGACTGTGGTTTTGTAGTAGTCATGTGTTTGGGAACCGTTAGATGTTTTTGTTTTTTGTTTTTTAAACTTTCTCATGTCTTTCTCAATTTAAAAAATAACACAAAACTGTTGAAATATCCCTTTACTTTTGCAAGAAAGTACCAAAGCAACCCCAAACCAACAAACCTAATCATGAGCAATTTAATGATGTTTTTTACATACTACATCAGCCTCAGAAGTAACATGATACGGGAAGACACTGAACTAAAACTGATGTAGTGTACTGATATGGTGCATTTTTCATCCAGTTCACATTAGCTCTGAGGTCTGGATGTCATCTGGACTTGCGGGCCTCTGTGTGTTGGAGACTGACAGTGCAGCTTCAGGACATGCAGTAGCTGCTGTAGTTAGGTAAGCGAGTTAACTCCACAGCAGACGCTGAGACTGCACACTCACTCAGTTACTCATTCAGTTAAAGGTAGAGAAAAACCCAATGAGACAGTAAGACTCTCTCTGTCTCTGTCAAGGAGTTTCACAACTCTTGGCTCAGGTCAGTGAAAGTTTACCTTCCTGAGTCTGTACCTGAAAATAAGGTTGATATTTTTCCTCCCCCAGAAGAAAATTGTCTGTTCTTATTAGAGTCTCTGATACAAACGTACAAGCTGAAGCTTCAGTGCACACGGGCTGCCTGCCCGATTACACTTTCCTTTTTTTAGACCATGTTACTGGATAATGCAGCCAGTGAGCAATTCTGCTGCACTGTAGCAAAGGCCCACTGCAGGCCAGGAGACCTTTGCTGTGCATGAAGCTTCACAACGTGTCACATTGCAGTGTGAAGGAATACAGGATGGAGAGACTGCAACAGAAAGGAAAATAAAAGAGTTAAGGAGGCGAAGGGAAAGAGTGTGGGAGGTCAGAGGCTGCGTAAAGGAGAGTCAGAGCGTTTGTGAGGACAGCAACTGAGGACTGAGAGGAGATAATGAAAGGACAATAATTCAGTCAAACAATAACAATCACAAATAGCAAAGTCTGGTGCAAACGATCATCCCTATTTGGCGTTCTTGGAGTGTGTTTGAGATGACTAACGAGCTGCATTACATTGCCTCAGAGTTCTTATTTCCCATCTAACTTAGTGGTATTATTTACAATGCCTCAAAAGCCTATGAAAACATCATCCAATTAATTACCATAGCACTCCCTTATAACTGCAAACAAACAATAGCAAGGTCAACACAAAGAGAACCTGCTCTCTAATGCCAGATCTATTGTTAGTCCAGAAAGTTAAGATGAAGTCTCACAAATCCGCTTGCTGTTTGTCCATTCTGTGCCTGCCTGGCATCTCTGCAGAACACAGTTTGCCAGTCTTGTAGGCAGTTTGTTGGCAGTGATCTTTTTTTGTTACGGGCAGATTTCCAGGCTGTTGTTTCGCAAGTCACAAAGAAGTCTGAACTGTGTGAACTGTGTGAACTGAAATGATACACTACGTCAAATTATTCACGATCATTCATGAGATAGAAAAAAAGAAAAAGAAAAACATTTCATGTCAGATGAATGAACTGTCTAAAGCCTAATTGGACCTTGTTTGGTCAGCATGAGAAGCTGATGTTATCACATGTGATAGCCACATGATAAGTGCCTGTGTGTGAATCTGTTACATGTGATAAATGTGCTGGTGATTCATGGATAGGTGCAGCATCGACACTTTGATAACAAGTACAATTACCCTGAAATGAGCTGTAGGTTGTTTTCAAAACAAAACAAATGCCCCTGAACCACAGTCAATCAAGTTGTGCAAACATAAGCAGGCAATTGATCCATTTCCCAGGCAGTAAAATATCTTTTCCAACAGAGGGTTTCAGAGCCAGCGACACGACTTGAGCCGACACCTCTGGGTTGTATGGTTATTACCCTTTGGTCTAAAATCCGTTGTAATTACTTCTTGATGCAAAAACCCAACATATCTCACATTTAACTAGCACCAAGTGAATTCTGTCCTGCTGTTTCGCTGCTACGGCAATGGATCAGGCAATAGAAGAAACAAAACAAACTAAAAACAAAGGCTCCCGTGGGAAGGCCAGCCTCGTCCATATCAACACCTTCAACAGCCCGCGTGTGGCACCGTCAACAATGATGGGAGCTGCCTTTGTCTGCAGTTGCCTGACGCTGCAACGAACCACAGGGAGAAGAAAATTACACAGACTCTGTAAATCCAAATGACAGCATGCAAGAAAGAAATGAATTCCTCTGGCCTGGCTGTGTGGCAATCATTGCAAACTGAAATCGCTCACAAGGGGTCTTTGATGACTTTTTTCATGAGGTGAAGTTATGTGCATAGAAAACATGAAGAATGCCGAGATTTATGTTTCAGAGAAACAAACTTTAAGACCAATTTGCTTGAAGCAACTAGTTCGACTATTGATATTCAGGGAATGCTGAAAAGCAAAGGTAATACTGTTATATGAGAGTCATATGAGGCTGTTGACAAACACCGGACGGACAGCGAACGCCACTCAAAATAACAAGGTCTGAGCATCTTGCAAATCTGATAGACGCACAAATGATTCCTCATCTGCAGGGCTCTACTTTAATAGGCTGCGTCTTTTACAATGAGTGAATAAAATGATTGAATGCAGCTAATGTGGGGATTTAAGACACGTTTTGCATGTCAAAATAATATGGACCATTACAGCCCATTGGGGATCTTTGAGAAATGAGGCTGTGCAAGATGTTTTCCAAGCACTCTAGGGCGTTGGAAATACCTCAGTTCTTCAAACAACTCTTTAAACACGCCATTTGCATTCAGGTTGGGTTGAAATGGATTTGGTCTTCGGTGATGTACTCCAGCAGCCAACGACAGCAGCCATCCGCGTGAGTGTTAATGCTCCCATTAAACATTTCCCAAATGAAGGTTTGTGGGCCTGTTTGTTACTGCTCCATGCATGACAAGAATGCTGGAATATTTTAATGAGCTCAGGTTCCTTAACCTAAGACCACATTTTTCATTGGGGTTCTGGCAGGAACAACCTTAATGTCCCTCTAGTGCTATTTTTTCCTCATCTAAAAGCGTTATATTTTTTACGCTTGGAGGGAGCAGCTCATTCATTTTTTTATTGCCTGCTGGATTCCTTCTATCGACAAAAGCCTCTATAATATTGACACGACTGGCCTTGATTCCTTACACTGTGCAGAGAAGAATTTCATAACGTTGAACAGGTGTAGATTCACTGGTACAGCTCATACCACCTACATTTGTCATGTTATTTCTTTAAATGAAATGACCTTTCATTTTCATATTGTTTTCTGGTTTATTTCTAATATTTTCTAATATTTTTGCACAAGTGGTTAAAATATTTGCAGTAACTTTGGACTTGGGATTTGAATCTCCTGTAGAACAGGAAACAGCAGAGAGTAATATTCACAGGGAAAAGCTTGTAAAGCTGAGTAAGTAGCATCATCAGTGGAAGCTCAGTGCCGACTGGTGTTGATTATGGGACCTGTGCGTGCTGTTTTCTCCTTGGCCTGACTTGCTCCTTCAGTTTTAAGTATTCTGCTAAACTTCTCAAACGCCTGAGACTTAACACACTGGAGCTAATTCAGCCTACATGTACATTAGCCTGGTTTAAGCAATAAAATATGGCTGTGCATGTGTACAACATGGAGCTTAAGGTGTTTTCTTGTAATGGTGTGGGGGAATTCTTTTTGTTTGTTGTTTGATGGACTGTGTTTGAGCTGTGCTTTAAAGAAGTCTTTCCAGAGGTTTGTCATTTTAGGAACTGTGAGTACTGGCAGCTTTACTGGGACACTCAATTTGTGTGTCATTATGTAGAATCTGTAAAGGCCAGTTAACTATGCTGCAGAGTGACTGCTGTGTAGGGAGCTGTGCAGGTTTTTAAAATTAACTCAAAAATACACGTATAAAAATAGACACAAAATAGACACCTTTTGCTATGCCAGCGGATTAGGTTGCCTCGCAATTTTTTTTCTAGTGTGTTTTGTTCAATGTCATGAACATGCGGGGGAACGGCGAGCAGTAGAGAGGAGCATGGAGGCCAGTGATAATAAGACGGTGGTTATTTCTTTGCTTTGGTTTCACTTTCAAGCTCAACACCGGCTGAAAGACGCCCGAGCGCTGCTTAAACGGAGACGGATGGAAAACAATTGACGTGCTAATGTCCGTAACTTCAGTGCCCGTCGTAGATCACATCAGAAAAGGGGGCGAAAATTAGTGTTTCCGTTGTGTCCATTAGCTACGAGTCATTTGACTTGGAAATGAATGCTGATTCTGGACTTTCCCACTGAAGACAAAGCAGATATTAGTGGGTGTTACAGAGTTTTTTGTCCCATGTCAAAGGGATTTAAGCATGCTGTATTTTCTAATTTATTTTCAATTTCCTTAACTTGTTAAAATGGGAGTTTGGTTAATGCTAATCAATGTGGACTTAAGGCAATACATGCAAAAAAAAGAAGAGTTGGCTGTGCTACAACAACTGTGACAAGTGTTAGACTCTGACCACCATTTTGAGTCCTGAGTAACACCACAAATTACCCGCCTGTTTGTCCAAAAGCTCTATTATCTGTCTGAAGCTACAACCAATATTCATTCAGAAAAGCTTCTGTGTGCAAGACAAATTAAGTCTGCATCTTGGACTTGTTGTATAAAAAGGGTTCGGGTGGGTATGACACAAACATGACAACCTTGTACATCAATTTGCACTTGAGAGCCTCATTGTACATTTCTGCCGTGTACCTGAGACAGAACATCTAATTGGAGCAAAACAAGCAACTACACATGAAATCCTGGATAACAGAGAAAAGGCTGGACTGCTTTTTAGTGTCTAATGTTTAGGACTGCAGGGTTCTGTGCTCTTTGGATAATGAGTCTTCTGGTAATCATGGGCCAGAATAGCACATCTGAAATATCTACTGCACCTAATGCATTCTGGCTCTGTTGCTTTTACCATGGGGTATAAAAAAAAAAAAGGAAACACAGCAATGAGGTTTAAGAATGCTCCCTTGAAACACAAAAGGATCTTGTGTTGTACTTGTATTCTTGATTATTAACAGATTAGTAGTTTTTTGTCATTTATTTTTCCCATTGACTGGTGAAGGGAAGCGTTTTTATGTCAACTACTTGTGACACCTCTGCAACAGCAATGAGATCCAACATGGCGACAAACCCGGGAGGTCAGGCAGTCAGACGCTTTGCCGACAAGCCAAGCACAAGTGGAAGCTGAACACTAAAACTCCTCATTAAACAGGAAAATCGTGTGCGCACAATTGTTATTTTGGGTAAACCGAAGCTGGAGCAGGAAGACAGCATGTGATCGGCAATCCTCCAGGAAGTGCACAGGGGTCTGAAACCAGTTTTGACATTGTGGCTAAATGGTGTAATTACGACGACACACATCAGCCCAAAAAGGAATCTCTCCCATAAATTTACATAGTGAACAAAGCAAATGTAAAACTGTAGACACATTTTTCTGAGCTTCACAAACACAGAAAAATGATTTATTTCACTACCAGAATTCCATCTGGAGAGTCTAGAAGTGCCTCACAATCATATTATTTTATCCCCATTCAAGTTAGTGGAGGGCCAAACCAGAAGTTAGTCCTTCAGCTGTTGGACGTCACCAGTGCACAAGCTCTATTGGCCGCACAATGTGGAAATTAATGGGAAGATCACTGATCGTGACCAGTAATGGATGGGATCTTGCCTCTGTTGCTGCTGTTGCTTATACATTCATGGTGAACCCTGATAAACAGGCACTAATCATTTTAATAAAGTTCATCATTGTTTCCTGTTGTCCTAAACAAGTTTTACTATATTACATGTGGGAATGGTGGCCAAAGCTATGTGAATAAGAACCAAGTTGTGCGAAATTTTAATTTCTCAGTAAGCTTACATGCATGCTACATGTGCCTCACCTTCGGTCGGGCAGAATGGGAACCCTCCAGCCTTTGATGAAGCTCAGATTGTTGTCAGAAAGCTCCACCTGCAGGGGGAGTTTGGGGACCCAGACGGTCAGCTCCAGCGGTGCGCTCAGGTGCTCGTAGCTGAAGATGACCCTTGCGTTCATGGATCCCCGCGTCTCCTTCCCATTGACAAACACGTAGTCGCAATTCATGGACACCTAGGAGAGATCAGGGTCAGAAGTCAGACCATCTATATGGTAATGGTCACATCGGCGGCAGACGAGCTAAGTGATTTGTGATGATATACAGCACAGTGTGGATGCAGCTGTCAGTATCACAATTCATCACAGAGCATCTCAAGGTTGACACTTTCAGCAGGGCGAATATACAGCAGGGATCTCTTAGGTACGTGAATGTGATGTAGAAGTTCAGGGAACATAAACCAGCTCTGCCAACACTTTCATATTGTCTTAAGGAATCAGTTCAACTAGTTTTAAAACCTTAGCTTCTCTTTCAGGATATATCAAATCAAATATCATGGCCACATGTTGAGAGCATCTAGCGTCTGTATCGTGACATAGGACAGACAGGACGCACGTGATGTTTGGATGAATTTGATTAAACTGAAAAGTGGGCTTGTCAAACAGAAACAGCAAGTAATGAAACTTAGCTGCTAAAAGCTGAAGATGTCATGATAATATTGTTACAACTGGATGGATCAAGCCCAACATAAGCACACACAGAAATTGAAAGAAGAAATTTTTTGTCATATGTAAGTTCACAATGTGATCCATAACGTGATCTTAAAGGGTTAAAGAAAACCACAGCTTCATCATTACATCTTGACAACCTACCCACTGACAGTACCAGAACTGTCTAATGATTACATCCCACTAGGAACAAGTGAGAAAAAACTGCATATTATGTTTTTAATTTGCGCTAAACAACTCTTAAAAATAGCCTGCGTGTTAGTATTTAGCCCACGGTCGACAAGGGCTCCAGAGTCGGCAAGTTTTCATTCCACCCGCAGACTCTGCAGCCTTGGTGGCACAGTGCTGAGTTCCACTGCTGTAAACAATACTTACTGGCTGTAGGCTATTCTCTAATCTAATTTGCATCTTTTATGCAGTCAAATTAGTGCTTCTAAGTAAGCCAGTGTTTGTTAAGCATGTACAGTGTGTATTAGGCATGCAAACCACGTCCTAACCCCACAACCTCTCCTGCCCATTCTCAGCGTAATGATCTATGAACAATTATACGGCACATAATATGCCAACCAAAGCTTTTAGGCAAACACATAACTCATCTCGTATGACGGCTGACAGCAGCATGTGACATTTCCCATGAACTTTAGTTCATAACACCTACATGGCACATTAATAAATATATTCACACATTTCACCTTTCGCGGGACATTCGTGTAATGTGATATAGTTTGTGACACAGTAATGACACTGAGAATGAATTCAATATATGGAAATTTCTAAATTTAAGTCTGAGCAAATGCCATTTTTAACTTAAAGTCATTCTTTAGCTTTCCCATCTTGTCAAAAAGCTCCAGCTCAATTTGAATTATCATAAATACTTGTCCCCCTCTAACGCTAAATTATTAACTGCAATGGATCTGGAGGGCTTTGCTTTTGGGCTCCCATCGAAGATTTATCTAGTGGTGGGAGGTAGCTGGCATTGTAATCAGAGGATCTAATCTCCCGCAAATGGAGGTCGAGCTGGCCAGTCTTCTCGGGGCTGGGGATTCATCATAACTGGGAGGAGGTCTGGGTAATATAATTCCCCCTGCATGCAGACAGGCCAGAGTAGGGGGAGGGGTGGGTGGTGGAAGGACTTCTTAGGATGACAGTCTTTCCCTCTGGTTCAGTTAATGCAATTTTGCAGGGTTTGACCTTATGGGCTACCACAGTATCCAGCTTTTGTGTGTTATTGCGCTGTCTGCTAGAGCAGTCTTATCTGTATGAAGCGAATTACAAAAGAAAGAAAAAGAAGTAACTCAACACGATGACCCCGGGCCACCTTGATTAATCACAGCGCGGTTTGCTGTATAAGAGTGAGTCTGCCTGTCATGTACTCCCTTCTGAAGCCACACTCGCATGCACATATGCACCCACTGAAAACGAGCCCTATAGCTGCAGTGCCGCTTCGGCTCCCGCGGCTATTGCTGCTGATAAACTTGGCCGGCTAATTGCGAGTCAAAAGCTGTTAGCAACTGTGGGTATCAGTGGCCCTGTGGGGGCTTGCTGAGGAGGGCTTTCACACACTGAGCCGCCACATGCCGACACACTGCTGCTAATGCGCTGTGGCATCTTCCATGGTGCCAGCAGATTGCCTGGGTGGAGACAGATCATCAGGACAAGTGCAAGTGCTGCCTGCTTTTTGGTCGTGCACCAGTCACATGATGCAGAGTGAAGGACTTGCTGGGTTAATAAAGGTGAAAACACCTCAGGACCTTTCACACATCTATTCCATAACATTAACTGAAATGATTTATCAAACGGTTCCAGTAAAGGCTGCAGCATCTGCCCTTCAAGCACACAATGTCCTAATGGCTTTTTATTATGATGGGACCACTCACACAGCACAACTAATACGGCAAATTCGCCGTTCATCCACATTCTGAGCCAATAGTTGAACACATTTGTTTACTTAATCCAGTGTGGAACTTGAGTCATAATGTTATTCCATCCCGCGCAGTCAGACAGCCAAAACAAATTTACTGCCATTACATCATTGGCTCATTATTTACACATGACCCCTCAAAGTGGTACTTCAGTAATTTAGTATTGAACCTCCACAAATCTGGGGGCCTTACAAGAGACAGAAATAAAAAAAATGGTCAAAATAAATGCAGCAGAGGTAGAGATATCAAGATCTAAAACCACTGGATCCTGCATTTCCCATAATGCAGCTGCACAGTGTATTCCATTCAACTGCTAGACCCCTCCTGCCCAGTACCCACATCTTTCCAGGTCCAGGCCACCAGTGTGTGGCACAGACTGTGTGTTGACCTTTATTTATGTTTTTTGGCCTCTTGGGGACAGCAGAAGCAAGTTTGCTGTGAACACATCATCACATTTTACATTTAAATGGCAAACATCCAACACTTGAAGTGCAACTTAATCATTCTTTTGGAGTCATGTTTCTGGCCACCTGGTGAATTTAAGTCCAATATTCACTCTTTCAGCTACAGAGACATGTTTACTGATTATGACAGAGGAAAATCAGGTTGTAATTCATAATTCAGAATTTCATTAATAAACCAGTATTGTGTCTGAATAAAATAAGCAGAAACTCAACAAGGAATCATTAATGTGAGCAAGAATGTGTCACTGCAATGACACCTTCACTATCTCATGTCCCATTTTGATGTTTTCTCTGGCTATGTGGACGGGTTTTATCTACTGGAAGTGGAAGATGGACACCTGCAAACGCTCGTGACAGCACAATATATATATTTTTTAATTTATAGTGTGGTGGGCATTTTGCTTTTATTTGACAGCAGGAAAGGTCACAGAGAGAAAGGGGCAACATGCAACATACTGGACTGTATGTCACAGATGTACCAGCCACCTGGTCAACCTAAAGCTAAAGTGAAAAGACAAAAATACATAAAACCAGATGCAGAAAAATGGTGCAAAATATTTTTCACGTTGGAGGAGCAATTATCCCAGAGGGGGTCAGAAATGAACGCTCAGCTGGGCTGCTTGAAACCAACTTTGTTCCAGAGTTGTTCCTATAATGTGATTTCCTCCAAGTCTATCAAGCAGGCTACAGGACGTCAAGTGATTTTCCAACCCACGTTTCAATGTCAGCGACACTCGTGGCAAAGAATAAATAACCGCAGGAGAAAAATGAAGCCATCTCGATGACAATCCATGACATGTGTCTCTAAACAGAAAGCGCAATTATCTCGGATTTTCAAATTGAAATATTCACTAAAGTAATTGCCACAACATTAAGCCAAATAGTCTTTCCAGTTAGGCATAACATATGTATTAAATGAACACTGAATGACAGCTGACATATAGCTAGCATTACTGCGCTTGTGTCTTGGAGCTGTTGTGAAGCATTTCTTCATGTGATGGATGCGTGCTGCCTTCAAGAGAAGTGTGACCAGTGAGTTCATTTAGCCCTGTTAGCTAAATGAGCCAACCCCCATTAGCCTGTTTGTAGGATTAATGATGCTGAGTGTGAGGATGATCTGTTGTTCTGGAAAGCTGGAACTTTGGAGCCTCTCGTCTCTTGGAAACACTTTGGAATTCTCTCTCTCTCTGTATATATATCTATCTATCTATATATATATATAGATAGATATATATAAATTCTGGACATGCCTAAAGCATACAGCCTATTTGGATGACATAAAACACTCAGGGATGAGGGATGTTTTCAGCATTGACCTGAGTGCTTGTTGTGGGTCCAGATGCTATTGATTCTTACCTTCTTCAGAATCTATCACGGTTGCTACAAGAATTTTACTGTATGAAACAAATCATTCATTACTTGACTTAAGCTTTATCAGTGTTTCAACATATACCTTGCTGTCTCTACTTCCTGGTGAAATGCATGCTGGTTTTGACACGTGCATGTTGTGTTGGTGGTGGTGTGGAGGGTAAAGGTGGGAGGACTGGCTGAGGACACAGCAGGGTGTTTGTGCCAGTTCACATTTGCATATTTTTTTTTATAAATTTAAAAAAAGTGTTTCTGTGTACTTTTAAAATTCAGTTGAATAGAGGTGGAGGTAGAGATCTAAAAGACAGACAACTGCACAGAAAATTAATGCAAAACTAGCTTATAGGGTAAAAAACATTTGAACACCTGAACCTTACACCCTTATGAATCATACTATAGGCCTGAATATGCTGCTCTAAATATGCTGCTCTTGTAGGAATGTTTTCCAGAAGAAGTTGTATCCTGGCTGCAGGGATTTGCTCCCATCCAGCTACAACAGCATCAGTGAGGTCCCACACTGATGTTGGGTGATAAGGCCTGGCTTGCAGTCAATGTTCCAGTTTATCCAAAAGGCTTTGAAGGCGGTTGAGATCAGGCGCCGACCAGCTGAGTTCGTCATTCGAGCGATGAGCTGCGGGGATGTTTAAGCCAAACTGTCCCTGGCCTTATTAGCTAATTTCTCAACTTTCAGAAGCTCACATTTGGAGCTGAGCTAAAGGTGTGTCACACTCACATGCAAGTGTGGCAATGAAGAAGGAGCCTTCAGTCAGGTTACAGTGTGTGTGCCGGATGACCACAGGCGTGAGATGTGATGTGCAGACACAAGGCCTTATCTCTGTCTTCAGATGGGTTATGTGAGTCACAGTGCCAGGGGAGAGGATGATCAGTCGGGGCGTGGGGGTTGGTCTGTGTTGCTTATGATGGCCAGCAAGTTCACCCCAACCGTCTGATGCACTCACAGCCTCCTTTTTATCATTTCACACCTTGTACAACTGTGGTGCCTTAATAATTTTGCCTGCACATCCACACACACAGAGCTACAACTGTGCACACACAGGATTGGCTTATCTCCTATACGCTCTTGATGCACACTGCAGCTTAGTTATTTCCCAAGAAAAAAGAACTAAAGAAAATAAAAGTTTCAGTAAAGAAAAATGACAGCCTCTCACCTATTTTTACTCTCAAAGTTGGGGAAAAAAAAAAACACGACCGCCTGTGGGTTTGCAAACATCTAAATGAGAAGAATGCTGAGCTGAAAATAAAGCTTTATTCAGGGAAGAAGTCCTGAAAATAACTTTAGTTTAAATGCAGTTAGAGTTGTAGCCACAAGTCACGAGGCCGGCAGGAGATGTGAAAAGGCACTGGAAAGCTTTGTGGTGTGTGTGTGTTTTTTGGACCACTCACCTGCAGTCCTCAGGTGAACAAACACAACCGCCATAACTAAAACAAGATGATCTGATCAGAATAGATTTGCACGACAGTAATGTGTGAGATGTCATAAAAAAGTAACCCAAACAGTAAGCCGGAAGTAATGGAGTGTTCCTCCTTCGCCGGACTCTTTTTATTTCTGTATTCTAGGGGACGTTTTATTGAACTGTCATGACTTGTGTATTTCCTGGGCCTGAAGGGCTCATTTTAAATTAGCCTCGAACGTTCAATGGCAGGAGCACTGAAGCAAGCCCACTCAATATCACACAGCCCAGTGCCTTGTCTTTAATGGATAATGAAAAATGATAAACGACGTGCCGAGGAGAGGCGTCCCAATGCAACACCTGTTCTTTCCTATTGACAGTACAGTACAACTGGAAACGCCATCCCGCCTCAGAGAAACACGTCTACACAGGAAACTCACGCATCTGAACCCTGCTACGAGTTAAATTCACAGTTTAATTTGTTCTTTCTCACATATCAGAATCGCATTGCAGTGAACATCTGGGTTAGTCCTGTATATCAGAGTGAAAATATATTGGACAGATACTGGTCTTTTAATAAGAGCAGACACTATCCAGTCCCAAACGATATGAGCGAAGTCGGTATCTGACAGGGCTTTATGGTTTCCTGGTCTCAGTCTGTAAAATTGACAATCAAACTTGCCTCACCTGACCTTGAGGTGCTGCTGAACCACCCAAGAGGATTTCATTACTTTGACTTCATGTGAAAGTTTTATTATTCAATGAACAAAAGGCTCCTTGATACAGACTGAATTTAGTGTTCTTCAGAGATAAGAAATTAACGTGGTCAGATTTAAAGATTTCTGTTACTGGGACGACTCACAAGCCTGACAAATCAAAGTTTATCAACCTGTGAGTCACGTCTGGTCCCTGGTGGCGGTTTTCCACTGAGTGCCGTTTGTTCTGTATGCACAATAACGTCGTACTATTAGCATTACTTGTATATACACCTGCTATATATATCGTTATACTATATTTTGTACTTATACCTGCATTGTCTTCTGTAATTGGTGTACATGTACATACTGACTGAGTGTTGAAGAAATGAGACAGAGTATAAAATGGCTCAGGGAAACCAGGTTGTGACCAATGGACCGACTCACTGGTTGAATAAATCTTTAGTTTAGTTTTGAACCATCTGGAGGAGTTCTGACAGACAGGGTGACAAATTTGGACATCTGGCCGCTGGCAGAACTTATTTCTTCACAAAATACATGCTGGGACGGTTAGCGTCCCCCTCCTGGTAATTAGAAAGTGGATGTAAGGCAGCAGAAACAAAGCACAATCAACATCCTCATTCATCATGCTGCCATTTCCAGCCTTTTGTGCAACAAACACTGTTGTCAGAGAAATGGATGAAAACTTCTTTAGAAATATGAGGCACACCTTTTAGAAATCTTACGTACTTTGCACAAAGAATGAAGAATGAAGAACAAAAGGTAACATGGGCTCAAAGTAAAACTCACTGCAAGTGTTTTTAACTTAAATTTGAAGTTTTTGTTTCATCCTTGAAATCCTTTTGTGCATGAAGTGAAACACATTTTCACTTTGGGTTTCATCACGTGTCCTTCATGTGATCAGGAGGATTTTGTCGTTCATAAAATGCCTCAAACCAAGCTGCTGTTTGCGATGTGGATTCCAGCGGGTGCTTTCATTCGAGTACTTTATTCAGTGCTAACTTGTCAGCTTGTTGTGCAGATTTTTTTTATCCCCACATTTATTGTGCAAACCCTTCATTATACTTCTTTTTCTAAGTGGTTCCTTTATTGTTGTAACCAATTTTAAATACTGCCTCTTGAGGAGAAGTTATTATGTAGTGTTATTAGAGCTTCTATGAGAGCAGGTTTAAAGCAGTATTACCGCTACTTACTCCATTTAAAGTCACATGTCCCCTTACACCATCACTTTTAACATGATCAGCAGTGCAACTGGCACCGCCGACACCCCAGTGTACTGTCTATACAATTATGCAATCTGCCTATAGCACAATCTATTAAGATCATAATTGACTGGAGGAAATAATAACAGCATAATCACAGCCTCTAATGTGCTCTGCCAGTTGTTGTGATCCCACTTTAATTTATTTAATCAACAGACAAGGTTTGATATTGTACTCTCAGCTTGGATTCCCTGTGAGCGCGAGCTGTGATTGTTCCCCGCGTCCTGGGACACCCGTGTTACATCTGCCTGCAGCCATCGCGCTTAAGTGAACAACCACAGGTGGCTGACTTTGCACTGCAGCACTTCGGGTGAAGAGAACGCCGTAGGTGCATCAAAGAACGTTTACCGGAGCTTTTGCGGCTCCTCGGTAACCATATTGGCTTATCTATAGAGTTTTATGAACATCCATTGCTTTTATGTGAGGCATAAACCAAGAATCAAATCACGAGTACATACAGAGCAACCCAAAATGAAGTTTTAATGCTTTCCTGATGTTGTGACTGTGGTGCTGGTCCACTCCCCAGTATTAGTGAAGAGTAAAGGGATTACATTTTCTAAATTGACATCTTCTCCCAGATACAGAGATTGAGGAAATCAGGTTTACTGTACCTTAACAATATCTTCATTGGATGACTTGCACTGCACAAAGGCTGAGACGTCAGTGACTGCTCCATTCATCTCTATGGAGACCATTTTGACGGGAATGGCCACAGTACGTCCTGTCAGAATGGCCGTGTTGATAATCTCCGTGTCCTACAGAGGGAAAAAACAGATATTCATGAGACAGTGTGAGGTAGAGAGTGATTTTCTTTGATATTTCACCAGCATTACTGATGTCCATATTTAAATCCATTACCATCAGGGCTCCTGAGTCTCCCAGGTGATGCTCTCAGTGGTAGAACAGAACTCATTTTAGCGAGACGCCTTTCGTTGCATTTCATCAACTGGCATTTTCATTTAAAGTACTCTGTTCAAGTAACTGAAATGGGGAACTTTGAAGAAAAGTAATAATCTTCACCTTCATCATTTTAAGAAAATGCATGTGGTTTAATGGAGGCGTGCTTGGTAAATCACAGCATCAAGCTTGCATTTCAGGCTTCATAAAAGACATGACATTTACTGTACCAATGGACAGGATCTGATGCAACTACATGGTGCTTTAGCTACTTTAGCTCATAAGTGGAAATGTGACTTGGATGGTCGACAAGATGGGTTTTGTCACAGCAGAAATCTCATTTGGGATGGATGCTCATTTTCAAAGAACATTTCACTTAAGTGCACAACGACTCCACAGTTACGTGGAACAGCAGTTTTGGGTTTATATAAAGAAATACCTGAAACCTCACTTTACCTGCTCCACTGTCAGGCTGCACTGAACATGTGCAGTAAAAACTACATGTGTAGCCGTGTCAAACCCTTCAGCTTTTTGTTACAGTAACAGGTTTGGTCAAGGGTTGCTTTTGTCAGCTGCTACTGAATGATCATAAAAATATTACAGGAATACTACAGACAGCAGTGCGTCCTACCAGAGTATATAGCATATAATATAGTATAGATTTTAAATAGAATATCATAGGTCCAAGACGAAACTGACAGCAGGACGAGACTTGGCGAAGAAAGGCACAATTACCCATCAGCGTGCTGCTTCAGCAACATGGACAGCAGCATGGATTTATCAATATGCCGCACAGTTTAGTTACTGATATTTCAGAGCCAGGGTCCCCTGACCATGGACTTCGTTCAGATGAAGGATCGATGAGTCAGGCAGACTGGACTAACATATTCAGTGAACCCACCCCCCTGTCCCTGCACTCCCCTGCTACGAGGGGATCGAGAGCGTGGGTGGAAGGTTAACAAGGGCAATGCACTGTGGTCATTTTGCTAACCAGAGGTGTTTTCATTAGTGCACCTCCATTCCCATTTTTGTCTCTTTTTCCACTCAGGAAGCTCTCTGATAATTATTATTATTATTTTAGTGTGAATGATTGTTTTTCATGATTGTATTTGAAAAAATAAAGTATAGCATGAGACTGGTTTTAATTAGGCAAAATAATCGCAGAGAAATTTTGTGCTTGTCTGGACCCACACTTTAATGTTCTCCTGTTATGCTTGAGTTCATATTGATCATATTGTTTTCCCTGTTTTTCCATATAGTTTAAAACCTCAGAATATCAAAGGGGATCAAGTGGTGATAAAATCAGCAGCTTGTACGCAATAATAAAAATAATCCTTAAATTCTGACAAACTAGCATGAACAAGGCCAACACTGTTGTCCCATCTGCATTTTTATTTCAATGCACTGGAAGGCAAACAGCCAATTAAAGTACACAGCAGGCCCTGGGCTGAAGTTTGAATCAATTCATTGTTTTTTTGCAGATCATGTAAGCTGCAATAGGGAGTGAGACACTAAGACCACGTAAATTGCCTTAAATCAGAAATCGGATATTTAAATTTCTGCCCAACTCTAATCTTATAGGCTTAATAAGGCTGTACAGCACAACGTATGAGACCTCCACCCCCCTCTCTTGTTTTTCATGGGTTCCCACTCAAATGCAAGTGCTAAAAATGTTTATTCACAGGGGGAATATTATACACAGACTCAGCTGTGAAGATTGTTGAGGCGTATTCTGTGTGTGTAGCCTCAAGCACATAACAAAGGCAGTCGGTGCTGAAGGGTCCTTAGGCAAAACACTGAACTTCAACTCTGAAAGTAACACTGAGGTGCAGCGATGTAGAGAGGAGCTAAAGGTACAGTCAGAAGCCTTTTCATTTACTTTACCAGGTAAGTCACCCAGAGGTCACCTCACGGAGACATTGAGCGAATACAACAGAAACACGCGTGTGAAGTAAAATTTATATCAACATAGCTGGTAATAACAGAGGCAATTACCAGCAGCGTCATTCACCAGGGACTTCACAATTGTTATTAATGCAGCTGGAGATGCCAACGTGTTTAATTTCGGCTCCTTCCACAGGCTTTTCCAAATGGCTGGAGCGGAAAACATTAAAGCTTTCTGTCCCAACTGAGCAGAGCATCTTGCGATATGAGATGGTGGCTGAAAATAGCTCAGTATGACACTCACAAATTTTCAGCAATTGGTGGAAGATCGCTGAGTCGCGTCCTTGATGCCAGTCACATGACCTCTAATCTGCGTCAGTGTTTACTTGCGATAATTCAGCAAAATGAGTTCAGCAGGTTTTGTCAGGCAGAGCGGCTCTTCGTTGGGTTTAGGAAACACGGCCAATTCATGGGAAGCAAAGCACAGCAGACCTGCATGGATAAGTGACTGGACTCTGGAGTGAAATCCTAATTGAAAGACATCATCCCTAAACTCTCTTTGCTGTTTGCTGTTTTGGCATCTGCTAAGTATTAAACTACACAAGACACTTTACAATTACATGTGTGCTGCTCTGGGAGCACTAATTATGCTTACCTGAATTCAGCTTGGAACAAAAATCAGTCATCTCTGCACAGAGCTATGATTTCGCTTAATTGCTATATTTTGTGTGAAGCAACAAAACAGTTATCAGATACTCCGCTCAGTGATAATACAAGAATGTTGTAATTCCAGTATCACGCTGAACTGAACTGGTTTATTTTGGCTGATTTAATATATTTTCTTTTCATTTCTTTTAATTTTCTCAAATCAAACCTCAAAGTGGATCCAACGGAGATTATGTCTAAGATGCACAACAGGAAAGTATTCATAGTAAGATTCAAACTCAGATCTTGCTTGATTGAATATCTGGTCTTTTTTCATAAGTTATGAGTGAATTCAATGCAGTATCGCTGCAGTTTGAAACACTGACAAAGTTTAACCTGTAGGATTCTTGTAGATGGGAACAAATTTTCCATTATTTTGAGGAAAATGTGCATCCGTGAACATAAATCCTACATATTTTTATTAGCATATAACCAAAATCTCCTTAACCAAAGTGAAACCTATAGAGTAAATTTTGTGATCATTTCACAACTTAAAATATCTTTTCCTAACCTTAACCAAAGTGATTTTGTTGACAAAAGCTAAACTCAGACAGGAAGCCAGTCCTGCATGGGAGCTGGTGCGACTAAAACTCCAGCATGTTTTCTTTAAATGTGGGGTTTCATTCAGTCAAAGAAACGTGAAATTGAAAATACACGTCCATGACCACAAGTCCAAAACATAATATTTTATGAATATTTCACAAACATATTATATGAAATAAAATTCAACCAGAAATTGAATCACTCTGTTTGTTGACTTTTACGTTGTTTGTCTAACACCACAGTGTGTGAGTTTGTGTAGTTAAAGTCCCTTCACTAGTTCACAGTCAGTCAGACCAACAAACGATTCTGTTCTGCCTAAGACGTGTTAACAGGTTGCAGATGGTAACCTGCTTGTCGTCACATTAAATGTAATCCATTACTGTGGAGCTTTGTTGGAGTTGCCCTCGGGGTCTTGCTTTAACGAGCACTGAGGGGAGGTTACTTAGCATGCGACACTGAAATGCTCAGTTCCACCTCTACCATCTACCGCCTGCTTTTCAATAATGTACGCCATACATTCTGCCAGTTGTGTATCTTTCCGAATGTGCAAATACATACACGTAACGATGTAATGCGTGACTTCAAGCTGTGTGATTTGTGCGACGCAAAACATCATTTTTTATTAAACATCTGGTAGCTGCTGTGGCACAGAGCAGCTAATGGAGTTGGGAATCTGGCAGAACCGCTGTGGCCTCGTTGTCTGCATCATCCTTCCTGATTTCTTGCTGCTTCAGCTCTCCTCTCTCTAAGTAATAAGAAAGTCCTGTGAAACAGGGCTGCAGTGGCTTTGTGTTAATAGTGGCCTAAACTGTGTAATAAGCCTCAGGGTTGATTTAACCTTACCATTCTGGAATTGTTTCTCCTTTCACGTTGTAAATTCACCCGTAATTTCACCCTTCCCTTCCTCCCTCCTCCTCTTATCTGCAGTAGGTCAGCCGGAGTTGGCACACAATCTGTGGTCTGCCAACCATAAAAACTCTTGTTGTCTTCTTTCCCTTCTTTACTTTTCTCAGCTCCTTCTCTCTCCTTCCTCTCACGTTCCTCGGCCAAATGTTACTCCACCTTAGGCCACACACAAAATGCATCGTGTTTGTATTTCGGACGGACAGAACCACCTCCCACTTCTTAAAATCAGCAGTTTCTGAAAGTGCTGACCTGTTCTACAAGCTGTCAGTAGGTGTATGGCACCAGCTGAAAAGTGCTTGCCTCTGCCTCTGGCCTTAAAATGACAGTTATTCTACGGCAACTCGAAGGTCTAACTGCGATGAAAGTCTTAAGTTCCACTAGTACGATACTTTTTTCTTGGCTGTTGAGTCCTCTGACCTGATTCTGTATTAAATGCTTTAGTTTCTTGATCTGAGCAGCACAGACTCAGTGCCCATACAGAAAGCCCTTCAGACACATTGGGTGATTTAATGAATACACAGCGGCCGTGTTCCCTGCGCTAATTGCAGTACATTCTAGTGTTACACATAAAAACGTTGCTTTTGTGCTTCAGCGCTGTGTTGTGCTCTCGAGAAGAGATAAGCAGGGTCGAATCCATGCTGAAAATGTTCCCATCCACGGCAATCATTACTGTTCTTTCATTTAACAATCAATCATTATTCATTATTCACTTCACACTAAGGCAGCCTTGTGGGCTGTTCAGAGCACAGTATAAAGGAGATAAATACACTATTTAGACAAAAGTAACCAGACACACGTCTTCATGGGCCTGTTTATCAGGGTTTGGGCTCGGTCCCCTGACTACCACTGAAAGGAAAACTTAATGCTTCAGCATACCAAGACATTTTGGACAATGCTATGCTTCCAACTTTGTGCCAACAGTTTGTTGAAGGCCCTTTTCTATTCCAGCATGACTGTGCCCCAGTGCACAAAGCAAAGCTCCATAAAGACATGGTTGGATGAGTTTGGTGTGGAAGAACTTGACTGGCCCACACAGAGCCCTGACCTCAACCCCATCCAACACCTTTGGGATGAACTGGAACGGAGATTGTGAGCCAGGCCTTTTGGTCCAACATCAGTGTGTGACCTCACAAATGCTCTACTGCATGAATGGGCACAAATTCCCACAGAAACACTCCAACATGTTGTGGAAAGCCTTCACAGAAGAGTGGAAGCTGTTAGAGCTGCAAATGGGGAGATCGACTCCATACTAATGTCTGTGTATTTTGAATGTGGTGTCATTAAAGTCCCTGTTGGTGTAATGGTAAGGTGTCCCAATACTTTTGTGTATTTAGTGTATTTTGAAAGATAGTTATTAGCAGTAATGTCACGTGTCAGATGATAATCAAAAAGGCAAACACAACCAATATGAACAAAAATTAATCGTATCTTCAGAAGAAGTCATTAATTCATGTCATTTTTCCCCGGTTGATCTTAGCTTACATCAACCTGACACAACTCAGCATGATTAGAAATTATAATCTAATCTTACTATTGTGTTTAGAGCTGAACTTCAGACGGTCACTGAATTAACTTCCTGGCTGTACAACAGACAGCCTTGCCACAGCACACCACCCAATTAAGCCTCTCAGCAGAATGTCGTGGTGATAAAGTTGGTCCGTTCTGTTTGCGCTAATAAGAGCACCTGTTATCAGCTCATCAATCATGCATCAGGGGTGGTACAATTGTTTAACGGTGTCACTTCTCCTGGGGGAGGCGTCCACTTTTTGTTTTGATATAATTTACAATCCAATTAGCCACCACAACCGAAAAGATGGATTAAACCTCATCTTTCAGGAGGACCGCAGGTGCCCGCAGGACTCCCTCAGATTTGAAAATCAATAAATGTTGCCTGATGAGTAAAGTTTTTGGGGTCATTTTGACTCAGAATTCCTCTCTTTTTCACAGGATGCCAGCATCCCTTCTGCTGGGCCTCGTGACAACACAGACGGTAATGAGCAGATTGATCCGAAATCTGGTTTTCAAGTGAAGTGTGACTATTTATATCAATGATTCTTGATGGATTAATTGGAAGGAATTTCCAGGGTGTGAAAAGTCTGACTCGTCTTAGTCTTAGTGTATTTTTGATCATTTTCCTTTCCTTTAATTTCGAAACAAATGTAGCTAGGAAGACTTATGTCCTTTCAGTTCCCTGAAGGTGACGACAGGCCCGTTTTACTATTTCGTCTGGTATTAACATGAGTCCTGTGCTTAGAGACTGCAGCTACAAAGCATTAAAATCATACAGCAACATAAGCACTGACTCACTACCAGATCATACAGAGGGCAAAAGGTGGCAGGCAGCTATGGAAAAAGTAGAAATAATTCCTAACATCCTGTTTTTTACGAGTCACACAGGCAGAACTCTAATTTTGCAAGCAGCTAAATACATCTGGGTACAAGATGCACGAGAATCCCAATTATCAAGGGGATCGGGTTATGAAGTGAACCTTATGTTACAGCAGATGTGCAGTACACAAAGTCGTAACTGCAGCTCGAGTGTACTTAATGGAGCTTTAGGTGAGGAACGGCTGTCATTATGCAAATACAGAACAGATAACCCAGACTTATTATTAAACTGTCAAAAGCACAGAGCCCTTCAGATTTTTGTTATACTCAGAAATAGATGTACATTTATTTTTTGACTGTTATTAAATTCTTGAAGAGTCTAAGAGCTTCAGCGCTGACCTTTGCACACCATAAACACTGCAACGTGCCGTCTCCTCATTCAGCGACTGTCGGACATCTACTTCTACACGCCACCTGCATCCACTCTTCTATATTATTCACCATACACAGTAAATTTTAATGAGCAAATACCACGTGGGCTTGGACCTTTTCCGCTAGTGTCACTTGAATGACTGAAAGAAGCACAGCCGCGAGAGGGGAAGCAGGTAGGCGAGGCATAGCCGGAGGTACTCGGCACCTCTGGCTTGATTAATTCCCCTTTGTTCCCATAATCTGTTTACTACCCTCGCTAATTGCCACCTTTCACGAGACAAGGAAAAGAGCCTCGATTAAAAGAGCAGTAGACACTTAAGTGCTCTGGGATTGGTTGACTTTCTTAAGAATCAGCAAGCCACTGCAGCGAGTGCAGATTAGACTTATCTGAAATCCCGTTATTTAAACCTACTAAATCAGCCACACATAAACTTTTATGTGGCTCTGCTCGTCCCGTGCAGCCATAGAATACGATTAGTGCTTTGGTTTTTGGTTTTTGCACTTTACACTTTTTTTTGCACCTTCACACTAATTTGTTTACGTGTGTTTGCACTCGTTCCTACGTTGTGCTGCAAAACTTTTCCCCCGGGATGAATAAAGGAGTATCTCATCTTATCTGATCACGAGGAAATATGAGATCAGACCTACATTCTGGTAGCTCATTGATCATCTTTCTTACATTTTCAAAGCCCAAGTCAAAAATGTAGAGGGGGATTTTTTTTAAGACCATAGTTTCAATTCTGGTGCTTTGGTTTATTCAACAAAGTGATCAAAGACCAGAATAACAACTTTAAATAATGATAATTATTTATTTGTCATTTATTTGAGCTGAATAAAGATCAGATTCTACTCACCATGGCCAGAGGGATGATGGCCTGAATATCCCGCTGCACTACCGTCAGCTCCGTCACAACCTTCTCTGAATCTGGAGGTGGGCTCTGCCCCTTGTAGTCAATGTTCCAGTTGATCCTTCTGGTCACCGAGAGGCTGGTGAAGTTCTCCATCTCGAAATCCAACTGCATCACCTCAACGTTACCCAACACGTCGCTGCAAGGGCATTAAATAAACAGATGTGACGTTAAAAAAGGCAAATTGTTAGTTACAGCAATGATGTGTCTAAGTATTTGTTCTTTATTCAGAATGATCCTACATCTACATATTGTCTTATATGAAATACAAACATAAAGAGGGCGTACATATGCGGAGCACGGCTCTGTTATCTTGTACTCAATGTAATCTTAGCATAGCTGGTTGACGAAGATCGATCACGGCTTGGATCAATGAATCAGTATCCAACAAACTGTGCAGAGAACATTTCAGAATAAAAGCCAGTATCTGCAGCAGCTATTGGCTTCCTGTGGAGTGTAATCGATGTCCTGCATTTAGCAAAGCTCTCATAAGTTGTCAGACACTTTCGGCGATGAAAAGGCCCCATTATAACGTTTCCCTCAGTCAACAGTCACACAGCTCCTTCACTCTGATTGGTGGATCGCAGACTTCCTGACAGAAACAAGGCAGTTAAAGATCTCAAAGGTCACAGCGAGATGTTTACAACCCGAAGCTTCACGACTGCACGACCGACTTCCCTTCTGAAAGGTTACTCATATGAATGTCACTGTTTGAAAGCAAAAGCAACCATAAAGATATTCAGTGTTTGATGGCAACACAAAAGCTGTAAAGAGACAATCCACCAGTGCTATTAGCGGCTTGGTTACAGAATTTTGTTTCCATTCACACCTTTCTTGATTAAACAGAGTGAAGGTGAAGACACTGAAACTCTGCTAACGCGTATTAGAATATAAATCATTCTTTCAAGATGCAATTTAATCCTTTAGAGCCGTAATCCCTTTATAAACTTCCTTTGGTCTGGTCACAAAATACAAAATGTTCCTTCTGTAAAACTAAAGGGATTAGTAAGCACTCGGATTGAGTCCTACTTCACTCTAACTAATGATGCATCCATGTGCCAAGCTAATCTGTCTCCTCATCTCATTTTGCACAGCTGAGAACAAAACTGCAAACAAAACAAAAGGTCTGTCTGACATGAACCTCCCTGCGTTTTACTGCTGCTGGTGGTTGGCGTTTCATTTTCAAGCCTTGGACAGATCCAGCGGAGCAAAATAATCTACCTCAGAACAACATGATTTTCTCCACTCTGTCTCCAAACAAATGTGTTCTTGTACAGTGAAAAACAAAATGATTCCAACTCACATCCACTTACAAGGCTTCATTTTTTTGGCTTGTGATTGAAAGCGCCAGAAGAAGCTAGCAAGTGGGCTTTGAGACAAGATTGTTTTGTCGTTCCATTTGGTTTATATTCGCTGTCAATGTATTTAATTTGCATTACTACAACAGGAGCAAGCTAGTTTGTTTTTGAACCGACCGTTGCTGTCTGGGCACAGTGTGCAGCAAACTTTCTTTGCTGATTCTCAGATGGTCGACTACTTTGTTAAAATATTTTGCCTGGAAATAAATGCAATTTCAGGGCTTTATTCTTCTCTTTCCTGTGTAATAATTGATTGTCCTTGTGTCAGTTCCACTTTTAATTCAGGTTATGGTGACATTTGAGAAAAGCACTTGTTTAAAGTTAAGGGAAGATGGTGATTTCAGTTAAATAATGAAAAAGTCAACAGTGACTCTGATTGCATTAAATGAAATAATCAGTGACTGTCTCTGAATAAAAAACAGCGTGCAGCTCTTGTCAATAAACAATCACTGCTCCTTAATCTCGCCATTCAGCGTCCTTCTTCTACCTTAAGGCCTTAGTGTTGAACTTGTGCAAAGAAGATTGAAAATCAGCTTCTGCCTTTCACTTTCAAATAACCGTAATTCCAGTGGCTGCAGATTTGCTTTTGACCAATCAATAGCTTTTTTTTTTGGTGACCTGATTGTTCTGCTGGCTGTGCACGACAAATATCTGAGCATTCCCTCTTCTGCTTCTCCCGGCATCGTAAACATACCAAAGACTCCAGCTGGGATCTCCATTTTACTATCGCAATCATGCCTGTGATGTGGAAGTGATAACGGCCCTCCTGTTATGAAAATCCTGCTTGTTGGGCTTGTAATCCTCAGGTTCAACAAGCCGAACACGAAACTGTCTCACTGGTGGTGAAGGGGCAAATTAAATCTCTCTCCACCCGTGACGAGAAGCATCCCTGCTCAAACCTCACACCTTTAGCTGAGAGTGAAGCGCTCGCTCGCTGCCTGCCCTTCACAAAAGCACAGAGCCGTCCCGCCATTCAGCCTGAGAGCCTTTTAATGAAAGCTCGATCAAACTCTCTGTGTGAGCCTCCGCCCACAAAAGGTTCCTCTCAGGAACACCTTGATGAGATCTCAGCCCATTTGTCTCGACTTCACTCACAGAAAACAAACACCCCTGTCTGTACGTGACACGCGAAAGCCGTCATCAGTGAGGACACGTACGAGCGACCAACGCAGAGTCGACTGGCGCCACGCCAGAGGGGAGGAAAAGTGATGCTCACGCACAATGAACTGATTTGGATTCTTTGTTTATCAGGAGTAGACTGCGAACAAAACAGACATTTCTGCTTCATATTCCGTTCAATGAGCTACTCCTGACATTTTTGGCATGATTTTTGAGTTCTGGTTCCAAAAGAGCAGATTTTAGGAAATATCACATCGCTGTCTGTCTGCACATGCCCTTATCAGAATCCGTATTGATTCCATTCTTTAGGCTTCTGTCTCTTTACATCATCTGTATATGCACTGTGACTGCACAGCACTGCAATGCAAGTTTCACATTTCCCATTTGGGTCCACGTGCTGCCACTGAATACATCATTATGTAACTGGATGACAGATTGAGATGACCAAAGAAGGCCAAAATACATGACAGTTTTTACTCTAATTGGTGAGTGTTTTTCTAGCCACTGCTCTGGTATCTGCTCCGTTATGTCTTATTACATTTCCCTTAGGACATCACAACCAAATAATAGGGTGACCTTTTCGTCAAAATACTAAATTATGTATGTGTTAGCTAATTAATGTCACTTGAGTGTAGTTCCTAAGGCTGAAGGGGGGGGAAAGGTATAAGGAAGGAAATTTATAGGGCGAGCATCTAAATCTTCAATCGTGACACCATTCAGCTTTGATAGCAACGAAAAGGGAAAAAAAGCAAAAAAAGCTGAACAAACTAAATTTAACATAAATTCATCTAAAAAAAACCCAAAAAACAAAAGCAGTGGGTGGCAAAAACTTGAATTAGAGGTTTCATACCAGAGTGGCAGACAAGGAAGTAAACATGGCTGAAGAAAGTCCTGCCGTGTTTCCATCAAGCTAATGATGTAGCGTCTGTATAGCACAAAGCATACATTTTAAAAGTTGTAGCTCGGGGCTTTTTCAGAGCTCAGGGGGATTTCATTCTTTGATCAGAGGTCTGTTTGAACTGATTAACGGGGAGAGTTCATTGGATCAAAGCACTGCGGGGCAGGCTTCCAACAGCAGAAGAACAGAGATGGTGAACAGAGGCTTCAAAATGGTCCAAGCTGAAGTCTGCTGTAGAATCCACAGATTTTTATTTTGTGAGACTGATCCTTAAACGCAACATTTTTAAAGCAAAGTCATCAGGTGTTTTCAGGAGTTAGCGCTGAAATCTAAAGGATAAGCTCGACAATTTTGTCATATTCGCTTTCTTACCATGAGAGAGATCGACATCAGTTCTGTGCATTAAGTACCGAGCTGAAGTCAGTTAGCCTGACTTAGCATGAAGACTTGAAGCAGAAGCCCAATCGCCAGAATGTTAGCATTTTAAGTTTCTGCAAAGCATGGATAACTCGGTCCATTTCATGTGTATCAACTGAACTTTTCTACAATTATCAAATTACACTCAAATTACAGGGACTGATGCTGTTTGTGACCACTCCAGCTTAAAACAATTTCCAGTCAAAGGTCAGGATAATTTCCAGTCGTATGTGGTTTTTACAGGCCAACAAGCACGTATTGACAGCTTGTGTACACGAGTGGTTTCTCAGTCGTCCATCTCAAGTGCCTGTGATGGAACAGATCTGCTCTTATTTCACTCAACGCCACTGTCCACTTAGGCCACGTATCAGCTCGCATTTTGTATCTACAAGCATAACTACGCTGTGTATTGGGCTCTGAGTGCTGCCAAAACACTCAGTACTGCTCCTGAACGCATCCTGCACAGACACAGTCGGAAGCTGCCGTTGCAGCTCAAGCGATGCCTCCTGTGTAGATTCTGGTCTAAGCCAGGCTGACCGCGTTCTGGTTTCAGCCCTGTACTTAATGCACAGGCATGTGCTTGGTGATCCTCTCATGTCCCTCTCAGAAAGAGAGCAAATTAGCAAAATGTTAAACTATTCTTTCAAAAAGGCTTAACTGCTTAAACTAACCAACAAACAAATATGGCTAAAAAAAAAAAAAGTAGTTCAAACAAATGAAAAACCGAGGCACTGCGCCACCCGCTGAGCACCTCACACTGCGAAAGGTTTCCTTTCTGCAGAAAAAAAAGCCCTACAAAATAAACATTGTACATAATAAAGGATTTCCCACAAACGATTTGTGTAAACGAACCCTAAAGAACATCTGTTGTACTCAAAAAAAGTTTCATCAGTGAGGATGCAGCAGCCTAGAAAGCACTCGTCAGTGTGTCTTGTGGGAGTTTTTAGCAATATTAGCTCTTGAAAACGTCCTCTGAATCCTTTTTAGCTGCTGTTGTTTAATACTGAATTACCCCGAGCAAAGAAATGAACCAATAATCATCTTATTAAACGATCGGTTGCTTCTGCTGTCCTGACTGCATGTCCCAGCATTTTCAAAAACATTATTCATTTGAAAGCCATTGACCGCGATCAATAATGCATCGGCTCATGTGGTGCTGTCAACGAGCTGCTGCTCCAGATGGAGGGTTACAGCACAATAAAGGTGTTGAATTATTCCTGCACCGAATAAAAGTGTGATCTGATGGAGAGAAAACCTAAGATAAGAAGAGAAAAATAAAGAGAGCAGAGTGATGAAGAGATCAACAACACACCCCGGAGGGAAAACACTGTCACCTCATTTCCTCACTTTCAGGTAATTTTGAGTAAACAAAACCAGATGTTCAAACAGAACTGGTACTCAGATGTATTCACCAATGAGATGCAAAACGATGCTTGTGTGTTTTTGTTTGTCTTTTATGGGAGGAGAGACTGGTGTGTGTGTGTGTGTGTGTGTGTGTGTGTGTTTGCGTGTGTGTGTGTGTGTTTGTGTGTGTGTGTGTGTGTGTGTGTATGGGGGGGGGTCAGCTTTTAATGGTGAGCAGTTACTCGTTTGCTGCTTAAATCTTGCACAAAAAGACATACGAATGAGAACAATCATTGAACTTGAGAAACATATTAGAATTCTCCTTATTACTGCACTGAATTGGGTAATTAGGGGAAGAATTGTCTTGAGAATGTGTGCATTTCTGGGCTCATTACTCTGCAGAGTCTTAGGCCGCTGCACACGGTTTCATACTGCAGCATAAGCTCATCCACTCAAACAAGACAGAAAATTGGATCTACTTTATTGATAAAACAAAGAATAGAATCAAAAACGAAAGCTGCTGGGAATGTTGGTGATTGTAGAGAAGGAAGAAAAGAAAAAGCCCACTGGATTCACTGTGAATACACATTAACATGAGCCGCAGGTCACATCTGTGGGTTTATTTTATCAGAATTAAAGAGGAAATAAAATGTATTCACCTCTTTGTGACTTCATTGTATCCTGTTGTGATTTTGTGGGCTAAATGGGTAGGAAATGCATTTATTAGGGATATTCAGGTCTGAAATATATGCAAATAACTATTTTCTGCCAAAGTTAAGTGGAAATTTAAAGCATATGAGAGCATAATACTGCATCTGCATGACAATCTAGAGGATATTTTCAACCCCTGGACTCGTTTCAGGCTCGAGGCCAAACAGATATTAGAGATTGAAAAATCAATTTGTTCCAACACTGGTCACAGTCAACAGGACTTCATATTTAAATGACTACATAGGTTATGTGTCATCACCACCCAAAATGACTCCTTCGACTGTCCCGGCGCCGTGGCAGACAGCCTGCCCAAATCATGGCTGGCTTGACTGGATTATTTCAATTCAAAAGATGCAAGAAAGCCAAAAACAGAGTAGCTTCAGTCTGAGGCAGGTACTTTAGGCTGGGAGAAAGAACACCTTCATGCTGCTCTCACAAGACCCACAACAACAATGAAGAAATGTAACTGTTTTTGTCTAGTGATACAAAATAGAGTGCAACACAAATCACAAGGTGTTATTTTGCTGGAATTTATTACTTTTCCATTTCATTTTGATTCATATAAAAAGTCCTTGCAGACTACCAAACAACCTAAAATACAAGCATTGTGAACCAATTTCACAACAATACCTTTCCACAAGAAAGCCTCCCGAGGCGTGAGTGGTTTTTATATAAAAAGATTTCACGCTCACGTTCAATCAACCTGATGGGAATGAAGCATCGGAACATGAATTCTTCCGTGACTCCACTCTTTATAACTTTAGATGCCCATTATTTAGCTCTTTGGCTTTGGGTGGTCCAAGAATTGACCGGGTTTTTGACGAAATGCAGCGTGACACATTGTTTCTTTATCCATGCTTGACCCCCTACTGGACATTTCTCACATGGTGACAGGGTGGCAAAGATTACATGACATGGGTCACTAAATATAGCAGGAAAGGCTGCCACTAAGGCACTAAGAAGTAAACAAGACAGGAACGCTGGATTTTTTTCTCCCAGGTAAGGCCATTCTCTGTCTTCTTCCTTGCTTTTCTCTCTTTTACCAGCTGCAAGGGAGTCAACTGAGATGCCAGCGTTTGGACTCCAAGGCTTGGCGATAAGCAGCTGAACTCCCCTGGATTCAGTTCTGAATGAACCGAACGCATCACATAATGTGATTTATGGTTAAATAGTTCTCTAAGTTAAGCAAATAACATAAGTTAAAGTAACACTGATGTCTGATTTCACACTGGATAGGAACAGCCACCTCCTCAGCGAACATCCTGCGTTCACTTGACCCACACATCCAACCCCATCCTCCTTTCTCAGCAGACTTTGTCGCTCTGTCTAGACCTGGGCAAACTGTTCCACAAAGGGCCGGTGTGGCTGCAGGTTTTCTTTCCAACCAAGCAGCAGCACACCAGACTTGACTCATTTAATCAACTGATCTCAGTCTTCAGACAGTTGATTGGTCAAACTGTGTGCTCTTGGTTGGTTGGAGCAAAAACCCGCAGCCACACCGGCCCTTTGTGCCCACTCTGCTCCCGTCATAATTACTACGGCCACTAGAAGTCACTGTCAAACAGTTAAATAAATAATAAAGAAGAAAATACTTTCCTACCTACCCGAAGTGGTAGAAACTTCAAACCACCCACAAATCTTATTGTCAACACTTTTCATTGGAACCAAAAAGAAATAATCCCTGGAAAACTGTGGACACTGACTGGACAGAAAATTTTTCTCTGCTGCGAGAATCATAAGTTTCTCCTTCAGTGTGTCATCAGGTTTGTGTTTTGTTGTTTTGTGGTAAACTGGCCTTTTCGGTGAGCAAATGAAGAGCGAGGACACAACAGACACTGCCTCAACATGTTTATCTCCGTCCCTACGTTTGTCGGGCAAATTACTTAGGCTGTACTCCTAAAAGCAGGCAAATAGACGCAGTAATGGGCTTTACACCATTTAGACTACATTCAGCTTGCAAATCGCTTTTACCATAAAGCTGCGTTTGCTGTAGAATTTAAGAGTTCATTACAGTCGCATCAGACTCTACAGGACTGTGACTTGGTGTTTTTACTGTTTTGAGGAATTTGGCATAATTACTGCTCTAAGACAAGGTCTCATCTCAAAGGCATTTTAATGCCGGCAGTCAGAAACGTCTAACTCATCACTCCACGACTGAATTAACAGCAGATGTAGTGAGACTAAGTAGATAACATCTCCATTTATTTAACTTTGTGCTATAAACCGAAGGCTGCTTTAGTCACCGCTGTGGGCCAAAGCTCAGTTTTATCTTCTGCAGATCCTGGGGCGTTTATACAGAATGGTGTGTGCTTTGAAAAGTTGCTTTTAGTCATTGGGTGAACTATGACCATTAGACAAAAGAAAGTCCTTTTTTTGTCCATTGTTTCGGAAGACAAATATCAGCGTCTTTGTGTGGCAGGATGGAGGGCAGGAATCAGCAGCTGCAGCTGCAGCAGTTGGTTCGACACACGCAGTGTGTTTAGGCCCGGGGCTGTTGACTTACCCCTGTTTGACTGCTTTGTTCTTGTTCACATCGACGGTGGTGATGGAATGCTTGGCGCCAGACTGCACCTCCCAGTCCACCTTCCACTGGGCGTTCTTCGACTTGGTCTGGAGCAGGTTCACCCCTTTTTTAGCTTTGACCCTGCAGGAAATGGAAAGGGAAAAAGAATGGGACAAGTCAATTTTATTAGAGGGGATGATTTATGTGCAAGGTCAGAGGTGAGCGCCCTCTGTGCACAGCAGTCCTCCTTCTCATATTGCATCATGGCAAAAGCAATTCCACAGATGAATCAATAACAGAGATGAATGAAGATGACAGTGCAATGATACATGAGGCCAGAAGGCTTGGACTACTCCAGGTCACAGTGTTCACTAACACTTTCTACAAGGTTTCATACCGCACCCACCGGGCATTCATACACTATTATTAACCGCTGACACCAGAAAGCCTCCAGATTCAGTTCACCATTTGATTTCATACAAATAAAAGACTAAATAATTCTCCTCGAGACACATGACTCTTTACTGAGTCTGAGGTGAAAGCCTCCTTCTGTAACCCTCAGCTCCACAGGGAGAACACACAGTACAGGTAGGTCAGGGTAAGCTACAGAACAGGAACAGTGGAGCTTGGGGGGGAATTCACATTTTTGGCTCAAGGACACTTCAGCAGGGAGCAGGGAGTGTGTTTGAACTTTAGGAACCACATATACTCCCTGATGCCTCTTCATATCTCAGGTGTTCACATTAAACAAGCCAGTAACCCCAATGCACACACGATGTCCACACACTGAACACGCATGTATCGGAGCCATGTAGAAGCATTAATCTACAGTATCTTCACATGTGTTACAGCACATTGATGTTGCACCCACACAAAAACAAAGACGTACATGTTCAAGTGTGTGCTACATGTGCTCCTGGAAGCCCTGAAAGCATACGGGAAAAACAGAAAGACAGAGGAGGATAACTGAGGCTAAACAGAACACGCAACCAGCTTCCTAAAGAGTAGCTATAAACCAGCAAAAGCTACGATAATAAAGGAATTGAATATCATACAGTAAAGACATTCAGCTATGATATAAATTGCCTGCTACAGTATGCAGCAAGTACATTCCCAGAGTGGCTGGGAAAGATTTCTAATGATTAACATCTAACTTTTATAATTTTAAGACATATAGCATCAGCATCCAGATAGAAGGGAATTTAAACTTCAACCTGAAACACCATTTAGTTAAACATTTATTGAGTTAAATATTGAAAAGACGATCTTGAAAATAAGCAGGGAGTATGTTCAACCTGAAACACCATTTAGTTAAACATTTATTGAGTTAAATATTGAAAAGACGACAGTGAAAGTAAGCAGGGAGTATGTTCTGCTTTGTGGGTGCTAAAACTGATATAGAATTAAAATCACTGGGGAGAAAAGTTTTCAGTTTTCAGTACAATCTGCTTTGCATTGCTCGGTAACTGTGCTGGTTCATACCTTAAACCAAGAGGCCGTTCAAATCAGAGATGAACAATTTGAAGCTTTCGGTCTGCTGGGTAACAAACCAACTTGTGGCAGCCGTCCACTGACACAATGCAAAATGAGGAGAGGAAAAACAATAGCTCTCCTTCCCAGTTGTTGTGATTCTGGTCACTTGACCACACGAGCCACACCCGACTCCTGCACTGATGCATGATGGGAACAAACGGCTCATCCACAGACATGCAGAACCAGTGGAGATTATTGATCTGATGGGCTCATTTTCATGGAATACAAGACAGGGATGAATTATTAACATATTTGGCTTTTGTTTGTCTGCCTTGTGCCTTCCAGACAATTCATTAATAACCAGACTGGGAGCTTAGATAACGTTAGCTCATAAATTGAGGTAAATATTTTAAATTCTGTATTAAAGTCTAAATGATAAAGACAGGGAGCCTATCAGACAGGATAAAGTTGTCGGTAATGAAAATATGAGCCGACTGAGGCTTTCCTGCTTGCAAATCTCTGGGGATCTTAATGATTTTGCCTTGTTTACAGGAAAACACTTTGTTGTTTTTCTCTTTCCGCCATGAGATCATCGCACTTCGGCGCAGACAAACAGCAGCTCTGTCTGGACAAACTCGCTGAAAGCATTACTCAAATCACATTTTTCTCTCGAGAGAGTCTCATCTACATTCGGCTGAAAGTTTGAGGCCCCTGCAACATCTTCCAGATTGTTCCATCTATTTCTTTGACAGATAAAAATTCTGACGTCCCGCCGAGGTGTTTCCATTTGCTACGCTAACCTGCGCTCAGTGCATCGAGCACTCATCCATGATTTGTGAAAGCAATTGACTTTCACCTGAAGCCGTCTCCTCTTCTTCAGGCACCCAGCACAAAGAGAATCTGTATTTTAATGTAATCGCCACCATCCTCGATTTGCTGCTGACAGTTTTCGACAAGGGATGAACAGAAACCATGCGAGCTAATTCTAACAATTCAATTCAACAATTTGCCTTTTTTTGAAATTTAATGACAAAACATTATTGAAGAGAACATCAAATCTAACACCACTATCGATCTCGCATAGGAAGACTTTTCTCCTGAGCTGCCCTGCTCGAGCTCCTTAGAATTTCTTTAAACCAATCACAATGTTGTGTGGTGTGAAGGCCAGGATGCTGCTGTGGTGCCTCTGCAACATATCGTGTCAGGAGGACTTGTTTCATTGGCACATTTTGCACAGAATAAAAGGTTACCACGGCTAGCTTGTTTATATTTGTACCATTAGCGACCGGGTTAGGGTAAGGTGGGTTAGGTTGCTCAGAGGTTGTTGGTGTCTCCCGTAGTGTTCAGGATTATGAAACACGGTCTGCCATTGGCTGCCTTATACCCACAGTTCAGACTTCAGATCAGCAGGACGTAGCTGTTTGTCAGAGCTTTCCAAAACAGCTGGAAAACTGATCCAGCATCTATTCAGTATCCATCTCTAAGTTTAAAAATGACTTGGTCGTGGTCTTAGAAAGACTGTGTTCTTGATTAAAAGAAACCAATGTTGACAGTCAGACACCATGAGAACAGCAGTCTGTGAGATGTAGCTGAAAGGTGTGGAAAAAAGAAAATGAGCTGACAATGAGTTTATTTTGTTCAACTAGCAGAAATTATAGTTTCACAGTCAAATAACAGAAAAACATTGCTGGAAATATGATTCACGAGCATGTGATACCAGCTGCAATATTGATTAAACCTATGAATACTGAAAGCGTTTGTACTTCCTGTCCCAAACATGCCATGTCGTACAAAATCTCAAAAACGTCTGAAATAAAGAGAAGAAGCACTCCTCACAGGTTGCAGCTTTTAAATCATTGTTTCTTGTTATTGCAGCTCTTATTGTCTTCTTTCATCAAATCTTCCGCATCATAGAAAACACAGTAATTATCTGATACGGCTCCGTCAAGGGGAGATGAAACAGAACTATGTAATGTTTAAGAAATCATCCTGATCAAGCGTGAAGCCTTTGATGTGAGCTGAAAGGGGGGAATGCCCTCAGACTCTCGCTAAATGAGGTGACCCAGTTGCCTCTTGATTACTGTAGCTCTTAAAAATACTGATCATAAGAGAGGATAATCACACATTATTGTAGGGCAAAACCATTTTCTAGTAAGGATGCTACCTTAATGAGTAATGCTTGTATTTATATTCATTACCTACACTCACTGAAAGCTTACAAAGGCCTCTGCATATTCATCATAAGCTGTTTTTTAACAGAGCCTGCACATTGTACAAAACCAATGTTTTTAATCAGGCAGTCCCTTTCACCGACTCCCCTTCATTTTTGAGCCACAAATGAGAGGGGATGAAGCATTACCCACGGGAGCGCCACATGAATCGGGCTCCCCATTGAACAGTGTTAATACAGATTAATGAAAGAGCATTGCAAATGGAAAGGCTGTGCAGCAGTTACCAGCAATAACACTCGCCCAAATTCTCCGAATCTCTGTGAGCCCTGCTGCTGCTGCTGCCGCTTGTGCTGCTGCTGAGCGGGGAAAATGGAGAGGCTGTGTGAGCCACTTCAGCTAAGACAGAGCCATTACTTACTCATTCCACACAGATGCCTTCTGCCATGGCAACACCTATTAGACTCCGAGTTGGCCGACGGACTGCTAAACAGGAGAGCTTTCGGTCAACATGTTTCAGGCCAGATTTCTGAGCTGCCCGTTTGTTCCCCCTGGGGTTATCGAATTTTGTCTCGTGTTTAGTGGTGAAATAAGCACCGTCCCGAGGAATCAAATGACCACAGCATAGTGGTCAATACCCAAATTACTCACTATTACAACTGCTGTGGACTTTCAATACATAGTTTTGAGGCATTGCAGAGTTTCAAAGAAATGATCACGTGGTTTCATCATTCATTATTTTGCATGGTCATCGCTCTAATCACAGCTTCCTCGTTTCTTCATTAAAGTTTGTGGTGTCTTCACAGTGGACTCAAGAGTCTGCATCACTCTCCACTGGGCACGTGTCCTCATGACCCATTTATGACACTTGCCGCCAGAACTCATATCTGCTGTCATGCCATACGCTGTAATTTAGTCTAACGGGCTGCTGTTAATAAATAAAATATGCAAACCAGGATGAAATCAAACCATAGCTCCCAAGACTTTAATTTTTCCTTAATGGCCCTTTTAAAGAGTATTTATTGAACACATTTGAAGAAAACGTCCCCACAGGCAGAACAGCCAGCATAATGAGACTGACTGTGAAAAATGCATTTTTAGACTCTGACAATGAAATGAAAGTTTAATTATCTAGAGTACATGCTCACACTGTACAGGATTAGTCTGAATGTTTGTGAGGAAAGGTCCACCACTGACACTCCATGTACAGACACAAGACCTACAGTAGCTGGCACAGGCCAATTCAAGAGGCAAACATAAAATTGCTGCTTCTCTGGAGAACTGAGGCACGTGGATGTTAGGACATCAGTGTCTTTTCACTGCGATGTGTTCAAAGACCCTTTGTAAGCTTATCAAAAAAACAGCAGAGGGCGTGTGTTTTTGATGCGTGGACGCGCCAACAGTGTGGCACAATCCTCAGGCCTCGTTCAGACCAAATCATTCAGAAAGCACCCACAACAGTGGAAAGAAAAGGAATACTTTGCTAATGGCTGCAACACTTTGGTCTGAATGAGGCCTTAATGATGGCACAGGACTGACTTGAAGAGTTTGGAAAGATGCCCACTGTTGAGGGTTTGAACAAACCCCCTGAGCACATTGACCCAAATACGTTTTTGGATGTGGATATTTAGTGACGGTCTGAGGTGATGTTTAGGGGATCATCCTCAACATGAGAAACGTTCTGCTTCCCTTACTGATCCACGTCAGTGTGAGACAACTGAGGATGAGCATCACTTAAATATACTGCAAATATAGTCTAATGTGTTCAAATGAGCTGGTTTGAATGTTCACCACGCCGCAGGTTGTGATGGGTATGCAGCCAACGGTGCGTCACTCAGCAGCAGTTCGAGAACACACTAAATCTAATTATGAGGAGACTTCCAGGCCTTAGGCTTCCTGTCTGGTGGCTGCCTATGAAAACACAGCTGTACAACCATTTCACAGCTGGGGGCAGCTTTGTTATTAATCTAACAATGCTGGACAGGCCTGTAGAGAAAAATGTGAAACTGGACACTAACCTGCAAAGTTTCCTCTCGTAGTACATTTTCGAACACAATCTACTGCAGGGACTTTTGTCTAACGTGTTCCTCCAAAAAATGTCAATAACCACTTACAATTTTCTCTGGCCCAGTAATGGCCTCTTTGCAACAGACTGCAGCTCTCGAGTGACAAACATGGCTTCACTCTTAGATCACAAGCTAAGCAATCTTATCAATCATCTCGAGCAGTTTGGCGTCTGTGGTGTTTATCTTCACGAGTTAACAGCACAGAGGCACACAGCTGGACAGCCGGGCGAGAGGGACAGATGTGCCAGGGACAGACTTTTTAATGGAACGCTCCTAAAATTAGAATATGAGGAACCGGGAAAACGTCACATAGCAAATTACAAATTTGAAACAGCAGCTGCTGGTTTGCAAACAGAACAGATTTATTTCCTGGAGGTGGAAACGAGCAATGCGGGGAAGTGATAAATGTGGCTTCTAAAAGGTAGTGCAGAGTTAACAACAGCACATTCCCACTTATTAACACCCCAAATTTCCTTACACAATAACAGGACTGAGTCCAGCCCTGACTGCTTGCCTTAAAGCAACATCAGCAGCACTTTGCTCCAGCTTGCAGTGATCTGTAATTAATACAAACAGTAAAGTCACATCCTAACAGAAGAGATGAGTAAGCCAGATAATTATAGCAGGGATCCAACAAAAACAACGCTGAGGTGAGGCATTACAGTACTGTGCTAAACACCATTATTATAAAACTGCTTTGTCATTTTCTTCGTGTGAAGACTGATACTTTTTCATGTCGAAGTATGAAGATTTTATGATGCCAGTTGCTCCTGTGCAGCTCAGTCCTCGGCTTCTGAGCATCTGAAAACAGCTTATAAGGTGGTAACTTATGCTCAAAGGGAATAAGATGGCTTAAACTTTTTAATGGTTCCTTCTAAAGATGAGTTTGGTGGGGAAGATCTTGACTGGCTCACAGTGGCTCACAGTGTCCTGACCTCAATCATTACAATCCCTGTTGGTGTAATGGTGAGCTGTCCCGATACTTTTGTCCATATAGTGTTTTTTTTCTGACCATGTAATGAAGGTATCTGGCATTGATCAATAAACTGATTAAACTCAGCAGATACTGTATGATCAAAACAAGCTGGAAAAAATCGTACCACTGCGCTGCCCCTTTAAGTAAACATCTAACAGCTGGATTACGGCTGTGAGTGCATATCTTTAGAAGGCATTAGGGAGCACAGAAGCAGAAAATTAAGTATATTGTAACACGACATGCCTGAACATGAGCATTAACTTTCTGTTTCTTCATCACAGTCCAAGGCTGCCCAAACATGTGTGACAGAGATGCACGAGGGGGACTTCCCCCCACTGCATTAACCACCAGCTAGTTTTTAAACATTTTCTCTCTTCGCCTTTGAACTACAGAGATGCTCCCGCAGCGTTCACCTTATATAAAGCTCAGGCCTTCTTAATCTAAAGACCAAGTCGTGATGAATGGCTGCAGCTCCTCGTAAACTAGGCCTTACTTCATACTTATCTCCTTCCTACCTCAGTACATAGAAAACATCAGTGGAAATAAATCATTGGGGATCAAATATAAAGACTATGGAGTTGGAAAAATTGTCTTTATCACTTACTGAGAGTTTCTCTTCGAATAAAATAAGCAATTTATGCCGAATGATTGTTGAATAGTAAACCAGGTCACGCAAACTTCTACTTTAGCCATGAATTATCAAAAGACAGAAATTCAGCCTGTCCAGCTCCCTCATCTGTTCATTATAGCTTTAAAAACAACTTGACAATTTTGGGAAATATTTCCTGAATATCAAACATAAAAGTGGTGCTTTATAAAACCAGCCAGTAATGCTTTCATCATACAAAATTCAAAACAGTTACTGAAAAATATTGTAAGACTGACTGATGACGACAGCTTGCGGCACACGGACAGGATTATTTCTGAAATGGAAACTGAACCCTTCACATTGTGTTGCTGTGGTGCTCTGTTAAAGGAGCAGTGTGCTTTGTTACAAACTGGGTATTCTTAATTATTTATTTATTCATCAGTCATTTCTATGAGGCCATGCATTTCATCATCTCCTCATTCATCCTGTTTCTTGCACCGCTGGACTTGACCCCATGACACCAGACAGCACTCATTTTGGCGAGTATTATCAGGATATTTTGGCTTACGTACAAAAATTTGACCCATAACATAATAAACCAGAATTATTCATTTAATAAATTAAAAATGGCTGTGCTTTGGTCATAAGTTAATGACACTGATGACACAGACATAACGTCAGGCTGTTTTAGGATATGAGCAGGTGCTCTCTGTCATTGTTACCAATTCATTTAGGACATTTTCAAAATGCTAGTAGATGAAAGCTAATGTCGTAGTCATTAAAAAATGTCCTTCCCCCTGGGGTGAATAACAGTTACTAATTACAACCTGTCCCCTCATTCACCACAAAAGGTCAAACTGAAGGGCTTTGCCAGCGCGGCCATAAAGCGTTGAACTTTTTTTGCCTGACCACTCCGTCACTTTCCTTCTGCTCTTTTCTGAGCTTCACCAAATACAACCACCCACTCCGGTTTGTGGATGTCATCATGGCCTGACCACATTTCCTCTTATGAAATTATCACATGAAAGGCCCAAGACCTTCATCTCTGTCTGCCAGCCTGGCATTCACTAGTGGGCATGTTCTGCCGCCGAGTGGGACGTCATAAACAAACATTTGATCGCGGCGGTGACAGTAGCCCACAGAACACTCATGGTGCCACCATCGGTGAGCAAAAACCCTGTTGGACGGAGTAAGGCTCCACGCTTGTCCCTTTAGTGATGCACAGATGAAGGCAGAAGGTAAATAAACAACTAAAATGTCAGCACTTGAATGTCTCAGAGGCATTAGCTGCACTCGCTTTTGCATCACAGCAGAAATGGGGCCTCTGCACAACAGCTAAATTTGGCCAGCAAACTCTTTTTCTCCCACTCATCTGTAGGCAGAAGCTCCATTAGTTCCTCTGAGGGGGCACTTTACAGACAACTTTGCCACTTGTGTGCCACTGCAGAATCAACAAATTCCATTCCATGAAGATATGTATAATTCAAAGTAAGTGCAGATTTTATTTGTCCTTGGCCCGCCGTGCTTGTGGTGCTTTTATGTGTCCAATGACATGTGATTCAATTACATACTCGGCCGTGCGCAATGTTTCAGCTTCAGCGTCTTATGTTATGCTTATAGGAGCTACTTTAAAAGCAGGAGGGTTTTCAGAACTTCACTGAACCGTTCAGTCGACCTCACATTCGATACTAAATCACTTCACTCCCGCCATCAAAACAGAGACTCATTTAAATGGAGTACTGTAAACATCCAATGAATAACCATCTCGAGTTTCATGGTCAGACAGTTTTCACTTATAAAAGAAGCAAACCAACAAGCATTCAAGATGCTGCATTTTTTCAGGTAAACAATTAACACAAGGTTCACCGCATACAAATAATATGTGGATGGTTATTACTGCTACCACTGAACGAACAAATTAGGCGACCTTACGGCAGACTTCTGAAGCATCTTCCCTGTCCACGTCGACCTAAAATGGTTTTACTTGAATTTCGAGTGGGGTCACCAAAAACTCACTAGGAACTTGAGCAAAGGATATCTTTATACTGTTTGATTCAGACATCTACATTACCACACACTCCTTTCCTTGCATTACTTCTATTTAATATCGTGACACTTAAGAGAATCGATATTATCTTACAGCCCTGATAGAAACCAAAGAAGATCAATCAAAAATGCAAAAATAAAGACGCCACAGTCATTTCGACAGTGATGTGGCACTTTGACAAGTTTGACAGTTGACGGTTTCTGGGAATTGCTATGCAGACATAACGCTGTGCCACAAATGACAGACAAAACTCAAAGAACTTGATGCCTACCACTTGGGAAAAAAAAAAAGATTTTTGTTTTTTAAACTGTAAACCCTCACAATTCCCACTTTATTTTGGATGCACAACAACAACTTTCATGTCTCATGGGTCCCTAAGATCCCATAACAGCCATGCTAACAGCAGAAAAACCCTCATGCAATGTGCTCATCCTCATGGCCCTGAGACAAGAGAGGTGTCAATGTCAATATGGGAGCTGCACAACACTGTCAGCCATGAAGACCAGAGCTGCCATCGCCACAGATGTTCACTTGGCAGAGTGAGGCACAACACTGCAGCAAAAGAAAACAAAAAACAAAAAAACAAAACCCTAATGCTCATTATGAGAATGAGACAAAAAAACGCCCATCTAACAGTAAACAGAGCGGCCAGGCCATGCGAGAGGGCTCGGCCAGCGGGGACATTATCAGCAGACTCAGTCATTTCTGACTGAAATACAAAAAAAGGCAACAATGTGCAGCACAGTATGGCCCAGCAGTCAGGATTTGGCCTAATCTGACAATTCACTGGAGGAGAAAAAAGCAGTGGAAAGCAGGAAAGTCATTTAGTCGTTTTGATGAGACGCTTTTCTGGAGCTCCACGTGTAGATACTTAGAACTACTGATCTAACAAAGCAAAACATTCAGACACTTTAACAGAGGAGCCACAACACAGGAAAATGCAATCCTGGAAAAGAAGGATGTTCCTTGCAGGCTAAACAAATATTTGCAGATCTCTCTGCATCGGGTCCAGTGATGTCTGTTGCTTTAGAAAAGATCTAGACATTATAATTATAGTCTACAGGAGAGGGTTTTAAAAGGCTCAGCTTTTTCTTCTCAAGTTTAGATATCTTAGAAGTTGACATCTCAGTCGTGTTCCTACTTGTGCTGACTGGATTCTGGCTTCTTTACTGCAAAACTCAATTATAGGCCTTAAACAGAGGCTGTTTGTCTCCGCAGCAGATGAAAAGGGTGTTGCGGGTCTTGCGGTGGGTTTCCTCTTAAAAGGGCTGAGGGGCTTATGAAGTCTCCCTGATGCAATTCCACACTGCTGTGTGCATCTGTGCTTATAGACCATAGGCAGTGTGGGCAATCATTTGCAGCATTTGTCGCCACTGATTTTCAACCTCTCATTTGGGACACGGTGTGTATTTTTGTACACATTTTCATCCATGAAAAACAAATGCAAGTGGGAGAAACAGGTGAAACCAGGACACAGCACGACGTCATGTTATTACGCCACATGCTGCTGTGCATCCAAGACCACAGAATCACAGACCTGAAAATACAGACGACATCCTTGCTCTCGTTCTGGTTGTACTGGCCACAGTCTGTGTGATTCTTCAGAGGGTTCATACCACCAAATACAAGAGCTGGAATGGCAATCTGACAGCACTCATAATCCAGCAGTAATTACATCATGCACTAGTCCAGTCTAGTCAAAACAAATTACTCTTCAATGCAGAAACAATTGCAAAAAGAGGAAGGAGTTTTTCTTCACCATTCAAGTGACCAACACTTATTTTTTACGCATTCTGGGTACTCGTATGGAAGAGCAGAAGAGATGGGATGACCTGCTGCGTGCAACCTGATATCACAACATTACTGTACTGCCACCGTGTAGCCTCTTTAGCTAGCTGTTGTTGGCCAACATATTGCTACGTGCTCTGTGTGTGATAAGTCCAAGGTTCATGTTGAGACTTGATGTGCACGACCTTGGCGGACGTGCTGTCGATGGAGCTCAGGCTGTCTGGAAGTACAACACATTAGACTTAAACCTTGTTTAATTTAATCCTGGAGGGATGTGTCTGAAGTGAGAATGCAGCCAGACCAAACACAAGAGGAAAACCTTCGAATTACACATTTAATTAAGCTGATTGACCAGCTTCTATTGATGTCCTCCAGTGGTCTTATGCACTTGCACAGACCTTTTGTATTTGCTTCTAGTTTCATCCCAGTGTTGTATAGGGCTGCAGTTATGCATTACTTGCTTTACTAATAAATGTGTTGATTATTTTTTGACTGACCAATGGATCACCTTGGCCAAAGGAAGAAAATTATCCATCAAATTCAAACAATGTCTTCAAATTGCTTGTGTTTTCTGACCGTCCAGTCAGTCCAAAATCCAAACATTTTTTAATTAAAATCAAATAAAACACAGAGACATACTCACTTTTCAGATAAAAGAATTGTAAATATTTGACATTTATGGCTAATAAAACTATATTAATTTTCATTAATCCATAATGAATTATTCAATTAACCTGCGGTTTGTATTTCTCTTAATAAGACTATGAGTCTACAAGCATCTCTGTGAGGCTGTTTTGAAGAAGATCTGAGCTCTGAGCTAAATGCTAAAGTCAGCATGCTAACATACTCATTATGACAATGCTAACATGCTGGTGTTTAGCAGGCATCACGTTCACCATTATCACCCTTTTAGTTTTGCATGTTAGCATTTTAACATTTTGCTTGTTAGACAAAGTCCAATGTGAAAGACGTAAGACAAAGCCATCTGTAGAGCCACGTGGCCAGCGTGGCTAAACTAAGATTGTCTCAAGACCAAGCTCCGATAACCCTGGTGACATCACTCGGGTTATTTTATCAGAAAAGCCGCCCCCGGAACTCCTCATGATGAATAGACTCATCATCATGTGTGAACTTGGTGTATCAGTAGATAACATCCAAGGAGATCTTCAAACACAAACTTAGTTGTGTCGCAGGATCAGTTATGCTTAAATTATTAAGCTAAAAACACACTAATGAGGGCTAATGAACTGATCAACACACACCAACGTGTTGCAGATGACATCAGTGGACTGCAGTCAAAAGACATCATTCATACATATTTTATGAAAAGCTCCACATTCTCAGCATTCGCATCTGCACAGATGCACAGATCAAAGCAGAGACAATAATATTTTATTACTGCCATCAAGGCAAAGAAAAAAAGTTGCACAACAAATAAATATGACCTGGCCTTTCGGTGTTTAAACAACAAGGCAGTGTTAGAAGTGAACATGTTGAGCACAGATTCTGACACATAACCTTAGAAGTCGTATCCCCTTTTTTCCTCTTGCTGTGGGTGTATGCACATGCAGCAACATGGAGGGAAGGCGTCCTTTTGGAGGACAATTATTCTAAGTAGTTTTCCCATCAGCTAGAGCCATGAGCAGAAGACCCTCGGGTGAGCCAGAACCTTTCTGAAGAGGCAATCGGGGAAATAGCCACTGTCCAATTTATTTGATAAGGCGAGTAGAGCTCAGACCTGCCAACAGATGCAGAAGGGATGAGAAAATCGGGGCCCAGGCTACAACCTAGTTGCTGACATTTTCAGAGTTCAAGCCACTATGCATACATAGTGATTATAATCATATTTCAGCCGGGGTTTAGGCTAAATACTCAAAGTTCAGGGCTTAATGAACAACTGTCAGCTTTTAGTAAACAGCACCGACTGGATGATCAAGCAAAAGGATGTGTTACTGCTACCCAGAGGAGATAGTGATTACAACATAGTGAAAGTGGACAACTGAGCTTCCCTTCAAGGTACCGACTGTAGGCGATTAAATTCAAAGATCTTTTCAAGCAGGGGGTGGTGTCAGCGCTCCTGATGTTCTCAACTTTTCCCCTGAGGAACTTCTGTTTCAAATTGGACAGCTCAGAGTAAAACTAGCTCTCTCTGGGGATCCTCACCCACACAGAAGCCAGTGTAAAAGAAATGCCATCCCTCTCTGGAGAGAAACACACACACACACACACACAGTAACAGAAATGAACCTCAGAGATAAATAAAAAGAATTACAAAGGAATGGTCCACAGCATCATATCATATAAAGCTCTGAGATGATCATACCGTGCATGGCTTTTACTTTGGTTGCCATATACATGTAATTTCCTGCCTTTGAGTATTTAAACTCTCACATTTTCAGTAAGCGAAATACCAGAAGTTTGAGTTGTTTATATGTTGTTTGATTGAAATAAGCAGATGACACCTTGGGCTCCAGGGACTTTCAAAGGGCATTTCTGATTATATTTTTGCTTGTCCTCATATTTAATAGATGCAACAATTAGTTGACTGATCACAAAAATAATCACTATATTAAATAATAATAATGACCTTAAATGACATCATAAGTGAAGATGGCTGTTGAAGCCCACACTGCATTTGACCATTCGTGTTACTAGATATGATCCAAAACATGCTAGTTTGTTTCATGCCACAAAACAGAAAAAACAAAAAATAAACTAGAAAACGGTATCCTCTCTTCAGCATTCCAGGGAAAATCCATTTACATTAAAATGTAGTCTAAGATTATCATAAATACAGACAAAAGATCCTCTGATCTCCCGTTTGCACGTTCTGAATAACTGTGCAGATAATTAATGCAAGGCGGTTTTTTCAAAGGATCAAACATTCAGGAACCTCTTGAAAAAGACTGGAGGCATCTCAAGGGGCGAATCTCGTAAGTAAATGTGTTCAAACACTCATGCTTCCCTTTGCTGTTTTGACACTGCATGGTGAAAACTGTGCAAAGAATGCACATTAAAACTTCATAATCTGAGACAGCTCACCAAAAGTTATTTCGTCGTAATTTGGGTCAATTTAGGTCATTCAAAATGTAAAATGTCTCTTGAACTGAAGACATTAAGAGGATATTTGGACGTGACTACTTCAGCTGCAGTTTAACATCTGATCAATGTCTTCAAGTACTGGACTCTAAAGGTCACGTGTTATCAGTCAGAATCATCTGTCTGTTCCTGAATACTGTCAACGACACTCCAAACCATCTCTTAAGTGTCCAAATAAACCAAGAGACAAACTTTCATGATGTGGCTGTAGGGCTGAAAGGCTGCTTTAAACCAGCTGTGGACTGGGCTTTTAAAGTTACTTCATCCTATGGCACTCTTTCAAGTAGTGCATCTCAGAGAAAGGTAACTCTGTTAGATGACCAATGCCCTGGACAGGTCATGTTGCAGACAGGATGAAAAGCAGACGGAGCAAGAAGATCCACCACAGATTCTTATTGGACCAGCGGCTCAACCTACAACCAAATGAAACCATCCATCTCTGATTCACACAACAATGTGCAGCCAGCTTTCTTTTGCCTCTCCTCCAATCGATTTTCAAAACACTCTCGGTAATCTGAGGCAAACAGAACTCCAACATAGTGCTGGCAGCAGCGCTCGGAATGATGTCAATTACCCTGCAACAAATGACAGCAATACACCTGAGAGCAGCTCTGAGATATCTGACATTTCCTTACCTTGCAGATCTGGCTCTTTCAAATGCAAATCTGCCTTTATTTTCCCAAAGCACAGGAATTCCTTCCTGCACACCTACTGTATATCAATTTGGCAGACAGAGAGACATCCCTCAAGAAAGAATCGTGAATATACAGTCTAGAGTAGCCAATAATCTGCCCAGGCAGGAGAGCCGTTCCACTTGAACGTCATCGAGACGCCTTTGAGCTTATGCCGGCGCTCTGAAGCCGAGCTGTGGAGTGGAAGGCTCAAGGAGATGAGCGAAACCTTCTCGGTGTCTCTCCACATGGAGTTTAAAATGAAAATGGCAGACACCTTAAAGTGTTATTTTGAGGGTAAAAAAATGGCCTTACAGACAAAGCAATCTCATTTAGCTGTAATTATCTGAGCAAAAGTAGACAGAAATAGTAGACAGGTAGACCAGCAGTATGATGAAGTAGTTTCCTGGCAGAGGATTCACCTGCATCTGTTGATTTCTTTTAAAGCCTCATAAACTTCCTTGTTTCTACCACAACATCCCATAGACTACATAAAGGTCTTGCTTTATCTCAGAGACACAACTCTACATGTCCTCTGTGCCCTCGACTTCAGCCTCACCAAAGGTTTGTCCTGCCCCGAGTGCTGACTTTTTACTAGCCTTTCCTGCATGAACATCTTTCTTATTACTTCAAGGAATTCAGTATTGCCATGGGGCCAAGATGACATTCGGTTTGCCCACTGCACAAACAAGGCTTCATTCCTAATCCTGAGCGTAACTTCTTCTTCTTTTTCCCACTAAAAGGTACATGTGATCCATTTAGATTTTTTTTTCTTATATACTTATATAGCCAAAATCAGGATTTCAGCAATGTTAGTAAACAGAATCCTTGGTAAATATAAAGTCAGTCATGTGAAAAGATGACAGTAAATATTTGTTATTCAAGATCCAAACAAACTGGAGTCCGACCTTGAGAGAAAATCCACAGGGTTTGCTTCCTTTCTTGTGGTTGGAGCTACCAACTATTGCTCCAGTAAATGTGCTGCTGATCAGGCAGTTCGACAGTTTGATCAGGCTTTCAATTTGTGTAGTTCAAACATATGCCAAAAGGAACACAAAGATCTTGGAAATTGATTGAGGCGACTGTAGATGTGGTGTGGAATTGATGAAAACTACCCTGATGATTCAGAACACCTGAAAAACCAAAAAAGAGAGAAAGCAACAACCGAGTGTGAAACAATGTTTTATCCCACGCTGACTTCTTGGCATGCAGTTGCACTACATCAGTCTTTACCTTGTCCATACTCAGTGGAAAACACACATAAGGCCCTTGTATTCTTGAAACTGACGTGGTTCAGTACTATTTGGAGAGTGCTGTGAATGGAACGTAAACCTCTGCAGGTTATCCCAGTCATGCGATTAGGGTTTTTCCTCTCTTAACTATTATCTCCAATATACATTACATAGACAAGAGATGTATCAAAATATTATCTTCATGTCATTTATGTGCGCTAGGACACAGCTGGAAAAAATTCTAGTAGCAAGTTATGACCGATACCGAATAAACCTTTTCAGTCATGCTTGGATTAGCCATTAGCCATTGTTTCATACAGCCATGGTGACATTGTGTAATGCTCACCTACTACACACTGAACTATATTAGCACTGCTTCTGCTTCCTATTAAGAAGAAAAACATGATTTATTTCACACACAAAAAAAGAATCTTAAAAGGTATTTTACTTCCAAAGGCCAGCCCACCAACCCTTCCTGTTGCGTCTTTATTAAACCACTCAGCCACCAGCTTGTGTTAAAATGCATCCAGTGTTTGCTAATCAGCTTAATGACATCTACCTTCCTTAGTTACAGTGTTTTCGCAATGTTTAATTAATCCGAAAGGATATAATGTTACACAATTCTATAAATTAGGTAGCTGGAGGAATGAAATCTACACTTACTACTATAGTAAATACATAAATAATATGGTCATAATTAAGCCCTTTTTGCATGGAGAGGCCTGGCCGCACAAGACCACCTCTACTGCGGCTGCTGGGAAATTAGTTTCTTGGATTGTTTGAAGGTTACAACCATCTATAACGTGTAACTTCTAAAGTCAATTAGGGACAAAGCAGTTTCCCCACATACAGCACATAGGCAGCCTGGGATGACTCCCTGTGGGCGCCGCATTAAAATGCAAATGGTGTGATTGTGTACCACTATCTCTAAGAAAGGCACCATGCTTTTCCTCTCCTATGCATTTTGCTATCAGGAATCATGCATAATGATCAAATTATCTAGATGCTATGGCCAGATTTAGGCACAAGATATGGAATAGATTTATGCTACTGGCCTTTAGATCAACAGACACAACTCCAGGTGTAAACCATCTTTTACAGACTCTGAGCTCAAACAAACACGGTTTGGCACAAGCATCTTCCAAGTATAAGACGTCGTTCCAACTTATTGCTTTGCTCAAGGCCTACTCAACTTATTGAGTTCCCGCATAAATACGGACCTTCTGGACAGAAGTGCACTTGTTTAATATTTATGCAGGTTTAGCTTCACTCTTGAGGAATTTATTAAATACAGTATATTACTGAATGACGTGACCAAAGAGCATTTAGTAACATGTTCAACAAACTGCTAAAAAAAGGTGAAAAGACAGTGAAAAGATAAAATAAGATTAAACAAAGGGCAAATGTTTACATTACAGCACATGACTGAAAAAGCAGGATTTCCAGTGATTGGTTTCTAAATAACAATAAGTTCCTTTTTTACCATGTTAATATGGAAAACAGACCACTGCTCCTCAAAATGAAATCTCCTTTTTCCATCTCTCTCTCTCTCTCTCTCTCTCTCTCTCTCTCGCCCCCTGCTTGGCTGTATTGCTCAGAGCCTCCCTCTTTGTCTTGAGTGAAGAGGCTAATTGTTGGAGATAGGTTTTCCTTTGGCCTTTCCACATTTTCTTTCCTTCCACCTTCTGGCATAGTGGAAAACTGATAAATTTAGCTCAGTTTGCAGCGAAGCAACAGCAACATTTTCTTTGCTGCCTTAAATCAATCTCTCCTTCTCAGACTTCCTCCCAAACACTTAGCAATGGACTTGTGTGCTTGTAATAATTACACAAAAATCTCGACCTAAATGTTGCTATTGATTTATTGATGTTAAAATCCTATATGCAGCATAAGTACCAGTTTCTTAAAGCCATGCATCAATTTTCCATCCCTATGGGTGCCTCTCTGAGCTTCCACTCAATTTGGATTTTCCATCTCACTATCTCATATATCTATCTTAACTGAGTAAAATAATTCAGTAGCTGCTGTTGACAGCTGGGGACATGAGGGGGCCGCTTCCCTGTGGCAGTTAGTTCTGATGAAAACTGTATTATTTTTGTGCACTTTATTTAACTTCTCCATCCATCTTTGTGTGCTCCCTCGTTTCTCTGCCCTTTCACCAAAGAGCAGAAACAATGATGCCGGATTAATTTCAAGAAGATATAAATGTCAGGTTGAGCACTTGTGAAAATCAATGAAATATCAGATTCCCTCCTCTGCATACTGAATATGCCAAGTATAAAGAACAGCAAAGATGTGACCACGAGAAAGCTATTCTTTCTTTGACTTGGTTGAATTTTGGCACCTGCAGGAATCAATAAACTCATCTTGGTATTTATGTGCACAAATAACAATCAAAGTGTGGAACTCCGGACATAAGAAAAGCAAACCTGTAAACTTTCATACACCTTTTCCAGTCACAGCACACCCTCATTTTTATTCTCCATTTACCTTCGCTGTCTAGCTTCAGTGCACATTCTATTCCGACATGCAACGGTATTTCATTAAACCTTTACCAGATACAGCTTAAGGCTCCATATAATCAGCACGTGGTTGGAACAGTTGGTGAAGATCACCAGGCTGCTGGAACAAGGCTTTTGAAATACATATGGCTTGAAATGTCATCGCTATTTGTTCACAGCCTGTAGAGACGAGCTCCTACATCATTAATGTTTCATACGAACCCCGTGAAATGTAAAGCCATCTTTCAAAAAGACAGAAAACACAGCAACAGTTGCATTTGCTCCTTTAATGTATTTTAGGCTATTTTAAGCTCCGTAACATGGATGACACCTGTAGAAAAGATGCAGCTTTTGACTCTCTGGGAGAGGGAGATGTTCTAGCATTGGGTCTGTGCAATGGAGGCAGCATTTTAGCAAATATTTAATTAGCTGTGCTTCTGTGGATAAGTGTTGGGCACTGAGTCAACAGCAAGACCACTCTAAGACCAAAAGGCATTTTAAACAGTGAACACACTGCAGCTTTTCCAAGGCATCCTGATTCTTCTTGTGTTTCTGATGGATGAACAGAGATCTAATTTAACGGGTTTAAGACGGGGTACAAGGCAAAGTGGATAAGCAACATCACAGCTGGACTAGTTTTGCCTTATCAGAGACTCAAGAAGCATCATCAAGAGGCTGAAGACTGAAGTTTTTCAACCTTGCTGTGAGCCACATTTAACTTCTCTTAGAAGGAAGTTAGACTTGGTCTGACCCTGAGGGACTTCAGACTTGACCTGACCTTGAGACTTTATGCCTTTCAGCAAGTGGGCCTATGCTACAAAGACAGGTTATTCCTAAAGGAGTTGAAAATATATGTACCCTCCAACAGGTTAAGAAACCTACAGGCTTCAGAGACATTGTTTGGTACGCTGCCATGTTAAAATAATTAGCCCTGACTTTCCACTATTATAAATCCCCTGCATACAAAACACACTCAGAAAAAACTCCGCTCAGGTATTTGAAAGCAAAACAAATCTGAGGGATCTTTGGTATTTTGAAGCAGACTGTCTGATCAGGAAGACTTCAGGAAGACAAGGTACAGATGGACTGAGAGTACTTTGGTGGTTTTGGAAATGGCCCGACCAGATTTAGTGGTACTACAAGTGTTATGGCAACACATCATAAACAGAAACTCATTTCCATGGAATTCTTAAAGAGCAAAGGAGGAATGATGATCAAAGTCAGCCACTCAACAGGTAGCCTGCTGTCACAGTGGGGTCAGCCAGTGGGACATCAGTGAAATCACACAGCACTGAAGGGAGGCCTGACTACGAATAAAAAAAACAACAAAAAAACAAATCTACTAAGCCTTTCTGTCTTGATCATTATCAGCAATTTTTCAACTTGCTTTGACAACGCAATTCAAATGGCCTCCAAATGCAGCCTACTAAAGTGAACAAAACACAAAAGGCAGGGACTGAAGTGAATCATCTCACGTCACACTGAGCATGTAATCATTACAGCCCTGCTGCTTTCACCTCTTCACGCCTAGCTCTAATACTCGCCGACCTGTCCTCATGTCAACCCCACCTTAATGTGCTTCCCCAGGCTCCATTTAAATCACTCCGCTCCACTTCCCTCCATCCTCTTTGTCTTATTCTTGTTCGTTCGCTTTTCCTTTTCTGTCTCCTCACCCGGCCACTCTAATTGCCTTGCTTTGCCAAATGAGCCAACCGATTGTGCCTCCAGTTAAAAGGCTGATGAGGAGTCTGCCCTATCCAGCCCTCCAACTCGGCTTGAGAAGCTAAATAAAGAGGGGAGAGATGGATGGAACTCGCTCCTGAATGCAGATGCCATCTGTTCTGTGCTGACAACCATTGCCTGTGACAGGCAACATGCAATCATATTCCAGCGTCCCACGAGAGTCAGGTTTCTGGCACCCACATCTTTGCAGTCTTGAACCTCACGTCAGTGTTGGTTTCATGGATCAAATGATGTGCATACTGTATTAGTGATACCCAAGGGAAAAAAGCTCTCCCTCTGTCTGCCTTCTACAGAATTCAAAGATTTACAATAACCACAACTGTCTCAAACAGTATTGGAAAATTTGCTGTAGGGTAAACAGTGAAAAAGGAATGGAAAAGCAAACAACCCAGTTGACAGGGTTAAAGGCGCCTAACTGAAATGCATGGAGAGCCTATGTGGTAAACAACCCTGTGCCTCTATCATTTTACCAGAGTCAAAGGCTGCCTAACGCTTATAGGAGGGAAGTTATAAAGATTTCACACATTCAGGTATGTTTAGTAGGAAGGAATAATAGTCCAATACGGGCTGTTTACACACAGAGCTGCTTGGTCTTTTGGTGGCAGAGCAGGAAGGTAACGTGTGCCAGGCTTCCAGTTAATTCACTGATGGAAAGTCATCCTCACTTTTACCACCAAATGTTGGCTGACTTGGCTTCTGCTCGCACCCATTTGCTGTGCTGCCTAAATGTCGCTCGGCCTCCACAGAAAGCCCCTGAGGAAATTACATTGCTGAATAGTTCATGTGTGCTTAAAAATTCGGCAAGCGGAGGCAATGAACCTCATCTGAAATGCTCCCTGCATTGCTACTCCTGTTGTTGTTGTTGTTGCTGCAGAAATGAGCTGATAATACTTCATCAGCCAGCATAATGATTGTTAGCCACGACCAACAACCACCTTCAGGAAGGCATTAATCTATGAAATCACTATAGTGGTGCACATACAGGATTATGCTGATGGTACAAAGCACTAGCTGACTAACCACTGTCATTTTCTATGGCTCTCAATGACCCCTCAGTTTAGTATTGTGCTTCCATAAAGTCTGGGAAAATGAAAGAGGAAGGTTACTGGTCAAAGGTGAAGCTGTATAGGCAAAAGTCCCAATAAACCTCCAAAAATCTGTATCGTACCTTAACCATAATGCAACTTGTTAACATCTTTCATTGTATCCTGTCATGGCTGAGCTGTTGAGCTGTAAACTGACTGGATATTTGATTAGTCATTTAATATGCAATTAAAAGCCACACGGACATTTTGAAGATATGATATGCAGCATTTCTGCATTAAAATACAACCAGAATTTGCTGAATAATTTGTTGCTGTTGCTGTAACTTCCAGGGAATCATCAGACGACAAGTCAGAGAGTGAGGAAGGAAGTCAGTGAACACGACAGAACATAACATGAATACAAATTTAAAACATCATCTCATCCATGAACATTTCTGCCTGAGTCATTTCTTTAATTAACTTAAAAAAACAAGTATCTTGAGACCTTTTGTTCCGTTTGTGTAGTTTACAAATTGCAGCTTCCCCTCCGAGGTTTTATCCAGTATCTTCACGAGTAACTTCACTTGCATAAAGAAAAACTCAAAGATTATCATCCATTCCCTTTCATTTATCTGCTTTAAAAATCACTTGCAGTCTGTTTCGGGCCCTGTTTGTATGAATTTCAGTCTGGTACATATTATTTGTGGATTATTTTATAGACACACGAGCTGCAGCTTGTAGCTGTGTTGTTTACCCACTTCTCCCTGCAGAGGTGTCCTCCTTTATAAAGTCATGCTGGTGGCAACCTTAAACCTCCAGAGTTCCTGCTGTGCTGCTGGCTGCTGGACACAGATTTTAAAGAAGAGGCTATGAAAAAATGAACAGGAGGATACCTCAAGAGTGTGTTTCAACAAAGTTAAACTGAGAAGACTAATATTTCCCACTCGCCCACTCTGAGTTCAGATCAGTCATAGACAAACACAAGCTTATTCCTAATACTGATCAAACTCTCAAGTGCAGGTTTAAGGATCCTCTCATATTGATCTTTAAACGCTGCGCTAATATAAGACATGTTTTGTGGAGGACTATCATATAGTCTGTATGCACACCTACTCTTTTCCCTGCAGCTACGACGTACCGCTGCCTCTGCTGCCGGTGTGAACCGACAGAAAATGCTCATATGGGTAGAAATAGAAATGGCTTCCTGCAGTACCATACATGTTGGATATCTCATGTGAAAGACCCTGTGGTTGATCTCGTGCAGGAAAAACTTCACCGGCCCTGCACACACACTGCAATAGAACAAGAGATGCACATCATTCGGTTATCTGCCCATTTTAACCGGGCTGAGCACATTATCGACGCGTTGGCATTAAAATGGCTGAGAAAGCACCTGGGGGGAGCCGCGCGCAACAGGAAGCTTTTAAAACTGGAAACCTATTGTATGTACTGCCTTACTCCTCTCCTCCTGATTTAAAAGAAGAGAAGCTTTGCTGTGTCTCACAATTTCAACACACAGAGCTGAAATTGATATTGATCTTTCCATCTGGCTTGGAAAATAACACAGGTGGGTTACAGAAAATGTTATACTGTTCCTTTAAAACTAGCTCTCTGGCTGCAGCAGCTTTTACCTGCTAATCATGTGCAACAGTAAACTCTAATCAGTAACCCTAACAGTGGAGATATTAAAGCTGAACTTGCTGAACGTATATTCATGGTTGTGCTGCGTTATTGAGGTCTATCAAGGCCACCATGTGTGGATCCTCATGCTGTGTGTGTGTGTGTGTGTGAGAGAGAGAGTGTGTTTGTGTATGCGGTTGAGCGCATGAGTTCTGTGGAGTAAATTATACAAAGTGAAGTGTTTCTACAACCTCAAGCTTGGCTTTCACAGCAGGAACGCAGGGCTAACTCATTATTCATGTCCCTCGGTTCCTTCCCAAACAAAATTAACGTGAATGAGCTGGAATGTTGCAGCTAAAGGAAATTATTTGTCACTCCAGCTCTGGTGTCAAAATAACTCTAGTGTGTATTATCCAGAGGAGAGGAGAGGAGAGGAGGCGACGATGGGACAGATTAAAGCAGAAGAGGAGAGACGAAGTGAAAGACAGAGTGGAAGACAGATGTGGCGAAGGAGACAAGAGTGACGAGCACAAAGATGATTTATCAAAAAATCTTTTTTACTTTTGGTCGGGTGTTAGCAATCTGGACTGTGTGCTCGTTTGAAAGATGAACACAGTCAGGGGGAGCTAAAAATAGCCAACCACTTTCCAGAATGTCCCTTTAAAAAGCATAATGGAATAACTCTAAACAAGGAGGACGGATATCTCCAAACCCACCTACAGTTGCTACTTTTTCCCAATTTGGAGTTGACCTTGGGCTCAATAGAGAGGTTTTAATTATCAATCCACGGCCATGGTCGAGATATTTCTATTTAATAGTTTTATTCCAACTGTAAATATCATCCAACGGTGAGTCTGAGTGCCACCGTTACAATTCAGAGCCAAATAAACAAGCCCTGGGTAGATGGATAAAATGTCCAGGGGTTTAGAAAAAATCTGGATTGTAATCTTTCGTCATAATTTCTCATCTACAGTCACAGCATCGCTCTGGAATTTTAAACCAAAAGGATCCCAAAGGCAGAAAACTAAGTTGCATTTGCTTGAGCAGAGGCAAAGTGGATGTAATTGTCACTGACCCTGATGATGGGAGCGATTGGTGGTCATTAAACCGTAAAATACCAGCCAGGGCAGGAGCTAATAAATCTCAGACAGGAACGTGAAACTCTGCAAAATCAGCCAAGGCCAGGACAGTATCGGCTGGGGGGTTAGTGAAGCACCAGGTCTGAATTTCAATCGTGTCTGTCCCCGAACGTCCGACCGACACACACTCAACAGCTTGTGTAAGAACGCATGTGAGCACGTGTCGTCGAGTGGATCTGCTCCCCGTTCGATATTAACAGTGACAGTGACAAAGATGGCCAACCTCCTCACCCCTTCAAAGAATGAAAACATGAGAGTAGTGAGCTGAAAGAATATCCCAACACCATCACGGGCTCTGAAACCTGTGGCCCGACATTCGCTTCTCACACACGAGCAGTATTTTTGGCATTCAGATGTAGGGTGAACAAACACAACGTCATATTTTTTTTATGTACCATGACCTCTATCAAAGACAAGTTCACATCTCCTCTTCCTCTGACTCCTGCAAAGCACAGCCGAGGTGAAGGCAGGTAAAGTTAAAACTGGATGCCCCGTTCCCTGGCGGAGAGCCCCGCTCCACATATGGCACAAATATGGATGCTTTCACTGTTGATGTGGACGCTTCTGTCTGTCAGCCCGGTGAATGATGGTGCGGTAATGCAGCACACTGCTACAGGCACGAGAGGGCTGTGATGCTATGCTGCTCTCCTACATGAAAAGGCAGCACTGTGCTTTGTTAAGAGAAGCTGAGAGCGCAGCAGTGAGGAAAACATTCACATTCGTTTAGTTCCACGGGTTGGAAAGAATTAGAATGAATCAGTTCATTTGATTCCGTGGCCACTGGGAATTGACATTTTCTGCTGAACTATTGTCTGTAGCAGCGCATCACTTTAAATGAGTGTTGGTTAATGGATGGGAGACAAATCTGGGAATGTTCTCTGCTGCACATCTGGAGGAACAGTTTGTGTCACTTAAGCGTGCCGTGCAGTAATAACTTAATAATAAAAGTTTACATTTGTTGCCTGAATAAATCTACCACCCCCCAAACACACACACACACAAAAAAAAATCATCTGGTTTACAAAAGAAAACAAACTGCTGTGATTCTTCTTTAACGATCTGACTTGGTTTTGTAACAGTCATTAGAAGATCTGTGCAGTTAGCACGAACAGCAATATCAAATATCTTCCAAATATCAAGGAGGAAAGCAAAAAAAAAAAAAAGACCTACTGAGATTATGGACGTGATTAAATTAACTACAACAAGTCGACTACCCGTGCTTGTGAGAAAGAGAACATAAACATGTTTTTCATTTAACAAAGAAAGCAAAGTTTTCAAATGCTTCTGACTAATTAGTCAAACGCGAGAGTTAGCGTGTTAGAGCTCCAAAACAGATCTGTTTACAACCAGTCAGTGATACAGTCGCAGGCAAGCTAACAAGCTGGCTTTAGCGAGACACAAAATCAATATGACGGAACAGTGCTGTAGTGATCAGCTCAAAGTCAAATAATGAAACGTCTACGGCGTCTCCATCACTACGCTCCGCCGTCTTTCCTCTGCCGCACCGCGTGTCCCACTTTAGCTGACGGGTGTGTTTTCACATTAAAATCTCGCCCCGTGAAGCTTTAACACTGTAAAACATGATAGCCGGCGTGCACACACACGCACACGCACACACACATGCACACACACACAGTGGGCCCAGGTGTTTGAGCTCCGTAAACACAAACTATTCCCATCTCCTTCCTCCACACCAGATAACGCCGGACCCTGAGGGAGGCAGCAGACAACAGCCACGACACCAAGAGGTGCAGAATGAGGGTGTTGGGGACCTGTTGTCAGTTCCAATTGGCTTGCTCTCCCACACCGAGCTATCCGAGGTCCGCTGAGGTAGCTGAGCCGAGCGGTTGAGAGACAGAGAAACAGAGTGTTTGAGGGCTGTTTCCTCATCCTCAGCCCCACCGCCACCTTGGCCGGCTGCTTTCAGTAGGCTTCAATTAAATGCGGCAAATGATAAGAGGAAGCACTGATGCTGCTTAACAAGTTAATGCACATGCTGTGTATTTAAGAGTTCTCCAGTCAGTGTAACAGATGCTGCTGCTTTCTGCACTTTGTCTTTACATCGATGCCGTGCTAAGCTGTTATTCACACTGTTTCACATCACAGGACACTTGTGCGTTACAGATCGTGTTTCTCGATACTCAGCTGTGGCAGTAGATGAGCATCAGAATGACATTTGGCTGCACAAAGGGACTCTGTGATGTTCTGGGCAGTGAGAGCTGAATTACTACATGAGCCATTCGCTGTGGCTGAGAGGAACATGAGTCGAAGGCAAACAATCGTCCCCCACTCGCTATGAATTCAATTTCTATGCCTGCGTCTATCTCAGGTTTCAGCAGGAGAGAATAATTAACCCCCCCCTTCTAGTGACATGTACCAATTTCCTTAAGTAAATGAAGTGCTAATATTCTGAACAAATGCATTCAGGCACCTTGCTAGGCTTAGGCTTGTTGCCTGGTAACAGTGTTTTGCAAAAGAATAGTAAATCCTGATTTGATCTGAAGGCGATATGAATTTATAATCCCCCATCATCAGCCGATAACAGGAAAGCAAAATTGTCCTTCTCTTTGCGAAACCATTAGGAGAAATTATAGAGAATTATTAGGTTTCTTTTAACGCTATTTAAGACACACAACAGTTTACTGTAGGAAAACGTCACTTTGGCAGAAATGCTTCCAAATATAGGCAGCAATTACAGATCCGTAATTACTGTACACTGAATTACACATCGAAAGCAGCTACTGAAGTATTCCCAACTATGCATTACCAGTTGTGTATTCTTTATTCTGCTGTCCAATAAAAGGAATAAAACGATCAGTAAGATCTACAATCTGTTTCTGGTTGACACACCAACTGATTTTTAGGTCTCCAGGGCTCTCCTTTATTTCTTTCTGAAGTAGAACCTCTGGGTGGTTTAAAGGTACAGTGAGAAGAATTTAGTGACATCTAGTGGTGTGGTTGCAGATTGCAACCAACAGACCACCCCTCGTCCCCCACCAAATCCTTTAAAAAATTTTAAAAACGCTGATCTGATTCCTCCTGCTGTGCGCTGTAATAATCAGCTGTTTGACTCTCTCTATCACACTCTCTCACTCACTCAGCAGACCTCACTGAAAACATCTTCACCGAGTCTTTTCCCAAATGGATGATTTTCTTGTCAAAATGAATTTGCACCGCAATAAATACGACACTGTCAGATCTCCAAACCTGGATCTCAAAGGATTAAAGGTTGATGCAAATAGGGTTAAGCTATCAGCTTTCCGAGGCAGTGGCAGGTATTGTACAAGTGAATGACAAATCACATGTCAGGCTGGTGAAGTGCAGCCGGGGGCCGTGGCGGGGCTCATAAAAGAAAGGTGTTTTCCCCGTGGGACTTTGGTGGTGTCACATATCATAATTACTGCCATTACATAGATTTCCTGTCAATTATGAAATGCTTAAGATTAAAGCATGATGACGGACAAAGTACTGCCGCCGTTAACACAGATGTAATTAGTAATACAGGCCAGCTGGATCAGCGCTTCACTCACAGGAAACTGTGAATAAGAGAATGATTTATAGAGCAAAAAGTCCTTAAAGATAAAATGTGTAACATTTCTAGGTTAGATGTTACAGTGTCGTAGCTCTAAATTCCAGTCAGAGAGTGAAGAAAAATGTGAGCAAGACTAAACCTAACATGAATAATGGCACTGACTATAAAATTAAGATGAATGACATGAGAGTTCCCCAAAACTAATGCCAAAACATCTTGATCTCCCCCTGGTGGCCGGCTCAAGTACAGCTCACAAACCCCTCGACCTCCATGTTAGCAGATGGGAAATGAGCCTGACTAAAAACTCAAAGTACATGTGAAATAATTTTGTTCCAAACATGGTTCATGGTTTCTTTTGGATAGTTCCTATTGTGCTGAAGTATGTTCAAGTGGTCATTTTTCTGATAGCTTTGACTTTAATTAGTCATTTGAGGAGGGTGAAACCTTATGATTGACAGCTGATCGCTGCTCCTGATTGGTTCAGATGAGTGAATGGGCAGGAACTCAACCACAACTCCACCTCCCCATCACTACTGTACCAGCACCAGTGCAAGATGCCAGAGCTTATAACTGGGATATTTTGGCTTCACTTTTGTAGACGTCACCCATCTTCGTACGTGTCAGTAAATGGAGAGACGCTTTTGACGCACATCTGTTTCTTATGGACTGAATGAACTTTCATGAATTCAAAAGGTTATGATACAGCAGTTTGGCTAAAGTGCTCAGAGTTTATCAATTATGCCCTTATTTGTTTTGAAAACATTCAGAGGGGAAATAAACACACTTCACACTTTAAAAATGGAAAAAAAACTTTGAAAGGCATCAAATTCGTTTCAAATAGCCTCCGCTCTGTGGGCTGTAATACTCAATGATTATTGCAATCCTTTAACTGTTGCTTTGTGGGTGGGTAGAGAGCTAATGGGGGCTGTCTTGATGGAGAAGTAATTAACTGTAGTCAATATAAATACTAAGTAGTTGAAACTTCCTACAGCAACTTTCTTAGATGCCTCCTCTTCCTTCATTGCCTCATTGCTAATGACTGAAGAAAATAATGATCTCAGTGGTTCAGAGAGCAAAACATTACAATTAAAAGAAACATTATGCATGTTGCTTATAACTTAGAAAGTTAAGTGAGACAAAGTTGAACCAGAATCAGAGTGCAAAATAATTCTCTGACCACCGGTTTGACCTGGCTCTTTGCCCCATGGACTCCATTTTTCTGTATCCGCAGATCGCAGCATTGAAGCTGATAATGGCCAAAACTGTGAGAACAAGATACAGTGTTTAAAAAAACAGAAACTGAACTTTCTATTAAAAACAAAAAAAACAGAGACGAGCCTTCAAGCCTGAAATAACAACACTGTTGTGTCTCTCTCGGTCCCTGGGCTGCAGGAAGCTTTCCAGCACTACAACAAGAAGAACTGCTTTCTTAAACAAAACACTTCCCACAGAGGACTAAACACAGGCAACCACACAGTCCTCCACCACTGAGGCGAATCGCGTTTGGTGGATATGGATACCATTTCACTTCATATAAAGCAGTTTTAAAAGAGAAGTTTCGTCCATTTCGCCCATTTTAACTGGGTTGTTCAGCGCTATCAAATCTTCCAAGTGATCTGAGGATGCACTGCCCACTCCCTGTTAAATGTAAAAGAGAGAGAGAAAAAACATAACAAATGTGTGAGTTCCTCATGTGTGAAGCTATAGTGCCATTAAAGAGCATGGGAGGGCACTGCAAATGGCCATAACAAATCTGTCCTAGTTTTGCTGGGAGGCATCAGTGTTGAGGAGTGTGTTCGAAAATGCTTCTAATTTAAATCAGCCCAACGTAACAACCTTGCAGCAGCGGGAACCTACGCTGTGGAGCCCACTCCTCCCCCGAGAAGAACAAAGAAATGAGATGAAAGAAGGTTTCACACGTGGTGGTACGAGGAGCCTGGCTTCACTGCATGAGGGGGAGGATGCAGGTAGGTGGTTGGAGGGGAGGTGAGGTCCTTCAGCATGAGAAACTATCACACTTTTCTAGCAGATAATACCGTCAACACATAAATGAAATTTGCAGTTGTAAGACGTCACCCCACTGTTGTTAAAAAGATACAGTAGCAATAGCCCTGGGCCAAGAACACCGCGCCGTGGAGCTCTCTAAACTCCCTTTAACCCCCCTCCATACAGCATACATAATGTTTACTAAAGAAATGGCATCCATTGGAAAAAGGCACACACTACACTGCACATTTTCTTAACTCAAAGGTTGCAGGGCACATAGATGGGTCACAAACAATTTCACAAAGAGGTATATCAGTCCTTGAGACATTCAAACATATTTTTTTACACCAAAGACGTACCACATAACTGCAATGTCACAGCTGGGCCAACTCATTTTGACCTAGCGTTTCCTACACATTGTAACTGCAAAAGTATGACACACAATAATCCTGAGGAAAACATACATTTGATTTAAAGAAATGTTAATTACAACTTGACATCTCCTCCAATGCAGAGTCTATGGGAAAACTGACACTCAAAAGACAGGCTTACTTTTAAAGAGAAACCTTTAGTAACTAAGATAAGGTAAGATAATCCTGATCCCCAAAGGGAAAATTCAAGTGTTGCAGAATAAGTATAGTAATAAATACTGTTGACCTGTTATTAGTTTCTGTCAGGCTCAGATTGGCAATCTATCAATTCTGGCAAACGCCTGATGGGCCAGCACACCAATCGGGCTGCAAAGTCACCACCAGCAATGTGGTAAAAAACAGTTCCACTTAATGTTTAGCAACAACCCAACTGATGAGGGTTTGTCAACAGGCTACCTGTACTGCAATGCAGGTGCAGGAAGTGGCACCAACTCATCACCTTCATCAGTCCATCCATGTAATGGTAGAGGTCAAGCGGAAATAATGAAATGACATCAAAATGGAATGAGAAGAGTATGGAATGAAAATACAAATTAAATGGATAAAGGAGCGAAAAAGTGAAAAGGTGCAGCAGAAAAGGTCAGGGAGAAAAACCAAAAAAAATCGAGGCTGATGTTTTGCCGCTGATGTAATGTTTTATCACATTTATTATTCCAAAATAACATTGCAGCTTCCAGTGCCACACAAAACCGTGCCAGCTGCAGTGATAACATGAACAGTTCACCCGTTGTGGATGAGGAGGAGAGGAAGAGGAGGAGAGGAAGAGTCTGGACAGCAGGCTGATTTCAGGGGGTGGGGGCAGGGGCAAGAAGACAGCCTCCCAGCAGGTGATGCTGCTGCTGCTTGCTCATGTAGTGACAGTGTCAATGGAGATACCAGAGTGAAACCAGAGGGGATTCGTCATACTGAGGAGCCTGCCATGAATTATTAGATTTTCTAGTAACCTAAAGATCCCCTCAGCCTGATAGCTACCGCTAAGCCTATATGTTATAAATACCCTAACAGTGTTCCATGCAACTCATAAATGCATGTGTGGGAGAAAAATAGGGCCCAATATTGTTCCCAGTCCGACACAGGCTTGAGAGCTTTAATATGACAAAAGAACAAATTCAGGCTTCAGACCGTGGGGTAAAAGAAGAAAATATAAATGCAGTATTAAAACCAAGTTTAGTGCAGGAAGTACCTGCATCTGTATCTGTACTGATTACATAACTTACTACATATGTTGACATAATCTGCTATATGTTATAGTAGTTATGTATCTATTAGGCCTGTATATTATACTGTACAACTTAATAAAGTTACATTCATTTATTATACTATATTGTACTGTATAATATTTGATTGATTTTTACTCCATTCTTATTTCAGTTTTATTTATTAATCATTATTACGTATTTATTTTCTTCTTCTACACTTATTGCTGTCCTTTCTGCTGCTGCGACAACCTTATCCTGTGTTATCTTATGTGTGTAATTTCACCAGTCAGAGTATGAGGGAAAGCCTGTACATGTGCACCAACATGTGACCAAGAGGTCTGCTCTCACAGAGGAGGTGTGGCAGCTCCTGCAGCCTGTTGGAGGACTGATATTTACCTCCACCTGGCTTTCATGGAAACAGGGACTTGGCCCACCTCATAGCTGCAGGTTAGTCCACCTGGGAAATCTTGGAGATTGATGGGTGGAGTCCAGCAGTGTCTCAGCCTGCCAAACATTGCCAGGTTGCCAGTGTCAGATTCTGGATGATTACTGTAGACCTTCATTTGAAATCCTCCATAAAAAGAGTGTATATATGCCATATGGACTCTGAGGATTCTGGGCTGAAACACAACATGATGTCAAATTCCACCAGGCTAAAAATAAAGCCACTTTTTCAGTTCTCTGACATAAAAGTGAAACCAAGCTATTGTCCTTCAGTGTGATGGAAAACTTGAATTTCAGGTGATACCGCAGCTCTTGTGATTGAATGTCAGAACACTTGAACAATATGGGACATTGGCAGTCAGGGAGTGCCATACATTGAGTTAAAAGCTCTCTGCCACTGAAGTGCATCACTGCAGATGCGAGAATAAATATTGCCCCGTTTCAAATGGAAACATGGCGACGGTAAGAACGTGATGGGACATGTCAGGCAGATTGTGCCGCCAGAAGGAAGTTGAAAAACCAATTCATGCATTTACGATCACGAGGTTAGCAGTCCTGGATGGCTGCCATGTTTTATGAATATGCATTAACACAATCATGTCTTTATCAGAATTTCTTCCACTGAGATTGGCTCGTGTCCCATGTGCTCACAATGCATTACCTTGCCCATTATTCTTTTAACACCACTCCCGTTATGCTGCTGAGAAATGCTGCCAAGGTGTATTTATATCGGCACAGAACAGCACGGCCCTGCCTTCATTAGGCCATCATGAATCCAGCCTTATGACTGACTTCTGCTTCACTCCTCCCTCTCAGCTCTGTTGGGACTTTCAACCGTCCAGTGTTTACAGTCAAAACAAGGTTGTGACTTCACGTGTGGTCCCTGCTTACACCTTGATGATCCTGTGATCCCTTTTCAGTCATATCCCTCATCACATTGTGCACCTATTGAACCACATCCGCCACTAAAATGATTAAAAAAATCAATTTCTTTGTATTCTCACCTATCAAAATCCAAACTTGTTTTCTTCCTACAAAACAAATTATGGCATGTCCTTACACAGACTTGAACCAGCCAATCAACAATATCATGACATCCACCCATATATCAATCTTCAGCTTCAGCACAGAGATGGACTTAAGATTTAAAATATGCAGAAGCAAACGGCACTCTGCCTTCAATAACAACTTTTGTTCTTCCTTGATCATTATGGAACAAAAGCTGAAGCTTTGTCCTCCATGTCAAACAACCCGCCACGGTTTTAACCCCTGAGACTTTCACACACATATGACCTGCCGAGTCTCAGGACAGCAGTAAACAGAGCATCTCTTGATCTTTGTGTACAGGATTTGATGTTCAACTTTGCAAATAAGCAGCTGTGAAGAACTCTCACTCAAGGCAGCGAGTACATCATTAAAATCAAAAGTTGGCTGTGGTGGGGAAGATGCAGCGTCTCCACACCACTGCCTCCTTTGAAACTGCAGCCTACTGGGCAGTACAATCCTTCACGCTGGGTAGAGCCGTGTCTATTACTACAGATTGGCTCGGCAAATCTCTTGGCAGACATCATAAAAAACAGAAAGAAGAAGGCAGAGAGAGGGAGAGATAGTAATAAAACCTCACCAATTTCTGTGTGTGACAACATGAAAGAGGGAGGGACAGGTAAATGGAGGCTGCCTGCAGTGGAAAATATGGCTTATCTTAGTGTTGTCCCCTAAACCCCTAAAGGTTTTGAAGATAACCACATGAGGCCATGTGTGTTGGAAGAGGGCTGCTTTGTGCAGGCAGAAAATGATCTAATGGAGAACGAAGGGAGACAGAAATTTGATGCTGACTGAGAAATATGATAACCTCTCAGGGCAGATGCCTCACTACCTGCCTGTCAACCTACACACATTCCCCTTGTCTGATTTTCCACATTATTGCATTTCTCTCAGTGAATGTGATCCAATCATGAACAGAAATATGCTATACGACAAAAAGCAGCAGAGAGTGAAGAAATCCGTGTCACTTATTTATTTCTTGAATAAAGTTCTGCAGCACTCATTTCAGCTGTGAAAAAAAGCAACACTTCCTTGAACTCTGTAACTGATTACGGCACATTTAGCAGCGCTGTCTGCAGCCAAACACTTTTTGATGAATTAATCAGTCTCTCCCAGACGCGTGGGGTAATTTGGTCCAATTTTAATGCAGAACTGCTGTAAATCAGGGTTTTGAAAAGCTCATTTTTTAAAAGTTAATCTTTTGACTCATCTGTCCACAGAGAGTTGCTCCAGATGTGCTTTCTGGTGAACTTGATGAGCATTCATGTTGCCGTACATACACAGCCGCTCTGCAGTGAATCACATCTGAAATCACATGAGATCACAGCCACAGAAGGAAGCCAAGTGGAGAAACCTCTGCTGATACCTGAATGCTTTCTCGTGACTTTTATTTCATCAGATCATAACACAACAACGTACAGCTTTTATTTAACCAGTAGAAAGCAGAATTCAGAAGGTCGGGTTAAATTTATCAAGATGTTAATCATTCAGAATGGCAAAACAGCATTTAAAACTTTGATGAAGCCAGCCAGGCAAAAATGTGCTCACTTCCTTCAACATTTTATGGTGCACTTACCAACACGTCAAGGATGCACCTTTTATTGTGCAGTCACAATTTATGATTAAGAAGATTACATCTACCACCACCATCAGGACAAACAGAATAACAGACATGACATCAGAGACTAAACGCACTAAACTGGAGACATAAATTCAATATGCAGGCTGCAGAAAACGAGACATTGCTTCAATCAACGTTCCTTTGCAGACATCACAGTGTTTCACAATTTGAGCGACAGCACAGCCACATTTTCTAAGAGGCTAAGACTGAACATAAACCTGTCCAGATGAAAATAAAGAAATGTGTTTGGGAAGGGAACAAATGCATTTTGTGATGGAAAGATTTGCAGTTTCATTTGAAGCAGAAGAAAATGAATTTACAAAGATAAAACAGTTAACGTAAGCCTGTGCAGTCAAACGTTAAAACCCCCCCACACTTTTTATACCTGAGGACTGCTTGTTTGATTACTTTGCAGACGATGGAAATGGGGAGCTCTGAGCTTTTGTCAATTTGTCTCTCCGGCTCCCTCTATAAACTAACACAGTCTGCAGGAGGATCTGGCAATATTCAAATATGCTTTGGAAAAAGTGGAAAAGCACAGAAAATCCTCAGGTCTGTCTGTGTTTATCCATCTGTCAGACAAACAGACATTTGATCATATCAGTAAGATGGTATATATTTAGAAAACTCTATTAGAAGTTGATATAATGCCGTAAGATTACAGCTTTCATCAGACCAATGCAATCGAATGGATGAAATAATTCTACACATTTCTGCAGAGGCAGAGCTTTCACTGCCAATCTGTGGATTAACTCGAAATGAAAGTGCTTAAAAACCGAAATGATGCGAGAGAACTGAGCGGAGAGCTTTAATGAACAGCACTCAGTAATATTTTACAATATATTAATTAAACCGGATTAATGAAAGCCATTTAGACGACAAAAAGGCCTGCGTGCCGATACTCAGCGGTGGGAATAGACAAAAGGAATGAAGCTGCGCATTGTTCTCTCCAAACATACGGTTCTAAAATCACATGACCTGTGATTTGAAAGAAAGAAAAAAACACTTGTGAGATGATTTTCCACAAAGCCTGAGCACATCACAAAGGTCCAGCACAATTAACGCCACCAGAAAGAGTTCACTCAAGTTTGATGAAGTGGTTAATAGGTTTTGATTAAACCATCTCCTGCAGCGAGGACAATCCAGATGTCATTATGACGCACGTTCTGGTTATTTATCCTGTTATTTGATTTCTCCAGAAACTTTGGGGTCTTTACTAGCATTTAATACAGTTTGATGTCTCTCAGCAGTGTTTGTCCGTTCACAACATTTGTTAGGCTAATGAGCCCACCGGCAGGTCCGGCGGGGCTTAGGAGGTTAATAAATAAGAGCTGAAGTACAAGCCATTGGTCACAGTAATACTGAGAAAATTTGTGTGCCCTGACGAGAATGTGATTCGTCTACTGATTAAACTGAGCCTCTTCGGGCTGACTATGTTAACAGAAGTGAGTCTTAACAGGCTGCACTCATGGGGGGGTGGGGATGAATTTGCTAAACGCCTAATGAGTTTACAGCTGTATATTTGACTCAGATGAACTCTGTGTTTGAGTCGAGTTAGATCGACTGTCTAACTGAATTGGTTGCGCTTGGGTCACTGTTTGTCTTTGAGTTAATGGTTCTGAAGTGGGCCCGAAATAAGAATCTGTTCAACCGTTTAAACCAGAATTGCCTAAACAAAGTTTCTCAGCATCAAGGTTAGGAGAGGCCCAAATTAGTTAGGCGGTAGCCAAGCACTGGAATAAACCTGCATAAATATCTGCCTTTCGCCAGGCGCAGAGAGCTGACATGTGCAACTTTCTTTAAGCTTCAAAAAAGTAAGCAGAGCACAAAACAGCCCATTTCATTAAAATCTTGGCATACAGCATATCCCCCTTTTGTGATCTGTGCCAACAGCCTTTAAGAGGAGATCCACACACATTAAAGTTCACAATGGTAAATACCATTACCCCCCAACCCCTCCTCCCCACCTCCGCTGCTTGACCTCAAATTGCTTGTTGAGAAAGGAAGAAGGACGGAAGGAAGCGGTTGAGGAAGTGGTAGTGCCGACCAATAAGGCCTCATGGAGAGGGTCCCTTTTATTTTGTCATCGTGAAAGTGGAAGCATTTTGAAGCCAGCAAGACTCTTCTGACCTCTTCCTCTTTTATGAGAGATGAGTGCTGATAAACAGCGGCTCTCGGTGTCACCCGATGTGTCGTGACAAGAAGGCCCACGGCGGAGGCAAGTCATACGATCTGGATGCGCGCACGCTCCGCAGCGAGAGGTTGCTGACATTTCCAATCAAAGCGCCGGGAAAAGACGAGCCGACGCTGACAGCGACAAAGAGACGTGGGACGCTGAGCGGAGAGACACCGCAGAGCTGGCAGGAAGCAGAGGCTGGGGTCAGGAAGTTGCTGTGTTCCCTACGAGGCGCATGCAGCCGCCCAGCTAACAGGGATGAAGCCACTGCTGCCGAATGTGGGTCACTCTCCCTGGCTTCCAATGCGCTTTCTCTCCTCAAGCCTTTATTTGGAGCCAGGGCATTTGAATACTGCATGTTGTACCCAGGGCTCTGGAGTACTGCACTGTTTCCAACAGCCTCGTGCACATAGATGAGGATCACATGAATGTAGTTCATCTGTGTGTGCTGCAACGAAGCTGTGTTTACTTCCACGAAAATGTCAATGAGTCACCAAAATCTAAATTGGCAGCTCATCACTGACTACATTTCACATGGATGCAGTGACTTATTCAGCCTTATTCAGCTTAAGTTACTTACATGACGCTCTGATATCCTGCAACAGAGTCTCCATAGGAATAAACAAATGAACACGATATCTTCTGGTTCCCCGCCAGCTGCAGCTCTTTGGCGAAGGGAGTAATTCTGCTTCTTCTTACGGTGGAAATTATTAGCATTTCGTTTGGAATCGTTAGTGCTTGCCTTTGTGTTCATGTGGAAATAGAAATGTAGTGTGTGCTCGCAGATGACAAACAGACACACAGATAAAACGTTAACACAAACGCTTTGTAGCCAATCAGAAATCTTTTGACAGTGCATGGGGAGTTATTACACAGCACATCTGGGGATGCTGGGACTTCAGTATATTATGCATAGGGGAAACTGATGCTATGCAGTGAGACAACTCTATAAAGACATTGCAAAACATTTTAGAATTATCTACCGGCCGAAATTTTGTAGTTGAAGAGAAAATTGTTTGCATGTCCTTGAAACTGTGACAGAGCGTCCCGAGAGCCGAGCGAGACGGCAGAATAAGAAGAGAAGCTTGTGTTTTAAGTTTCTATCTCAGGCCAGAATGAACAGCAGTCAGTTCAACAGTTGTTTAACAATCTGATCACCTTTATAAATGTAAAGATGTCATGGCTGTGGGGACAGAGCTGCAGAGTCGGGTGATAACTCTCTCCGAGTTCATCACTTTTAACATCATATGTAGTCATTTGATAGAAAAACTGATAGAGGACAGTTTTCCTTGAGTAACTCCAGCCACTGACTGTGACCTTAACCTCATGACATTCATTATACACGTTGTCCTAACAGTACATAACGATGAGTTCTTTAATGAACGGGGTATTGATGGAATCTGCACTGTGGATCAACTGCGCTGTGAGTGATGATTAAGGATTTTTAAATAACACTTTGAGCACAAATGACATTAAGCTCAGCAACAGATATTATGATCGCGTTGCCACGGTAACTGAATTTGACACACCACAACAACCCATCCCGCTTCCACTGACAGGCGCTTGTACGGGCGCACACGACACGCTTTCCTGACAGCGCTGCGGCGGCCGTGAAGAAAACTAGGGCAGATTCCACAAGTGGAAAGGCTCTGCCCTCTGTCTGCCCGGCCCGCCATCATCTGCAATAACAAGTCAAAGATCTTCAAAGCTGGACAGCCCAAAAGGAGGAAAATCGGAGAGAACGAGGCAAAGGGAGAGTCAGAGGAGGCCTCTGATTCATCTTTAAAGACGTTCCTTATTGCATCTTTAATCATCTTCCTCGATGCGTAGGGACAACTCGACAGTTGGCTTCCAGAACTATTGAATTCACACCCCATTGAGTCGAGTCACTCAGGAGGCTCGAGCTGGGCTTTCTTCCCCCTGCCCTATGTCTTTTTTAACTCTCCTGTTTTATCACTCCTCATTTTCATCCCTGTGAAGGGCTCAGAGAAGCAGGCTGCCTAAGAATTGCATTGGCGTGTGGATGCTAACATGGTCAGCTAAATGTTTCAAGAGGCAGGGGATATGACAAAGCCTTCCCCTTGTACTACAAAGCCTTGCTGTAGCTTTGTCACACACCACGACTTGACTGACACGTTCCCAAAACTGCTCTTTTCTCTGATTTAATGAAACTATGTTGTAGTCTAGATTTCAGATGAAGGCGTACATCAGTAAAAGCGAAGAACGCTGGCAGGCAGAGACTCCGTCTTCTGGAGGTTTTTGTGTGAACAGACACGAGATCATACACTTTAGAGAGGGGGAGTCTTAAGCAGTTGCTCTGATGGTGTGGGAACAAATGTTTGGGATTCTTGGGGGTTGGGACTTTGATAATGAATGGGTAACACTCAGGTCTGGCCACAAGAAGGAGGACGGTGAGGATATCGACACACAAAAAACAACTAATCCAAAGCCCAGATTTTCAAACTAATTTTAAATTTCAGCTGCTGTCGGGACCAAAGTTAACATCAGCTGCTAAGACGTGGGTCAGTGTGGCCTTTGGTTCAGCTTTTTAAAAAGCTTTCTGCTCTTCTTTTTCCAAAATAAAACAGACTCTAAATACGTCCATCATCTCAAATCTGATTGGAGGTTATTATCTGGACACAGATAATCACACAGTCGACTACAGTCAATATGTCTTTTGTCTCCATGGCGAAAGTCCAAAATTGAACTTGTGGCTTCTTAGTTAAATATGTTGTCATTACTTGTATTCTCCAAAAGACATAGAAAATAAATAAAAAGAAAATAGAAGTAACAGAATAGCAGAAATACTGTAAAAAGTCTCATGAGTTAGAACTCTTCTTTCAGGTGGAAAGTTGGGTCATACAAACTGTGCTTTGCTGCTGAGTGCATGTTTTAGGTAAACTGCTGTGGCCTGAGGTACAGTAAATAAAATGAAGCCAACAGAACTAAAATATATTGTATTTCACCCCTTCCCTTCTCCTCCTCCTCCTTTATTTCACATCTTCACATCTCAGTAATCTGTTATGATGTTTTACGAAGCAGCTGCACAGTGTTATTCAAAACGTGAATCAAAAAAGTTCCTGTGTTTTAGTTTGTTACAGTTATTTATGTCATGTCAATCAACTGTGTCATTGTTTAGATGTTTAAAGTCCAACGCATGCATATTTGTATAATCTTGATTAAGATTTGATTGATTTTTTTAGTAAACACATTTAGAGTTCCTTCTCTTTAAAACAAAATGGAATAGCTATTAATAATCCATTTCTGCAGGGATTATTATAATTATATTGTTTGTCTGTTGGAGCATAATGAGTTATTAAGACTTAATTAATACCCTACAAAACATCTGAATTTAGATCTGCAAGGAATTCAGTTAAGGTCACAACAGTCATATTTACAATGTGTTTCATCATTGTTCCTGAGTCAGTCAGTCAGCAGTCAGGGTTCCTGTTCTTCCCCACTGCCCTCACGCCTACGAGCAGCGAAAAACTCACTTTCCTCATGCTTTGTCAAGTGCAAATAATCATTTATTCTCCAACCCTTAATACTGCGTTGACAGCCGAGGAGAGGAGGGAAGTGCAGAGACCGGAGAGCCGAGCTGGGCCTCGTGCTCCCTCAGCTCTGCTTCCACAGGCAATGGGGTCAAACTCACAGTTAACACTGGCAAATATTGTTTTATTCACTGTTCAGTAAATAATATTCACCAAAACTGCAACCTTCTGAGACAATTCTAATGTCAGAGAATGTAAAAATAAATAAATAAATACACAACATAAGAAAAAGAAGAGAAGAAAAAAATATAAAAATGTACACTGACGCTCTGCTCCGACATGCTGTCGCTGTGTTTTTGCAATACATCAAGGTTGTCAAGATACCAGCATTTTTTCATACAATACCAATATTACAAAATGGGATACTTGTTTTTGTTTCTTTGCTGTTGTTGTTTTTCTTTTTTTAACCTTTAAGGTGTTCAGGTACAGAAAAAAATCACTGAACACACACCGACACATCTGTGCAACCTTGGCTTTATTATGTTCCTTCATTTCAGTTTGATGGGCTTTTACCATTTATATGCTAATAAAAGGAGGAATGAATTGTCAATAGGAGAACAAATTACATATGTTTAAAGTCAATCATTCCTTCTGTTCCAGCTGAACAGAAGGCAGTTTAGGACAATTAAATCCCATTTCACCACCAATTGTGGTGAAAGTTGCACCATTACAAATGTAAAGTTATGTATGTAAAGTTTATTGATTTCTATGTCTTTTTTGCCGTTGAAATGATTATTAGTACACGTACTTTGACTGACAAGTGCAATAATTGCGTTTTCATCACAAGCAGCGTGTATGTTTGAGATAATGAGCACCAGCTGTTGATATTGTGATATGGAAACATGCAGCATGTTGCTGTAGGCATCAGCAGCATGTGTGGAAAAAAATATGATAAAGATAACCAATGAAAATATTATGACCCGCACTGATGGTTTGGTTTGTTCTTTTCTGTTGTAGTACTGCAAGAGTAAGAAATACTGCAGTGTACTGTGGCAAGGTATTTAAATATGCGATCCACAACCATCACCTGGTCAAACCGAGCAGCCACAAACTGCTTGGTGTAGCAGTTCACTGCAAATTATTCATTCAGTCCAGTCCTGAGAGAAAAAAGAAAATCTCTGGATGCTAAGCCACCACTTCAAAAGGTGAACCATACAGCGCTGCTACGTTTTAACCCTGTCTTCTTCTCTTTATCTTACCTGAATTTAATTACTGCTGGCACTTCACTTGGCTCAGTGAAGGAGAAATTAATGAGAAGGATGAAATATATGATTACATGCTCATTTGGCTCTTTAGATCTAAAATGAATACACATGGCATTGCAGCACGTGCAGGAAATCCCAGAACAGAGAATATAGCGTGGACTGGAATTATATCACGCTGGCCTCACTTACACGCGCACCATGATCTTATGCTATCATAAAATGCTGCAATTAATTTTGAGGTTACGTAAAACCTTTATCCAATTATGTTGCTTTGAATGAGGCTCATCATCACGACTGGAATGAAGACATCTAGTGCTATGTTAATTGCTCCATTAATGTAGGGCTATTTGGACATGTAAATCCTATTTTTCTTATAAGCCTGTCCGCTGGGGACTTCACAAGATACAGCATTCACACTGCATAGCTTTGTTTGCATGCACTCTTCCTGCCTTGAGCCTAAACCTTAGACAAATTGCAGAGCATAATTACAAAGGGAGATATAAGACTGCAGTTTGTGACAAGAGGGAAATGACTAATGTTGGCTGAGGTCTTCCGGGAAGCAGGCAAATAATCTGCTCATCAATAATTTTTGTGCACAGGATTGCACAGAAACCGAAAAATTCACAGAATAAGCTTCTTCTGAGCTTGAGCATATTTTTTCTTCTAAAGGGCAAATGTGTGGATACAAACACATTCAAAATGACATTCAGGATGGAGTGAATGTGGAGTCAATCAGCACACACAGAGTATGTCATCAGTGTACATTTTACAGGAGACTTACTTGAGGGTGAACTGCTCGACAGTGGAGTTGGGCATCAAGTAGAGGAATATTTTGAGGGTCTCTCCGGGCTTCAGGGGCTTCTCAGGCAGCCTGAGGAACATATTCTTGTCTAACTGCTTGTCTACCATCAGCTGCTCTTGACTGGCCTGGTACAGGCTGATGCTGCCGATGCGCAGCAGGGGGTGCTGTGACGGAGGTTCTCCCCTGGAAACACCACCACCTCTGTGACCTGAGCCCTCACTGCACTCTCCAGCCCCGTTAGGCCCATGGAGTGTGTAGTAGAGCTCAGCCTGGAGGGTCTCACTGGTTAGCCCATCCAGGAGCCCGTCACTGGAGCCTTTCCTCCGACCCAGTGGTGCTACATTGGTGTTAAACCAGGACAGAGGCAGCTCCAACTGGGCCAAGCATTGCGCCAGGTTCCCTTTCATGCGGCAGGAGGTTTTAATTTCGCGGACATCCCGGAAGGCATGCAGACGGACGCAGGGCAGCTTGTCTTGAGCCTTGAAGTCATCCCAGTCGCGACCAGCAATGTAGAAAAACACCTGGACCACGGGGTTGTTGGAGAAGACCCGCGCCTGGACAATGAAGGCCCGCACCTTCCAGTTGACAGTCAGCTGGCCGGGAATATCCAGCGGACTAGCTGGCTGGAGCAACTCCTTGGACAGCGCCTGGTCCCGGGCAAAAGGCCCAAAGCTTATGTTGATGGCAGGTAGGTCTTTTGTTTGGAAAACCACAAAACTCTCAGAACGCTGCAGCGGATGTCCAGTGCTGGGACCACTGCTGCTCTTGCTGCTGCCGCCAACCGTCTGTCCTGTGATCTGAGCCTCCCGCAAAAAGAAAGCCAGTTGTGCATTGGACATTTTGAAGTTGGCGGGAAGGTACACATTGGGTGGTGAAGGACTGGCTGTCATCACTGAGGAACTGAGGAGGGCATCTGAGCTGGTTGGAGAGATTTTACCTGCAAGAGCTGTGAAGAGAGGAAGGAGGAGAGAGAGACAGGTTTAAATACAGCCTTTAAACCTTTAAATGCAGTGTCTCATTGTAACAGGAATAGTTAAAAGTAACGAAAATGAGAGTTACAGTATGTGAGGAACAAAGACACACAGAGGAGGGATCAGTGAACGAAACAATGAATGAGGTATAAGCAGGAAGTCACAGAGGTCTGCACTACCCACTCCACCGGAAAGAGGAAAAAGGGTAGAAGGTCAACAGGCGCTAACGAGATGATAACTGATCGATACATGTCAAGCACCCTGAGCACAGGCTATCCAATGAAACATGTTCACATTGTCAAGGTGCACCGCACATGATCAACAGTGGAATCAATTGATGTTTGGCCATTCAGCAATTTGAACTGCAGCACGTACAAAAGTCTTGAAGAGACACGAAGAGTAAGATACGAACTCACGAGCAACATGAAGGCAAACCTAATCACAGAATGAAATAAGAAACTTCTGTTTCCGTGGAGTTTATATTTTTATCCAAAACACTGCAACTGAACTGGTTGGGAAAAACAAATCGTCACTGTTTCACACCTAAGCCACCCCAGTGAAATCAAAGTAGGACAAAATCATAGTAGAACAAACAGAATAAAAGTGACATACTTATCAAAATTACCCAGAGCTGAGCACAAAAACATATTTGCCTGTCCCCATGGTCCAAATCATAGATTAAAAGTCCCATATTCCAAATGGTTTTATCATTGAAATCGCATCCTTTAAATCTGAAAAAATCAAGAGGATCTTTTTGAAAAGAAAGCCTCTTCAAAGGGTTGAGTTACTCAGTGGGCACTCCACAAAAGTTTGCTTTCTTCTCTGGTTTCTCTACAGAAAATCTCCGGCATGAGTTGCAAAAGAAGAATAAATAAAGATAAAAAAAAAATGAAAAAGAAAACAGCAATAACTCCAGCAGCTCTTCACTCGGCAGCGTTCTTGTTGCAGGCTACAAAGGTTCCACCGAGCTTCTTGAACTTGTGCTTGTCTAATTCCCCGTGGCTTAGGTCTTGGTTTAAGAGTGGTTCAGCCCCACGCGGCAGCTCTTTCAGTCCCAGACTGTGCATGGCTCCAGGACAGACTCTGATAGACAGGCAGAGCCTCCTCCCGGTTGGTGGGCTGTACGGGAACTATAGACAAAGCCTTTGACGCCGCCCCATCTTGCCACACCTAGTCTCTAGTCTATAATCACCATTTGAGCTCCCGGTCAGAGCTAAGACACACAGCCCCTCAGAGGACTCGACTTACACCACACACACACACACCGGCACACACATGGAGGCGAAAGAAATAACACTCTCCAGCTCGATTCATCCTCTCCCTCTGGACGTGTTCAGGCAGACTCTTATGTGTGAGCATGCAACTGTGTGAGTGTGTATAAGAGCTGGGTATACGTGTGTGTGTGTGTGTGTGTGTGTGTGTGTGAGGTGGGGCGGGGGATGGATGTATTGCTTGAATGCCTCCAGGCAGAGAGAAAGAGAGAGAAAGAGAGAGTGTAAGGAGAGTGAGAAGGAGAAGGGGAGAGGGAGGGATTAGGTAAAGATTATTGATGAATTAGCCTAGCTCGCCTTCCTTTCTCCTCCTCCTTCTCCTTCTTTCCCTCCCCCTCCTCCTCCCCCGTTTCGTCTGCTTTAGCCCCATGAGAAATCCATGAGAATGAGGGGATACCGGCCAGAAGGGGGGGAGGGGTATCTGGACTGCCTCCCTGCTTCACTCACATGTGCCTGGAATTCCCATAATAAAAGAGAGAGGCATCTATAGATGTGTGTGTGTGTGTGTGTGTGTGTGTGTGTGTGTGGGCCCCATAAACTGAAAGGCAAACAGTGGGGGCAACAAAAGATGAAGCCACAGCCGGGGAAACATCCCACACGTACAAATGAGCAGTCGTAGCCATAGTGAAGGCTGGAGGAACTGTAATGATGGGAAGAGCTACTTAGAGGGTGTCTAGTCTTTATCAAGCAAAAGCTTTCTACCTCACAGGAATGTATGCATGAATGTGTGTGTGTGTGTGTGTGTGTAAAAATGTGCTGCTCTCGCCTTGATATCAACATTAAAAGCAACAAATATGCAGCAATCCCCAAACTTTGGTGAAAGCTCCTCCATCTGTTTCCCTCTCCTGGGCCCAAACGCAGAGCCTGCATTCACATCCCATCCTTACTACGCCGTATACTCCAGCAGCCACGAGACAACATTACAACACTGTGAGGCTGATACCAATCTTAGCCTGAGGAAAGGATAGAATATGGGCCCTGTGTTCGAGGATAAAGATGCGTGCCACTGTTCACATCAAACAGGCGTCTTTTTTCCCCTCCACCCTTTAAAGCTCTGTATGATTTTATTGCTGAGTTTAAGAGGTAAGTAGATATTTGAACTGCATTACACAGCTATTTGTGGCGTTCTCTCTCTCTCTCTCTCTCTCTATGTCTTGAGGCAGCAGTAGCCTAGAGCTCAGAGAAACCTTGAATCTCCAGACCTGCGGGGAGTTTTAAACTCATGCTTCTCCCTGTATGCCTCTGAAAACCACTGTCGAGGTGTCCTTGAGCAAGGCTCTTAAAGAGATGCTTCTCCATGTGTTCCATACACACCTGCTGCTGGTCAAACAGCCCCAAAACAAAATGGCTTTCAGCTTGCTGCTGCTTTTAATGGTAATTTAGTTTTCCGAACAGTTTGCTTCTGACGTGGTGCCGCCGACTGCTTCTCTCTCCTGCATCTGTTCGTTTAAATGCTGCAGGGCCACATTAGGGAACTTGGGGCCAAACTGTGACTCCAAACAGCTTGCTGACATCATTTGAGGGCATGCAAGCCATTGAAAACACAATGTGTGACTTGCTGTATCATCCGTGAGTTGTAAGGAGATGTAAGGAGTTGCATTTTGGGACTGTGAAGCAGAAAATCACCCTACAAAGCAACTCAGATTCGAAGAAGGTCAGTTGGCTTTTACAGGGCAGAGATTGTGACTTGTGTCATTTATCCTTTGGTAAAATTATCCTGGCTTGATACATTTTACACCGCGGTGGTCACCGAGATGTGTTTTTAATTGTATATGCTGTTGCTCACTCTCGCTGTGACAATTTTGAACACTGTGAAAGAGCAAACTTAGTGCTTTTAAGAAATTATCACAAGATTTTCACAAGTATTGGTTTTTGTTTTTGCTTTTTTGTCATTTTTAAATATAAGTATAAACAAACTTTGGAACACCAAGGAAAATTTAGATCTGCAGTCGTGTATTCTGGCATCAAAACTTCATCCCACGCACATTTTCTCAGCTATGGTATTGAATTCTATCATATTAGTCTAAAATGGCTTATTTCAAGTTTATATCAAGTTTCATGTCTGCCAGATTATAATATTTTGTGAAATTCTAATAAAGCATTCGTTTAACCAAAAAACACTTTTGTGTTTTTGTGCCGCGAGCGTCTCAAACTGTTGCAACCCTCGTCCCGTTTATCTTCTGTAAAAACGCTGATTCCTGCACCTTCCATCATAATAAATGTGCATTAAACAGTTTTTCTCCCATAGTCAATAAATGTGCTGTGTTTGTCTTCTATCAGAGGAACATGATTTGTGACCGGCTGTCCCATCCTGACCCTGTGATCACATCTGTACTCCTGTGTGGATTAGTGTTGGCCTGCACACATCAGAGACACATGATCTGAGGGGAAAACTCTCTTGTTGTGCCTGAAGGTCACCTGACTGCTGCCCAGGAGTCTCCTAATCCCTTTTAAATGCAATGAAACTGTATGGTGACAATACCCGCATTGAATGCCATCAAACAAAACAAACCCTTGCTCCTTCCTCTCCACCCCGAGGCCTTATGGTGTCATCTGAGAAGGTGATTACAGCCTACGATGCATCAGGGTGCTTTTGTCTCATTTCAGTCTAACAGCGTCACGGAGTAGGTGGGTTTGAAGGGGAACGTGGACACAGATGGGCTTCCAGTGTGAAACTCTATCGCCTTCCTCTTCCACTTGATGTCCTATTAGACCTCGGGCCAAATTGAATTGAATTCTCTTCCTGTTGTGCTCCCATTACGTGAAACATCTGCTCTGTGTGTATGTGTGTGTGTGTGTGTGTGTGTGTGTGTTGGGCAGGGGATGAGTGGGTGTCTGGTCAAAGGGCACTTTGTATTCATCAGATTACTTTGTCTGATGTCAATTAATGAAAGTATCGGACCACTTTGAGGTTACGGCGGCGCGATTCTACTTCTAAGGTTATGCCAGTATGTCGGACAGCAAAGACAGATGCTTCACAGAGGATAAAAAAGCAAATGATTACAACCATAACACTGAAGAGTTATTCCAGCAGAGAATTGAATCATCAATCCACTTATTGGAGTTTTATTTTGTGTGTGTGTGTTTTAGAACTACTAAAGCAGGGGGTTTAAACTTGTAAAACGTGAGGTTAGCTTGTACTGAAACCACATTGATTGGACACAGACTTGTGCCCTTCTACTGGTGGGGCAAAAATCTATGGAGCAAAATATCCATAAAAGAGCCTGGCAAGCTCTTTTTATTCCTGAGATAATCTGGAGCTTCCTCATACAAGCACTGCAACCCTGAAATTGTCTGGATGTCACCCAGAAGAGCAGCAAGTGTGAAATGTCCAGATCAGTTGGCCCCGACGTTTGCAAAGAGTAAAGCTGCTTCGTGCCTTTTCTGCCTGCCTGATAATTGCTTTCCGTTCTTTTGTTGATACTGCAGATATGTCCAAACACATGTAGTATTGATATGCAAAAACAGTCATCATGACAGATGAGTCATCCTGGTGCCACACCCAAACCAAACAGTATTTTCAGCGGGTGAGTGCACGTCTGACACGGACGTTCATGTGTACATGCGTGACAACGGCCAGAGCTTTTATGTGAAAACATCTCAGTCATACAACCAGACACACTTTCAAACCATATAATGCCCTTAAACACAAACACCCTTGGCCTTTCCACCAGGTATACTACATATTCTGTGCATCCGGATTTACAGAGATCTTTCGGTATCTGTAGTGCTGCTGTCGCACTTCAACAGCCTTGAGCAGACGGAGGCAGAAAAGCCTTGTCCCATAGTTAAATGAAACACTTCACTGTATGCCTTTGCTAGCCATACAAAAGCTGTCAAATATAAAAGCCGGCTGCCAATTCAGGGGAAATATATAGAGAGGATGTCATGAGGAGGGCAGACATTTGATCTTGAGAAAGTGAAGTGCATAAATGTCTCCTCAAGTAAAAGGTCAGGAAAAATTGTTGAGTGCGTTTAGAGAGAGATGGAGCATCCTTACAGCATTACTAATGTTCCAGCGCCAAGGGTTTCCCTATCGATCTTTATCTTAGCCTTTATCCCCTCCCTGCTTCTGCTCTGCTGCGAGTATCACTGTACTGCTATTACATGTGGAACGGTGAAATAATACTTTGAAGTCTCTCAACAAAACACTTTTTACTTACTTATATTACAGTGTGAGATTACCCTTAAATAAGTTATCGCACTTTTCCGCATCAACTTTCTTTACTCAAACTCCACTTTTTGCTGAGACACGAATGCAAATAAAGACCCAAAATTTAAAATGGCTCACATTATCATTCAATTAGCTATGAACGCAACACAAAGTGCAGATGAAAAGGGATGTTAGCCTGGGGATGAAGGCCGTATTAGCACTTGAAACACTGATGGAGTCCTATTTTTGCACCTCTCTGAGGATCGTCTATTTCCATCTCAGCAGGACCTGGATTACCTTAACAAACGGACTGCAGCTGGATTATCTCAGACATGCTCGAAGTTGCTGGGCTTTATGTTTAATCAGTTACCACATGCATAAAGAAATTACACTGATATTTCAGTCACGTGGGGGAGGGTTTTGTCCAGTCAGTGTGTCTGCGTGCAATCATATCACTTATGAGATTTGGAGGAAATCAGTCATTGTACAGGCTATTGGTCAGATATTTTCCTCCATTATGTGTTCCCCGAAGCGTGGACACACGACTGACACGTTTACGTCACATTAAACATGTCCAAGGTTTGAATGAGCATGCCAGTAATCACATCTTGTGCAGCTGACTTCCCAGAGAAGCAGAAACACAGACAGAAAAGCCAGTTAAGGCCACAGCTGCAGCATGTGTTTCCGTCTGGCTCCAGCGGCGTTTACAGTGTAGACAAGCGAAGCCTGAAGTTTGTTTTCTTCAGGTGTTTCCTCCTCATTTTTCACATTTACAGGTGAGCAATGCATCAACCGGAACATCTTGTAGCTTTGTGCGTGACTAAAGTGGTCTTCACGTGGTCTTTTCACTTCATTATGTATAGCTGCAGATTTGACGAGACAAATATATTTGACAGAGCTGGCAGACTCACAAAAACTCAACTCTGATGCATCATTCTCTCACTCAGTCAAATTAATGCCCCGACTTTCAGCTGCGACGCACATTCAAAGCCACATCATGAGCTACATCGCACACAGCACAAGGAAGCTTTGCGAGTGGGCAATCGCACATGGAAATATCAAAAAATGATTTGTTCACCCGTGGCAAAAACATGTTAAAAATGAGCACTGAATATTTAAAACCTCTGCTTTTCCCCTGCTGACTGGCTGTGATGGAAACATCCAGGTGGACACAATGGATTCTGCCCCAACATACTAAACTGAAGTCTAAGGTTTACAGCATAACACTGACGCTGGGCTCCCTGTCAGCACCCGACTGGCTGTGCATGTGCAACTCACAGATGAGATGAGAAAGAAGCGAGATGGTTCACCCTTGGATGTCAGTTGGCAAAGTCTTTTTCCCCTCTACGTTTCATTTCATTTACAGATTTCATCCTCTTCCTTCTGATCTATGGACATAAGTGTTAGATCTTAACTTATCCTAGCTCTCCATAGGCTTCAGTGTGAGTAATCCATTTCAATTTTAGATTAGAAGAAGATTAATTATTGATTAATTAAACAGCCCTCCTAACCCAAACCTCACTCAAACATGCCGTTTCACTTAGAAATTTGTCACAATGCTGAAGCTACAAAATGTCTGTAAGTCTGTCGCCAATATGAAATCAGATGATATTTAAAATGTTGGACTTCTTGGACGTTGGATCTCAGTCATAGACCTATCAGTTAGCTTCAAAATGTTGAGGAAATGTGCATTAAACTCCAAACTAATGACAAAAAAAAAACAAAACACACATCTCTGACCTGTACTGAGTCTGGAGAAATTCTAATTGCTATCTGTTGTTCACCAAGCAATCCTCTTAGGCACCTTGATTTTAAAACCAAATCCCTTGTAGAAATCCCTTATTAATATTCTGTCCCCAAACACGGCGTGACCTTTAAAACTAACTGGCATTTAATCTTTTGCTTCTTCATGCAGAGTACAGTATGCACAGATGACCATATGCATCTATACTGTACGTGCAGCCTAATGGTATGGACCGCTTGCAGGATCATGTCATGAAATGAAGTCATTGGAAGAGACACTTGTAGATATTCTAATTGCCACGAAGCCCTTCAGGGAAACTGCACTGACTGCTCTGTGATGCTCGATACAAAAGGAAAAGAGAGCGAAGTGAAGGGTTAACGATCTGAGACTGGTGAGTCCAGTTTCCTCAGGATGAAGCGAAGCCCGTGTGGGGTTTAAGAGGCGGTTCGAAACTCACCCTCAGATTTCAATCAATAGCTTCCTGTGGCCAAGAGATGTCTGACACAAGAATGTGCAGGGTCTTAATTAGCGGAAGAGGAATGTTTTCTTTACTAAGGCTCACTTTGTAATTTAGGCGGATAAGAGTGGTGTGTTTCTACGTTAGATTCACAGTTTTAATGAGGCGTAATTTGCAGATTAAAAAGGGGGGATATATAACCAGTGTGACATTATCAGTGGGAAATGGAACATCTCATCATTGATCCTTTATATGCACTCAGAAAATTATCCATAATTTATAATATCAGTAGCCCTCATCTGATCCAGCAGAGGCTGTTTGGATGAAGAAGCAACAGAGGTGGATGTAATGTGGTGTTCTCATTAAAGAGCAGCTAAGAATCTATCACTTACTTATTCCATTCTTCCTGATGAGCAGTATAGATGGGAACTGACAAAACTGTTTGACATCAAATATTTACCAACCAATTAGTCAGAAGCTGAAGGGTAAAAGATGATACATGTTTTAAGAAGTCTTTGAAGAGATACAAAACACCATCACCCACCTTTTTTTCTTTCTCTCTTCCTCCTGCCTTGTTTTGATCATGAAAGCCAGCGTGCAAGACTCAAGTCAATGTCTGTCGATGAAACTAAAGCCTGCAAACTCTGAACCTTCCGACTAATGATTTGATGCTTTGCAGCAGTGTCTCTCAAATGGTTTCCGTGAACTTAAGACTTTAAAAGTAATGAATAAACACTGGAATAAATAATTATGTTTTTTTCCCCTCTTCAATCTACTCATGAAAGCTCTTACAAGCCTTTATGCAGAAGTACCTCAATTTCATGTATAAATCGTGTTATATGGCTGTCATTCGACTCAACGTTAATCCTAACAGACCAAACTGGTGTGGCTGCAGGTTTTAGCTCCCACAAAACTACAAACTAAATGCAAGCTCTGCAGTCAAAGATTTCTGGATGTGTTGTGAAACAGCATTTTCTTATGCAGAGGTGGAGGACGATGTAGACACGTTTACGTGCATCAGTCGACTATAACTGACCACACGATCAATTCTCAGATTGACTTCCTCAGTAGTTTCAGCACGTCACAGCTCATCCCAGGTCGTCACAAAGCGACGCGACACGCAAAAGTGGCAAAAAACTAACAAAGGGTATTTTGTCTGTGATGTATGTCGCCTGTCACACGGGATGTGATCTCGGGTCACCCGGGTGTGGGTCGAGTGTGTCACCCATCACTCAACCTTGACCTTTAATTTTCACAAAAAGTGAAGGCAGACTTTTTGCTGTGCTGTCCTTCACAACTCACACAAGCCTCAATCGCGAACAGCTAATAGGTTTTCTCATTGTTCAAAAATCAATTGAATCTAGTAAGGGAAAATGTATGTATTCATATGTCTCTTAACAAATCCTTTAGTTTTTTCTAAAATGCTGGACTATCAGGCTCCACTGTTTGCAGTGGCTTTAGTCGTAATTCTTTAATGACAAAGCATTTTCAGGATTACATTTCCTCATTTCTTGTTTTGCTTTTGTGTCTCGTCTCTGTTTCTCTTCAATACTGCTGGTAGCCCCCACGAAAGCCTCGTATCTTAACACTGAATGCATTTAGGAGCTGAGGAGGTCAACAGAGAAGCTTTTAAATTCAAATTCATTTGGCATGGATCTCACCAACAACCTCAGCAACTAGCCGAAAGCTCTCACACAGTAGAGCTGACCTACAAAGTTGCAGATGTTTACTACGTGCTGTGGCTTCGAACATGGCCCCTGCCTTCTGTTTCTCCCCTGCCAAATGGAGCCTTGTAGGCACAGCCACTGCATGCATTAGTAGCGTATTGATGAAGGGATGCAAATGCCTCGAGGCGGCATGATCTGTGCCTCAATACAATCTGAGGCTGACGCAATCTATAGGGCTCGAGACAACAGAGTTTCCCACAGGGGATACGCCGTGTGAGGTAAACTATGACTCACATTATTGTGTGTTACAAAAGGATTTCCTAAACAAAAGGATGGCAAAATAGGATTTACAGTATTATCTGATGCATTAAAGTCAATTCTCTTGAATCAAGCCTTGATTCATATCAGCTGTGGAAAAGTTTATTTTATTAATCCAGTTTTCTTTAATGAGTAAATTAATCTGCAAAGTGTCTGTATGTTGTATATTTTCCCTCCCATACATCGCATCTATACGTCAAAATCTATACATGTAATTAAACCATTTATAGTCCAATTCATTTCTTCACTGTCTTGTTTTACTGTCTTGATGACTGTTTCAGATTCAGTTTTAATCCTTCAAACTCTACTTCACTCGCCTGTTAAATCCCATCACTTTTACGGATGCAAAGACCTCATTTCTCCATGCCGATAAATAAAAGCTTCATCTTATCTTTTTTTATGGAGTGTTGTAGACATTTTAATCTAAAATGATGACATCTCTTTTAATGAACAGGCCAGACTTCTAAAATAAGCCACACATCCACGAATGAAAAAAAAGGGGGGTGAAAATCCTAACTGATTTGAATGAAAGAAAATATATCAAGTTACATCCATAAAAACGAGAGCACGTCTTGAATTACACTCAATTTACCTCCATTTTCTGCCATAATTTTGACCGATCTGTCAATGGCTTTGCCCTGAGGAGAGCAAGGACAACGCTGATGCATGCAATTCCCCGAGACGAGCTCGCTCTCACAGCATTTGGCAAATCATTCACAGACTGAAGTTAACTTCATGTGGAAGGATCTTCATCTCTCAGCTTTGTGACTCCAATTTCACTGAACTCCTTGGCAAAGCCTGCTTTCTTGGCTTTTATTGTAATCACTGTGAGTCTAATTAATGCTACATTATGCTGATTTGTAGGTTATACATTGGCAGTCTTTCATTCTATTTGACCAGATTCAGCAGTACGGCTCTAATTGCAGCCCTCTGGGGATAATAAAGCCCCTCCGAACATTGTAACCGGATACAACACTTGATACAGCTACTTTTTATTATCATATATGTTTTCGGCCCTCTGGTGTTCGCCCTTAATGTGTCTTGGCAAGATTAAATGCAAGCTACATCCCTGGAAAGGGTCAAGGCAATACAAAAAAGCTGAGACATGTGTGAACAGAGTGAAACAGGAAAGATAAGCTCCCTCTCAAAGGAAAAGGTTGGCGTTATTCTGTAGTTTTTTTATTGCTAACAAAATGACAAAACAAAGAACAACAATGAAAGAATAATTGTTTCTAACTGAATCCTTAACAGGACACTATATAGACAAGAGTATTGGGACACGTCTCTTTATCAATTGAATTCAGGGTTGGTATGGGGCTGTGTTTGGGCTTGGACCCTGACTTCCAGTGAAGGGAAATCTTAATGCTTCAGCACACTGAGACATTTTGGACAATGCTATGCTTCCAACTTTGTGGCAACAGTTTGTTGAAGGCCCTTTTCTATTCCAGCATGACTGTGCCCCAGTGCACAAAGCAAAGCTCCATAAAGACATGGTTGGATGAGTTTGGTGTGGAAGAACTTGACTGGCCCACACAGAGTCCTGACCTCAACCCCATCCAACACCTTTGGGATGAACTGGAACGGAGATTGTGAGCCAGGCCTTTTGGTCCAACATCAGTGTGTGACCTCACAAATGCTCTACTGCATGAATGGGCCAGAAGTCCCACAGAAACACTCCAACATGTTGTGGAAAGCCTTCACAGAAGAGTGGAAGCTGTTAGAGCTGCAAAACTGTGTGTTTGGAATGCAATGTCTTTAATGTCCCTGCTGGTGTAATGGTCATGTGAACCAATACTTTTGTCTATATAGTATATACTTCCACTTCTCTCAAAAGGCTGGACACTGACTCAGCCACAGATCTGGTAAAGTAGCAGCATGTTCTCATGTCAGGTCATCAGATCCAAACGGCTCTTTGTATGGGGATGGGAATGAAACCGGACTGATACGTCGTGAGCTAAAATAAACCCCAGTGCTAATCTTCAGCATGTCAAAGGAACGTGTCACAAATTGAAACAGTGAGTTGCTGTTGTTGTTGTTGTTTTTAGACAACAATTACTTACAGCGATTAATAGATTGGCTAATTTGAACGCATTCTCCTTGCTGAGCCACATGAAAAGATGAGACCTGAGAAAAGTCGACAGTCGAAAATGGATCTGAAAATTAAGAAAACATCAGTGTTTTATTTAACGTCTTATTTTCATAGTTTCAAACAACCATATTACTATTAATTTCTTTATTTAAACTATTCATTTCAGTATATAATCCAGCTGGATTTTCCAAGACATTTTGGAACAGCAACTTGATGTGATTTCATGTATAATTTGTATATAAATGTTGATGATATCTGCATGTATAAACAGAAGCCAATGGTTTAGTAATGACAAAGTAGTGGCATGTATGGTTATGTGCAAACATACAGGAGGAGCAAGTATACAAACACGATTTTTCGAACATTCTGTGGTCTAAGCTGAACCAGGAATAATTATTTGGCTTTCTTTTATTTTGTTGCCCTTTAAATGCAATTTTAAAATTGTTTCATGGTCCTATTTTTGATTTATTTCTTTCTACTTTGAATTGTGTCTGAATAGTGTTATTACATCAACCTGCTTTGCCTTGCCGGGAGTCGATCCGTAAACTGCAATAGATGAGTAAAACAAATAATTAGGGGAATAATTTTACAGCTCAGCCCTTATTTCTCCGCTAACAAGTCTGTCTAACCTGCTGGTTTGTTCACAAGCTGTCAGACTGTCTGTGTTTCTTGAGCTGTGGAACGATTTTTTGTTGTTGCTAAGAGCCAAGGTTTGGTAACCCAGAATTATCTTTATTTCAGGACAACTCGTAACACTCTCCAGGGAGGTTAAACATCTCAATTTTCACTGCAAGGTTCGCTATGCAGAAAGCATCTCTGCTGCGTCTGTAACACTCCCCTTCACCGCAGCAACAACTGATGCTGGAAATATTTTTCTAGGTTGTTAAACTAATTTGCTCAGAAGGACAACTCAGCGACCCATACTCTCTCACACGAAGCCACCGACAAACAGGTTTACAAGACTCTTCAAGACTGTTCTGTCAACGTCTCTAAGGCGACCGCTCGATGTGTGGCCTCCACTCTTTCAACTTGTTTCTCAGGAGAAGCTCTGATTCATTGTCTTCGTTACTCACACAGTGCTCGTGAAGCTTCTTATTCTTGGCTGATTCAGAAGACCTGATAATAATATTAATTTAGAGCTGATAACTATAACGAAAATCTTATCATTAGATCAAACATGCGAAATGAACCCTGAAGGATCCCTTAGTTAATCTGGTGGTTTCAGACACACCTTCATGTTGTTAAGGTTTCCAGACAGGACTTTTCCATTTCCAACCAAGAAGTAATCTAGCAATGATGAGGTCACCACTTGAGACTGAACAATATGTTTTTTTGGGGGGCTGATACCAGCAATCAGTGCATTATCAAGTAGACCAATAATCAATATGTCAATATGCCCTGTTCAGACCTGATATTAGCATCTGTCCTGAGTGATCACGTCTGAATGCACCTAAGACCCACTGATGATGCACTGAGATCTGACCACATTCTTACAGCATGTGTGTGCCAATGCGTCCTGGGCCACGTTGAAGAATCACCTCCTGTGCACAGCGAGGAGCTTCAGCAACAGGCAGAACGGATCACACAGTCAGATTTCCATTTGGTTCACTGTAACGCAAATCACAGTGTTTGGGCTGCCTCAGCTAAGTGCGATCCAAGTGCTGATAGGCTCTTACTCATGATGTGCAACCAGTCATTCAGCGCTGTGGGCAAGACGCTGAGTGACACCACCAGAGTGGTGACTGCGTCAAGTAGCACATTTTTAAATTAATTTATCAGCAACTGGACAAAAAACAAACCAACAAACACACAAACAAAAAAAGCACAGATGTTGATTATCAGAACTACTACGACTACTGGCTTGTGTCCTGCATCTGGTTGACCTCTGCAGACCTTTTCCCTTGTCCCTGCACCTCAGAAGAGGGTGAAGTTGTAGCAGAAATCCTTAGGCTGCATCAATGAATATTCTATTTTTTTCCAATGGCAAAATGAAAACGAGACTTCAGTTTGACTCCTGGGGAAAAGCTGTGATGAGGAAGTGGGATTGGTTTGTAGACACACGTGTTATTTGCTACGGGGCCTTCAGCAGCACAGGGGTGGATATTTCCTCTCCGCTTTTGATATTCTTGCCTCTGATCATTAAATTTCATTGCCGATGGGGAAACTCTTCATCCCCTCGCTGGTATGCATTTCATTTAGTCACGGTATTAACATTTTTTTTAACCCTAGTTTGTTCATGAAAGCTATTAAGGAGCCAAATGCTTTTTGTGACATCCTGCTTTACACCTGAGAGCCACCTGGTGTGAATGCAATCATCTTCTTGTTGTTGGCCTGTGAACAGCAGGGGGGCTTGATAACTTGCTTGAGGCACCATGACAGTGCTTACTCTGAAAGGGAGAGTGAGAGTCCACCTACTTCAACTTTTATTTAAATATACAGAATGTACTGTGTCCATTTCTTTGTTCATAAAAGGTTGGACAGACACCTCACCAGTCCCTCTCGTAGCAAAATATTTTCACATGACATGATACACCCTGGTTTTCGGTACAAGAGGCCCTGGCTAAATCAGCATTCGCATTTTCACCTGGCGGGAAGCTCGTGACCTTTTGGTTTCACAGCTCACCCACAGCTTGTGATGCTCTTCTAATAAAAAAACAGCAACAGCAGCCTTTGGTCTACTGTGGTGGAGGTCTATCGTACAGCCGCCCTTCATAGTGTCATGGCCACCGCACAGCCAGCGTGGAGCAGAACGCCTCAGTGCTCTCAGGAAGGAGCAAAAATATCTTTGTTTCAGATTTCCTTCATATCGCTGTCACACAAACACACAGCTTTTACTTGTTTTGTTTTGTACAAGTAGGAGCTTAGAGCACAAGATCTTGATGCCGGCACAGGAACCCAGTGTCTTCTCTTCAGTGGCAGATTAAAGAAACATTTTACTGACATGTTTAGTCATTCAGTGCAGGGACCATAAGCAACAAAGACCGACTAAACATATCTCCAACCTCAATAAAATGCTGGGAAACGGTGACAAAGTGCAGAATCTTTAGAGAATTCTTTGAATGCAAAATGATGATTGTAAACAGCCATCAACAATGGGAAACATCCAGGAGATAACCGAAGAGGTAACTAAAACAAACCACATTCATTAAACCCGCCCAGTCTTCGTTCATCATGCTTTCCCTCGCTAACATACAGCATCTGTATCTGTGATGGATCACTGCTGTGAAATTTTGGCTGTCAACTTGCAGAAGTAACCAAATTTGATGAAAATGTTATGCTCTACTTTCTGGGCCTTAAATCCCCTGCACGGTTGAACTCCCTAAACAGCCACATTACTCTGGAAATTGCTGCAAGTGTCAAATTCCTTCCACTGAACTTGCCCACTAAGCCATCAGACAACTTGACATTACAGGCCATCATAATGTCCAAACCATAGAATCCCAGCCTGGGGATATTTTTTTATACAAGGTATTTCTCCATAATACTGATCAGTATCCTGCCATTACAATATTGCCAACCTTTCTGCAAATTGACATTGGCATATAATAGCTTGCTAATATTGCTCTGCGAGATTAATCCCTATAAAGATATTAGTTCCCAGAATAAACTGCCTACTTAGTGCAGACAGTTGAATCTGGGAGTTTTCTGCTTTTCCCTTTGGACAGAATACATCTGGTGCACCGTCACGTCTCTCACTGAGGGCAACGCTGCTGTATCGAGTCAGAGGGCAGAAGTAATAGATGGAGACAAGCCAATATTACAAATTAGTAATAAAAATGGGATTACAGTGTAGTCTTTGGACGACCCACAGAGATGCTGTGGAGTGTAATTTATATTTATATTCAAAAGTATAAAAAAAAGAATAAAAAGTATCTGCACTTCACTTCAAGAGGCACTCAATCAAATATTTATCATAACACGAGCAAAGATCAGGAGACTGAAGCTAAAGCAAAACCAAGGATCTGATTTGAATGAAGCACGTCGAAGTGAGACGATTTTATTATTATTATTTTACACTCTGACTTCATCTAAACGTAGCTGCATAATGCAATTTTTCATTTCTTTTATAAAGCTTAAAGGGGCATTCACAGAAGACAAAGCTGATTTATTATGTGCATAATATCACACACACACACACACACACATCTGTAAACACTTCTGAATTCATTTGTTGTGACACTCTGAATGAGCCCAACACAGATATAATCTGGAGGCCATTTACTCCTTGCAGTGTTAAATATACCTCAGTAAAAGTAATGAAAACAAATATTAGCAGAGCCCGAAGCTCCACAGATGAAAAACAACGTGGAAATGATCACTTCAGGGGCTTCTTTTTCTTGCTTGGCTTTAGGTTTTATCAACAAAGAAGACTTTTTGATGGACAATTTAAAAATGCATGTGCAATTTGAATATATTGTGCAAAGTTGCCTCTGTGAGGCTCTGACACGCTTTGGTATCAATATCCTGCACGAGTTCAATAAAGTACACAAATATTAACAACACTCATTCAGTACCAATGACAAATGAATTACCTTATTTAACACCGGCATCTTATTTTACTTAATTCTACTGACTGGAGGTGGTGGAAAAATGTTTTTAAAAAAAAGTTTTAAATGAAGGGGGGCATAAGAAGAAGAGTACCAAAAGGCTTAATGTCAAGAGTTTATTAGGGGGGCATGTAGTGATCACAGGCTCTGATGTTGAGGGAAAATGGGCGCTGCCTGTGCACATTATATGGCAAAAGGACCACAAATACTGAACAGAAGAATCATGGATGAAATGTTAACCATTGCATGGTCAGGCACAGTGTGAGTCTACCAAGCAATGCCTTTTCTTCTAGCTGCATATGTGATGCAGCACTTCCTAAACAGACACTACGCCTCATGCAGCCAACAATAATCTAATATTTACAAGTTTATGAGTCCTGCTGCAAACCCAGGCAATAATATAATGGATGAGAGAAAATATGGCCAGCTTTGGAACAGGTGGATCTTGAAAAATAAACTCTGAGTACCAAATGCGCTGCCTGTGCAATAATTTATATCTCTTAGAAGTAGTTTATTTCTCCTCTGCTCTGATTTAAGTTGGAAAATAATTTGCTGGTAGCCAAACTGGGAGGTGAGATTATACATTTTGAAGAGTGCATTCTTCATTTGATGTATTATATATTTTCAGTGCTGATTAGAAATCTACAATAAAAAGTGATTTAAGTTGATATCAATCCACTCATGTGTCCTCTGTAACTATGAATGTTTGATTGTTTTATTGTTTTATTCTTCTTATGGTTGTGTGTTTTATCTTCACTGCTGTTTGAGCAAACAACTGCACGTGAATACGATTGTTTCATTTACATCTGACTTGATGTCTTGATGTTTGATATTGATGTTTATTTGTAAAGGCTGACATAAGGGAAAGACATAAATTGTGAGTATTCTAAACTGATGATACTGGGGTTAACACCTTCATTCTGCTGTAATATTGTGTGAGATGCTTCAGAGAAACCCCAAATGAAATATATTTCCATCTCATTGACACATTTCTCTGATAATGACATGTAAACCATTAAGCATACACTAGATATGCATTTAGATGTAGTCACGGGGAACACCAAGCAGGGTGGTATCTGCGAATGGATGCGACTGACAAAGGAACAGCTCTTTCAACAGGGTTTTTCCAGTCCCATTGTGGTTCTGTGTTTATTGTTTCCTTGCTTGAAATGGGGCGTATGAAAGGAAACAATTCAAAGTCACCGTCTAAAGATTTCCTGATCTTTCTTTAGCGACTTGGCAGATAAAAGGAAACAAGTGGTGAGATAAAATATTCACGAAACCCCAACATGTGGAGGCATATGTTTTATTGATTGAGAGCAAAGAACAATAGAGTCTCAGGTTTTTGAGTTTAAAAGCACTCGGAGAGTGAATGGAACTTTAACGCACGGCGAAACAGAGGGAAAGTGACGGAATCGTCCCTCCAGAGCCATTTTCTTGTTACGCTACAGAGGCTAAGGTTAACACTCTGCTAGGGAGGCTAATGGAATGCACTGGAGCTCTCCACTTACCGTAGAAGCATGTGTAGGGGTAGTGCTCATCGTCTGGGGAGATATTATGGCTTTGGCTTTGAAAAATGAAACAGAGGGTAAGGACACTGTTTGTTTAGGGATCAAATAGCCAAGACAAAGGAATAGGCTGATGACAAAGAGCCTCGCCAACATGGATGCCGTTAAGTGGATGTCGTCAGATTGAGCATTGTTCTCTAATGGGACTGCAGGAAGAAGTCTACACATTTGTTTTCAGACCATTAAATGGGGCAGAGGCCTACCTGAGTGGCTTCACAGGAGACTGTGAAGATATGAACGGTTACTGTGCTGGAAAAAAATCCATGAGGGGAAATCTCAGCGTGGGGAATTCCTATCAGCTGGCAAATGTGGCTGCTTGGTTTTCGACTACAGAGATCAAAACAACTTCAATAACTTTTTTTTCCTCTCGGATTTTAACTCCGATTAGGTATCAAACATCAGTACTTTCTGAATATCAAAATGTACCACTGGGTATCTAAAACGGCTGAGTATTGAACACTGCCTTAAAGAAATATTTACTCAGATATTTCCTGAACAAGTCATGTCAATAAGATGGGTGGAAGACGGTACAGGAAGGTGGTGCAGATAGCTGCTGAGCAAGAGACCAACAAGGGTCAACTCACAAAACCAGGTCATTTTAGTGACCATTCCTAACCCTAACTAAATGTCATTAGAACATAAAATTTGAAACAGAAAAGTGAAAGTAAAGAAAAGTTTCAGTATATCTCTGGTTGGCAGAAACATGCCAACATTTATTCTGGGGTCAAGTTTATTTTAGGCCCCGCAGGCGAAAATAAAATCATAATCTTTATGTGAACCACAGTATGGGACAATGGAGATGTTTCAAACCTACTTGACAGCACTCTGCCAAACACCAATACATCATTACACAAGCCAGGGCTAAAGAAAAAGGTCAAGGCTGCTGTTTGCAGACGTGCCCAGGTTGCCAGTGTGTGCTTCTATTCCTAGATATGAAGCCTCTCCTCTGTGCTGCAATTCAAAGGCAGTGAATAAACAGTCCTTGCAATTTTGTCAAAAGGATTACTCAGCCTGTGGAGTGCTCTATCACAACTCCCTCTCTGTCATGGTGACAAAACATGTGAATGGGAGATTAGTGGTGGCAGTTCTATTCGTCCTCAGCCATCTAAGAGAGCTGGCAAAAGAAATGGAGAGCAACAGAATGGCCAGACACAGTAAAAACATCAAAGACTTTGTGCATTGCTAAAGCGGGTCTCAAGGAGGCCTAAGACCTCTGCCCATTTTACAGCTTGTACCGAAATGCCAAGATGCAAATGCAGTTACTGTAGCAATGCAACGATGCAAGTGTCAAAGTCAAAGTGTCTGATGGTTCCAATTAGTCTGCCTGATTTACCACCACTTTGTTTCAGGGTAAAAATCTCAACACCCGTCAGATTGCTGTAAAACCGCATACACGTTCATGGTCCGCAGAGAACAAGCCCCATTGCTGTGGTACACGACTGAGGCTAACAGCCAACTTTGAATCACTGCTGTCCATAACGTGCCCACTTTTCAGCGTTCAAATCAATTTCCTCAACATCAAACCTCGTCTGCCTGTCTTGTTTCACTGGGAAACACGTCACAATATGTAAGCTAGTGACCTCAAAATGCTGTTCCGTGTGGACTTGTTGGCTTGTCTATGCTTCCATTTAAACGGCTGACAGGCGCTTTCATCAGGCCAGACTCGGGCATATGGACACTTTCTGGAGACGTACGGGAGCAGATCCTCTGCAGTATCGGTGGAAAAGAATCATTCAACGATTGAATTTTCGACAAGCAATACGAATGAAAACTGGTCTAAGATGCATGTCGGGTTTTTTTGGGTTTTTTTTTTTTACACCTAAGCAGCACTGAATTATGACAAAAACCATTCAGTGCAACCAAACCAAATTTTCACATCTTTCACATTATTCTTATTATATGAAGCAACAATTGTCCCTGTAGATGACACCTCTGCAGCACTATGTCTGTTATTATTCACAGTGTTGTCAAATCCATTCATTGTGTTCCTCCCGTCATAACAGACAGGCCCATCTGACAAAGACTACACATTAAAAAAAAAAAAAAAAAAGTAATGGATTCCATCCCAAACAAATTTTGTCTTAGAGATCAATTAGCCTGCAGAGCTGCAGACACACACACACACACGCACACTGTACCAGAGGGCGAGTGAGTAATACTCAGCACAAGGTCAGACTGCCTGAGCACTTTGCAAACAATAATTCTACTCCTGTTATGCAGGAAAAAAACTGCTTTGCAAGCTTAATCTGCTTGGTCATGGATAGATTAGCCTCTGCTGTATTCCCTGCCCACCATAATGAAAACTGTAACACCAGGGAGGCAAGCAGTGCTGAATATAAGATGAGAAAGCACTGTTAGACTAACTGACCCAAATTTGTCCTCCTCTGAACCAATCTTGTGCCCAGTAAATAACATCAATCTGTTCACTGTTATATTTTATCACAATTAATTCCGGTCCATTTCTCAGTTTTCATTATGGCAATTTCCCTTCACCTCTTCAGCATAATTTTGTTTCTTCAAAGAGAAAACGAGTGCAGCAGTGAGGACTTTTACTGTATGCTGATGCTACCATCCTAAATGTTATGCTGTTTTAGACGCAATCAAAATATTTTTTTTTTACATGGAACAAACTTATTACATCCAGAGTTTCTGTACTGACCTCAGAGTTGAGGAAGGACTCACCTCTTTATTTTATTTATTTGTTTGTTTATTTTTTGGTTTGCTTGTTTAACAACCACTACCTATATATTTTGCATGAATATGATTTAAATGATTGGTTTATTAACAAAATAGTTTGCTTCAAACAGACAAATCGCTTAATCGACTAATCGTTGCAGCACCTGATTTTGACAGTGTGTGTCAAAGTGTTCAGATTCGACTGAGTTACGAGAAGCAGGGGGGGCAGTTGTGTCTGTTGGATTCAAAGTGTTGAATGTGCAAACACCAAACCATAAACCCCCAAAAATAATTGGGATGCCACCGTACCATCAGACTGCAGAGGAGCTTCGGTCCTCGTTTCCACTCAATCTCAAGCTCCACACCTCACCTTCGAAAAGTTTATTTTTGTGAGTTTTTGTTCTTTAACTATCTCTAACTTGAGTTTGGTTATGCAGTCTCATCCTGTGTAATGACAATGAAGTGAATCTTGAATACGACTGTGCATGTAAACACACTCAGCGTCACCATTTAAATTTGAAACAAACAGTGACTACAGACAGATTTATGAGCCTCAGGATCTGACGGATGGTGCCAGCTCTGGCTGCTACATGATCAAATATATAACAACACGATCTCTATTGCCATTCATTTAAGTGGAAATGTGCATAAGCCCACACTGTCTCATCCATCAGACCTGTCAACGCTGCAGTTTTTCCAGAGTTTCTCCCGTGTTTGAAGGCCATCTCTCACCACCCTCCTGTTGTGTTTTTTCTCCAGGGAAACTCCTGTAATTTGCACAGCCTTCAAACTTCATTATGAATGATCATCATACATATACAAAACTTCTGTGACGATGAAGAAGTTTTGTGTGATTTGTATGTCTGATGTTAGCACAAGTTGCCAGAACATCTGAAAAACACCATCTACCTCTACATACAATTTTAACCCATCTGTCACTGCAACCTGGCAACCCACAACCTAATTGAAAGGGCGTCTGCGCAGCTGCTGTCTGCGCAGACGGGCAAGATAAATCAGCTGTCAGGGCGGGAAGTCCAAATACGACTACAGCTGCTTTTATCTGGATCATAACATACAAACAAAACTATATCAGAAGTATGTCTGTATGACAGATGGGTTGCATGTGAAACAATGATCTCATTTGCAACAATAGTTAGGACTTTTATTTTACCTACTCTGTTAGATTATAACCAATCCAATCCTTTTTAGCAGCTCTTTAAGGCAGACGCTAATTAGTTTTTGGCAGCAGCCTTTTTCCCTGTACTCACCTTTTCACCTCAGTTTAATCATAGAAATGCACCGATAAAGCCGTCTGCAATTGACACAACAATTACAATCCTCCACCTTTCACAGTTTAAGAGCTGCTAGATCGTCTCAGGAGAAGAGAAATACCAATTTGTCCCTGTCTTTCAGAACTTTATCTCCATATTGATTCTTTTGTGGGACAGAAAACTAGTTTCAGCTGTGACAAGATGAGGAAGGCAGTATAAAGCCATCAGTTGTCTGACATTAACACCGCCATGAGGAAACAGTATTGATGGCGCCCCGGGTGGGACAGGTGCAGACGCCACAGCTGCAGGTGTCTGCTCCAGTCTGTCCTCACGTCAACGCTACAGAGGCCCTCACTCCTCCAGCCTCTACACCGAGCAGATGGGAACAAAAGAGGTAGCTGTTTGTTGGAATTACAGAGGAGCTCTCATTGATAATCTCCCAACATGAAGAAGTCGAAGTCAGGGCTGAAGGGAGACGGGTGCATCAATAATGTATGAAAACGGCATCAAACGGGCACAGAAGTGAATTCATGTTTTGGAGTGTCTCCGAGCATTCGCAGGCGGTGTTCAGCTGCGACGTTAGATCTCAAGCCATCATCAAAATTCTAAATTTAATCAGAGCAAAAATATATTTTGAATTGCTACAGTTCTCATAGATAATTACCATGAGATATGTCATGATGAGTTGACATCATGCTGCTTGTTTAGCTAGATGCAAATGACTGCTGCTCTGATCACTTCAACAAAGGAGTGTGTTGCTCATTTATGGAGCACAAGCAGAAATATCAGGCTTGATAACAATCTTACCTCCAAGTCTACTGAGTCATGTGTGCAATACAGCAGATGCTAATCACTCTGAGATTAAGGTAAAGATGGCTTATATCATCCACACTAGACATAGTGTGCTAAAGCAGTGTCACCCACAGCCCTGAACCAAAGAAATACTGACACTTCTCTGTCAAACTGGGTGCAAACACAACCACACACTTTGGGTATGGCCAATTATTTTTTGTGACTGGAGTCACAAATGTAATCCAACCGGCACAGTATGGAAAAGTGGCGGGAGATGGATGACTACACTCTGGGTAGGAGGAATACATTATCAGCAGGTGAACTTGGGGCAAGTTTCAATCTGGCCAATCACATCAGCTCCTCTCGCCTCCAGACAGCAGGCAGTTTCCAAACAGGCTGAGAAAAGACTCCGGGCCACTTCGCCGAAAGATGTACAGTGCAGTTAACCACATGGAAGTCAAAACTACAGCACGGCCAATGCATTGTCCAGGGTGAATGACATCCACCATGGATGTCCTCATCAGAAGATGATAGAATACTTAAAATGACTTTTTTTCTGAAAAGCAACCTGTTGTGGTTATGAAAATAATGACTGAGCCCTTTCCTCAGGCAGAAGCATGAGCTGCTGTTTTTCTACTAGGAACCTGAGGATGGAGGTCTGATGGTGTGTACTTCAGCACTGCAGACCAAAGGTTTTGTCTCCTGTCTCCTGCCAACAGACAACCATGACAAAGATGTTTCTCAAACCTCAAATGGACAATTCACCCGAAAATCAAAAATCCATATTTCTCCTGTTACGTCTAATGCTTTTTATCCATCTGGATTGTGTTGTGTTGTGTTTTGGTGTGATTTGCCAAGATGTGGAGAAAGTGGCTGAGATGGTGGTCTGCCTTCGTTCTAACATGATGGAGCAAGATGACACTTTGTTACTGCCAAAGTCAACAGCTCTGTCTCCTTTCCAGAAATCATGACCCAGTCTCTAAAGATAAACAACCGAGCCTGTTGTAAGCAGTTTCTGCTGGACTTCACCATATCACCATGCACAAGGAAGTGTGGATTTACTCATAGAGGAGAGGCTAGCTTACTCAGCTAAGTAATGTTACAACCTAGAAAGACGCCATTGATGCTTACATCACATCCTGTCATGAGCAAGAGCTTCTCGTCCAGGATCTAACAGCAGAAATCTATTTATCCATGCATACTCACACACAGAAACACATACAACAGATTTCAGAGTTCCATAACCCAGGTAACTGGGTGAAAAGCTGAGCTGCATATCAGATCCTGCTAAAACTGCACTGCAGCACCCGATGTGCATAATGAATACCTGAAAAACACAACGCTGCCCATTTGGATGTTAATGCTTTTGTCTGATGCCACAAAGCTTTCCAACTTTACAGCCCAAGCAAAACTTTCAACTTTAAAGTGCGCATATATTTTGGCCAACTCGCTGAGAGGAACAACTGAGGACGTTTGCGTGAAGCCAGCCATGGCCACTCAAAGTAAAGACTTGCTCATTTGGTTTGGCCGTGTATGTTGAGTTTCTCTCTGAACAGAGGAGGCCATTTTTTAAGACTCCAATATTTTCAAAAGCACCAACTGCCTGCACCAACTAGGCCAGTGCTCCTCCGTGGAGTGGAAGAGAACATCGAAGGGCCGGATCAAAACCTCCTCTGCAAAGATCTGCCACTCCATCTGTCAGAGTGGAGGACGTGGTCGCAGCTTGTTCTGCCTGGCAGCGTGTCTGTCAAGAAGCAGTCCAACACTCGAGGAAAGGCAGAGATGCAGGAGGAGCTCAGGCTACTTTTACACCAACAAATCAGTCGGCTGCATGGAATTCAAAGCCGGGTGTTATTTATTAACAAATTTTAATCATCTGTAATTTTAAGTCCTACTGCATCATCCTCCTGTCTTTATTTAAATGCCCTCTTTTGCAAGTTTGTCCGTTTTCTTGCAGAGGAGGGATACGGGAAATCAATTTTAACTTACAGCTAGATTCACTTCATTAGTGAATTTTATTTTTAAGTTCCATTTGTGGCCTATCAGTGGTGTCTCTCAAGAGAAATCAAAACTCAGTGTTTGGAAGAAGTGGAAATTGCCATGAGCTCATTAGATAAGGGACTGCAGTCAGTTACATGAGCAGTCTGCGACGTGAGTCCATATGAACATCGTCTGTTTCAGCCTGTAAATACAGCAGCGAGTTCTGGAGTAGTGCTGCAGTACGATTCACATAATTTATTTATACATTCAGTGTGAAAGGATTGTGGTTGAGGTGTGGTATTAGCACAAAAGCACACTGTGGTAAAAATGTGGCAGATTTTCATCCTAAATGAATTTGAGTTCATGCATCTTGGTCTCTTTCATGCCTAATTTGCCTGCATATATTAACAAAGATTCTCACTAACGCAGTGTTTTTGGGGAGTGACACAGGTGCAACAAACAGCATCCTGCTGCTCACACTGATCATTCACGTGGCTGTGTCTCATTAAAATTACTGACAGATGCAAATCCCTCTCTTCCCATTTCCACCCACCTCCCTTCTCCTGCACACTGTGGTTGTTACAATGCCAACACACTGAGACTCCTGTTAATTAACTGCAGGAGTGTCGCCACTCCTCGCTGCTTCTTATACATGTTTCCTAACAGCTTGCTGGTGTGAGTGCTGCTGTAAGGGCTGATGATGGACACTCGCCCTCCTACTGTATCTGCACTTACGCCAATGAAAACAAAACGTCTTAAGAGACGCCCCTCTTCATTTACTGATATGTTTGGCTTTGAGGAACGTATGAATTCTAAAGCTAAGAGGAATTAATGTTTCGGGAGGATCATCAGTGATTCTGACTTTAATCTTCATTCTAGCTACTAATATTTCTATGCTTTCACTGTAGAATTACAAAATATTAAAGTGTTCATATTAATGTCCTCATTAATCACAACCAGAATCAAATTTCATTTAAACTGAAGGAATATTTATGCAGATTAATGCCATTCAAGATGACATTAGAATTTGGCTGCTGTTGGGTCATGAAAGGCACATTTTAATCAGGAGTTTGGCAGCTTGGGCTTGAGCTTAAAATTATTTGACTTGCCTTAAACTGAGAACAGAGCCCATTTATTTTGATCAAACTGTTTTAGGCCGTATGATCATCTTGCCAGATTGATTAATTTTGAAATGGATGGTGAGCCACTATGAATGAAACTCTTCCTGTAAAACTGAACTATAACTAAAAGGTATATATGCAGTGCTCTAAAATTTAACAAATTGTGAACACAAAAAGGGATTAAGACGTTTAAGGGCCACAAGTTTAGCTTTGTCATGATGGTCATTTCTCAGTCCGTGGAAACATAATGTCTTCTATGGCTCTGGGGAGGTTTTGTTAAATCTTGACCCTGGAAATGGTAACGTGACAAAACAATCATAACTCAGGGTCCACACTAGGAGTTTAAATCACAACTTATCAACCTCCATCAGCTGATGAGGACAGTGAGGTGCGGTTAAAGGCCCTGGAACAAAGATCCTGAGGTTATTTTCTCAAAACCTCGTCATGTCAAGAAACTTTTTAAAAGAGGCAGCGAGGATGAACTGTTGAACTGCATTATGGGAAATAGAGGATCCACTGGTTTTGATAAGGACTAAAGGTCAGGATATCTCGGCCTCTGCTGCTTCAGCTTGGACCATTTGTAAGAAAACCTTCATGGAAGCAGTTCTGAGCACTCATAACCAAAAACAATCAAAGCTAGAGGGCTATCAAGCTATTTAACTTTATTCAGCTCATGCAATGATCACTTGGGGAGGTTTTTGGTGTTTACTTTGCAAACAATGTACACGTTTTTCCTCTCTGCTTCACTCCCCTGCTCATTTTCAACTTGACATCAGCTTACTTACCCAATATGTGTTATTATATTTCGAGGGCTGTTAGTGGCTTTTATGCTCCAAGCTCTTCAAAAAAAATCGTTATGCCAGCAAGGGGGACAAGAGATGATATCATTTTTGGAACAGCAGCTGGGATTTATGGGAAATATGAACTTGATTTTGAGAAAAACAAAACACAACCTGTGTGTGTAATTTTCTAGCCACTGCAGGAAGTTGCGTGAACCTGATATAAAAACTTATAAAAACAGTTGATTTTTACCAGATAATCTAAGATGTTAGAGGGCAAAAAGATTTCCAGTGAGACACAGATTAGTTTTGTTTGCACAAAGCAAAATAAATTTTAAAAACATGATTGATGAATGGTTGGTATTCCACACTGCTGTTTCTTCAGAGACCTTTTCGGTCCATCATAAAATAAAAAATAAATACCTCGACTGTCAAGAGCATCGCGCTTTCCGACGTGAGAATTTGTTTGTTTATGTTTCCTGTATATGCTGTATGTACACAGTAAACAACAGTAACGTCATGTGAATATACGTTCTGGTGACAGTGCGAGAGCCACATTATGCTCGGTCACAGTAAAGAATGCCCTGCTGGATATTAATGCTAAAATATGAAAATTGAGCGTACTGCCCTGTGGACAACCAATATGCACCTAAAAAATTGAAACATGACTGTGTTTGGCTTTCACACTTAAAAGGCTTTGCATACATATGCAACTCTCTTTGTAACTACCTTGCGGCATTCCACCACTTCAATTTAGGATTCAGGAGAGCTCAGCTGGAGGAAGACAACGCTTCGGAGGGGCTCTGAAAATACATTTCTATATTAATAAATATCTTACATGATTCCTCAGGTTAATCTTATTGATCAAATTAGGCAGCAGAATTCCTCCTAAAAAAAGATGAGCAACACAGAACAAAGGATTAAGAGGACAATGGCTTTACTATGGGGATGTTTCCCCCCCTTTTCAACAAGAAAAAAAATGTTTTTGAATCATTTTGAAACAGTTTAAAGACAGCTTTGAACTGGCAATAAAAGACTTTAGTCTCAAATGGACCCGGGACAATTTTCTTTCCACGACAATGCTCTCACTATAAAAGTATAATACCTGGTGGTAATCTGCAGTATAACGGTGCTACGGATTGTGAATATCATTATAGTAGTGATTCAGGCGATAAAATAGCACAACAGTCAGGTTTAACATACTTACTCCTTTTATTCAACACTCAGCAAAGCGAGGATGGCTGTTCTTGTTGTGAACAGACGCTTCTGGCAGTGCTTAAAACATAAGTATGTATTAATGAAAATTGAAGCAAATGGGTTGTGATCAGCAAGCTATGACTATGACGATGAATGCGCCGTTGCAATTATCATCACGCCCTGTAAATCAATCTTTCTACAGTACAAAACAAAGTTCTAAGGTTCCTCTTAACAGAAGAAGTAAACAAATTCTGACCTAAATATGCTTGCAAATATTGTGTTTTTGTTAAAATAGCTAATCATGCGGTCTGGTAATCCACGTGCAGCCTGTTCACATGCTCGACTGCACCACATTGCAGAAAGCAGTGAAGAAGCCAACACTCTCCTTCCTCAGACGAGGTGGACTCAGATATGTCACTGTGTGTTGCCAAGGACAACGACGACCTGGGAAAAGCTGTCAGAGAAGTGCCAGAAAATCACGGGCAGCCACCAAACATATGTATCTGTGCAGAGCACTGATGACGAGGAAAACAAGGCAGATCATGTCTGATAGAATCCATCCTCCATGGAAATGACTGCAAATACAGCAGAAGGGGAGCTGCTGGTTCAATCTGACAAGATGCATGAAGGAATTCCCATTTCCCAGCAGCCACATGACTGCATGACAGCTTGAACCCACTTTTTTCACAATTTTTACATCAGCTTCATGTTGTTACAAATTCAAAACTTTGTGTCTTCAAATGTAACTCTAACATATGTAGACAGATAGATAGAACACGCTATGACACGAGTATAAAAATAGAATAGAGAAAAATAATAAAATACACTAAAGGACACTTGTGTGAAAATAAATAATAGTGAAATAGTATCAGTATATAACATTTTTCGGAGTGCAAAAGGTGACAGGTATTGATTTTCTGCCTAGAAGATGAAACTTCCTTCCTTTGTGAATTAATCTAATGGATGATAAACCCTTAGCAGTAGGCAGAAAGTACACTAAAATAAATAAATCCCCTTTAACCTTTGCTATTGAATGTGTAGAGGTGGAAATCTGGCCTTCACAGTGGTGTAAAGGTGATGAGTCCAAATTAACATCAGAGTCCAGCACTCTCCTATGAAACAGGAAATATCCAGGCCTGGAACAAAATGTAAAATGGACCTTTTGAGCTGCCTCCCATCAAAGATTGTTCTATGCATCAATGTGGAGACTCTGCTGAGAGACCAAACTTTGACACCATTTTAGGTCCGACCCCATGGCAAAAAAATACAAAGTAAATCACAGCTGATCTCATGTACGCACTTGCAGTGCAGTTGTTGAGGTTTCAGCAGCAAACCCAACTCATCCCATCTGAGCTGACAGCTGAACACCTGACAGACAGTCTCGAGGAGGAAATCTCTCAGGGAAAATGAGAGCTACTACACACTCACAGCGTCCACCACTACATCCGACAATAAATCTGGTCTTGTCACACCAATGGGGTTCTAATGAGTGCAGCAAGGAGAAACAGTAAAGATAACCCGAGGTTTTCTTCCCCTCTCATGGGGGTTGAGCCTTCCAGTGGGATCTTCATCCAGCCTCTCCTCATGTGAGAAAGACCAAAATGCTGACAAAAGAGAGGCGTGATCACATGAACCCTACAGTCATCCCGTAAGTGAGTCACCTCTGAATATTGTGACCTATTTGTTATGTCAGACATGAAAAGAAGAGCCAGTTTTAGATGAAAATGGTCCTTAACTCACCATCGTCTGACGATGCCTCACATTCGTCACACGTTTGTCAGTCAACTGTCCACTGATTGTTTGTGATTTCTGTTAACAGATAATTCTGTTAAATCTTGGATCTTATTTTTGTAGTTTTGGTCATCATTTCTGTCAGTTATGATAACTTTATCCTCAAAGTAATTGCTGAGATGTGGGAACATAGAGATAAGGGCCACAACAAAGTCTGACAAGGCAAAATACAAGCAGTCAGACGATGAGACAAAGTCCCAACAGCCCAGATGATCTAAACCACTATATCTGGAGGCAGACATGAAAGTAGGTTCATCTGAAGTGTTGGTAAAGACCCCTCATTACGGAGGAAAAATATGCATGCGCTTGAGGTTTGTTGAACCTGTCTGCTCTCATATTTCTTGCCTTGTCTCACTTCTGTTTTCGTAATTACTGTATTCTGAGATCTCAGCAATCAGCTTGGTGATCACAGTGACCAGAGTGAGTAGGGTTTCCATTCTGGTTCTGGTCCACGTGTCCTGGTAGATTTCTATGGGGGGGAATTCTGGTCCAACATTATTTGTGTTGGACTGAATTAACAACATGATGTGGACTACTATTTTCAGGTGAATATTTTCAACTTGTGCGAATGCGCTTTTCATTCACTTAAGCGTGAAAAATTTGAATGTGTCAGACTTTAACACATTGTTCTAGTAAAAACAAGGTAATACCCAGATGATGGAAACTCCGGAGTACAATATTGTTATTATTATTACTGGTAGCAAGGATGGACAAAACTACAAAATGACAGTAAGAGCCAGGGATGAGTGAATGACTGTCAGAGCACACTGGATCATGAGGCTGCCTGATGAACCCACCAGCAGTCGGATAAGGAAGCATCAGGAGGAGCAGATTGTTCCCAAAGTGCCGCAGGGCTCCCTTGAGTTTTTCTCTCTCTGTCTCTTCACGCTGCAGCTCAGTGTCGCGGCTTTTTAACTCAGAAAAAGCTGTTCCGGACAGATGCTGTGGCAGCCATGGACCATTAGGCCACTTTTCCTGCTCCTCTCTACCGCAGTGAAGGTCAGAGGAAGGTACACATGTCATGGTGGAAGAGCTGAAGTTTTTCCAACAACGTTTACATCACTGAACAGGAAATACGTGTGAGGTTTTAGCCTCCAGAAAGACACAGAAATGGATAAGTTCCTTAATATATAAAATATGAGACTGATTATTAAAAAAACAAGATGGATCACTGACAATTCTTGATTGCAAGACTGGAAAAGTTGCACACATGTTAAAGAATCAGCTTCAACACCGCCAGCGTTTGAGAATGTGTCTGATGAACCCATCGGCTCCCTCATGAACACAAAACTATATGTTTCTCTCTTTCTTTGCTTTTCATCGGGAATATTTTTGCATATGTATTTTTGGTTGTCATTTTTTATACATTTTATTTTATGAAGATTTCGTTGTTGGGCTTTGCTGTCTTTTATCCACTTGTGATGTGTTTTTACTGTCACCTTGATTGGTTTTTGTTTTATTCATTCCTTTGGAGGTTTGAATATTTAATAAGGTTTCTCCTACACATTCCATATTTCTCCGCTTCACTTTCTTTTATCAGTTTTGTATTTATAAATAAATGCACGTTACACAGGCACTCACCAACAAGTAAAACATTTCCCAGTTTGAATGTGTTTGATCTTGGAGACATAAATCCTGCCCAGAATCCTACTAGTTCTGCCAGTTCATTTTGCATATTTAAGGAAAAAGCCAGCTTCCTCTGAAGGCTGAAAACTCCCTTTGCATTTTTGATTGAAGTGTGTACTTTGGATGTTGGATGTTTTAGATGTGGGAGTTAACAGTGCCGCTCTGGTCTCGGCTAATACGTGGTCTCTCTAACTCTCCCTTTGTGCCAGCTGCCAATCTGCACTTTTGCATTTTTTAGGAGGGCAAAATGTTTGGAGAACAGTCAAATCTGAGCCTGGCATCACTATTTAAACTGAGAAAAATGAAGGTAAAGAAACCCCAAAGGCGAGTTAATCATTAGGAGAGTCTGATCAGACCCACCTATATGTACAACAAACACCTGAGAGTCACTCACTGTGGATTCAGACTGGCGTTATGAAGTTCTGTTCTGAGAAAGAAGGGTACCACAAACGCTGAACGCTGATTTTTCTAGATATGCAGGGCATTCAAAAGACGCAGGGGGGAAAAACCCAGAAAACGGTGTCACTTAGAACTTGTATACAGGTAAAAGCTGGATGCATTTTACCAAAACCAATAGAAAGGTCTTCATATCGGCTGCATCTCTCCCAGTGGTGCTCATCTGGGCTGAGATCCAGTGACTGTGAAGGCCAGTTTCATACTCATCAAACCATTGCTTGTTTACAGGTTAAACTCATTTATTCAGTTTTTTCATCCTGTTTCGTTGCCTTGTGTGCCCACCAGGATCAACATGCAACCAACATGACAGAGTCGAGCCAAGAGTTCACAGTAATGCAGCTAAGACCCAACAAAGGCAGAGAGGATGTAAACAATGAAAAATCCGGTTTCAAATGCAATTAAAATGTCTGTTAGACCTGAAGGATGCACACATTACAGTTTGGTGAGTATGTAGATGTCTTATTTGTTAGTGAGAAAACTTCGCAGAGCAGCTTTGAGGATCAATAAACCATCCATTTATCAATCATCAAATCGCTAAGAATATGTTCTAATCCACTCAAGAAAGAATGTGACAAATTAAACGGTGTCGATAAGTGTTACAGTAAATCATTTCTATTAAAGCACTGGCAATGCTTTGAAGTACAATTAACACAATCACGGTGGTGAGGGACTCTAATCAACACTGTGGCTCTGGGTGGTTGTAGATAATTAAGTATCAGTTGCAAGGTCACAGTTCTGCAGACTGTCACAAGAATTTTTAATTACTGTACTTCAGTATCTTAGCCTCGGCAAAGTTTATATTTTATAATGTTTATATTCTTTAATTAGACATCAGGATGTGGACATTTGTCTTATTAGTCACCACCTGCATGGCGGGCGCAGATAAAATGATTAAACATACTTCCTCTCTAAAGTCCAAATAAAATCAAATATGTGTGTGACACAAGTGTCTTTTCCTCATCTCAAATGGATTCATTTCAGATTCGGCTCAGTTCGACATTTTTTACATACAGTAATCAGTTCTTGACAATCTGAACGTGTTCACGGCGACTGGAACGGGCAGAGTGCTGAGATATTTAATCTGATGTCACATCCTCAGAGTCCCTGCCACTAAAACAAACAGTGTTGTTGTCTAAAAAGATGGTTAGCGAGGGCTTTTGTTCAGTTTTACAGCAGAGGCAGCAGAGAGAGGCTGCCGTGTTGCATGCAAAAAGAAAAGCACCAGGAGAACCTGAGTGAGGGCCTCCTCAGAGCACTCGTCTCCAGCCTTTTTAACTCAAACGTGTCTTCATCTCAGCTACTTTTTTCCCCCCACTGAGAGATATTAACAGTTCGATGTTTACTGTCTCCACAGCAGCTCTACCAGTTAGCACGGAGCTCCTGAAAACCCCTGTTCATGCTGAAGCCTTATTAACAGCCAGAAATAAAATGATTATCAACTGGGTTTTAGTGACTTTAGTGGCTTCTGAGTTGGACTCAACCGGTGTTCAGGAGGTCACAGAAGCTGTCCAAACTAACTGCAGTGAGAGGCCCACAGTATTGTGTGAGTTTCACAACGTAGTTACCCATGTTTGAGGTGTTTTTAATGATAGAGGTTAACCTGCAAGGGAACCGCGGGGCAAAACTGAGCTGCTCGCTTCTGTTAACCCCCCACTGCTCCCGGTCTCAGTACAGTATCCCTCTGCTGCAATCTTACAAGACCCCCGTTTTGATGTGTGTTAACATGATTAAACACAATTAATTTAGTAATGCCCTTTGAACGGAAGCACAATATAAGCTGACATAATGAAGACCTGAGAGCTGGATTTTTACATAAAGCCCCTCTTTAAGACAGAGCTGCAACATGAGGTAATACACTGGAGTCCCACCTGAAGGCCTTGATGCCATCAGCTAATATTGTGCTTTAGTGGTGCGTATTCCCATATTCCCCAGCAAAGTAGCAGTTCATCAAATTACCATAAATTAATTGCCACAGAGAGAACCTGAGGCTTTTGGGGGGCCCATTGAGGGCCTGGGGCCACAAGGCAGCATCCTGGGTTAATGCAGTAGGTAATTCAGCTTTGGGAGGGGGTTCAGCATGAAGAGACATGATATTGCTACAATTTACTGTCAAACCAAAGAAAGAATGAGTCAATTAAAGGGCGACTCTGTGCGTTCTTATCGGGGTTTTTAAAATGCAAAGCAGCAATGGAGGCTACGGCGCTGATGTCCTCCCCTCCATCAATCCCAGGATGCAGGGTCACTTGTGATTCCTGGAGTCACCTGACCAGAGCCTTGAGTGATCCAGCCCCCTTCCTATGGAATCCTCTTCCGGGAGACAGACACCCTCTCTGTGTTCAAGAGTAGACTTAAAACTTTCTTTTTTGTTAAAGCTTATAGTTAGGGCTGTCATATGCTGCTGGACCTCCTGCTGTGGTTCTGCGTGATGCCAGTGACTGCTGTTACCACCTGTCATCTTTCTACGTCATTATTATTGCTACTGTTACTGCTGGCCCCCCAACCCAGCCGGTCAAGGCAGATGGCTGCCCACAGAGAGCCGGGGTCTGCTCCGAGGTTTCTGTCAAGTGTTTGCTCATTTTGGTTTTGTTGTGTCTCTCTGTACTAAAAATTAAATTAAAGACTTTGGTCTAGAACTGCTCTAATTGGAAAATGTCATGAAACAACTTTTGTTGTGATTTGGCGTTACATGTATAAATTGAACTGAACTGAATTGAATCATCCCACACCCACAGAGGTGAGCTGCCAGGTAAACATCCAAAGTGGCAAGAGTAGTAGAAGATGGAAGGTGATTTTGTTATTGCTGAGCCTTCATTTCGGGATTTGTCAGTTGCCGTTTGTGAAAACACTTTTCAAAGTCACAGACAGACAGCAGCAACACTTTGTTTTCCTGCATTTTGCTTCACAGGTTTTAGCATCCAGAGCAGCTAGCTGAGTTCTGTGTGTTAAGTCTATTTTACCTGGTAGTTATTCATAAATATACACCAATATGAAATCCTACTTATCTCTTTATCTGCCTCTACTTTCCACGTACCTCCCGAAGAACGCTACCGGTGGGGATACTGTGAACAAAGCCACATATGTAATATGCGTTCATCTACATACATAGGATCTCACATGTACACACACATATGCAGTACTCCCCTTCAATGATTCAACAATGTGAAAAAAAAGGCAAACTACTGAAAGGCTCGTGTTGCATGCAAGATTCAACACGCGCCTTGTTTTAACATTGTTCGCAGCACCATCTGGAATACTGATGAAGCAGCATTCCCTAAATAGGTCATCTTAAAAGTCACAATCACATACAATACACTTTTGTCAGCAAAACCACCCAGCATCCACACATTAGCCCTGAAAACATGATTTAAAATAGAACAGATGAGGCTTTGCATGAATCCAGTGGCTTTGGCACCTCCGGCTGCAGCACAGAACTGAAAAGTCACCTACTGACTTCAGATCGGGAAGGCTTTTGGTCGTTCCGATCAGGATCAGGAGACTTGGTACTCGTACAGTAGTAACTACACGGTGTGTAATTACAATTAGTAAAATATTCTCAAAGGCCTGGTGGAGTCTGTCCAGGCTGGTGGGAAAGCGTTTTGATCCTACTTCTTTTTTGTTTGGATTTCTTCACGTGCATTTTGACCACGAAATAACATTAATATTACTCTTATGTTACCTGTCTTGTCTTGTTTTGTTTTGTTCTGGGTAGATCAGTTTGACTATTATTGGCATACTCTTTGTGTCTCCTTCAGGATGCCTCTCGCAATGCTGAATTCGACTCCGTGAGCCATGGCAGATGATAAAGCCTCCCTTACTTTTGACATACTCATGACCATAAGTGAAGAAAAATGTACTGACTTAACTCAAAGTGTATGAAAAAACAAAGAAAAACACTGAACCTTAACAACCTGAAAGTTGGTTAGTTGTATCTATTTTCTTCTTAGTTAAAACTCCTGAAGGCACAGCTGCCCAGGAGCAAAACACACACTTAACGTTTAAAGTGTTTGGCTCAGGAAAATATTTAAAAGACAGGAGTGCTGTAACAAGTATATGCAAAAACAAGCGCTGCTTTATGAACAGAAATTGGGATCAAAAGAAGGAGGGGAGAAAAACAATCCTGTTCAAGTTCAACAAAAACAAATTAAAGCTTAGGTAAACTCTGCAAATTATACACACATTTTGTCATTTTTGAGAGTCTGTGTAGAGCGAGAAAGGAAACGTGGGGAGAGAGAGAGACGGTCCCGACGGTCCGGGAGCTGCAGTCATGTGGTAGCCCCAAACAGTAGGCCACCAGGCAGCACGAGTTTGTATTCCTAAATTGTTTCCTTAATGATCTCAGTGAGGACTGAGGTGGATTCCTTCAGCTGCAATTGCATGCAAAGTCGTTGCAAACACGTGAGCGGACTCAAACAGGAGACCCTGCGCACAGACGGCAAATAATTAAGTGCGTGAGAGTTCAAGTCGCAACAAATGTGTGGCAGAAGGTAGCTTTGCATTCAGTATTCAAGCCAAACTGACAGGACAGGTCAGCAGGCCCTGCCCCCTGCCTGCACTTTCCTGTTTTCTCATTATTTTTGCCATTTTGAGACATTTCTGGGTGTCAGTAATTCTGGAGAAAGATTCAGATTCAGCTATCTTTCTCGTTTACTGCTCCTGTGAATGGTGTGTTTCCGAGCGGCAACTAATAAACATCCTGCCTTTAAGGTACATGTATGATTGCGTGGCTAAGATGAGATAAAGATCAGAGTCATGGCTAAAAGAAACCAACTGTGTTTTACACAGCGTTCTAACTGTTTTGGAATCAGGGTTGTTCATCTACTTTAGCTTCTGGAAAACAACAGCTAATCTTCTCCCGACCACTAGAGGTTTGTTTGCCAGGAAAATATTAAGCCTGTGAATATTCTCATTCATCCAGGTCATGGTTATCTCAAGGAAATTCAATCGAATGCAACTGGACTTAGTTATTTGTCTTTGAAGACGTTTCACCTCTCATCCAAGAGGCTTCATCAGTTCAGCTCCCTTGACTAGGCTGGGACTAGTATTGTCCCAGCCTAGAAAAAATAAGACCCATTTCAATGAAAGTGAACAAAGGAACGATGCTGTTGTGTTTCAGTGGAAGACCGTCTCCTGTAAGGGCCCGAGGAGCCACGTCGGCGCATGTGAAGAGAGAGCCGCTGCCAGTCAGATGGCTTAACCTCGCATGTCCACCCAAAATGAACCTTGGTATTACATATTACATCACTGAAATTGAGCATATTTTCATATAAATTAGATCCTCTTGCATTCATGATGTAACAGGACCAAAAGTCACAACCTCTGGTAGCAGACAGACAAATCATAAAAATTAACCGATCATCATCTATGAGCCCTGCTGCCCGGATTGGCCTACTGTGAAAAGAAAACTCGCATTAGTCTGTTTATGGTTCAGTACGTGTCTTTGTGTGCTGGTTCACATTTTAATTGACATATGTCTGCTTACGTGTGACAGTCAGTATCCAACCTTACATTAAATAATTATGAATCTTTGTCCATATAGACTGACCCAGTTTGGTTGTCAGATCGGGCAAAGTAGTGAAGCAAAAACAACGTTCCCAGATGAAGAGATTCTCTCACCACAGAGACCCATCTCATTCCCTCGCCGTGAAAAAGAAGAGTTTCACGTCGGCCCTCGTCGGTACATCTCAACATATCTACACCACGCTGCTGCATTAAGACAGTGACAGACAGCACTGAGAGCATCATCCCTCAAAGTGCCGCGCGACAGGCAGGAGCCCAGGCGCTCTTCTTTTACCGAGAGCTGGAGGTTTAGTTCAGAGGTCTCTTTCTTTGCCGTCACATTTCATTCACAATGATATGCTATAATTCTTAAGTAATGCGGTGTGACATTTTCAAATTCTGCAAAAATGTCTTCAACTAAGGCTCGTAAATAGACTTCTGAGGAGCTGTGGCCCAGGAAAATGTGTCAATATCTTTAACTGTAAATGCCAGCAGATTCCAATTTCCAACATCTGCCTAACTCTTTATTCCCACGTGGGAGGCTTTATTGATCGTGTCTCGCAATGCTCTCTGTCGCTGCATCACATTACCCTCTGACTACACGTTTGCCTTCTCGCCTTGCGGTTAATACTGTATGCCCGGTGAAAACTCGAGATAATTCCACAGGAAAAGTCCCAAGCATTTCATTAGAGGGTATTTGCAACAGGAGAAAACAGCCCAGTGAATTGAGGCAAATCATTTAGTTGGCCACTGGAGCATCATGGTGACAGGCCCGTATATTGATACAAGATGTGCAGTTTTGTTTCCATCGCAACGACTCGCCATCAAATAGTTGTTCCTCTTAAATGGAGTTCAGTTAAACGGCCTGCTGATCAAATTAATACGTGCTTGTCAGATGTAATGAAGCCAGGGAAAAAAATACACCTGAGATGGGGCTAGATTTTAAAATGATTTATTGTGTAAATTAAATATACGACACTCGTCCAAGGTTTAAAGCCCTCAGGAACACCAGCTATTAGTCTGCAGACGTTCAGCTGCTGATGGAGATCTGTCAAAATATTTTGTTTCTTATTGGTGTCACTTTGGTAAACCATGAACAAGGACTTTAAATTACTTAAGTTACTTTTTTTCATACATTCATTAGAAATATCAACAAATAAAATAAAAAGAAAGCAATTTCTAGAATTTGTGGCATACAATGTTTATATTTCTATTTATTATAAGAATAGTATTATGGTACTGTGGTACCTCTGCAGTAAGTTCACAGACATGACCAGGCTGATGTCTGGGGGGGCCTCAGGGCAAAAACAATCTCCAAGTCCCCTGACAGAGAGACAAAGTCCGTCCCCTTCCGGTGTCCCATGTGGCAAAACTCTGTATGGTGGCTAACAGCGAGAGACGAGAAGTCATTTTTGAATTTCAGTAAAGCAGGACTCACGTTTGAGGCTTTTATCGTGTCAGTTGATATGGGTGCACATTTCAAAACTAATTTTCAATTTAATCAAATTAGCAGAAAACAGCTGACTCATGGTAAGCCTGGAGCTCTGGACTCACTGGAGCTTAGAAATCTAGTGCCGATAATATGCTAGAAATATTAAGCCTATTTACGTAAATCCCAATGTCCCCATGTCTATCTCTATTTCACACACGACTTGAACTTTGTTAATATCTTGTGTCTCGCAGGCCAAAGCCCTCAGACTGACGAGGAAAACAGGAGAAATAAGAGAGAATGCAACTCATTCTTAGTTCACATTTTCAATATTCAACAGTTGTTTGTTTTTTAAATCAGGGGTGCAGTTGTTGGCTCTGACTTTAGCGTGTACCTCATTTATCAGTCAAATTATGTCCAATCTCTTGCCATCTGCCATTTCTATATGACCAAGCATAAGCATGTGTGACACAAAATGTTGAGCCGTTTTTGCCTGGTGGATGTGTACATTTAGAAAAAAATGTTTGTATATGCAAGTACGAGGCATTGTTCTCTGTTGCAAAACTCAAACGACTTAAAAGGACAAAAAAGAAGAAAAAGAAAAGAAAAAAACAACACGCCAGCCTCGTCGCTGCAGTCCTCCTCTCTCCTCGTGCGTCTTCAGCCTCCTCCCGTCCTCCCCCTGCTGTCGCGATGAGTGTCAGGCTCTTTGCTCTCCCAGATGTTAGCTGCCAGGAGGAGGCTGCATGTCTGTCATCAGTCAGGACAAGTGACAGCCACGTCGGCGGCCTGTCACAGCTGCCGTTCCTCAGGTCACTGAAGGTGTCGGCGTCGAGCCTCCGCGGCCTGGCGAACGCCACAATCCCGCGGCTCGAACGAAGACAAGAGGAGCTTCTGGTGGAAATGTTTACAGTGAAGCAGGGACGAGGACTGGGTTGCAAATGTGTCTTATTTGAAAAGTCGGAATTCTTTGACAAAATAATAAATAATAAGAAATAAGAAATAATTTTTGCTGCCATACTTTACATAATTCATACATAATTGTACACAGATTATCTCCACAGGACGCAGAGCTCCTCTGAAACTCGCCCAGTCCTAACAGATTAAGTGTACTCAGCAGATTCCATGTAAAAACAAAAGGATGAGACCATTTCAGTAGTCAGACACGATTGTGGTCCACCTCCAGGTTTCCAACTAAATTCAAATTTAAATGTTTAATTACATGGAAAAGGACTCACGCTTGCTGCACTCCCACACACTGACGTCAGCCCAGTCTGACCTGTTTAAATCTACGATACAGTAAACCACCGGATGTTACAGTGTCATCCTGCAGGGCTTTGATGAAACTATTATTCGTAACAGCGTTACGTCATCAGTGAGAAAATGCTGTGACCCATTTTGACTGAATCATGAACGATCTGTAAGAGTCTTAACTGTTCCCAGCCCACTTCAGCTGACCTGCACATAAAAAGCCAAAGATTTCTCTTCCTCGGAGCCAATTGGATGTTCATGTTACCTTTATGTGGGCTGAGAACTCATCAGGTGAGGGTCACCGTATAAACCTGACTTCATGACCTCTAATAGTCTTATTTATCTATTCTGTACTAGAATAAAACTACCGTGGTGACGACAACCAGACGAACAAAAGGGAATAAGTGGCTGATAGTATTTATGATGAGAGAAGTCGTCACTATATACTGCAGAAGGGCTGAAGTGAATGTTTTGCTTGCTATGTTTGCATCCTCCCATCCTTTGCAACTGCACCACCTGCAAAGTTCAGAATTTTATTCAATTTGCACCCATAAAAACTAAGGTACCGTGACATGGATCTGGCAGAATAAAACGGCATGATGAGTGGGCCGAATTATTACACTATTTAACCTAATTGCTGCTACCTTGCAACTGTGGCTGCACAAAACCACTTTGCGCTGCGACTCGTACGTGTGGAAACACCCAGCGGCACTGGAAAATGACCAGATAAGCAGCAGAACATCCCAGAAGTGCTCCGATGATGACATGACTCACAGACATGAAGCAACATCTTACCGTGAACTGTGCGATTTGTGATCTTAAAACTGCATAATCTTTGAATTTATGCAAAATGTGACGTAGTGGCTTAGCAGGGAAAAATAAAACAGAAAATAAGGAATCCATGACACTTCCCCCCCCCTTTTTTTAAGGTCATTTTCAGTTTGGACTTTAAACAGGTAAAAGTGATCAAGCGAGTGCTGGCTTCTTGGATTACTAAGAACTTACACTTTCAATAAGACTTTTCTGTGTCCACTTACTTTGTTGTAATTGTTACTAGAGCTGCGTACTGACAAGAATCTGGCGACACCATATGGCTCATGACACAGGGGGAGCGACAACATACTGCGACGCATCAACCCTCTCTTGTTCTCGGCCAGCAGATGCCAATACTTTGTCACAAACTCCTTTTGTCTTCTCCAGAGGCGCAAAGTTTCCTTTAACGTCTGTAGGCAACATGAAAATGTTCCCTTTAGCATCTGTGGGCTAAGTATGAAAAGCCTTCCTGATTAAGCTGAGGAGAACATCAGAGACGTGCAATGACAACGAGGGCAGCCAGATCTCGCAAGGTTTCCACCCTGCTTCAAATGACTGGGAATGTAGATAGAAAAATCCAGCGGCTCTTGCTGTTGTGTGTTTTTTCCTCTATGGACCGGAAAGAAAACATGTCCAAAAGTATGTTTCTATTCCCTGAAGAAAATGAAAGGAGCAGCACATGGATCAATGCACAAAGGGAGAGGTCAGAAGTCAAAGGCAGCTGAAAAACAAGGTCAGCCTTTACTTACTGAGACTCCCTGCTGCTTCCCTCAGTACGGCACAACTTGAAGGACTAAGAACCTTCAGAAAAGTTTCTATTTTTTATCTCCTAAAATACCAGGTAGCAGATGATGTGCAAAGGCAAGCACGAACACAAAATGGTATGACAAAAAAAACGAGTGGTGGTTGTGTAACAAATGGAAGTTATATCATAAATGATCTATAAAAAAATAGCTGACCACTTTCACATCATCTGCCCCCCACACAGTGTAAGTGATTTACCATTAAAGTCAAATAGAACAAAAAAAATGCCAGAAAGATGTCAAAGTGCAAAAAAAGTGTCTAAGTTGAAGCAATTTATTAATAACTCCAGGAGAAACAAGTTGAAGTTGAAGTAGAGACGAAACGTTTTTGCAGCACGTACGACCGAGAAGCCAACCAGGGAGGCGCGCCGTGAAAAAACGCCCCCATCGAATCAAATCAGGAACTGTTGTCTAGCTTTCCCATTTTGAATCCTACGTTTTAATGAAACTCTACAATGGTTTTTCATTGGTGCTCAAGGCTCGTTGGCTCATGAAACTTCCTCAGCACACAAAAGACCTGAGAACATTTCAATCAGAAAGAAAAAACAAAAAAAAAAAATTCTGAAATTGGCAGCGAAATGTTTTCCCAAGACAGCTGGAAAAAGCAAATGAGAGATGTGAAAGCGAAGCCAGCGGTGTCAACACTAAAAACTGTCCATACTAATTACTTCCCAAAGGGAGTTTCCACTTTATTCCCTCCCTGTTGTCAGCAGTCACAGACTCGGCTGCAGGAGAGAGTTCTCGCCTCCATTCCCAGGGAACGCTCGGCATCCCATTTCCATTTTGATTTGCAGTCAAAGAATAATACCGCCCTTGTCTTTTATTTAAATGCAAAACATGACAGTATTCAGAGTGTGTACTGTATGTACGGAGCCGCCACAGAGATGCAGTCTACAGACACTAATCAGGGGCAATGTAACTGCAGGGGTGCGGCTGACGCCCTGCCGAAAACCGTCCGATTATACTGATGTGTTTATTTATTGAATGTGCTCAGGGATATCATAACTCAGCGCTGTCATGCTCATACCCCCAGCGCACTTTATCTTCACTCCCATTTTCTCATCTTGTGTTTTTGACCCCACCTTCCATCCTGTCCTCCCCTTCTTTCAGCAATTTTTTCCTCCCTTCTCCATTCATTCCAGCCTTCATCATTCATGCGCTCGTTGCTGTTTTCTTTGTCTTTCGTCACACTCCTCCCTCCCTGTCTTCGCCTCCCCTCCTTTCTATTCAGATCACTCACTTTCATTTCAGCACCCCATCCTCCCCCCTGGATCATCTCCTCTCTCTCCTTCTAGTCTTTCCTCCCTGTACTTCCATCCTTCCATCCCTCCCTCCTCAAAAGCAATGGACCAAGGACGTGCCGTGCTGATAGCAGTGTGATGTGCATTTGCTGGGCTCCGTGCCACCCAAGTCTCTTCTGTCAGACTCATAATAAACTGCCTCTGCTTCTACTGATACATGGCTAATACCTCCAAAAAGTCAAACACATTACATTAACTATCAAGGCACAGTATGAAGGGTAGCACTGGTGTGTATGTGAGTGTGTGGTGGGACTACTGATGTTAGGCACTGGCTGCTGTCTCAGCAGAGTGACATCTGGGTAATGAAGTCCCGATGATGTTTCTGGAATGAAAGAGGCCCACATCGTGCAGCTCTGCTTAATACAGGTGCACGCAGCGGTAAGTTAACGCCGTTCTTCCAGTGAACGACTCGCTCATGATCGCCGCTCATTTGCCTGCAGGCTTGTTAAAACTGCACAGCCGTCACTTCCAGGTTATAGAGGCATCTGCTACACGTGCAGTATGGATACAACACAGACAGGGAGAACAGGATGTGTAATCCACTGTCCACCTGGTGTCAACGTACCTGCTGGCTGATCACATTGTCTATGAACAGCACACTGAGCAAACCACATTAAGAAGTAGGAGATTTCACCTGTCAGCCAGAACAGTCACCAACCAGGGCCAAGCAAGATTATTGGCATGGGTGGGTTACTGTTTCACATAACGCTGTTTTGTCAAAATGGTTCTCTCCTGTTTCTTTTTTGGTTCTCAAAGACACACGTAAGATTAACGATGTGGTAATAATGTAAAAATACGGTGACCGAGTGAACGGTGACAGGACAACATTGTCACATTCACACAGGGCACCTGCAGAGTAATGTGTTCAGTGAGGTACATTACAACAGGTAGAATAATTACTTTCTGCAACACTGATCAGGTGTGTAGTTTGTCAGTGGTGTCAGATCAGAGCCCGTTTTCAGCCTGAGATGCAGCAAACGAGATAAAGCTGAAGGATGTAATGAACAGTGCTGATGTGTTTTGCCAGCGCTGACTGATTTGCTGTGTTCATATTGAGATGCATGATGTCCATCAACCCTTGCATGGGTCCACCTGCCCTGCTGCTCCCTCATCCTCCCCCGTTTATCAGCCCTGTGGATCTAACTGATGTGCTTTCCCTTGAACTTGCTCACTTGTTTTCTCGCTGATGATGTATAAAGTATATCACATAGGGGTTGGAACATAATTTTACTTGTCCAAGCTTTCTTAGCTGTTCTCTTTTGTTTGGTCTGGTTCGGTGTGCATCAGTGTGTGAGGCTATTGTGGCCATTTTGACAGTTTGTTGTTTAACTTTTTCTCCTCCGCACACAATTTCACTGGTTTCACTCTTTTGATGGAGTAAATCAATGCGACAAGAGGACTCTCCCCCGTCTAGGTGGAAGATTTTACACTGCCAGAATGCAATGTTTTGGTCTGCCAACAACAAAAAAGTGGTGTCCAACAGGGGAAAACCAGTCAATCACACAGTGAGGGTGACAGACAATGCAAACCGGGACAAATGCTGGCAATGCAAATTTCTGCAAATTGCAGGTATGAAGAATAAAAAGAAAACAGTTCTTTCATGCTGAAACTTTACATTTCTTTATGTTCAAGTTTCAGTTTGATGTTGTGACAATGCTTAAGGTCTGGTTAGGTTTAGGCACCAAAACCATTTGTTAAGGTTAGGAAAAGATTATGCTGTTCTTATTTGACTTTGTTGCCACGAACATGTCTGAAAATTGTCTTAACATTTTGTTAAAAATTGATTTAGTGCTACACAATGTTGAAGTGCTGATATGATACGTATGATGAGATGATGAGCAGTGTCATAACTACATGCCTTACCATTACACATTGTTCACTGTCAGGCATTATGCTACGGACGCAGCTGACAGGATAAATATTGCAAGGATGTGATTTGAAATTGTAAACATTAAAGTACAGTTGAGACATTTAATTTATTTCCCGCTGTCACAGCACTGAGGATTAAGCCAGCATGTTTTAATACATGCAACACTAAGCCTGTGTGCCTGAATTCAGAGTTGACATTGCAGGAAAACAAAGCTACTACCCAGCAACCAGGTCAAAAGTATTTCTTGTGCTCCATATGTACAGACGGAGCAACGAGGGGAGGCTCTGCCCTCCTGTAGAGACCTCCTTCATACTATCTGTGCCTCCTCTGCCTCCCTGTGCTGAAACACATCAAACACACATGAGTTTCCCTGAGCAGGACGAGACAGCGGCCCATCTGGTGACCTCAGCCTTAGTGGGAACTTGGGAGGCAACTGCTTGGCATGGAATTACTGCTTGCTATCCTCCTGGTCTCCTTTTCAATCTGTGACTTCCTCCGTGGTCCTCTCCAGACTGTGGTAAACGCTCTGTCACTCAGCATTAGAAAAGTATTTCCAAATATTTTGTTGAGTGTTTTCCAACTGTGACTCAGGAAGAGCATAAGAACACAACTGTACCATGTAGCTCACTTATTCTACAAGGGTCCCGTTTGATATTTAACATCAAAACCCCAATGAAAACATGAACAAAAAAATGCCTTTTTCATAGAGTGACCTCATATCTCACTTGTGGATCATGACCATGGTGTCCTCCATGACTTAATCAGTCCAAATCCAGAATTATGTTGGGCAAATCAATTAGCTAAACATTACAACCTGGGGCTCTAACTTGTTCCCTCTGAACTGGTTTTCACCTTGCACTTGCATCTGGTAAATTAGCACTGACCACATTACAATAACATCTTGTTAGTCTTTTGCGGTGGCTCCGATTGGTTCCCACGTGATGGACTATGGAGGTTTTGATGGCTGTGAAATGCAGGAACTTTTTCCTGGTCTGAGATTTATTAAACTGACGGTGAGCGCTTTCATTTTCAAACCAAGGTAGTGGGATTCCAAACGTCGAACCCCCAGGACAGGAGGACAGCCAAGCCTTAAAAGCACAGACTGTGGAATGGGGTGCTGCAGTTATGAATGTCGTCTAGACCACCATTACTCACAATTCAATCAAACTGCACTTGATGCTTCTCCAACCACCTTCAAATCAATCAATTTTCCCATAAGTGAATTTTGCTCGAGTAGGCCCTGAAGATCCTACAAATCACGCCACGGTCATCAGAAGACACATGGCCTGAGGTTCACATATGTTCAGACATATGGAAGTGTGTGCGCATGCCAGGAGTTCATAACCAGAGCTAATAGAGAGTCTGAGTGCTTATCCCGATGCCAGTCATGTAACTTACCAAAGAGTTGCCCATGCTGAAAAAGCATACTGATGGACTTATTTTTTGAGTAAGACTGATGATATAGGGACACCTTTTCTCCAAGCGTCTCAGTCAGGTGTAAACTGATCAGTCAGTAGCACCGCGGTGAGAGTCGGCATCATCACTCTGCACGGGAAAATAAAGTCAGTGCAAAACGATTCTGCTGCTGAAGACAAACCTGAGGGTTCCTTCTGCTAGAACAGACGTGCCAGATATACTGCACACAACCCCAATTATGAAGCTTTAGCTCTTAATGAAATACAACTTTTGATACAGAACAAATGGAGAAAATAACACCAACAAGAGAATTACAAACAGATTAAAGTTTATCTTGTTTTCAAACTAGTTTCAGTATCCAAGTGAAGCACAAACACTTCCTAATGTCCTTGCTGAAGTGCTTAAGGTTATCCCCACCATCTGGGGGGCACAATTCAACACTTTTTTAGTTTTCCCTGACACGTTACAACCCTGTGGTCCATCAGGGCTTAGGCTGGATGTCTACAAAATAAGTTTCTGAATTGTCCTTTAACACCCAGTTATTCCACCACATGATGCTCTAATTTGTTTGTCTGAACAAGCATGAGTAAACACTGTGAAGTTTGGAGGGTACTCAGTGTCGTTATGTTGTAATGGAGTGGCCAACTAATTGCTGAAAATAGGTCATTCACCATCTGTACTTCTGCACTGCTTCATTTGCCAGCTTTTGTTTTGTTTTTTTCTTCAGACAAAAACAGCAATCATCGTTATCTATTTTTTTAAACAACTGAATACACGCTGGCTGTGAATAATTTCTGGATAACGCACCTCTCAGAAGAGACATGTCACACACTGGATTAACATGTTGCCTGTAGCTGTAACATGTGGCAGTTACTATGGCTACCATTTGCTTTGCATGTATATATAAATAGAGTCTGATGGTAATTTTAATACTGGGGATTATTTTATTTAATTGTACGTGTATTTTTTACCACAATATTTCTTCCGCTGACATATGCAAATTGAGTTTTCGTGGAGACATTAAATAGCAATCCCTAAATATTGCACATTTAATGTATTTTTTGAATTTACGTTTACATATATATAATAGTATAAGGACCACTTGAATAATTCATAGTGTTGCTTGAACGTGTCTGTGCCATTTACTGCTACATCACAAATGTGGGCTCAGGTGCCAAGCCCCATCTTCAGTATTAGCCCATGCACCAGTTGACATTCACGTGGGCCAATACTAAACCAAGGGCACAGGGCTTTGAATCACTGCCGGAGCTTGACATGAACCTGCACACATAACTTCTGACTCGACTCTGTTGGTTAGGAGCAACAGCGGATGATCCAGGCTTAGGTCAGACAAATAACTCCCCTTCACTCTCTCGTGCCCCCCAATCTGCTCCAGGCTGCTTTTGTCAATATCCGGTTCTTCTGTTCCCATTTCTCGGTTCCTCCCTCCATCCTGCTCGGCTCTTATTGCCCTCTTCAGCCGAGTGCTGCTGCTTGGATGTAGGAGTTCCACTGTGACTGATGTGATATCGACAGACTATCAATCTCAGTAGAGTATATGATGTCCACCAAGGCTGGTAATCAAAATCCAATTCTTTTTGATTGCGTCATTTGGGATCATGCTGCCTTTTTACCTGAACGGCCTGTAGCCTCTGGTCCTGCTTTCTGAAAACCCCATTGACTGTAAATTATCAAAAAAACAAAACAAAATAAAAAAAACCCCTGCAGCGCTATAGACAAAGGGCTGACCTGCCCGCCACTGCTGTCTATCAGCTGCCATCCATTCATCCTGTATCAGGCAGACACACACGCAGCCACCGAAGCGCTAACATGTCAGCATAATGAAATTAGACAGCGTAGTTTGTGACGCTGCATTGTCCTTGTTCATTTGTGGCACCGTTCCCACCCCACACGGCCTCTACACTCTTTCCAGAGCCGAGCGACCAGGATATTGCTAATCGCTCACAATAGAGGGATTAGCAGGCGAGGACAATGGGGGTCTAAATGTCAGAGCCCAGCACCTGCCTAAAGCCCCCTCTGTCGGACAACAGTCAATGGGCAGCGGGCGGCTGGCAAACCGCTAAATGTCGCTTGTTGATAACTGCGTGGTGGGGGGGTGGAGCTAGGAGGCCTCCGGAGAGAAATAACAGAATCAAACCACAGTCACAGTCGAGTTTTCATTTTGAACATGGAACTGAAGCTTATCTTTCCACAGCTATGAAACCCCATTTTCATTTCATTCACTGCTGCTTTATTTTGTACGCTGTCATGGTTTGTAAAAGTTTAGGCATTAAAGGCGACACTAAAGGACTTCATACATTATTCAGTGGCACAGTTAAAGTTAAACCTCAAACAAATGCGAGATGAAGAAAACTATAATTGTAAAGCCTTCCTAGTGACCCCTAGAGGCAGTGACTTTCATGAAACATGTAATAGTTCCAAATGGACGACACCATTGCAAAGAAAGAAGAAGCCAAAGTATATTCCAACTTGATCCAAAATGTATCTAAAATAAATACAGAGAAATAGAAATAGAGATAGAGATGATAAATTACACAGACAGCAGCTTGATCCTCAACCAATTAAGCAGCAGACATGTGAGCTCTGCAGCTGATAGGGAGTCAGCTTCAGTATTAGACATACAGACACACAGACCCCACAACTGGAGTAAGACAACAGGAACCTAAGTGACTCGATTAGACTAATGGAGCCAGGAAAGCCCAGTATATGGAACAAAAATGTAAAACATTTCCTGAATGTGCACAGGAAATGTGATGGTAATAAGCCTGTTAGACTTGGATTTGAAGTACAAAGTTGGCCTGATAAGAGTGTGAGAGAGAAGGTCACAGACTTGCCAAAACCATTTAGTTTTCAGACCTGTAGTTTATTTGCTTTGGTTCAGTCAGGGACTTGGTTAATGGCTTCCAATTGTTGCATTCATCTCTTGGTTGATTGCGTTCCCATATTAACATTCCCCAAATGTTTTATACAAATACCACACACCAGCAAGCTGTTCTGTCATTAGACAGAAGTATGACTGAAAATATGCCTGAAAAACGCCTCCTCCTCCTTGTTTTTTATTTCCTTCATTCTGGCGCTCCAGCAGCACGCACTGCTAATTGTTTTCAGTGCATTATTTGGTTATTATACCAGTGTCTATTAAATGAACTTAATATGCAGTTACAGAGAGCATGTAGACTGAGCCTAAAAAAATAATGTTCTGATCTTATTAGAAGATGTGACGCCTGAAGTCAGTTACGTTTACCCACCAGATAGACTTGATTAGATGATTTTTAATCAACAGGCAATGTTGAGCAAGTTGTTTTGGATGGTAGGGTTGATTGCATTTTGACTGCAACCAATCCGTTCCAGGGCTCGAGTGAAGACCGCCGTCTTGTTTTGCCCCAGATCTGAGTGCAGCTGCTGGTCCCAAACAAACTGAACTCCAGGTTTTGGAACATTTGGCTCAAATGAGAAAGGTGTGGATGCACCCTTAGATTTCTTCAGGGCTGTCTTATCGGCGTCATGGTTTACAAAAGTGGAGAGAGAGAGAGAAAAAGTGGCTGACATAGCAACGCCACTCTCAAGGACAGGACGATTTTATGATGAAGAGACTTGACTTTGTTTCATTGTGTACATGTTTATTGTGAGGTGCTTTTAGGTCTCATGGTCTTATCTTTACTTTCTGCAGTCTCTGTCCATTAATTTGTGGTCTAGCCTCCAACCAAACAAAACACAATATTACAGATCCAATTTAATTGGCAAGGTGCAGGATTTGAGAGGGGAAGTCTTGCTCAGTGTCACTGGTATAAAAATCATCATCTCATAATAGCTGACTCTCGGGAGAAAACAGGCATTCCTTAGCAACTGGCTTTTTCAAAGCAAGGGCAAACCTGTTTTGAGAGATATTGAATTTTGTGCTTTTCATTCTTTGCATACCTGCAGCGGGCGATGAAGACTTCACTTTCATGGATACCACACTTCTGCTCCTCTGTCCTCATTTTCCTGCAGAGATTTTTGAAAGCAGACCAAAATTGGCCTTGGCACACCAGACTAAGTGTCTCACCAGCGCCATCCAAGGCTCTCCAATTCATCCTACTTGCTGTTTCACTTATGGTGCAAGTGCCTCTTCCTGCTCAGCAATACTCGCCCTAATCTTATCAGTGCATACCGCTCTCAGCCAGCCAGACAACCCCAATGCCTGCTCTCACCTCATGATCAATGGAGATCACTTCATGGGGAAAAATAGAAAAATCCACCAAAGTCTCTTATCAAGTGAAGGTGATACAAAGAGGCGTTGGGAAGTAGAATTTTCCTGACAAGTGGGACTGCGCCGCCATGGGCTGTCACTTCAGACAGACCAAGCAGAACACGGACCGCTTTCAATTCATCGCTGTTTGCCTTCACTGACTCAATCATATGGAGAATTAGCTTGGTGAAAATATGAAAAGTATTCCAAGCTGAACATCGAGCCACGTTCAAAGGAGCTCTATTCTAAACGTGACCCCACAAGCAGAAATTCCATCAATCTGACACTGAATTTATTATTGTTGAACCTGCAACAAATACTAAATGAAGAAAAATAAAAAGTAAAAGCTTGAGATAGCAACACTTCTGGAAAATTGTGACTCATAGCGTTGTGAAAGAAGGTAAAAGTATAACTCAAGATGTAAAAGAAGATTCATCTTCTGGGCACCATGAACATCCACAAATAATTTCGAGGTCTTTTCTGCCTACCTACAAATGATTTCATTAAGTGATAATGAAGCATATTAGGATTTTATTTGACTTCTAGATACCTTTCTCTCAAAAGCAACCTTTCCCTCACAACACAGCAACACACAAAAAGAAATTAAACGTCAGAGCACCTCAAACACAGCAGCCTAATAAAACCCATTGGATGTGTGGAGGAAAAATGTCTTACGGGTCCGGCAAAGATTTTGATTTCTTAGATTTTGTGGCAGAGCTTCTAAATACCCATCAGTGACTCTTTCTGGAATATTTCAGAGGCGAGACGTGTGACACTCATCTCTTTTTAATTACGTGCAGAACTTAAGTGAAGTTGACACCTTCATAATAAGCCTGTGTGTCCTGGGAGCTCATTTGACACGGTGATAATGTGCCTGAATAATATGATTAGCTGTCTATAAACAGTCACCTGTCTATCAATCACACGGATGTGCATCAAAGTATCCCAAGGGAATCGTCGGAAAGACGAAACCAGATTCAGGCTCATATGCAAATCGTGATTGTGACATCTGTTAATGACTTTCATATGAGTCTTAATGAGGAGGAATCATTTTTATTCAGCATTAGACACAAAGACTGAAGAGGTTAAAAATAGGTGAGTAATCTTCAAGAACAAACCAAATTAGAGCCAAATCAGATTTCTGTAGCTGATACTGGTCATCTGGTCATTTCTTAATATTCCAGGTAAGAAAAAACAAACATATTGGCCGATAAATCAGGCTCTAAACCCAATGCTCACGCTGAGGAGAAGAAAACCCTCAGAGGATTCACAATTTAAATATTCACATAACAAAGAGAGCTGAACCAATTGTATCTACACATCACAGAAAACAGACGGAGCAAAGAATTATGGGAGATTTTAGTTCAAAACAAAAAAGCAAAGTCAACAAAACAAAACACAAAATAAAAACCTCCCTCTTGTTCTCTGAGCAAAACTACGCTGCTGATCACCCACTTTCCATGTAAAGGAGGTAACCCATCAAGGGTCCCCACGCGTTCGTCTGAAAGACTGACGTGGCTGACAGAAGGACGGGGGAGACGGGGGAGACGGGGGAGAGAGGGAAAGGCTGACTGATGGGTTGTGCGGTCCCCCTTTCCCCCACCACTGTCTCCTTGCATGTGCTTAGGAGCTGCCAAAACTTGTGTGATATTAATGTCATCTGCCTTTTGTAATTTGACTTGGGAGTTCAAATCTTGTCTCAGCTTTGCCTCTCTCACGTCTGCAGGGTCTTACGTCTCCCGCACAGGAAAAGAGGGAAGAGAAAAAGCTTGTTGGGCTTTGGTTTTGAGCAGATGTCAGACGCAGCTCACTTCTTACCATAAACTGGGATGAGTCTGCTTTTTTGCAGGAGGAGGGAAAAAAAGGTCATTTGGCAGCCCTCTCGGCATCTCACGGCAATATTTCTTGAGTACGAAGTGGTAAATGGGAGCCTTAACTCACAGATGGCACGCACTTTGGTGAGAGTCATAAAACGCCTGCTTTCTCTGAGGGATTTGTTTGTGTCAAGCACCTGATACACACACAGAATATCTTTGATAAATCCCGATGGTGGACAGCAAACACAAAGTGTTCATGCATGAAGGCAGGTTATATGTGTGAGCAAACATGCCAGTCAGCTGAAGGTTATTCATCTCTGATACACACAGCTGATAGAACACCAGGTACCAGCAGTGACGGTGAACTGCTTCAGCTGTTACTAAGGACAAACATATTGTATTGCCCAGGAGACTTAGGGAAAACTACTGCAAATTCTAATATATTACTTTATGCCTGTCATTAGAGCTGCAAAACTGCTTCGTCACTCGAGAGGCCATGATTTGCTTATCACAGATACATCAGTATTGGTGGATACATCAGCAAATGCGTATCATAAATTGGTTGTACAAAAATGCTAAACAAATAACTCAAAAATTTAGGAGGATTGTTATGAAAATAGCCCGAATAGGAGGATTAATGCTCCATTTCTTTAAAAACTGAGTGAAATAGCCAGAAATTGTACATTAAGAAAAAATGAGAGTTTATACAGGCTAATGGAAATAGATTTTTTTTAATGCCCCTTGACTCTGTGCTACCTGCTTCGTGTAAAGTTACACATCTTGCTGCCTCTTGCTTTCTGCTTCAACAAAAAAACACCAAAAAGTAAATGGATAAATTTGTTTGTGGGGTCCAGGTGGGAGCTCTTGTTGCATTCACCCTTACCTGTCCATCGCCATAGTTGGACATACGGATAAAAACACCACAAGGTGCTTCAGGGCCAGAAGAGGAAAATCCCACAAATGTCTTGACGAATCCCAAGCGCAAGCACGTGGATGGACGGACGGACGGATGGACAGATTCACTTCCCACATTTCTGCCATCAGATTTAGTGTGTACTACTGCGACCATCCTTTCCATTACCATGACTGCTGCTACCAGCATGTCTGACATGTAGCTTAAAGAGGCGATCCATCAGCACGGTATCCCAGCCTGTTCTACTGTGGATGACCCTGACCTCTGAACTCCCTGCAGAGGACGGCGTCTACTGAAAACTGTTCTACATCAATAACAGATCGCATTACGAGTTTTACGAGGAACCATATATTTGCTCCAGCTTTTCCATTTGCCCCTTCTTTCTTTCCAATCAGCCAGTCCAACCTCAACACAAAGATCAATTCACTGATGACACAAGAGGTCCACCAGCCTGCACTTTAAACTGGATTAACATATGTTGATTCAAGTTTTGGCAGTCCTTAAATGAGGCAGCCCGCCCACACAAAGACTTGGGAACATCAACAGAGCTCGACTTCCGCCCTCAGATGAGTATCTCAGGCCATGAGGTAGAGGGTGAGCAAATAACACAAAAGCAGATGAGCCAGAAGCTGCTGGAGGAGACTCTGAATTGTGCAGCAAGTCGGGGTGGAGGTGAAACTCTGTTGAGACCAGAGACGTGCAAAACAAGAAGAGGAGCCTTGGTTTATAGCTGGAGCCAGGGGATTGGATTTCAGAACACAGAGGCACGGGCTATCAGATAATCAATACAAAATAAGGCCTCTATATTACTGCTTTGTTGCGAGGGTGGGTTTTTCTGCACCAGACAATGTCACAAAAGTGCATAAATCCATCAAAAAACTTTAAAAATGTCCAACACATACAAACAAGCCTCATCAAAATCTACTCATGCAGATTTTATTCAACCAGGAAATGATCAGCAATCTGAGCAACTTGCAGTCATAGAGGGTTGAAAACGAGGCCCAAGGGCATCACAATGAGGAATTAAATTCAAATAGAGCAATACTTCCATTCATAAATTAAAGTAAGGTCCATCATTTAATACTTCTGATACACAGAGGATCCAGATTTAACGTGTTATCTTTTCATTAACCATAGACTTTGACTCTTATATCAAGACCAGGACAACACATTATCAAAATCCCATGACCTTGACTTTAATAGTAGGAATAATTTTTAATTTTCCTGAATCTGATAGAAAATGTTTCTAACCCAGTTTTTGCTGAACATGAGCCAATTAAGTGATTTCGTTTTTATCTGTTTGACCTTAAGTCTCAAGGTGTCTACCATAAAATGATTTAGATCTAATATCTTGACCTTTGGAAAGGTCAGATTTTACTGGGGAAATATTCTTATTAATGAAAAGGTTTTCCTATTAGAGTGAGAGGAATTGACCTGAAGTTGTCAGATTTCTTAGAATGAGAGACCAAATTATTTCTACTGTTGTATCTGTGTCTTTAAAGCACTGTAAATGCAGCATACTGACCAAAGTACATGTGGCAAAGTCTAAAACTGATCTTTTTTCGTCTAAGTGAGCAATGTAATTCACAAAGCAGAGTCATGGAATAGATATCTTCCCCATCACAGTGATACTTAAAAACAACAAATTAGTGCTTGATGATGTTCTTCCTCTCATTTTTAAAATGTTTTCAATCAAGTTGTCATTTGTCTTCCTGTGCGAATAACCTATTTTGAACAGCAGTCTTTATCGAGGAAATAAAGTCATTTTGTCTTGCTACATTTGTACAAAAATCCTTCCATCAAATGCATTTGCTAATGTTGGTCTAACTAGTTCTATTAGGGCCTGACTGATACTGGCTTTGTGAAGTCAATAAGAGCTTATCTGCTAATACTGCTGTTTGTTGATTTTTTCTTTAAACAAACATTTTTGTTGTGGATCCCTTAAATTTTGTCATTAAAGAGTTTTAAACAAGATTTGCACTGAGGTGGACATTTTACAGTTAAAAGGCAAACTTACCATGGACACAGCACATTTTACAAACACATTTTTACACTAAATGTCACTTGAGATTCAGTGAATAGTCAATGATAAGAACCTGGGAGAGCGGAGATATGGACATTCTCCTCATTTGTGTTACTGTAGCAGCAGGCAATAGCAAAGAGGATCTCCATGAAACATGAAATATAACCTATTCAGTACGTTATATCCCACACAGTCCATCAGTGACTTTTATTTTTAGATGCCTTAGATGGAGTCGGAAAGATTGAAAAGTACCACTAAAGGTGAGGGGGGGCACAGTGCAAGCATCAGTCCCTAATGGCTCTCATGTAGTGTTTGAAGGAGTGGAGAGCAGGATCCCGAGGCCCCCGGGGGCTTGGCTACAGGGTAAACACTCTGCAGGTAATGGCACTGCAACAGCTCAATGGTTTCTGTGCTCCTCTCTGCTGACACATTGGTATGCAGGATAATGGCAGAGACATCTGCTGCTAAGCTGTCGCGTTAATGATGAAACCGATGCTCGCGGTGGAAGAGAATCAGCCACTCTGTATATCCAAATTACAATCCTCATTCTCTGAATATACCTGAGCTGCTCCTTATTTTCTTCTTTTTTTATTTGTTTTGGCATCAGTGGATCTTCAGAAAGGAAGAAAAGTACAGATTACTTAATGGCGCTCCTTCATGATTTGCAGAGGAACATTTTCTTAGCGGTGCTTTGTGTTGGAAGTGGCGTCTGTGCTGTGCTGTGCTGTGTGCTGTGCCCGTGATTTGTGGCCATCATATGGACATTGCGATAAGTTATATGCTTCTCTAGAAAATGGAAATAAATAAGTCAACAGAACAAATGTTGTTTGGATGAACTTAAAGGGACTAACATGCAGTCTGTTCTTCGCCTGAGCTCTTATTACGCATGACAAGACTGCTGACTTTCTCAAGATCCAGTGACATTTTAAAAGCTTAACCCCATGTTATTTGTACTACTGTTGTTTGTACATTAAAAAAAAAAAAAAAACACGGCACAAACATGGCCCCTTTCTCTCAATATAGATTCTCTGGTTTAGACTTCACCATGTACTCTGACCCCTCAAGTAAGTTAACACAAGTTAACTTTTGCTATAATTTGGTACTGAAAAGTGAAACCAATGCGGAAAGGTGCCTTAAATCTGTGTCATTTCACTGGCCAGCAGGGGGCGACTCCACTGGTTTCAGAAAGAAGTGTGATTGCTAGTGGGCTTATGAGAAAATGAGATTACTTCTCACTTGATTTATGACCCCAGTGAAGAGTTTGATAATGAGTTTATGATCTCAGTCGCTCAAGGCATCAAAAATGTAGTCCACAAAGCAATGGGTGACAATGGGTGACTGTTTATTATACTATTTATGACTGCGATTTGAGATGTGACTGTCAAATGTTCAAAACAAGATAACCTCTCCCATATAAAATATTCAGGTAAGTGTCTTCACGATAATAAAACACAAACTGCTATCTCAAAAATAGCTTTAGTTCCACAGCCTAGAAATCACAGGCATCCATAAAAGATTATTAAATATAGCTGTGAGCAGCCATTAGCAGTGTCTAAGCCCTCAGGGCAAAAGACTTGACAGTCAGAAAATGTGCTACATTCATCAGTTTGAGAAAGTTCTACATCTCAAAGTTGGACATTGTACTGAAAGTCACTGCAGGTAAACTGGTACTGGAGGTACTGCACTTTTGAGAAATTGCCAATTTGACCTAATTGTAAATTCAGACTGGCCAAATGGGGTCTGACACCTCTTGGCCCAATGCGAGCTGGGACTGAAAGTTGTATGCATGCCTGCCTCCCACTGCCAAGATCTCTGTTATCCATTTCCTCTTTAAGTGGACAACATCTGCCAGACCAAAAAAACAAACACCTTGCAACATGCAACCCAGTACAGCAACACAATAATCTATGGCCTCACTACTTTTCCAAACACGACAAAACCCTCTCTGACAGCCTGAACGAACTCCACAATGTTAACATTCCCTGCAAGGACACTGTAGTTAATTACATTATTCTGTGCAGGCTTTTATTAGGTCCTGTGCATAATGTGATGTCCATACTTGATGTATCGAGTATTGACTTTAACTTTCACGGCATTGTGTCTCTATATTACAGGACATTCACACGGACGATCTGCTTGTATCTGCAGAAATGTGTTCATGTGAAGAAGCCTGCTAAGAATGGCTCAGTCAGCAGCGAGCGTTTAGTCAAAAGGGCAACGGCCTTGCGCCCTCCCCACGGTGGGTAAAAACCATGACACACTAACTTCATTCGCTTGTCCATTCATTCATCTAAAACCCTCTTTATATCTCTCTGAAGGAGGACACACTGATGAAACAGAGCAGACCAGGGGCGCCAAAAGCATTTTCCCTCAGAGGGCCTAATCTTACACTTACAAAGTATGATTATCATTATGATTATTATTATTATTTCACGGGCCAAAGCTGGGCTGCAGGCCCCACTTTGGACTGCCACAGAGGAGGCAGCTTTCCCCAGTTTTATGATGGAGATATGTAGTATATTTAGTATATTCCGAGGTATCCCCAACCTTAAGACAGCTGATTCAACATTCAGCAAATATATTAGCCTCAAAAATGTTTGAGGACTTTCTCTTTTCTAAAATCACAGTTGAAGATGTTTCAAAATCTGCTAATCTGAAAATATGTTCGACGGTCCTGTGCAGAGGGGTGATCGATTTCAACGTTTTACTGAACGTGTTCAAAAGCAGCTCTTGTTTGGGCAACATAATAGAATCCTGAAAATAACAAAATGTACAAAACATAATTTATTTGTTTTTTGTACTGACTGTTTATTGTTCTTTTAACAATGCACGGCGCTGCTGGCAGACTGTGTTCGTCGTGAGGAATAAATGCATCTTATTGTTATATTACACTCCTACGTAAGTTAAAATAATGAAAATGCTTTATTCTGCACCATCGCTCAGTGCTGCTTAGTGTGTCCTGCTGTTGGCACGAACTTTTGGAGCACATGAAACGTTTGCTGTGGGTGAGGCTGGGGTTGCTTTTGGCCACAGAGTGATGCAACAGCAAAGATGGAGGAAAACAATAAAAAGAAAAGCACAACAAAGTTCCACATTCAGCAGTCAGGATGTGGTCATTAACAGGGTTAGCATCCGTATTTATCTTTTATGGTATTTTTATTGCAGATTAGCAGTGTTTTCGAGTCTCCCTTTCTCTGCAACTGTGGTGGCTTTATGGATCCTGCTCAGCTCAGCCTCTGGCTACGTGTCGTTTCAAGGTAGACGGCTAATCAAGATGAGTGTCGGGGCAGGGCTGAGATGAACCGGGGGGGAGGGGCACTGACAATACACTTCCTGTCTGAGGAAGAAATGGATGCATGTTTTGTTCCTAAAGGGCCAGATTACACACGCCTAGTGGGATGCTGTCTTATGGATAAAGACTAACAATAAAAGGTCATTCTGCATGTGATGTGTCGCTGTATCTGCAACAGGCCGGTGTGAGCCGATTTATCAGCCCGGTCAGTGCATCAGTCTATCCCTAAATTTACATACTCCCTGCTGCGCTCGATCATTGGGTCACATAGCACTACATTTTCTAATAAATGCATGCAGCACTTTCATCTGCTCTGTGAATTCAACAAGTCGAGGGCGGGCACACGGGCACTGACAGCATGCCGCCTTTCAAAGCAGTCAAGCATCAAACAGGGATCAAGCTGTCAACAACGGAATTAAGTTGTCGAGGGAAATAAACAAGACAGCAAAAGTCGCAATGGAGCTTTAGACAAGTCGAGCTGATCTGATAAAAGACATATTACCAGTCCAAATTACTACGATCATCATTACTGATGCAGGATTGCCGAGACCACATCTGCACCATCACTGATTGTGTTGTTGTTAGTTTCCATATTACATTACCCCCAAGAAAAATATGTGTACGCTACTTATATTTCATTTTTTCCCTTCACACTACAACACATATCATCACTCTCTCTCTCTCCACATGAAGAGTGCAAAACAGGCTGTTCTTTCTTTATGCAGTGATTTCTATTCAGCGCTGGAGTGTTCCTTCTTACACCCTAATACCTCATTGTGATGCGCTATGGGAAACCTGACATCCCCTTTTGTTAGAATTTTGAATGAATGTATGAAGGGTTTTATTGCCAAATTGAGTCTAAAGATGCAGGTGCTTTTTTGATTTTTATACATTCGCAGATGTTTCTCAAATGCATCCCCAGGTTTGTCTTCACTCTTCCACAGACTCAGCAGCTCAGGCTTCAAGCTGATCAGATATTCATTTTCCAACAAGTAACAGCACTTTTCTTGGAGGAGCTGTGGATGGAGAGAGTATTGGAGAGTTTTTGAGTGGTTGCGTCATCCTCCACTTCTCCCACCTGAACCACCAGCAGGTCCCCCTGCTGATGTGTTTCTGTCTCATAACCTCATCTTTCACTGCGTCAGCGACATCTTCACAGGCCGGGGAGTAAAATGCATAGACTATCCCCAGGACTTGTTTTGTGGCATAAACAGAGCAATGACTGAACTGCACCGTGTTTCATTTTCAAGGCAAATTTACAGTCTTGTTTTTCTTGGAGGACGAGGCCAAGGTTTTAGCTTTGATGGAATATTTCTCCGTCTGCATTGAAATCTGTTCACAGTGAACTACAGGACGTCGGAATACAGCTGACATTTTAAGAAATTTTAAGAATGCAGGTGTGTTATCACATTTTTGTTTTCATAACTTTCATAACAATCTGAGCACCAGTGAATTACTCAACTTTCAGTTTTTCAACATTCAATTGTTCAAGTTTTTCATCATTTCCCGGAAATTCAGAGCTTAAAAAACATATTTAAAAGTATGCAAAAAGAAATGACAAGTACCAGCAAAACATCTGGGAAACTGGCTAAGGCTCATCTGTGACCAACACGGGTCAGCAGTGCATAACAGCATTTGACTTTGTCATGTATTTTAAGACAATTAAAGCTACGGGAGCTGCTGTCTGTAGCACTAAAGCGTACCCACATCACTTTAATGTGCAAAGGTTAGCCAGCCTACAACCCAGTGCGGCTCTAAGCTGCTTTCGCCTCACTGCGTTGGCCCTAATCGATCCTGCCTGCATAAAAATTACATCATTAGTCAATTATACAATACAGGCTGTACGTGCCATCTTGCATTGAGGGAAAGTATGAGTGACACCCGTGTCTAGTTCATAATCAAGGCCCAATCAAAAATTGGCAATTCTCCCTGATCTTCATCTAAGCAAAGACAACAAGCTTGTTGGAGATAATTTACAGGTCATTTACAGAGTCCCTACTGACTGAGCTACACAAACGAGCCAAAACACAGTCTGACAAAATCAAATTTGTCTGAATATGGAAAAAAAACCTTTTCAACAGGACCAGAAAAACTGCAAAACACTCCACAGACCCAACCCAACCTCGGGTCATCCAAAGACTGTGAACTGTGACGAACACTTAACTGCAGTCAACTGTCGATAAAATATCAAAACGGTTTCTGGAAAGTCCCCAGGGTAGTAAAAAAAACATATCTCCTATACATAATCAAATACACCATTGACTGAAGGGTTTTAAAACTGCTGTTTTTCCTTTTTGATTCAATTAGGTCCAGACAGAGAACCTCCAGCTTATTACAAGTTCACTTCAATTGCCATTATTGTTGCAGGTATTCTATTTCTGCACATATTGCTGACTGGGTATCATATTGCATGAGTAGTCTTCATTATCTGATAACAATTGCTGGTAAATGGTAACAAATAGAGAGCCCAGTGAGTGGAGATGAGGCCAGACAAAATATAATAAAGTTACACAGGCCTCGCGCTTTCCTGACTGATTCAATTACAGCCTAATGTTCTAGATTACCCAGTCTGTGATCAAATAAAAAGAGGAACCACTTTCCCTTAAATGTACACCTATAGTCCTGTAATTGCAATGCATTCACTGTGTCGCTACAATTAAGCCTACACAGTTTAATGAGGTGCTGTCCAATGAGCATCCAACACCCTGAACATCGACGTGGTGACAGACTGCACGACAGCGCGAGGCATCCTTTTGTTCCCGTCGATGTATGAGAGCAACAATGAGATCCCTGCCAATTTCCTCGATGTTGCTCATGCAGCACGTGCCAGGCGTCGACTCATGCAGCCTTCACTTGTGTAAATTCCATTAGATTGATGGGTGCATGCAGGCGTGTGTGTGTGTACATGTGTGCAAATGAAAATGCGAGTGAGTCGTCGAGCGTGCGAAGGAGTGCATCAAGCCGTACCACTGTCAGAAGTAGAGTACAGAATCCATAGATGGCTGCCGACGCTGATACAGGATTATCCTCTGGTGGATTTCCACATTATACATCTCATCTCCCCCTGCAGAAGCCATATTGCACAATAGCAGGCTCAGGCTAAACAACCTGATTGCTCAAGCAGGGATCTCAGAAGCTGGATAACCATCTCTTTATTTTGCACTTTTTATTTCCCCTTTTCGTGCTGTGAGGAAATTTTTATTGGCTTTGAGGCATATTCACATTTTCGACTGCGTCAACTGTGTCTTCAGGCGATAATTTCACATCCTCCAGGTAAAGAAGTGCGTTCAAATCTTTCCTGAAAGCTGCCTCGATCATCAATAAGTGTTATGACCTCACTCAGTTCTCCTGAGCTTTTAGTCTCGTTGGTTTGCTGATTCGTCTTCCAGCTTTAAGTACAGAAGTATCAGACATGGTGTACTTATGATTATTATTACTATCAGTCTTTTGTTGGTCTCATTTCACTGAATTTTCTTCACCACTTGGAAGGCGGCAGAATAAGCTGTAACTGTTGTTATACTGTTGTGGTTTTTCCGTCGATATGATCACCAGCTAATTGCAGACTTGCTGCTGCTTGGTGCTTGGCAGGCAGTGCACAGGGGGGCTAACAGGTGTGGCCGGAAACGAGGCCGATGAGGTGAGCACAAAAACAGCAAAGTCATGGGCCATAAAATTAAATCAGTGAGCTGAAGAGAACTGGACAGCTGGGTGATAATTCTGCAGGTTCATCACTCATTTTCATCTGATCAATTATTAGTATTTTTCAAGTATAGCTGAGTATATGTACTTTATTTTCTCAAAGTGAATGCAGCTTCTTGTTAACTGACAGCATATGAAATCCCACTAAAGAAAGACAACAAAGAAGAAAATCCTCATTTGTTATCTTGGCTACTACAATTGTGATGTGAACAATAGAGAACTACAAGCAGATCATATGAAACACACACACACACACACACACATATAAAATATAGCAAAGCAGCGCAGAGCCACACTTCATTAGCTGATGCAGTAACTTCACACCATGCTGCCCTGCAGTGCCATGGGATCTCTGCGACGGCTGGGTTATTAACAAGATTTCTGTTCGGAGGGAAATTTCATCCTGATAAATTGCTGAGGTTTAACTTGACTCACACGTTACAGTTTCCACATGCCTTCCTTTTCCTTTTCTGACAACTATGATTAAAGAAGTTTACCGAGCAGTTGATCCCTGAGCATGAAGCCACTGCAGGCTAGGTCACCTGTCTGTCCTCTGAATTCTTATTAATAGATGACTTCTTGCTCTGTGACACACACCTGCAAAAAGTCTAAAAGAAATGAAATGACGACAGGTGGAAGAAGTATGCAGCTTTTGGACTGAAACTTTTTGTTCTCAAGTGCCTTTTCACTAAATCATTATCATTGTATGATGCATTTTACATCCTTTTCTGCACCTTTTTCCTCCCCCACAGACAGAGCTGTCAGTCAGCCTCCATCTCAATCCAAACAACATGAACATACCAAGTGCCCACACAAATGCACACAACCAATCAGACGACCTTTTTATGGGATATAAATCAGACCACCATGCATGACCAAATTAACCACTTGACGAACCAGCACACAGAACACGCTGAATCTCTGCCACTGTGTATGCAAAGACATCATAGGCGTCATACGGTGCACTTCAGCTGCCGAAATGCAAATTTAATCGTATCTTCCAAAATAAATGCATTTGTGCAGACACCTGCTCAGTTGTTGCTACTTGATTACAGCTGTCTTGAGGGAAGAAAGATGTGCCTCGTGTCTTGTGTGGAAACCATAAGGCGTTCTCCTGAGGAAAGAGCTGAAGGCATTTGTCACTTTATTTAATGACTAAATTCTCTATTGTGAAATGTGAGACAGTGAAGGCAGCACAGTTCCCTACTGACACCACAAGTCCTTCAAATGTAAAATGAATCTTCATTGACATTTAGGTGGTGATGTTTGATTCGTGGGACATCCTTTAAGGTGCAGCAGCAAGACATGCTGACAAACAAAGTAAGCAGAGTTTCTCCTGCACAGACAATCGAAAACCGGGCGCTCTGATCAAATTGAGTTCAATTAGCCATGTTATCCAGGAAGTGACCATGTGCATCAGTGCCAAACGTAACGGCAACAGCAGAATCAGAATGGAACAAGTTGAAAAGATAAAAGCAAATTAGCACTGGCCATGAAAAGCCTGCATGACAGTCATGACAATACGCAGTAAATCTGTAAAATCTGACAGACAGGACATCAGCTGCAGGAAGAAGGGAATAATGATGAAGGGGAGGAGGAATAGTTTGGCTGTGAAATGTTCCCTGAATGCCTCGGTGGGCAGACGCTGAAAACTTTATTTAGCTGTCCTTGTGAATGTCGTTTGGTGCTTTTTTTTAATTTGGATTTTTCCAAAAAATATGCATCAGATCCATTTGTGTTTTAAGACTTCTGTGTCACCAAACCTCACTTGTGCAAAAATAATTACAGCTCAAGGTGTCCGACAATTTGACCACAGTGGACAAAATATTTCACATGGAAAGTACAAGCGTTATTACACCATTAACGAAAGCTCCCGATAAGCCACGACCACAATTCATTACTGCGGTGATGTACTTTACTTTATGTAACTATTCCAGCAATGCTATAAAACAGAGTTTCCTCTTGATATTCTATTGCATTTCCAACGTGGTTAGTGAAAGAAGAAGTGAAAAAGTCTGAGTTTTCTCCCTGTGTGAGGGAACTATGTAACATCTGGTAACATCTGGTAGTAAATTCTATGGCAAAAAATCAAAATCATTAGCATTATTCCGTGCTGGCCTCACTTAATTTTATTGCTCTGTCAACCAGTTAAAATGATATCTGCTTTGACATCTACGGTCTGCCTGAATCTGTGTTAATGCAACACAATTCTCTTATCTGCGCCTTTAAAAATGTCTTCCATGTTAAAGTCCCATTGACTGAAGCAATACACCTGCACCTGCACCTGCACCTGTGATCCTCAGCCTCAGGTTTTTCATCATCAAAGCAAAATGATTTGATGAATGAATGAATGAATGAATAAATCGGCTATAAAGAACTGTATTAAATTTTACACAACAGCCCAATGTATAAGCTGCCAAAATGTGACTGCTGTCAATGACACCAGTTTTTCACAATAAGTGTGGATACAACATCAAAGATGCTGAACAGAAGCTTCAACTATGGTGAACAGTTAGCCTCTATGACACTGCGATGCTGAAACACACACAGTAAGAGGAGAGGTTTCACTGGCTTAAAACAGAGTTAGTCAAAACTGTCAGTCTCACTGCACTCCTCATCACATGATGTGTGTGAGAGAACACACTTCCTTTGTCTTGTTTTGTCATTTCACTTTATGAAATGACTGGAGAACAAGTGTGGCTAATGCACAGCAGAGAGAAGAAAGAAGATCTCAACGCTTGCCAGATACCTTTTAACCCAGAATCAAATAATCTCCTCTTCTTTTCCTCTGTGTTTGTGTCTACTACACCCCGTCGCCATGTCTGTTTTACCAGAATAAAAATAGAAACAATGTAAAAGGTCGGTGAACTTTCCATTCTGTCTGAAACACAGAATAAAGCAATAAAAAAAAATAGAGACATTCATTGTTAAGAGAGGAAAAGCATCCATGCTTCAATGTGGTGGGAGGTTAAAGAGCACAATCCTGTTATCCTTTCAGATTTGTGAGCACTGTAAAATAAAGACAGCGCTCGCCGACTGGAGCCGAACGATGAGATGAAGATGGCACGTTCGCACTGCCCACGTTGTACTATCAAGATTTTGCACCTGCCCACAAAGCTCAGCGCCTGTCGGTAAACAAGACCGCCTCCTCACCCTCTCTGGAGGCTCATTAAAATTTGAGTACCGGCTCCCCCTTGTCAAACAGGCAGCGCTTTGCTTTTGGGGGCCTAACAATGCGATAAATATGGTGAAGCTCAGCTGGAGTGACCTGTGCAACGCAGCAAATGACTTCATGAAAGCTGAAACAGGGCAGAGGGGAAATTAGAGGACTGAGGTCTTTCAACTTAAAGCCTTGCATGGAGAGTTCATCGGCCGTCACATCCCTTCACCCTTCATTAAGCAAAAAGTAAAAGGAGATGTTGATTAATTGAAGTAATTTATATGTAAATCAATTAATCAATTATCATTTTTACCAGCCTTGATGTATTTCTAGCTCATCTATGATCTATAATATCAGTGCATACCTCATACATAACTGCTTCCAGGGATGGGTCATAACATATTACTGACATCAGATTAAATCCAGATTACGTACTTGGATTACATATATTAAGTAAGCGTAATCATCCATCCATTTTCTATATCGCTTATCCATTAGGGTTGTGGGGTAAGCGTAATCAGCCCAGATTAAAATAAAAAATTATATTCAGTAACTGAGTGCATATCAAAGTAATCCGAGCCAGCGCTGCCTGCTTCATGAGGCCCTGGCAGAAGTGGGCTGTAGTGCCTTACTGCAGCAAACGGTATAAGATCTGAGTGCAAACTCGCGACGACTGATGAGCAGCTCCTGCTCGCAGACGGAACATGACATATTCAAACCATATTGTTTTAAGTGGATTGTGGAGAATTATCTTCCCTCCTGTCTCTCCTCCGTCTGAGGATGAATATGAAATGCAGCCTGTGGTCCGTGAAGAGGCAGTACGAGGGCAATGACCTGACCTCGTGCAGCTCTTTTCTTAGTCACATCCACCCCATTAAAGGCACCGCCACTTATTAGACGTGTTCCAGCAAAAACAACCCCTCCACTGCCGTCACTGCCGTCCCTCTCTGTAATCCATCTCATCTGTTCTGCAACCTACATACTTCAGGTCACTTTCTGTCAAGGTCAAGCTACTGTGTGTGTGTGTGTGTGTGTGCAGTATATACAATAACCCCACTGTGGAGGTCATCTGTTCCATTATGGACCCCCTCATAAAGACATTTCAAACATGTGAGCAGTAGTTTGAAAATGATTTCGTGTATATGACTCACCTGTATGATGAGGGCACCGTCGGTAACCGCAGGTTGGCAGCACATGGAGAAAAGGAGGAGGAAAAAAGAGAACGTTAGTAACTGCTGTACAAAAAAAAAGAATAAGAGCTCACACTGTCATCTTGAGAGTGGAAATGATCGCACCCGCCTCCTCCATCATCAACTCCTGGAGGCTCTCAGTGACTCAGTGGAAAGAAAACCTCTCACCCCCCCTCCTTCCCAGTCTACACGGACATGAGAGTGCATCTCTGCCTCCCCATCCATTTATGACCAAAGACATTTCCAGACTCAATTACCAACAGCAGCTCTTGTGTGAGTAATTATTTTAGCGGTTATTGTAATTTTGACTGGTTTAATTTCAGCCGTTGTTCGCCCTGCGCCTCCACAAACAACACTTTCATTATGAGCTCCATTTTTCTTTGATTTGAAATCAAAACGGATGATAATGTGATTTAATCACAATACAGTCACTATTATGTGTGTACACCTGTGGGGAAACCTTAGCAATCATGTGGATGTTGTATGACACACACCATACACCTAACATGACAGACCAAATACACTCCCTCTCACCTGGGGGGCCCCCCTCAATGCACAGGACACAAAGGATCCAACATTCCCATGCCGATCGCTGTATAGCATTTTTTGAGCAGATACACTTATTGATATTTGCCAGTTTAAAAAAAATCTGATATAGATATATGTAATCCATAACCCACATCAGTGGGGTTTATTTCTGTTTGTTTTTTTAAAGCCAGGAAATGTACAGGACAGGACAATTTACAGTTGCAGAATAAACTACATTCACTAGAGCAGAAGACGATTGAGGAGGGACGGATGTTTGGGACGGATGGCCAAAACCCCATCGAGGGATACCAGGATTCACCTGACGGACCATAAGATAATTGCAGGAACAAGAAAAAAGAAAATTCAGTCTAATTTTTTCCCCGACACAACCAACAAATATTTTGGCATCCAAGTTATTGCTTCGGTGCTAAGAACTAGATTTCATCAATTATTCCATTTCAAAAAATATAATAAACGCTCAGAAATAATTAACAACCTGTGGCAGTTTTGAACTACAGCAGGAGTCTGCACAAAATAAATTACCCAGACATTAGCGGGCTGCTCCAGCGAGAAGAACTGTTTTTCTGGACAGACATCCTGCCATTTTCTGTATATAAGATCTAAGTACATAATTTTTATTTCATTTATTTTTTTTTTAGCTAAAAGAAAAAAGAAAGAACGAGTGACCACACTTTATCAAACAGCAACTGCGATGACTTCAGAGAACAAATCAGATGCACAGAGCAGATCTGAAATGGATGCAACTGAGGCAGGGATAATAAAGCTGGCAACCATTTTGGAGGCAGCACAAGAACAGGGCTTTTAAAAGTGGTCCACAGGTGCTTCCTGCCAAAAGGTTAATGTGACTTGGTACTCCGTACGTGGGAGTAATTACAGAAGGGAAGACATCACATTAACGTTTGGAGAGCTGAGAGTATCGGCTTCTTTAGCACTCCAGCCAAACAGAATCAAAGAGATCAAGTGCACTTGTTTGGTTGAAACTAAGGCTACAGACGCACCACGGCAAGCCCGCCATACTGTGGTTGTCTATATGACTATGGGGAGTGCATGTGTGTGTGCGCAAGCCAAACATGCAAAGCCAAAGCATTCCCAGAGGCCATCCTGCAGCAGTCTTAGAGGCTCATACTGTACCGCCACAGACGATCCATCCATCCATCCGTACACTGCAATAAGCTCAAAGGACATGTGAGCATGTGAGTCAGACAGCCTCTACGTGTGAACCATCGCATGAGAACAGCACAAGCTGAACCAAGCACAATAACAAGCCCGGAAAAAAATCACACCGACAGACCGGAGAGTGGAGTACAAAGGCACCACAGGGGTACCAAGTCTCCATCTGAAGAATTAGGGAGTGGCCACAGTTATTCCTCACGAATGGACAGCAAAGTGACAGACCGGTCTGTCCATCTCACTTCTGCTGACCGAACTTGGTGCATAGCTCGTTCACAAAGCGGCAACACGGATGGCAGTTAAAAAAAAAAAAAAAGGAAGTCGTCCACGGGCTGTGAATGGAGGATGACAACCCTGTCAGCTTCAAAGAGTTCAGCCTCTTCAAACTGTGTCAAAACTGGACACAAACGACTACATCATGAGCTGCTGCTTGACGTGGACATTCTTCATGGAAAGAAGACATGTGAAATAAATGTTAATGGACGGACAACACAGCCTTACGTATGGGGAAACCAGAGCAGTGTTCAAAATGTACACTTTGGCTCACTCGGGAAGTGTTGGTGAACTGCGATGTCAGCCCTGTCAAGGACGGTTTTATCAGAGAAGGATTCCAATTCCTCTGGAAGACAAACAGATTTCAAACTGTTTTAAAGTGTTGCATTGTATCCTAATGACACTAAAAGGTGCCAGCTAGTGCGACAGGTGATTTTAATTCATTCAGCTCATTTCGGCAGCATTCGGGTGGTTGACAGATGGTCATTTTGGTGCTTGGCTCCGGTTCTTTAAAGAGTGAATGTCTCTGAGCAAAACACTGAAAGTCTGTTACAACCACGATCGCACATTAGGTAACTGCCTACATTTATTATTATTATAATTATGATGATTGCTTTTGAACGTTCACTCTTTTTGACCATCACAGCCCCCTTATATGACAACTATATGTTTATTGTTAACATGATAGTTAAATCTTTTAAATATCTGTTGTCGTCAGTACCCTTAGGATGAACCTGTGCATGTCTGAATTTCAGCATGTATCTTCTATTAATCTGCTCTTTTTTCTTTTTCAGTCCAACATGCTTGAGTTGCTTGAATTTTTAAAGTGGGCTGAATAAAAAGACAAGAAAGAAGAACAATTCAAAGACAGCCAAAGTGCTTTCAAAAAGACTGTGTTGCATTCTGCTTTCCAGTCTTCCATCCTCCCCCACTTCACACCACACAAGTCCAACTGAAATAAACACTAAAACGTCTCAATTTGCCTCCCTACGCCTATATGATTATTATCGATATGTCAATCAATCAATATAGGAAGGTTTTTTTTTCTAGGATTATAATGTGTCTCCACAGTCTAATATCAAACCCCATAATCAGAGCTAATCAGAAGGTCACAGACAAACACAACTTTTTGCAAGATGAAACAATTAAAGGTCATAGCTTCTAATTTCATTTGGGCACAGCACTGCCTTTAGCCACAACACTGCAGCAAATACAGTGGAGATATGTCCCTTCATGAAGGCTGCGCACAACCACCCACAGGACCTCATTTCAGTCTTTTCCCCTGAGTCTAACAAGGAGCAAAGGTGAGAAGCACAGGTCTATGGCATATAAACTGCTAATGGGAACAAACAATGGCAAATGATGGTGATGGAGAGATTATGGAGGAACATTTTCTCGGCTAAACTATCCTGAGAACCTGTGAACACTTGGTACACAGCAGTTGGCTTAAGGTTAAACTCTGCCAACTTGAAGCTTCAACATCAAATTACAGCTCTGAAAGCGCCTTGGACAAGAGGCCCGTCTGCAGCATTACAAGCGGCAGCCGGTGGCCCACGTGGGATCTTTAATTTGGTAATCTGCCACAGAATTTGCTGCATATTGTATCTGGGATGGAGTTTTTTTGTTTGCTTGTTTTGGAGGGACGGAGACAAGCAGAAAATATGTATATTTAGTTTTTGTGCTGGAATTGTACAAACGAGTCCCCATACGGACGCAAACACGCCTAATGCCCTTGTAAAAGTGAGCACGCACACACTCAAACAACATCACAATCTAATCAGTGATTCATCACTCGTCCTGCAGACGATAATACACAGCACAGCTAAAGTACTGTCAAATTGATCATTCCCATGATTCCCCAGTAGTGCAGAGATGGACTTGTGCCTGCAGCTAACTGAGAGGGAAATGGGGAATCTGGTGATGTGATAATAAATAGACTCCCATGCACAATGCAATTTATGGTTTCCTCAATGGCTCCAGCAGTAACTTTGATTTGCAAAATTACATTTGTAGTGTGCTAGCATCCTAATACCAAAGGAGTGGAGCGAAGAGGGGGGCACTGCAGGAGCTTTAAATAGTCTTCTTGAGCATGAGTTACTACTAACGGCTGCAAAGTTTGAAGAGCTGCCAAAACAAAAATAGAAGTATACACTCAGTCTGCTTTTCCTCCGAAAAGAGAGGAACAAAGACTAACTTTGGCCATGCAGCCACAGATATGCAGAGGTGTTGTGACACACCCTCCACACAACCCCCCCGCCTCCTCGCCTCCCCTTCCCGTCATGGTGGCTTTAGCGTGTTCTGTCCTAAAAAACAGGAATGCACAAATTCTGCATGGCCAGACACGTCACTGCACATGCTCAGGGACATGCTTGATGCCCTGTTAGAACATTTTCATTCAACCCACTCCAATTCTCCACTACGTCTGTTGACCCTAAGAATTTGTGTGCTGCAAAAAAACCCCACACACACAGCTATAGCTTTGTGGCAATGTGACAAGCAGTAAAAGGAGAATCATTTCCATTGCTTGGGGTTGGGTGCAGGGTGGCTGAAGGAAAGAAAGTTGGGAGCAGCAGGCCTACAAGACCTGGTATCAGGGATTCCTCGCTGTGTATTCTCCAGATGTTGTCCTACTTTGCCATTTAGAGAGTGCTGCCTTTTGTCACGCATGGCTGAAACATCATTGTGCTTGGGGAACATTCAACAAAAGTGCAAGCTGCATCCACAATTGTCAGTTGCTGTTTGTGATTGTGTGCCAACTGTTGGCCAAGAATGAACAAACTAAGAAAACAAAACACCACAGGTCCCCTACATGCCACTGGGCACCATTTTGCTTCCTCCTCTTTGAATACATGCTAATCTGTAAAATCATCTGCATCATTGACCAAAACACTCTGCAACCTTTTTCAGTCATTTATCTTTTGTGGGTCTGATGGAATAGATATCATTCAATTTCTACACCAGCCACCTTTCACTTGCATCTACACACACACACTGCAACTTGAAGCAATATTTTTAGCCTTGAAGTGTATTTTCTTCTACACTGAATCTGAAATGGGCTGTGGTTGTTGTAAGAACCCTTCTGAGTGCAGGTGGAGCTGTTGTTTTCCCCAGTAAGGTGTTACACCATGTCCTAACTGAATAAGCATCAGTGACAAAATCAGTTCAGTGGTATTACTTTCTCTTGAAGCGTCCTAACTGGCTGTGAAAGATGCTGCACCGCACAACTCGGCATTTTGAGCCGAGCTTTCGTTGGACACAACCTATGTGTTTTGTGTTTGAAAAGTACAAAAGTAGGAAGATACCAAGTACATGATAATCAGACGCTTGCTGTTATTGTCAGAAACATGTTAAGGTACAGCTCTGCCCTATGAAACCCTTTGAAACGTTTCCATCTGCTTTCAGGTTTAGAATAAAACCATGTCCTTGAAGCTACATGCAGCCATTTCATCTGACCCTGAAAACAGAGCAGCGAGTTGTTTTTGAAATTCCAGTAAAAATTCGAGCGACGGTCGAGCACTTTGCAGCTCACAGCGTGTCTGCACAGGAGTTAACAACTGTATGTCTGCTTTAGTGGTTGCCAACCATGTTCCACTGAGACAAATCAAGTTGATTTATATCGGCCAAAATCACAAGTTTGTCTCAGAGGGCACATCACACCAACTCCTCCAGATTAAAACCTGTGGTTAAGACAAGGAAAAACTGCAGTGATAAAAGAAAAACTCAGGAGACCAATAGAGAACTCCTTCTTCATGGATGGGCAACAGACGTGCTATTGTTGCTGTATGTACCGGGCATAAAGAAACCGAAGTGGTAGAATTACAATGTGGGGAACTTAATCCTAAAGCTTCCCTGAAAGGTGACTAACAGGTCAACTCTTGGGCCTGGATGGCACACTGACACAAAGCAGCACCTAAAGCCATAACAGACGGTCACACCTTTTCCATTGTCTCTTCTCTGAGACGTGTGTGCCTGTTAGGACGTCTTAACCATCAGCAACTGCACAGATCCAGAAAAGGCACATGTAGAAAAGAATATTTCTGTGCTATCAGTGACTTACGGGGTTGTAACCTCAATTTATTTTATTATATTTTTGTGGACTGTCGTATGTGACTTATTCTCCTTCATGGAGACTTAATTTATCTGGCACAGATCAGTGAGGTCTTTACTCTCCCAACAGTCATCCAGATGAAATCCCCCTAAAGTGAGTCCTACTCCCTCCTCTCCTGCTCTTCATCCTCATCCTCCTCCTCCATCTCCAGGCCAGTGCTTTTATCCATACTTATTTAAATGTCTCAACAACCCCCATTTATCATATTTTGTGGGTTGAAGGTTCACCGACACAGTGACCTTGAGAATCTCACTGAAGAGCTTCATGTGTTTCAATTCCACACAGTGCAGTCTGGGAGGCCCAGTGGACAGAAGATTAAAATGATTTACCAGGCACTTACTTTCCCAAAATCTGTCGTAGAAACATCACAACTGATTAGTTTGAATAGTACATGAAAAAGCCTCCTGCAACTCTGCGAAACCTCAGTGGGACTAAAACAATCCAATTATGGATAACAGCATCAGTGCGACAATACAATGCATGAGTGTCCTGGCTTCGGGATGGATTGGACATAACATGTTGAATGGGTTCCTACACAATGCATTGTATAGTTAATAGGGACAGCACCAAGGCTGCGTATATGCTGAGCAGATTGGGGACACAGCAGCAGTCATGTACAATAACTGATGGCTTACTTTTCAATCTTTTCTAGACATATTAAAACACTACAATGGATTACACAGTGATCTACATTTTTTTCCACAGCTCAAGGCCCAAACTTTCACCAAGCATCCGAGTCGCTGGATCCTGCAAAAAGAGGAATTATCTAACTTAGGTGAGCTCAAATCTGACACTAAAGCTAACTGACTGGAGACGTTTCAGGTAAGCTAATACGATATCAGTCTTTCAGAGTAACATATCCAGGCAACTTAACAAACATGAAATGAGCAAGAATGACACTAGAGCTGCTTGAGAAATAAATTCTGGATCACAGCAAAGTTTATACTCCAGTACTGATGAAAAATAAAACATGATCATATTGATCAACTTAGAAGAAACCAAAAGAAATGGCAAAAAGGTTAAGGTATTGAAATTAAATTCCATTTTTTTATTTAAATAAAATAAGATTAATGAACAACTTTTGCTAGGAGAAACAACTTTCTGTGCACATAATAAATTCCCATCTGCCCTTAATATTAACCTTGAAATGGCTGACCTCGAGTAGATGCACGCTGTGTGTGTTAGCATTGAGCAACTGAGCCAGTAAAGCACTGCAGAGAAATTCTTGATAGACTCAAAGCATTTTACAGGATAATTTCTAATCTGTGAATACACACACTGAAAATATATTAAATATACTGATCAGTATATGTTGGAGCTGATGATTCACTGATTAGCAGATAATGTTATACACAGACTTCTCTTGTTCTAATCCTGAACTGTTGAACTTCTCCTGTGAAAGCATTTAAAAGCTCATTTTTAAATGCATTTTGAAAACCTCTCTTCATCATTAATATGCACATTCTTTTAGCAAGGCACTACACAGTCAGACATACTTGTGGTCAAAGGATGGGGTTGCTATCATGAAACAGGGTGATAATGTAATCTAATGCTTCCCATGTCAGCCAGTGGAGGCACGTGAAAAGAGTGACAGGTGTTTATTCAAATTGTGTTTAGCGAAACAGATGGGATGCAGATTTTACTACAAACTGCGCAGACATTAAATGCAAACCGACCTCATTTTTTCCAGCTTGAGAAAACACATCTGTTCATGATATTTAATATAGTTTTGAGGTCTATAATTCCATCAGATATTTGCTGTAATGTTGATGACCACCTGTCCCAGCCTGAGCGTTAACTCCAGATAATTCTCACTGCTAACTTTAACACTTTCTCTTGGGCCTGATTAGCGACCATCCACAAGGCTCTGGTGCACATCTTGCACTACAGATGAATCTGTCAACAATGTCTGCATGGCCTGTCTTACCATCATCACATCCACCGCCATCCCTCAGCGCCTGCTGCCACACACAGAGGCCTACCGAGACACCAGCACATCTCTGTGCTCCAAACGCAGCTGTGGGAGAAAAAGACATCACACCACAACCAAGTGGGACATCACGTCTTCGTCTTAGCCGTGATCAAATGAGTGTGATCTTGTGATCTTGCTGCCTTGACGGAGCGGCCCTCTGGTTTACTCACTGGGGTTGCGATGCCGCATCCCATGAGGGAGGAGAAAGCGCCTGTCCAGCCTGTCCATCCCTCCTGCAATCCTTTGCCCCAGCCCTTGTCTTTTTATAGCCCCAGTTCTTAGACTTTTTTGTTCTCTCATCCATACAGCCTATTTCTTCACATTTACATCAGTCTCTTCTCTGAAGTTCGCTGCTCACTCATCCTCCATCTCAGACTTGCTGCCCCAGGGCCCCCAGGGTGGACCATTAACACAGGACTGGGGATTAAGGGACAGGCTTTCCTGGCTGAAGATCCTGGACAACCTGAACAACTCAGAGCACAGCCGCTGCACAGCGCACTGGCCTGCATTAGCCTGACCTGGAAGCATGCATGACGAAAACGGACATGCAGATATGCAGTCATAACCAAATTGGAATTAGACCAACGTAGCAGCTTTTCAGACTTCTTATTCACTTGTTCAGTGAGGATTTTTTTTTAACTTCATTGATGGATTGAAACGTCTCGCAAAGTTTGCATAATAACCATAAAAGGTAGTTGATCTGGGTGTCAGGAGAATTTTGTTGCAATGTCCATTTTGATAATAGACATGAAGACAATCTCCTTTTGAATATTCCCAAACATTAATACAGATATGTTAGTGTCAGCTTTTGCACAAAATTATATTGGTGAACTCATAAATGTGCACAGCTGCTCACAAGCACACTCCAACACACATGCTGCTCCGTGTGCAGCCGCCCTTGGATGGTTCACCTTTAGGGTAACTCAGAAAGTGTAGTGTGGGAAGAGGAAGGTAGTTAGAGTCACAGCACAGCCGCAGGCAAACACACTCGCTGTCCCAATTTTTGTTTGTTTGTTTTATTCATTCCATCCACATTCAAAAACGCCTCTCTTTTTCCACCCTACATACTATCTATCTGTCCAACAGAGTATCTATCAAACTGTCTGATCCAGAGAGAAATTGTGTCATTCTGAGTTCAAGAGTGCACAGTACTGTGGCAAGGAAAGGAAACCTGAAGAATGCAGGTTTAGGAGCTGGAAAGTGCACACATTCACAGCGCCTGTGGCAATTCTCAGGATGTGATCAAACCTGAGTGCAGTTTCCATCTGGGTGGAAGACATAGCAGGCATGAGTATGCAGTAAATGGCTTAATATACCAAGCCAATTTCCCTAAAGGCAGGATAAATCCATACGGTCATTACGGATGTGGCTAAAGTGTGACAAACCAAAGGGGGGGGAAAAATATGATACATTTTACAAATGATTTTTTAAAGTTTGCAGGCTTTCTGACGTGGTATTCAAAGACAGCCGGGTTACTATGTTTGTCTTGAAGCGTGTGTGCTGGTACAGCGTAGACTTTCAGTTATTGATATTTGAATTCAGTATAGAACTTACCTCTATGATTATTTCCAAGGACAACTACTAGTTTTACTTTGTTCAATACTACAAATAGAAATAGTGGGGGGGGGTTTGTTTGTTTTTTTTTAAAAAGACATAGGTAGCGTGGGCTCATGGGAGTCCACCATTGCTGAGGAAAATCTCTCTGATGTTACTCAAATGCTCATGGATTGAGCTCATTTTTAAGTTTTCCTCAGGCTACATTATTCAGTTCAATTCATTTATATAGCACCAAATCACAACAACAGTTGTCTCATGACACTTTCCAATTAGAGCAGATTGAGAGCAAACTCTTTAATTTATTATAGTCACATTCAACTGGCTTCCGTCCTCACTCTCCAGCACTCAACAAATGAACAAATCCAAGTTACCTTGAGCAAAATTATGCATTTTTCTTGGGTTGAACATCGCTATGAATTTTTCACAGAAACTGCACAACCCATCAAAAACATATAACGTCTACTTGTTATTATTTAAATGTAGAAATTCTGCATTAACTTCCAGTCAAGGTAATGACCTTATTCTCATTTTAGCATTCAAGCTCAGGAGCAAAAAGGAGTTTATTAAATTAAAAGAAATAAACAAATAAAACACAACGGCCCTGTTGCACAGTAACTGTAGCGAAGGTATTTGTGAACCTTGTGTAATATGGCTCCATATTCTCTTTGTGTGGCTTTCGACTCCCTTTCTTGAAAGCACAACACAGCTAGCTGGGGGTTGCTGGTAATGAAGTCATTCAACAGTGAAACTTCCTAGTCATTTGAGGACACAGTAACAATAGGCAGAAATACTGACTGTGCATGAAACACACTGTGGGCAACATCTTCAGGGCGACTGGGTGGCTCCAAAGCTGCCACTTCTGCTTCCATAAGGCAGAGTTGTTTTCTGCTACGAGGGGGAAAAGGGAAGAGCTACTGTAAGGAAAAAAAAGAAAGGAAAGTCCTGACAAAACCTTTTGCTGTACCGTTAATGCGGATGCATCTAAAAAGGCCAGTGAGTTTAAAAAAAAAAAAAAAAAGTCTTAATGGATTATTTAACAGGACACATCCGCTCTGCATGGCTGCTCACCGGCTGCTGCACAGCCTGCTTTTCTCCCGTGTTACTGCCAAGTGTCTCGGTGCGACAGCTGGCACACCTGATCTATCTGATTGGATTAGCGCAATCACTGGGCAATGTGCTTAAAGCTAACCAGGGTGATGGTGGTACGAGTGCTGGTGATATGAAAATAACTGGAAAAGCTCCACGACAGCACGGCTCTTCCGGCAGCATCATGCACCAAATTAAGCGATTAAGTCTCCCCTTTAATATCCAAGAGGCTCGACATGAGCGGCACATTGAAATTTGAGGGATACTCGGTTTAAAGGCTGGGTTGAGAGGGCAAACGATGTGGATGTGAGTTGGGTTATTGGTTATGGATTAGCTCTTAAGTGACCATCAGTATTCCACTCCTGCTTTTCTGGTTTTTTTTTTTACCAAGTTAATATTACATGAATGAGTGTGGTTCTTGATCTTGAGGCTGATGAATCTTGTGCTCAACACAATCAGCACTAACAGGAAACCAAGCTAATATCGCTACCAGCAAGTCCAATCTACCTAAACTTCCTGTGGTAATACAATAGGTGCAAACGCACTTTTAGTCTAAGGCAGAACAGTGATGCAGAAAAACACACTGGCATGAAGATAACAACTCAGGATGGACGCAATTAGAACAAAGCTTTTTATATTAAAGCTAATGGCTATGGCAGGTTGGCACAACCTAAGCTGGGCTCCACAGACCATGTTGATCCATGCAGGAAGGGGTCAATACTACAAAGAGCACTTGAAACAAAATCCTGTTTCCTGAGTTTCATGAGTCATGATTTGGTTTACGACATGATTCAATGGACTGGACTGAGAGGTTGAGACTGAGAATTTGAAACTGCGATTTGTTTTTGTAAATTTAGCTCCAGGCCTGCATTTGTCTTTTCTGAACAAAATACAAAATACAAAATATCATCCAACATTTATATTATTTCCACATGAAAAAAGACAGACAGAAGAATGCAGCTGCTTCTTGTCGAGGGGTTCAAACTGGTCAGTAAACTTGCCAATCGTTCTGTAGAAAAGCTGACCACTAAAGTTGACGTTATATATTAAAATATATAATGATACCGACAGATGCTTCTTCTTGACCAAACAAACTTACAGTAAGCAGACTAAACTTAAAGGAAGGAACAGGAACGTGATGGCATGAGGAACTGGAAGAGCAACCCTTTGAAAAGGGTTTCCGAAAAGATGGCATGATGTTGTTAAAAGCTGAACCGGAAGATTCTGACGGGCAGCTCTGATCACCAGCTGCCCGTCTTTACCAAACCATCTGCCAGCTAGCCAGCAATCACCGAGACTCTTTATGTGGAAAACAGCTTACAACTTTGTTGGTCTGCAGTGACTCCCACTCATTCCAATTTCCCCGTCAATAATGATACAGACAGATGTTCCTTCCAAGCAACCACCGCCGAGCGTAATTAAAAAGACACCAGCATGCATTAAGAGTATTAACCAGGAAGTCACGTTTTCTCTGCTTTTTTTGGTATTTTGCAAACTCACAGAATAAAGTTGGTCAACTTCAGCTGAGTAAATTTATTTCTGACAGTTTTTATATTAGCAGCAATTTGTCCATTTGAAATCTGCAAGCAACTAATTTCTCAGCTCTACCTATGTTACAATTACACTGTTCTTTCAACACACTAAATGGCATGGCAATGACTAACAATAATAATTATTCTCATTTAGTAATTACTTACAGTGCCTCTTTGCTCACCTGACATTTAGGCTTTTCTCACATCAAATATTAGGACTGGCCCAAAGGACTGCAGTGGCTGGAAATAACTGCAGAGTGAACTGCCAGCTGTATACTAATTTTCTCAAAATGAATCTTAAATGTATAAGTCATCCCAAAAGCTTCCAATTTATTGCTCCGTAAGATTTGCTCAGCACCAACAAAGTGTAATGAGGTGGAATGACCTACTTAAACCAACACCTACAGCACGGGCGGCCTCTCACAAATGACAGACTGAACGGTGGAGAGAGTAACAGCAGCTTTATATAGCTGTCCACCGCTTCATCTGCTGAGACCAGGTGTAAGCACAACTTCACTTCATCCACATCCTCATGAATCTGACATTTCACTGATAATTAAACTCAGTCATCTGAACGTGTGAGGCTGACCCTGGCCCCTGGGCAATGAGTGTGTCTAATGATTCAATCTGTAAAGACTCCTACTAAATCCAGTAACATCCTCAGTTCCAGTCTTGTACAGTGAGTCCATTTAGTAACACTTTTTTTTTTTTTTTTAAACAGGATTGTTGCACAACAGTTGCTTTAATGATGTGCCAGTGGTTTAGTATGCAGCCAGTGCTCCTGTGCTGGCTCCTGCTTTGTTTTTCTCCATTCATACAATCTTACTTTAAAGCTGCTAAGGCACATAGCTTATGCGCATTCAGTTGTGATTCAATAAAATGTCAGAGGGTGATTTAGGACGGCTGCTCAGAGGTAATATTACTCTTACAGAGAACCAAGCACAAGGTGCTTTGCTAAATGATGTGGCGATATATGCTCATACAGTCTAGCACACCAACTACATTACACAGTGCACGCAGTAGGAGGATCCTGCTGATGGCGTCGTGATTTGTGATACATTTTATGCATGAACACACCTCCCCGGCTGGAGAGAAAACAAAGGGACCACCATAGACAACAAACAGCAGAAATCTGCGTGTTTATGCCAGAAAAACAACAAGGAAAAACACTGATCTGTGTGTCCCGCAACACACCTGATGCCTATTCAGACCTGCATAAAAAAGAGAGGGCATGGAGAGAGCAATGCAAAACAAGTCCTTTATTCTCTTCCTTTTTACTTATCCAGAGGGGGTGATGGAGGTTTGCTGATCAGTTAGGTTGCCAGGTGCTGAAATGCGTGGCCTTCAAAACTCAATAATGGCCTGTGTGATTATTTTTGGAAGACAAGCTTCCCACCTCCTCTCACTGAACCCAAGTAACAAGTAAAAGCAAGCAACAGTGATGGAAGCGCTTCCTGTTTTCAAGTCAAAAGCTCAAATGTAAAAGCGGTGCTGTTATGACAGCTCTCTGTGTGGTAATGTGTCATCTTACGCACCAGTTGCATAGCTTACTCTGGTTTAAGCTTACTGACTCAACAGCCACGCATATAAAACATGTGACCACACCCACTATTGTCCCCCAGTTGGTCTCCAGATGCTGCAACAGCTTTTGGTTCTTTAAATAATACAGGAGGGTTGAAATTTGCTCTGAAATTTTAATTGTGGTCTGGTCTGGGGATGTGCATTAGGGAGCAGGGATGGAGCAGGGATGGAGCAGTGGGCGGGGATGGACATAAGTGCTTTCCAACTGCCTTGGGCTTCATTAAGAGGGGAGTTGGGGAGGTGAAAGTAGAGAGGCAGGGTAGACAAAAAGAAAGTCTGGAAGGGTCTCCACTTACCGTCTTCCCAAGAGGGTCGTGTCCCAGAAGCTGCATCGGCAAACTCCTCCTGCCCAAACCATCTCTACCACAGTATTGATCTGAGGTTACGCGCACCATCCACTAACAAAAAGTTCTGCAATCAAGTGCAATTACTCCACATTTACGACCACACGGCTGGTGTCTGGTGCCGCCATGATGCTCGTCATCTGCTCTCATAATTCATACGTAATGAGAAATAAATGCATCTGACCGGGAGGCAACGATCTTTGCCCCTGAACGGTTTCACCACTGGAGCAGCTTCGATAGTGAAATGAAAGTGGAATTTTAGAGAAAGGTATTCAATTAAAAGATATTATTACCCACTGGATACAATTAAATGCAAGTTCATGAAGTGACACGTTGGCCTGAGATAATTCCCAGCCTCCAAAGAGCCTCTGCTTAAACAGCCCGAGCCTAAGAGAATTAATTATAAAGGATTTTATATGTAACATCAGTTGTCTGCATTTTCTGCACAATGTTAATTGCTTCTGCAAATCTCACATTTTGAAAACAGACCGTCTGTTGATGGAATCCGACAATGAGGGCCTAACACTTCACTGCTGTTTGCAGAGATGCAAGCACACAGCTTGACATTGCGTGACTGCTTATTTGCATACATTCAGGGTTATGTCATTACTGTAAAGCACTTAACCTCGATATGGACTCCATTCACTTATAAACCACAGTCATCTCAGCTGGCGTTTGTGAAGCAAACTCGACAGTTGATGCTACTGTACATCAAAGATGACCTACATGTTCATTAAATTGTGTCCTTGGAGGCCCTCTGATCTGCAATGCAAACAAAAGCCATTGTTGTTCTGTAAGCAGCTTATGGTGGGTGTGAGAATGTGTGTGTGTTGGTTAATACAGACATCATATTCCTGATGAGTATGCACTTCTATTTCTATATGGACCCATAGAAAGAAATGTTTTCTCAACTTCATTATAATTCATATTGCTGTAAAAGTTGGTCAAACTTCCCAATCAGATTACACGGCTAAACATGTTGATGTTGCATATTTATTTAATATGGAAAATCAACAAAAAGTGCTAATTTGTATCTTTGTGCATCCAAACAGTGTACTGTCGATGATTGATGGTTTTGGTAACTGGCTTTAATTTTTTTAAAAAGCAAACAAAGTCAACCCATCAAAGCTGAACACAGCTTGGTAACAAACACCAGTGAAAAACCTTTGCAATAAATGGAACGTTTGCTGCTTTTTATGATTAAAAAAAAAAAATGAATGTGATTGACCTCTAAAGATGTAAAGCCTCAAGGCTGCTGTAATTGTAACAACACCAAGTGTGGTCAGAGGTGCTGAGCTCACTGTATTGAGTTTGAATTAAGTGCATGAGGAGTCTATTCAGAAAAATTCAGAGAAACAATCAATAGAAGTGAAGATGGCCATAAAGTGCTGTCGACCACATTTTGACTGCCGATGAGAAATGCGGCTTCATTTTTGTGGAGTGATTTATTTTTCTGGAAATACCAGTTGCATTCAGCCTCACACTTTCAATCCTCTGAGGACACAACACTCGTACCTGCCAGAGTCCAGAGTCTGAATCTGGACTACGACCTGTGACACATCGTTCCCCCCTTCTCAAAACCTTCCTGTTTCTTTCTAGAGTAAACTATCTAATAACAACCATACTGTACAGCTCCGAGAACTGGAGGACAGGATTATTTATCAAACCTTTGTGTGAAGACTGGGCCAGGAAGGCTTGAGTTCTAGGTGCTTCAACACATACAAAAAGCGGCGCCAAGACAGTGAAAATGTTATTTTCTTTTACATGAATTTCCATCAGCTATTGCTCCTGAGACAACATCAAATGACAAAGAAGCTCCCCAAACACAAAGAAACAAGATCAAAGAGTTTATATTGTCGGGATTACGGCTGGAAAAACCTGCTTTGTTGTCAAAGAGATGAGACACAGCGTTTCCTTCCTCAGTGCTGTTTAAATGGAGCAAGGCTGTGTCCTCAAGGGCTGCAGGGAGGAGCTCAGTGACCATCAGCGCAGGCTTGTGCTTCTGCTGGCCATCAAATAAACTGTGAGTGTGAAGCCAAGCACTGCTGACTGTTCCTGGAGGCATACAGTAGGAAACAAGATACACTTTTACATGTTTTAGATCAAAATCAAGTATTTATGGGTGTTAAATGGAGTAACAAAGAGGCACAGTTGCCATTAGAAATGGCAGGGAGCCAGCTCCAACTGCATAAGGGAAATGCATCAGCAGAAATATCCATCACTTCATACATGATTGATACTGGTATTTAGAGCTGATAATATGGGGGATCCCATTCCCAAATCAATGGCAGAGAAGATAAGAAGCAATAATGACTGGACTGCATGATGAGGTTAACCCTGCTGCCCTGTCTCAGGCCATAAAATAAAAATAAGAGGCCTGAGTGCACACCTCCCAGTGCCATTAGGTCTGATCACTCCAGCAATCCTCATGAAACTGCCGGGGGCACAATTACACAAGGATTCAACACTCAGGACAGAGATGTTACATGTGACCAGATAATCTACTCGTTTGAATGTGCAGTCCGACTTCCAACAGCTGCACGTTTGGGTTTGTGCAGATGATATCCCACAGAGGAGAAGTTGAGAAAGGTCCGCTAACGGCAGGACGGATCAGTTATGGGTCTTGCGGCAGCTAAGAAAAACAACTTGAACTTAAATGTAATATTTCATACATATGCAGTCAAACACAGAGCTTTTCTGCACGTTCAGCTGAGGTTTAAGGAGACGTTTTGGTCTCGTGGCTCACAGATTCGCCCACAGAAAAGTCCAGTGAGTCCTCCACAAATCAGCTTTACTTCATCAGTGCACGCCCACACTCTCTCCTCCACAGACACGAGCTGAATGTCTTCACTATTACCAACATCATCCTCTTTCTCACAGGTGGTGGTGGCTCACAGGGGGTTTTCAGTTTGAAACAGGCTGCATTTTATGACAGTAACAGTAAATGTGAAATAAACTGTTGTTGTTGTTTGGTAATCTTTGGTTTTAGGATGAGTCAGATCAGTCCTAGCTGCTGTGGTCCCCCCTAGAGTCTGGGCCCCTTCACCCCCCCTCCCTCTTTGTGAGCAGCCCTGATGGTATCAGCTCTTATAAGTCTTAATGTTTATATTATTGTTCCCTGTTTCGTTAACCTGCCAATTTAATACGTGTTTATATTGATGGTAATATTACACGGGAAGTCTTTCCCTGCATGTTGTCATGTATATGTTATAGATGGCTAAAGTAAGAGGGAGGAGTAATTACAATAAAATAGTTTTACCTCACTTTATATATCAAGTGTTAATTATCATATCAGTTAACGCATTCATTTTGTCAATATATTACATACATTACAACCATCACATATCCGCTTTATTGCTGACCTCTCAATGACAAGAGGCTCAGTAAATGACTGCGTTCGATTCACAGCCTGGAGCGCTCTGCACGGGCGTAATTTAAGGTAGAAGAAGACTACCGCTGGACGTAAAATCAAAATCAAAAAATGAAAGAAAATTCTGTGGTTGGAGTAGAAAAAATAATGAAATAATGTGTTCTGAATGATCCCACACACACACACACATCGTTAAAGTAGTGTTTACATTTCTTTACACATTTTTTTGCTCCAACTGATGACAGCCTTACAACAATTTATCCTGAGACTGAATAAACATAAACTTCCCAGGCATCACTTCCAGGCCTGGTCTTCAAGATGGAAATTAACAAGCAGCATTTAACACCGCCTTTGGGGCAGACAAAATGCAAACCGCTTGAGCAAAGTGAAACACAAATCAAGACTGTGAAGAAAATAAGAGCCTCATTTGTACAGAAATGAAAATCTTTTCAAGAATCACCCAATCACCGATAGTCGATACAAACTTGAACCGTTGAAGAGTCCTGATATTCAGCTTCTCACTGCAGCTAATGAGATGCTCAGTGGGCCAAAACCAGAGCTGCGTGAGGCAGAAAAGGATGACACGGCAGCTGTGGGTACTTGTCTACTGCTGTGAGTCAGCAGAACGGAGCGAATCCCCTGTTGTCTTTCTCCGGCCTCACATTATCTGATGAAGAGGCTCTGGCTGTTTTTACTAATCGCAATCTGCATTATGCACTTTTGTCTGCAGGAAAGCAATCACTAACAGGACAATCAGACCAAACCAGAGCTGTTGAGTACGCTGCAACTTAGCACTGCACTTCCATAAAGTAGCAGGAGGAGGATTAAACTCACAGTATGGAATTCATGCCACATGGGGTCTCTCAGTCAAAACAAAGAAAACAGAAGACGTAATCTGATGACGCAGTGATGCAGCGTGGGATCATGGGAGTTGCTGTCCTCGCCTTTAAACGACAAACTTTATTACTGTTAGTTTATTAAGTCCTCGATAATATGTTCTTTCAGTTTATAATTGTGAGTCATTATAAACTCACGATGACTCACAACCTCAAACTGCACATGCAGTATGGTAATTACTAAAGATTAATGTGGATTTATGTGCCTAAAATATAAACCTACTGAGCAATGATCCTGCCACATGCAATAAATGGCCATTTGCACGCCCGCATGTGGGAATGTTCATGTTTGAACTCCGAGCCAGGCCTGTACAGGTTGTCCTCTGACCCAGATCGTGACCCCTTTGGCCAAGTTGGGAGACTGCAGTTGGATGGACCCCATTTACACCAACAGGAGCATGAACATTAACGTAAAAGACGTATCAGTTTACTCCACTCTCAACTTCGCCAGAGAAAGCAATCCTGTTAGTGGTCCCTGAAGCTCCAGGCACTCACAGAGTAAGGATTTCACAGCTCTTTGATTACTCTGGAAAGTATCTCTGCACAATCGATAGCATGAATGCCTGGCTGGTGGCCGACCCCCTCGTATCTATTACCATAACATCAGTCTCCAGGTAAAATCTGATGCCTGCTGTGGGCGCTGATAAAGTCTGCCAGCGGGTTCCAGTTTCCTGTCTTTTCATCAAGGTCTGCTGGAAGATATTTACCACACTATCCCTCAAGCTTAACGACCTGCACAAGCACGAACGAGCCCAAACAACTGAACTGACAAACATATTAATTTTGTTTACCTTGTGCACAGTAATAGAGAGAGATACCACAGAATGGAAGTCTGGGGTTAGAAGCCCAAATGCTTCACCGAAAATATTTCAGAATCAGGACTCGATATGCCTCTGGTTCGCAGTCAATATCAGAAAGAGGGATGAGAATAAACTTCTGTAACAGACTGGCATCCTGCCTCGGGGGGAAGGATGGGTAAACCTGAGCTGCCTCACACCGCAGAAACAGAAGCCAAGCTGCTGGTTTCTGAGCCGATGGCTTCAACAAGGCTTACACAACCCAGCAATCATTAAGATATCAAATTCAGAGACTGCGGTTCTCGCTGCAGTTTGGAGACCCGACTTAGATTTGGAATTTATATATCAAGGCAATTTTTTTTTGTTTTTTGTTTAACCCATCATATGCAGCATTTTATGTGTTTATCTCTCAAATCATTCTGATGGCATAAGATTTTGTTTGTAGAAACATAAGACAATCCCAGAGGAAACAGATGCTTTCAATCCATTTATGCCAGTCTCCTCTTGTAGGTTATGTAGGAGGTGAAGGATAACAGCATGCTCTAACTGCTGTAGTATTGTTACTTTAACCTACTTAGTTGCTTAGTAGCTGAGTTACCCGTGGAGCTGGTAGCCCTACAGCTGACAATAAATAATAAATCAAAAAAAAAATCAGTATTTTTCCACACTAACACGACACAATACACTCTGAGGCTTTGTGTGCTCTGGACTGATGCAGGAAGTCCCTGTTGATGATAGATAATGAAGAAGACATCTTATGTTCATTAGGTTGAATTGAATGAATAATAACATGCGATGCACCAGTGTCATGTTATTCTACTGTACTGAGACTCCACAGATAACCTGCTCAGCAGCTTTACGCACCTACCTGACAGGAGTGTATCACAGCATATGTAACAACCAGGGCAGGCTCTGCGCTCTCACACACATACCACACGACTACAAACTCATCTCCGCTTCGAGTCTGCCACGTCTCATTTCTACTGTGTCAAAGCATGTTTCCTGTCACTTTATACTGTCAAGCCAGCAAATAAAGACACTCAATCACTGGAGTGAATGAGTGAAGACCAGTGGAGACAGTTCAATGGGCCGTGCAGTCTGCATTGCCATGAACAGCAACAACCCCCGCCCCCACCTCAAATTTCTCCAGTGGCAAAGAGGACAAATGGAACTTCTTTTACGTACATACAGAAGAGATGACCTGAATGTGTTTCCCACAGCACCAGATGTATTTATCAGGAGCCAAATTCAGGTCAGTCACTCGGACACCACTTCCTCACCTTATATCGAGTGATGCTCATGTTTGGAGCGCTAAGTCCATCTTTGCAGCTACGTTTGATAGTGTGACATAACAACTGCAGCAAGTCCTCAGACCGGAAAGAAAAGATGGCTTGTTGGTCAGCGCCTTCCAAGACAAACATACGACTGCACAAAAACATCGGCCAACTCTTCACTTCATGTTCTGTTCTGTGTCCTTATGTTCACTGTCACTGTTCAAACCCAGAGTTAAGTCCTGCACGGGTCCAGAGTTCCAGTCCTGCTCTACCCCTGTAGCATTCGAGCCTCAGTCCCGCTGACCTGCAGACCTCTTCTCCAGTTGGTCACCGTCACTATAACTTCTGCGAGAGAGTTAGAGGGTGAGCGAGGAGAAAGTGATGTGGAAAAAACTTTAACTCTTTAACAGCTGCAAGGTTGACCTTTTGTTTATGATCAAAACGCTGCAATAAAAAAGCAAAAACAACCAACTCTGCCTGTTAGTTCTCGTTCCCATCGCTGAATAGAGTTTGTTATGCCTATTATATCTGCTGGGTGGCCATGTGGTAGCAACATATTGTTGTCTGAAAGCTGAGGAGAAAAAAACCCCAAAACTGATTGGCATGAAGCTGCTCTTCAGACATTAATTTTCTAAGTGACACTGAGAGTTCAGTCAAGAAAAAAATTCTATTTTGGTTGAATGGCAGAAATGTGACAATAAGTAATATTTTGCAAATCTATTCCTCACCGTGACTGTTAAAAGGTCCGCCTGAGATGTCAGACTGTCATCAGAAATGGTGGGTCATTAACAATGAGGACATAATCTCATGCTACTTCTCTACAACACCAAACTATGTCTTTATTTTCATTGTTTTTGTTGAGAGACCCCAAGTGGCAGAAATTAAAAACTAAATATTTAAAATAAAATACAAAAACATAAAACCAGCAATGTTTATTGTTGGTAGGAAATAAATTCAAAGACTTTGTAAGCACAGCCATCATCCATGCATCCTCTCTAAGACGTTTAGTCACAGTATGACACAGTTTGCTACCTCCACATGCGCTTTTTCCCTTTCCCTAACGAACACAGTCTCTATACGGTTCACACAACTTGGACAAAACATTACGGTAACAGCATTAAACAGATTAGCCGCCAGATGTAGCAGTATAAACCATGTGCTCTCTCCTTGACCTAATGTGGAGTGGAGTGATCATCCTGAATACTAACATCAACCACGGCAGGTGCTTCATACAAGCTAAGAGCCGTGGGACTGCAGTGCATGCCTGTGGGTTGCACTACTGTACGCACAGAAAATAGAGAATCGTCCTCCTTTTTCTAAAGGCATTGTGCCTTTCTGTCAGAATTAAAATAAACCTGTCCATGTCCTACACATGGTGTCTCCGAGCTCAAAATGGCTGATATAATCAGTGTTGATAAGAACATACGCTGACACAAATTAGAAATTTGTCCCACCACACATCATTTCCTCATCCTTTCACTTTGCATGTGTGTTTGTGAAGTCATGTAAGTCCTGCTTCCATATGGACATGAATGTTAAATGATACCGCTGCTACCTGCTAATGTAATTCATATGCAAAGGAGAACTTTTTCTTTTCTCAACTTTCTACTGATAGGGAGATAATTCATTGCAGAGGATATATTCAGTTGCATAGCAACCTGCAATTATGCATGCTGTCTGGAGAGCAGATACTCACTCACTGTGCCCCCCCAAAACTATACTAGAGTAGTTCCTTCTTCACAAGGACTGGACATGACGAACGCACAAATTAGCCACGTCAGAGCCAGATTTACGTAGCTTGTCATAGGACTGCAAACAAATTTAGTTGCTGAATTGATCAAACATTTGGACAGGGGCTGTTTTTCAGGGTTTGGGCTCGGCTCCTCACTTCCAGAGAAGGGAAATCTTAATGCTTCAGCATACCAAGACATTTTGGACAATGCTATGCTTCCAGCTTTGTGGCAACATTTTGTTGAAGGCTCTTTTCTATTCCAGCATGACTGTGCTCCAGTGCATAAAGCAAAGCTCCATAAAGACATGGTTGGATGAGTTTGGTGTGGAAGAACTTGACTGGCCCACACAGAGTCCTGACCTCAACCCCATCCAACACCTTTGGGAGGAACTGGAATGGAGATTGTGAGCCAGGCCTTTTGGTCCAACATCAGCGTCTGACCTCACAAATGCTCTACTGCACAAACAGATAAAAATTCCCACAGAAAAAATCCTGTGGAAAGGCGTAAAAGAGCTGCTAGAGCTGTAAAGGAGGGACCAACTCCATATTAATGTCTATGTATTGTTTCTGGTCAGGTCTCCCAATACTTGTCTCTGTATAGCATATATAAGAGCTGAGAGAGGCAGCATCAGAAGCAACAGGGGGTGGAGTGGGAGAAAATGGCTGCAGCAGTGCCCGTGAGGGAATTAAATAAAGTATTCTGCGAGTTGGCGTGTAGCATCTGAGGATTGGCAGGAAAAGAGCAAACTGTGCTGGACAGCACCACTTCAGGGTCAACAAATCTGTAGTTTTTTGGAGGATAGTTTATTATACCTGCTGCTCATAAATCTTGAACACTAGGGACTAAATGAAAAATCTTGGTACTGACATAGCCGACTGTTTATTAAGAGGATCCTCACCTCTGCTGCACATGACTGTGGAAAACAGACAAGAACGAGAAAGTGGAAGAGCTCGTTATTTTCACAGACCGAACCTCATGGGCGTTTGGGAATAGCAGGTCCAGAGCAAAGCTCGAGCATCACTGATGGCCACAGTTCATAGTCACCTGAAGTGGGCAGAACATGAGCCCAGTGCCTTCAGGCTGCTATTCAAGAAACCACACGCTAAACCAAACACACTGAACCTCTCGGCGATACCTCACACCGGACTCCGGTCGGACTGTCACGGAGAGCAGATCCACCTCTCTCTGCCCTCCCTTCTACGTACCGTTGATTTTAGATGTCTTAATCTATACTCCGAAGCAGCAGTCTCAAATATTTTGAACTTCAAACGTGTGCCTTTGATCAGAAGACTGGACCTTAATGTTGTTAAAGGTTCCACTTTGATCATTTGGGCCACATCAGCTCATGAGACACAGTGATGAATACCAAAGAGCTGAAAAAATAGAAAGTTTAGAGAGCCATCTTTTTTACCCCAGTCAGCTGAATAATCAGAAAACATGAGCCAGGTCAGTGAAACAAATCACAAGTCATATCACACAGTGGAAAGCCCTCTATTGTACATGGGTGCTTTCTGTTTTCCTCAAAAACATCACATTCATGAATATTTTTGAATGTTTTGTGACAATATGAAACAAAAACACTTTCAGCGCCACAGTTCTAGTAATCTTGCCAGTAGTTGTCTTTATTATGTCTTCTGAGGAGGCAGAAGGGACAAATCCAGCATTCAAACACAAAACAACACACTGATTCATGTATTCATGTGTGAATCAGTGTGTGAATCGCCCTTCAGATGACAGGGTGAACAGATGTACCCAAAAATACAGCTTGAGCATTACACACTGAAGATCAGCGGCAGTTTTCAGCGCTGAGCATCACTGAAAAGGTGACGTCCACCTGCAGAACGTCTCTGAAATTAGACGCAGGGTGATTGTGCACTTAACCCGAAGCAGTTGTGCTCACGCTGCTCGCTGGTGGACGCTGACATATCGCTAATTAAAAAACTGCTGAGTGCTGTTGATTTTTACCATGCTGCTCTGCAGTCTACTTTCTCATGGCGCTGCATGTTGACAAACCATTTCAGTGCTTTAACAGAGCGTAATGAGGCCTATTTGATGGCTGACTCACACAAAACAAACAAACAAATAAACAAGCAAACAAACAAAGGCACAGTCATGCATCAGTCTCTGTACACCTGATAGGGCTGCAGCTGAATATTATTTTCATTGTGGATTGTCTGGCAGATCACATCAAAGTGACATCAAATTGCTTCTTTTGTACAACCAGCAACCAAAATCCAAAGACTCTTCATTTGCTCTCATAAATGTCTCAAAGCAACACATTCTGACATGTAAGAAGGTGGAACCAGCAAGTCTGACATTTCTGTTTCAAAAATGATCGGCAATTACTTTCCTTCTGAGTGACTGAGTAAGTGATTCATCGTTGCAGCTTTGATGGCCTCCAATTTGATTTGATTTGGATCTGCGGGTTAAACTGAAATATTAATATTATTATAACAGATAAGATAATGGTGGACTCCTAATGAGCAACCGTTAGAGATGAACTGCTTCAACTCATAAAACACGTTCCAGCTTACTCAAGAGATTGTTTTAATTTGGTCATACCACACCATGCCAGGCATCTCACCATACACAGTATCAGTACACACACACACACACACACACACACACACACACACACACACACACACACACACACACACTAACCAGTGTCACTTTCGAGATCTGGTCTCCCAAAACAGGCTGCAAGGATCCACTGTGATCCTTGGGAGAATTCCTCAGAGAAAAATCCTCAGAAAAATGAGGAACACTTTAATAGTTTAACCACACTGCCACTTCCCAGGACTTCATGTAACGAGAGTTTTTATGATAATTTTTGCTCGTTAGTCTCCGTTTGCACAGGGTCTAATGGCCAACTGGATTCCTCCTTTGGTTCCCCTGCTGCAGATCTCTTCCATTTAGTCTTAATAAGGTTCACATGGGAGTTGTTCCCTGCTCTCAGCCAGGCTCTGAGGTCAGAGGTTGTCATTTTCACTTACTAAAGCTGTTGTGAAGCGCTGAGAAAGAGTAGGAGAGAATTCCATGCTACACAGATGGACAAGAGAATTACACTCCTGAGCCTGATAGCATCACCTCACCTCCAGCACAGCAGTCATATCCATTCAGTTCCAAATGATATAAATGAAAGCCTTTTTGTAAATCTATAATCATATAATGACACAGATTTGAGAGTGTTAAAGGGTGTGTGAGTTCTGTTAAAGCCCCCCTTCCAGTCAAAAAATGTTTTTCTTCATGCTCCTACAGCTGAATGTTTTAAGCTTCACTCTGTTGTATTGTGTGTGTGTCAGGATGTTTTCACTTTCATTGCTGAAAGTGCAAATTGTCCCTGCGCTTTGTGAAAACCTGGTTTTAAGAGGCGAAGCCCACGAGCAGGATTTGTGACATCACAAATAGTTTTAGAAGCCAATCCTGGTCCAGTATTCAGCAGACACAAAGTGTGATGTGGATACGTGAAGCTTCCAGTCCACAAATACTGAGAATGGACCTCACAGTGACATAGGAGACATCCTGTGTCCAGCAGCAAAATATCTGGAAGTTTTAATAAGGGAGAAGGAGTAGGAGCCATATTAAAGATTTTACTGTGGGGATTCAGCTGTCTTTTAAGAGTTTAAGGTCATTTCTTGCGTTTGTTTTTTCTGTTGTCATTTAACATTGTTCACATTTTATGAGTTTTTGACGTGCAGGAAAGAACGAAGTCTCCTGAATGAAACTCTCACCAATCCAACACCCCAACCTGTTAACGTGTGGACATCCTCGTTCTTTGGAATACGTCTACGAGTCTTTTTTTTCCAATTCACACCTAAACTGAAACCAGAAAAGCTTAATCAGAATCTGAACATCCTGATGCCACACCTACTGAATTATGGAGTGTTATTCCTATGGTGATTTGGTTGATGATTTGGTTGGTGATTTGATTCTTATATGATTTGGTGTGACCAGACTGTTTTATGTACGCCTCAATACACGTGTGCAGGAGCTCTGTGTTGTAGAACTCATCTCTGACTGTTCTAAATGCAGAGAAGAGCTTCACACCATCTGCTTGGACTAACACAAACTAACAAACTGAAGCTTTTTCAAACAACTGATGGAAAGAAGTAAAGCCTTATTTAACATTTAGTCCTCAAGATTTAGTGTTGGTATTTTCTATTGTCTATATTCACTTCTGCGGACGATTCATTATGAAATTTTCCTGAATTAATCACAATCTCCATGACAATCCTGCTCGCGTAGCACCTGACTGATAACATTTTGGCCTGTGTTTATAGAAGCCATATAATGATTACTTAAATAATGATACCAGTAGAAAAATGTTGCCAACCTCCAAGCTCAAACGCCACTTAACGCCCACTAGACGTTTTATTGCAGCGCTGATGCGACTGACTAGCACTCAAACAAAAGCGTCATGAAGAGGACTGAAATGATCTACTGGTCGCTGCTCTTCATTTAACTTTCTGTTCACTGCATGCACTTAAACACTGCGAGAACATTAATTCCAAGCAGCCACGAGAAACACTCATATCTGTTTTCTCTCTTAGTCACTCAGTGACCATGCCAACCATCTTTACATTTGTCATTTGAGCATATGGATGAGGTTGAATTGTACAGACGCTCCACTTTGATTTGCCAGTGTGTGAGCTACATGCCAACATCTTCACTGCATGCAGGCAAAGCAGTCGATGTAATCCTAACATTAACCCTTTCATTAGGACTTGGATGAGTCATTTTTCTCCACTGCCAAACATGATGGAGGTTTCTCCCTGGAGATTCTCAACCTGAAAACCTACATTGAGATTTTCTTTTCTTTTTTTTTTTTACACATTATTTTTCATTCATTTTTGATGCAAATGAATTCATCATCTGAAGACATCATGTGTCCTGCAGTTTCCTCTACCACTGAACAGATGGTGTGGGTCAACCTGACTTACAGAGCTGTTAACCCTCAAAGAATCTCATTAGTCTGGGGTTCTGTGTCCCGTGACCTGAAAGCATGCAGGTTTCCCTTCCAGTTAATGGCTTCAGCAACTGATTTCACTGGCTGAAAAAGTGGTGAAATTGACGTCAAAGTCCGGCATTTTTTTTTGTTTAATTTCCCTTGCCAGAAATCTACTTACCTAAAGTCAGTGTTTACTTGTCCCTACAAAAACTGTTCTATTTACTAGTGTTTATCAAATAGCAGCAAAGAATAAATTTATTTGTTAAATTTTATCGACTTTGCTCTCAAACTGTGTGATGCACGGTTGGAGTTTCAGCCACATCGCTCGACACATCTTGGCTCGCCTGACCGGTGCAGTGCATGTGCACTTCTCAACAGAGATCAGGAGGAATCAACGTGGCTCGCGCCGTAGTTACCTGCAACACCATCAGACAATCCTTATTGTTGAGCCCTGCACGTATTCTTCTGTTGGACTGAAAAATGACACACACAAACGACACATGGTGGGAGGACACTGATCTAAGACCTGCTTCTGGGGATGTTTACATGTTGTGAGGAAATGTGAGGTACTCAAGTGATTTAGTTTGGTACTTCGATTAAGTCGAGGAATTCCGCTTAGCTCCAATTAATGGAACATTTAGGCTGAAAAATCACGACGTTTAATCGGTGCTATCGGAGAAGTTCTAGAATTTCTGAATCCTACATTTCCCACAGTGCAACCAATAGCATGTTTTCATTACAACCTGCCTGCAAACATCTGTCAAAATCCATATCTTCCCTTTGCAAAAGTATTTCTGTTATAAATATATAGTCTCATGTCAAGAAAACCCTGATGATAACATCAGGTGTTATTTTCTGAAACTTGACAAAGAAACAGAGAATCGCTGAGGTGCACCTTCTGGTTCAAATTCATGATACATTGTCTCATCAACTACTAGACTCATGAATCACAAGCTTCAAAATGCTCTGCACGCCCAGCGAGTGATCGAGGAGGATTTATTCAGGCGAAGCAGTTGCTCTTTAATGGACAAAAGTCTGTAGTGTCCTTGCAGACATCAGCCGAGAGGTCATTTCTTTCATCAGTGCACTCCACAAAACAATGCCGCTGAGTGCTGGATTGGGACTTCACAGTACGCTGTATTTGTGCAGCTTTAACAAAGCCAACAAAATCCACATACAAACTAGAATGCCCGTTGTTTCTGAAGGGGAAAAGCTTTGTTGCGGCTACAGTCCTATCTGCTGGTGTAACCCTGTTGACTGGAGCCACATCTGCATGCATTAGGTTTGGTTGTTCACGATCAATAGTGGAGAAGCTTCAAAGAGGACGGCGATGTGCCAGAGGGCTCCGTAGAGAAGACGTGCTCGGCTAAAAAGCATCAGGGTGCGTGGATCCCGACTTCTATTGTGCTGTGTGTTTTACATTTGCCCTCTCGCAGGGAGCAAGCAACACTTTTATCAACACCTCAGCTCTGGACATAAATGAGCTCTTCAGGGGAAAAGGAGAAAAAAAGCACATCCACAGAGCGAGACATGGTTTTCTGAGTGTACAACAAAAGGGACTGTAACTGCAATCAGAAAAATTATGTACAAAGTCAGACGACATAAAGCCGGATTCTGTGTTTACTGACACACAGGAAGACGCTGGGATATATAACACGGGCAAATGTACATTACACTCACATGCAGCAGATGCAAGTCCGTAGGCAGACTGTGTCCGAGTGCCAAACACAAACTGTTACAAAACAGCTGGAGACACAGCAGACTAGAAGTATGAAAAAAGTACACGGAGAAGGATGTCCGCATACTTTTGGCTATATAAGATCCACACAGGATTATCTTTCCATTTGTGTTTTTTCAATGTTACTTACTATGACTAGAGTGACAGAGGAAGTTGATCAGTATAATTTAAAAAGGTTTGGGTAAATTTATTAGACAGTAAATTGGTTCTTACTGTCACAGATTACTATCACACTATAAGACTGCTGGCCTCTTTATTAGCTATAGCACTGACAATTCTAGTAAAATAATAAAAGCAAACTTCATTTTTGATGTCATTTCAGGAGAGCTTGTGGTGTGAATCTGAGAATTTCTCTGATTAGAAGAAAAGAGATGATAAGGATAACTGTGCCAGTCTCCTGCCGAGCTATAATTAAATGTGCTGGCTCTCGTTTCACATTAGACAATATGAATACAGTATAAGTCATTAATGGGAGAGAATGATGATGATGGCGCTGAAAGATGGGGAAGAAAATGGGGAGAGGAAACCTGACAGAAGAGACAAATTAGTTTCCCACCTATGTTGGGCCCGTAGATCTGAAAGTGCTGAAAAAAACGTGTGCATATTTCACAATTAATTGCACTGCCAAAGGTGGACATATTTTGCTTTGCAGAATGCAAAGCAAAAAGACTCCATGATTACAATGCAATCATATGCTGATTGAAAATCCTCAATGGCACAGCAAAAAAAGGCAGTAATTTTCTCTTGGGGTGGGCCTGATTAGAGATATTGTGGAGGATTAGAAAAAAAAAACATTTGGCACAAGTCAGACAGCTCTCCTTTGTCTGGTTATTTTTATTAACTGTTCATTTGAAGACAGTCAACACCTGAGAGATCAAACATGAGAGAGGGAAAGATACAGAACCTGCAATTATAAATTAGCCCATGAAGTAATTGATGCTCTAAGGATTTGGGAGTGGTTATTAGCTACACGCGGATCATATTGTTGATGGAATAACTGTTAATATGCCCCGAGTGTATGAGGAAATAAATGCTCATTTGCATCCTCCAGTAAGTAAAACTTAAAGGATCTCGTTTTCATCATTCCCCCCACAACATTGCAAAAGATTTCTCTCAGACTCCAGAGGACTGTGTGTTCATGTGTGTATTCCTATTAGATCGCAATACCCCAGAGAAAATAATAAATACCCTAATATGCTGATGAATTGAGGAAATGCTGGGGCTGAGCTATGAGGTGATTTTGGTGGCAGCCATACTTGCACTGGAGGGAGTTTTTCTAGTTATGCAGTAATGAGGCTGGTGTGAGATTGACCTTGCTTAAATGGCATTGCTAATAATGTTATGAGGACCACAATCAGGGCTGTTTAATCACAGGGCTTATAGCTCCTAATATACCAGGTTGTGAGGCTTGCAATATTAGCTGCTTTTGTACTTTAAAACAAAGACCTGCGCAGGTTAAATTGAGTTCAATAGCTTTATGAATTTCAGTACTAAATTAGGACTTTTTCGCACTTTGTTACACACTTTGCTGAAAGCTAAGCTCTGCAACAGCTTAATCAGTAATGCTCCTAATCCTGCTGAAATCCGTGACAAGTCGCCCTGCCAAACAACACGATTTGTGACAGATATATCGCACAATTTACATGACCCATCCAGGCGACAGGTTACATCTGGTGTGCCATCACCATCTCAGCTCGGCATCACACTGACGCATTTCAGCCTGGCATATGACTAATAACCACACTTCCTATTGCGCTACTTGACCTTTTTTTTGTGTGATCACAGACGAAAAGGTTTTGTCATTCGTGCACTCAGAGCCTGTGGAATAGTCCTAATTCCTGCTCTTCTGAGGCAGCAATTACAGTCTGAAAAGTCTTTCTTCCTTGAGACAATGCAGGCAAGTGAGGAGAGAGCTGTGAAGCCTGCGGTGGGTGATGGAGACCGTAATTGGCAGTACGCCTCACTAACCACATAGCAAAGGTGTAACAATGGGTGATGGAGTGACAAATGGTGGTGATGGGTAGAAGGAGCCCAATTTCTAACATGTGAGCAGCTCAGAGGAAACCATGAGAAAAGCTGAAGCCTTTCTATGGACCATTAAATTGTAGTGCCCTCCTTAAGTGGCTCAAGATGCTGTTCATTTAATTTTGTTAACGATGTATTCATTGCTGTGTGGTTTTCTTTGTGATGCGAGCAGCTCAAGGGATGCCAGTGTTTGTCCGACAGTCAGTTGGGTCCAAACTGAGTTTTCTCCGGGTACTCCGGCTTCCTCCCACAATACCAAAAACATGCACATTAGGTTAATTGGCTTCTCTAAATTGCCCCTAGGTGTGAGTGTGAGAGTGTGTGGTTGTCTGTCTTTGTGTGTTGGCCCTGCGATTGACTGGCGACCAGTCCAGGGTGAACCCCGCCTCTCGCCCGTAGTCAGCTGGGATAGGCTCCAGCTCCCCCGCCACCCTGACAGATAAGCGGTATAGAAAATGGATGGATGGATGTATAAAACCTCACTAAGCCTGCAAGCAGCTGACCAGTGGACAACATGGCAGCAGTCAGGGTCCAAATCTTTCTGACATAAAATGGAACATTAAATCTGTCTCTGTCTCGCACAAACACACGCTGGCCAGAGTAAAAGATTGCTCCTGACAGCCAGTCATTTTCACTGTTCTACGTGGCCTTTGTCAAAGGTGAGCGCACTACAGCAAATCTGTAAAAGCTCCGTTACATCAACGACGTGTAAAACACATGTCAAATTCCACCACCCAGGAACGAGTACGATGCTGCCAGTAAGCAAATGCTGGAAGCTGAAGCTGCATCACACAAATGTTAAACTTTAGAAAACAAGATTTGTCAATCAGTCTTAAAATTGGAGGAAGTCTGGCAAGTTTTCAACTCCAATTTAAGCCTTGTCAAAAATGTGAAGCAGTTACGCCATTGTGTCAGGAGGCTTTTCAAATCTGAAAACCGTGATGATGCCTTCATTGTGACACACCTTGACTACATTAACTCCCTGTACCGCCTGGGTGATACGTCCACATTACAGTCCAAAACTGCAGCCTGACTCTTGACACCACCTCACAGGTGACAGGATATTACACACATTTAACTTCACTGCTGAGCAATTCAGCCTCAACTTGGTATCAATCATTGTCTTGTTATTTGTGTTATGTTATTTCACGGCACACCTGATGGGATATCCAGGAGTGAGGAGGACGGAGACCTTCAGGCAGACTTCCTGATGAAGGTCTAATAAAATGAATCATGGAGCATCACTGCATGTATAGGCTAAAAAGCCAAGATATGAATGGCCGCTGGGCCATTGTAATGTGTGGGTCAACGCAGATCCCACACTGCTGTGTCCAAGCTGAGAAGTCAATGTTCAAAATCAATCTAGGGTAAGCCCTTTCTTATCCCCTGCTCACCCTTGGCACAACAAGCAGCCTCATGCACCTGATCACAGGGGCTTTGGTCGGCTCAAGGCTTTTCCACGGTTTTTCAGTTAGAATGAGGTATCTGTGTCGCAACATAAGCCTTGACCCTGTAACCTTCCACACAATGTTGGTTAATTTGTATTCACAATAAGCTACAAGCGAAGCTGCAAGAGGAGATGGTAAATTTGCTGTAAACAGGCTCAATTAATCTGGCAGTAAAAGTCATGCTGGGGTGACAACTTTAAGATGCAAACCCCTCTTTCATTAGCGTGTGGGTATTATCACAATTATCTATTTTCAGCAGCCTAATCTTTGCTTTAATCTGCAAGGAAGGCGCTGCTATTGCTACAGTAAGCACACATCTCAAATGAGATCCCAACTCTGACCTTGATAAGTGCATAAAACTGCCATAGGCCGGTTCTACTCAGAGCAGTAAATACACAGCACTGGGAACACAACAGCTACAAGCTACTCTCTCTCACAGGTACTCAAATGTTTGGCAGACGGCCACTTTGGACAGAACAAATCACAGCAGCAGCTGCACTTATCTTTGGATATTCTTCCTGTCCTCTCTCAAAATGAGCTGAATAAAAAAAAGCCAACTCTGTCCTGCACTCTTCTTTCTTCTGTCCATCTTAATCATGCAGCAGCTGAACAGCACAAACATAGCTCGCACAAACATGCTTCTGTTGCTGACCTTGGTTCCACCTCCAGTCAACAGATGAAATGTTTTTTTACAGAACGGCTGTCTGGAACCACAATTAATTTCTTAACTCTTGTCTAAGTGTCTGTGTGACATACATGAAGAGGATATCCGTACAAATGCTGTTAAACAGCAGCATATCACAGTGCATCATAGAGACAGCTGTCAGAGCGCAGTTATTTCTTCACTGATGGGATGTGTATGGGGTTTCTTCATTCACACGTCTTATGAAATGTCAGTCTGCTCTGAAGCAGCTGCTGTTTTACTGCAATGGCTTGCAACAATAAACCTTATAGTTCACACTTGCATAAGAAAAGTTAAACTACTAGACTGATTTGTTGTTGTTGTTGTTTATTTAGCCCTTTTCAGCCTATTCTCACCTCCAGTGGTTCCAAACACCTGAGGAAGGATGCAGATGTTCTGGTTTCTAGAAACAAATCTCAAAAAAACGAGGCATCAGACTTTATAATGAAAGAGACAATCAGTAGTAGCATTTTAGTGCCTGAGAAAACATTTTCCTGCTTCTGTGATGAAAAAAAACAAAAAAAAATCCACAAGAAAACGGTTTTGACTACCCTGAAAAGACTGTCCCATTGAAGTGTTTCACAAACCTTCTGTCACCGTCTGCAAAAATAAGTCAGAATGTGGCTGATTACCACACTGGCATTGAGAAAACAACAGTGTACTTATTATTGCACAGGAGTCAAGGGTGCCGCCCGCTGAGAGAAAGAAAAAGATGCTAAAATCAGATGTCAAAGGAGCAATAAACTCAACCACAAACACACAGCGCTGACTGCATGCTGTGTGGCTGTGGTGTGACTTTTGACTGCTCATGTTAACGTGGTTAATAACTTCATGAAGTAACGAATGTGTTGGACTCACCCTGCGCATTAATGAGATCCACTGTGCACACGCTGTGGCCGTCAAACAACATGATGCGACTGCAAAGTGCAGCAATTTGTATTATTGTGATTCCGACAGCCAATAATAATCTATCTATCTATTCAAATCCAAGCTAAGTTTTACCAAGAAGACCAGTCTGCTTTTTGATCTCAAACCCTGAAATGAATTTACATGTAGGCCCCCCAAGAGCCGGTCCACTTCATGTCAGCAGGGTCAAAGAGCGGTGAAAGATCACTGCATGAGAAATGTGAACTTCAATGCCCGGAAAATTGCATAATTTCTCATCAGTAAAACGGCTCACAGCTTGCTGCTGTTTACGAGCCCAGCAAAACTGTGATCTTTTTCTTTTTCTTTTTACATGAACAGACAACGGAGGGACAAGAGTGAGAGGCAGAAGATCTTATGCTGGTGAGTCAGGCTGCCTGCTCGCTGCTCTGGATGTTGTGCTTTGATTTTATCACCTCTTGTGAGCAGAATTCAGATTTGGGGCTGTTCAGACGAGTGCGATGTTTACATGGAAACGCTGCACTGTTCAACTTTGTGTCAGTCTCTCACATCCACCGACAAATGAATCAAATCCTTCTGTGCTGCTTCATTAACAGTATTTTTTAATCTGTACCACCCAGGGCACTATCAGGATTGTCAGCCTTTACACAGATTCACGTTTCCTTTCATCATCAATTGAGCTGCTGCGAGATTTCCAACACAGACTTGGGGTGCCCACCGGAGGCCCAAAATGATACCGAATTCGTCTGTAGATAAATTTAAGATGTCTCATAAATTTCAATTGGAATATGTGCCCGTGAAAGTTTGTTTGTGTTGCTCACTGTGAGCTATGAACCCTCATGCTCCCGTCTCTGCTCCGGCATTTTTCTGATGCTCAGACATCCTGCTGAAATTGCTTTGCTGCTTTGTAGTTACCCTCACACCCAAATTTGCATCAAATTTCTGCTATCTTCAGTGTTTGGGATCATTTGCATGATGTTGTTTGCTATCTGCCAGGGTGTGCACTTGACTGTGTCGGAACTTGAAAGGGTTGGTACATGGAATCAGGGATGGGGATCACTGTGACGGACGATGTGGGAGCTGGAACAATCTGTTCATTCTCCACATCTGTTCATTTTCCTCCGTAATAAAGTCTAATATATCTATTAAAGGGCCAAAAAGCAATATTTCTTCCCTGTTGCACATATTGACCATATCTGTGGAGGGCTGATAGGGATTGCGCCAGGGATTTGTGCTGTGCAAAATCTGCTCAACGCTGTAATTCCCGCTAGGGGTGTAAGAAAATACTAACACACTTGAGCATCACAGTATATTTTGTGATTCTATCGATTCTCAAAAGCACCGTATCAGTTTCTAATTAACAGTTAACATGCAAAGACTGCATGGCTGTGATTCATTTTATGATCAGCACCCTGACAGCTAGATAGCAATGTTGTGTCTTCAGTCACTTGACTCTGCTGCTGGAACACAAAGTCCAGCGAGACAGAAAAAGTAAGCCGCGAAGGACAAGAGCTTCGTAATGGCCCTGGAAACAGTACATATTTTTATCTACATATTGCAGGCAATATAGTGCATACTGTACATATCTATTGAACGAACTGCACACCATAATCCTGCAGTATCATCAGCACTGGAAGGTGGTGTGACAGGCTTTTAGCTCCCATCAGACAGTTTCGTAGCCTGCAACATACGTCTTCTCAGAACAATCTGCTCTCACAGATGGGAGACAAGGCTGTAGAAGAGGCATCAATACATGTGATCAAGTGCTGGTGTCCCATTGTAAAGCACTTGGCAAATGATTTACCCCCAGCTGCTCCACACAGTGTCATAAACCCGAACACGACAACTGGAAACCCAGCGAGGGATCTCATCCATTTCCCAGTTGAAATGACACCAGACTGACTTCCATCTGCGGAGACAAAGGTGGCTGTCATTAATCCGCACACACCTTCCAGCTCCACGTCTAATTGGCTCCCACTAATTTGATGGAGGAAGGGAAGAGAGAAGCATTCTGTTAAGGTCAGATTTTACAGATGTAAGTATGATGATTCACAGTGATACTTGCAGCTAATATTGAGCTGAGAGCAGTTTAGTCATCGAGAGTAGAGAGGAGCAGATTAGAGTTGAGAAATTTCAAGGTGATGTACATACAAAAAAAAGACCGTAATGTCATGCCACTTATCCAGATCAAGTGGTCTTGGGATTGTTATTGACTTTGCCACTACATACAAGCGATTTGCCTTATCCTGCCTCAAGCAAAGACAGAGAGATGATTGAGTCCAAAGTTGCTGGTAAAAAAACACTTCCTTTAAGCTGAATAAATGTCAGAGTGAATGGCATTACGTGAATTAAGATGAACAAGTTTTAGCAGACTGGTGACTTGCAGAGCTTCAGCGTTTCACAGCCATCATTCAGCCTTTTGTTATGTAACAATCCACTCCACTCCAAGTGTACAGAAGACCAAGACCTCCTCAGAAGATCTGAACAAGTCTGTTGCTGAGGCACATTTAGTCATAATAACAGCAGGCAGCAAACAGTTAAAGAGTGAAAAACATTTCTGGGAAAAGTAAATGGTTATCATTTGTCCATTATGTGGAAAAATGAGGCCAGGCAGTATAATTTGTGACGGGTATGTCTCCTGGACCCCCTTATGTTGCTGATAGAACAAATAACATTACACCCAATTATTTCTGAGGTTAGGAGGGAATGTCCTGTGTTTGTTGAAAATCTTTTCTGCTCAGAGGAAATGAGAATAACCAGATAATTTCTAACCATTACAGAGACTTACAATATGTTCCCATTTTGCTGTTTGATGGGCCTGAGGTCAAGGACCAACACTTCATGTAAATACACCTTCTCAAATGCATGTCAAGCTGCGAAAACTGAATTTCTTTTCATTTATGTAGAAAAGCACAAGGCACAAAAAGTGTTTACTTCTAGAGTCAGAGCTTTTTGACAAGGTGCCTCTAGGACCTTAAAGTAAAACACTGAAAATGAGAATTGCTAAAAGGAAACAAAAAATGTTGTAATTCTGTCATGTGACAAAAGACAATCCATCCTGTAAAGGTTAGACAGAACCAACACGTCAAAACCCACAGTTAAGTTAAATGCGAACATCAGCCTGTTTGGGCTCTAAGCTGATTTATTGGTCTAAGCTTAACTAAGCCTAATATCCATCTCATTGCATGATCTGTGCTCAACTGCAGCTGACATTTGCCAGATTGGATTCATGGGCTGATATCTACGGTGGCCTCTCTGAATGATTGCCACGAGGCACTGCTGCACTCACGCTCCATCTAAGAAATCCCCAGTGGACACTCCATCATCCGTCAGCGTTTCCGGAGCTGGATGCAGCATCGAGCCGACTCCGTGAGGTTGCACTCGCTGTGTGGTTTGCTTCAAAACCTCACCACTACACCTTCAATATCACACTTCACAGAACAATCGCACGTATTGTGAAGAATTCAGTATAGAAACACAATGCTTTGCAAGGTCGCTGTTAGCAAATGTCGATTTTAGCCAACTCAGATTGAGTAAGGCCCTGCTCTCTAAAGCATAGAAAAGGAATCAAGATGTTGAATGAGCCTCACAGCATCATATAAAATGAGACCCTTCTAAGATATAAATGATGCCTCCAGCTGAGAGGTCGTCCTTGGCAAGATCGCTGCAGTTAGCAGAGTCAAGCTGAGAATGAATGATCATAACATCTTCTTTCTTGGCTTGGATACTTTGCTCCACACACCTCGGTCTCACTAAAAGAAAAATCTACAATAGCCATGTCTTACTAGACCATGTCATTTATTGACTGCTACGTCAATAACACCCTCTATGTAAGCAGCCTCACTACAGTGTGACCCGGTGGCTCTAAATGTCTTCTCAAGTGATACTTACTTACAGCAACCACACTGTGGAACTCATGTCCAAACTCAAGTAAAGTGCAATTAACAAATCTCTATTTCTTCTACAGAAAATGGGCTGCTTTCAGTAAATCAAAGTCAAATTCTGCTGATTACAGACAGATCTCAGTCCTCTGAAATCAACTTCTCATCTCCTTTTGAAGCTTTCAGTTTATAAAGGGGAAACATTCAAACTCGGTTTCTAGATTGTGGAAGCATTTTAATTTTTGTGCATGGATTATAAGACTGTGTGAATGTTCTGATCAAAATAAGGCTATGAAAATTAAAACTGAAGCATGAATAAAGCAAGCCGAGGGAATGGAGGCTGTACGAGGTCATAACTTCCGTAGGAAGCTGTGATCTTTGATCTTTGCTTTTGTCCTTAAAGCTAAAAGAGAGATGGGTAGGAAGTTGATGTAACCTTTGTGCACTTTATAATAAAGACTGAAAACTGATAGGAAAGGTTCATTTGAGTTCACAACAAACTGTGAGAAAGATAGATGTGTTGGAAATTAGTAGAAGTCGCTTTTCTCCCTTTTCTTTCTTGTGAAGTCGTAATTTATCTTTCATATTTTTTGTGCTTGAGTTTTGTAAGTTTCTTATCCTGCTCTCACTTTGGGTTTCCCGAATGAGTCACAACAGTCGTCACAATCTGAACGAGCGTCCCATCCATTCATAACATTAAAGGTGAAACACGCCGGTGCCTCTCGATGTCGCACTGCAGCACCAGCATCGCATGCGCCCTTCATCTCATAACGTCGGTGGATAGGCGGCTTCCGAACACACACTGCTCACGAGAACGCAATCAAACTGTAAAACTGGGCAGTGCTGATCAAATGTGAGCCAAGACAAACAACAAAACAGAGAAACTCACACAGGGAGCACGACTTCATTCTTCATTCAGGACGCCATCACTCCTGCATATCTTTATATGTATAGTAAACACTATATTATACTATATTGTCACTATATTAATGTTCAAAATTTCATATATTTAACCTTTAAGAAGTCAGCCGATGACAACAGAAACTGTACAACAGCGGGTGCAGTACCTTCAGCCAAATTCTATGAGTCCGTTAAAGTAAGCTGACAGCTCAGGAGTCCCGAAACAGCCAGATAAATAGATAAAAGCTCCTAGCGACAGGGAGCCTGAGAGCTGTATGACATTTGTCTGGGATTTGTCTTGTGTGAGCAAAATAAAGTGACTACAATGAAGAGGAGGAGGAGGAGGAGGAGGTTGAAGCACTGCCATTATTTTGTCCACAGAAGAAAAGTAGTTTTATTTTTTCCAGGTGCCTGAAACGTAGAGGAAAAAACGCACTTAATACAAATAAATCCTCTCGAGGACAACTTTGAGACAGAACTGCTGAAGACAAAATTGATGTTCATGGATAATTGGGAACCTACGTCTTTCATTCTAATGAAGATAAATGTTGACACAAACAAGGGAAGATCAAAGATGCCTGTCACTCCTGACTGTAAGGAGGAAAAATCCGGAAACAAGGCATCACTTTCTGGAGTTCTGGTAAGAAAAACTAATTTTGGTCAAAAAATGGAGCCGCAGTCCCCGTAAATATTAAAAACTGCAGCTAGACAAACAGCATGTATTATTTTATTTGCATCTGGAACTAAACTAGAACCTTTGCTCTTAGATTGTTCTGCCGTGTAAAACCATAACTGTGTTCATGCTTGAAAGCAGTCAATTTATTCTGCAGGAAGCTGCAGTCCACCAGGCTGGGAGTGTTTTATGTACTATATAGAGTTGTAATCCATCCATGTCCCAGGCAGTGTGTTGAGGTGCAGCCCTCTGGTGTCACCAGCACAGATGTTTAATCACATCCACAGCAGGGAAGCACCTGATTGGAATTCAGTGGGATGGCGAAAATGAGTGCGGGATAAAAAGCACTCTAATGGAGCAAATATGTCTTATGTACCCACGCTTCTCTGCCATCATTTGTTAAAACCTGTTAGCCACCCAACTAGTTCTCTCTTCTGAAGGACAGGAATGGCTGTGAATTCTCAAACAACAGATGGTATCCAAGGATGTTATCTATATTGTTTTTCCATCACAAACATCTCAGTGTTTGGATTCACACCAATCAGCCACAGCATCAACACCACAGACAGGTGAAGCGAATAACATTAATCACCTGTTTACAGCGCAGTGCTGCACAGGGAAACTTTGGGTTTGGGCGATCATGTGGATGTTCTTTGGCACACACCACCCAATACTCCCACCTGGGGGCCCCACCCTCAATGCACAAGACCCAAAGGATCCAACATTCTGATGCTGGTGACCACAAAATACCCCCAGAGGTCCTGTGTCCCTTCACCTGACAGGTCAGAGAGGACAAGGGGGACCTACACAATATCAAGCAGGAGGTTTTAATGTTGGAGCTGACTGGTTTAAGTCAGTCGTTTGCAACTAATCAAGTCGAGTGCATTTCAAAGCTGAACGGACGCGAGCAGTGGACAGCCATTAGTGAAGGATGGCTTCTTTCACGTAGCCAGGGGACGAGTTTGTCTTCCTGGTTGTCTTCTGGTGTTTCATGTTCAAAGTGCCCAACTCGTCGTATAGCACTGCACCAGGAAACAGGCAAAAATTAGTGTGGGTGTTGATCGGAGCTGGAGCTGATAAACACCACTGACTACTGCAGAGTCATTACACAGCTGAAGAGGTTTTTTGGTCCACTGTGAGTTAAAAGTCTGGATTGTAGCTCAGGACATACTGCAGAGGTCTCACCTACGAGGGAATGGAGAAATGATGCCCTCTGAACTTTAAAGTTTTTAAAGGTGAAACATCTGAGTTTCACTGAAGCATGTCTGTTGGGTGGGGAAGCAACTTGGTGGTGACTATGAGTTTGCATCAACAGCAAATAGGTTCAGGTTAAAGGAGAACCGATCAGCAGACTTTTATAATATACATTACAAATTAAAAGTCTGTGTGTAGTATAAGCCTGTTTGAAACAAAAGCCTGTCTCAGTATGCCGACTGGATAACTTTGCTGCAGTGTGAGTGTCTCTGCCTGTTTTTGAATGGTGTGTTGGGGGAGCAGGGTTAAGAATTAAGAATCAGCTTTATTGACAGTATATATATTTTTACATACACACACTGAATTTGTCTTCTGTATTTAACCCATCCTTGGTTGAACACACATGCAACACCCAGCAAATTACATGCAGTGAAACACACACAGGAGCAGTGGGCTGCCACTGTCAGGCGCCTGGGGAGCAAATTGGGGGTTAAGTGCCTTGCTCAAGGGCAAACAAGCTAGCTAATGGCAGGGGGAACATTTTTCTCATCCATCACTCTACCACACCGAAATTTTTTCTGCCCGTCAGGTGGGGGAATCGAACCGGCGACCCTCCGATCACAAGCCACTTCTCCAACCTCTAGGCCACAGTTGGCTGGTTGGCTGGCTGGCCGATGGAAACTTTTCTGCCCATCTCATCGTGTTGCTTCTGAAACAGCACCTCGGAGTGCAGGGACAAGACCTCTGCCTGGTCCCATTTGGCCTGCTGGCTCCTTCTTCTCGCCTCGGGCAAATTCTCCCCACACGAAACACCACAACTACTGCTGCTCCTGCCCCAATTTTGTTGTTCCTCTAAACGTAACTAAGTTTTCCCAAACAGGCAGTGACATCGACTTCAACCGTATTCATGCTGTTCCTCTGACAGACAGGCAAGTCACCTACCTTTAAACTACGCTTATTGGGGTTTTGCATCACGTTTTCCTTTAAATATTCAGCGGCTGTGCACATATTTCAACTTCAGATAAATGACAATGAGGTTGTTGTTTTTTTTTAACTCAAATGAATTGTGGCTGCTGAAAACATGTAGAGAAGCAGAAGTCTGTGAAAAATGCTGACTAACTGGAAAATAACTTACAGCGCCGGAGCACAGCCTGCTCACACTATCAGTATTTTATGGAACAGCTTTGTGAGCAGAGCTGGCAGGCACAAAATCTTTATAGACAAACAAGAGCGCTCACACCGAGACACGTTTACCAAACAGCCAAGGATGAATGAGAGCAGGGCGGGCTGCACGTGCAGATTTGATTAAGAAGAGTGACAGCATTCATAAAAAACTGGATTCGATAGAGCAGGAAGAGTGAGAGCTCAACAAACAGGTAAGTGTTTCTGAAATTAGATAAGAGAAAAGAGTGAGAGGCAGGATGCACAGGTGGACATTTAATATATTTGATAAGACGTATGAGACGTGTGAGTGGGACGGCTGTGATTTTAAAGTGGTTTGTCTGATGATATCTGCCTCATCATGAAACACAGTCTCGCGTGGTTAAATTGTGTTTTAGCACACAGCAAACTGCTGATAGACTGAAGTGTGTGAGCTGATATCTCAAGTCAGCACGGAAATACACCAGATACGAGCCAGTCAGGTCGTCAGAAAGCTGTATTATTATTATTATTATTTTTTATTACTATTATTTTTCTGCTGACCTACAAACCACAGCCGTATTTGTCCTTTGACAAATTCAGCAAATGTGTCAGTCAGGCTCTGTTTAAGATGACAGAGATGAGCTATCGAAGGCCAAGTTACTCTGCTGAGGACCGCTAACCCTCCAGTATTATCTGACTGCTATGATAATGGACTCATTAACACTGGAGTCACATTAAAGTCTCAGTGTCTTCAGAACGTAATGCATTTCCGGAGGCTTTTACATCCTGAAAACAATAAAAAATTCCAGCAGGATCACAAAATCTTTGTTGCCATTTTGGTGATGTGTCAAACAAGTAAAAACATAAAGTAAACACTAATAGAAAATAATGCCTGTCAACAGCTTCAAAACATAGTCGTGCTAAATTTAAATTTCTCCACCGAATTTAGGAGCAGATTGCAGCTCTTGTCTGAAAACTGTTTTGATGTCACATTTGTCTCGTTTGACTGCGAACACACGTGAAGGCGATTGGGTGCTGGCAACAAGAGCTCCACTGTCAGCGGTGACTGATAAATAAAGACACTGCACTTTAGACTGTGAATACAGAAAACAAGTCCAAGGGGATACTTAGCTTCTCTATGACATTTTCAGTTTCCTCATCATTCAGATTCTCAATGACTCAAACTACAGCCTGGATCCATAATTGGCTGTCTGGGGAATGTGTACTCATCTCAGACCCATTTAACCCTTTGCTGAGAGAAATGAGAGCAGCCAGTAATATGATCAGCTAACTGTAAAGGATGATCGCCCCCGGATTCCTATCAGCAACATGCAACACCACCATTGTTTATTTTCACAACGTAGTGTTTCCGTTCAGGTAGCCCAGGTAGCCACCTCTCATCAAAACCATTTAGTGTGTCGCGATAAGAGGTCACTCCAAATCCTGTCTTGACTCAGGAGTGCTTTTCATGTTTGAATGGCAACACGACGTGGTCTGCAATCACCGTGGTCTCCAGCAGCCTTTTCAGTATCAAAGACCAGCTGATCGCACCTTCACGAGGCAGTCACATCGATGGGCGTTCAAAGTGCAAATGCGCCGTCACATACGTCGCCATTGTGTGACGGGCAAACGAGAACAGTGGGAGTGTTTCTCTACTCAATTTGCCTGCTGAGAATAATTGAGCACTTAGAGGATAACAGCTTGCCTCACGCTTGACACGCTGAATGAGTGCATGCAGAGTCCATAGGGGACGTATATCGCAGCATTAAAACATCATGCGGGTTTGGCGACCGGTCGTTATGAGTTTCTAAGTTGAGCTAAACGACCTCGCAGATCAGCTTGGGTTACTGTGGTGCTGAACATTTGAAGTTTTTGTGTGTAAGCATGAAGTTAATTATTTTGTTGGACCTATTTTATTGAGTGCCTGCTTATTTTGATTTCAGAAAATATAAAGAGATTTAATGTCTGAGATGAACAGTGGAGGGAGTGAAGGGCATTTACTCAACTACTGTACTTAGGTTTACTTGACTCCTTCCATTACTTGACTTTACTTGAATATTTCCATTTTCTGCTAACTCCACTTTTGAGACAAATACTTTTGGTACTTTAAATATATTTTGATGCCAAAACCTTTGTTTGTACAAGTAAAAAGCTTATGTGCCAGACTCTGACTTGTAACAACAAGTAAGTAATAAATATTTTTAATCTGTGGTATTCCTACATAAGTACAAGATCCAAAAATCGGAATGCACAAAATGAATAAAGAACAACAACAAAAACACTTAAATCCTAAGTGAATTCTGCCATACATAAATACAACTTGAGCAAAAAGATACATGAATAGTACTATGAAATCGTACTCTGACATCTGATCTGATGCAGTAAGACCACATCACTGTCATATTGTTCAGCTGCTCAATCTGAGGTCTTTGTGGCTGCACTACAACATCGCACAACTTTGCCCCAAGCGGTCAGAATTTGTCTTTCCAAGAAAAGACGAGCAAACCGCAGCACAACGTTTCTGTGCCACCTCCTTGAATAACCAGGTGTGCTCTTTTACTTTCTTTCTTTCTTTTTAAATGTATCCAAAACCATACTTAGATCGTCCAGATTTCAAAGTTGATTTTTGGTTGCTGCAGTAACAACTCCAGCCACCAGTGATCTGTCAGCAACCACAAAATAACCTCACGACCAATTCAGATTCAGTCTCATTGTGTTTTATGTGACAAAGACACCCAATACTCTCATATCCTCACTTTTTAAAGCATCGTTTCCAGTAATTAAGTCATTTCTGTGCTAAAGTCCCACATCATTCAATTTCTAGGAAGAATATTACATATATTTTGCATCCACATCCTCCACCAAACATGCTGCTGCTAATTTTATGTTGGCAGAACAGCTGCTGGGATATTTTGATGTATTCCAACTGGGTAAAGAAGCTGATTTACTCTGCTTATTATCATCTGCATTCCACTACCTCTTAAAACAAACAAAACCTGAGTCCTAAAGGGCATGCACCTGGTTACGAGGCCACTGCTTGGCCTATTATACTGATTATTAATGGCATGTTAGGCTCGCTGAAGACACACCTAATGTCTCATAACTGTCTAACACTCCCAGGAGCCGCCTGGCAGCATCACGGCAGTTTGTGTGATTGCTTCTGCCTTCGCGGGTTCGTCAGTGAAATGAGCCAATCGCAAAGACGAGCCGTTTGTTAGACTGTTGGGTAATCAGCCAAAGTAATGAAAAGGTGCCGAGCTTCTGTAGCTTTGCAAATTTGAGGAGCCAAATCACAGCAGTGTGCAGACACCTGATTTTTAGAAACAGTGTGCATTTGCAGCTTGGAAAAGTGAGAAAATTGGACTTTACGGGGAGAAAAACTGATCAAAAAAGTGAAATTCTTGTGAATTAACAGCCTAATTGTTGGATCACATTCACATAATGGAATTAAATGAGTCATTCAGCCAAACTAATGTTTACTAATTATGTTTTAAGGTCTATTTGTATGAGTCAACAGTTAGGATCCAGGCAGACAAATCTTTGCTTCTTGCTAATCTGTTCTCAGGACTTGGATTAATGCTCTTTTTGAAAAAAGGAAACAGAGTCTGCATCAGTGCATTAAATTACACCTGTGCCAAGGATCTGGTGAGCAGAGACATTCATAATAAAAGTGACACCTTCAGAGTACAAGAGAATGCCAAATGAGGATGATAAAGCAAGGACAGACACAACACACAAAAGCAGCCGTCGGCTTTGGAGCTGAAACAATGAGGATGAACCACTTATTGATCACAGAAAGTTATTCCCCAGCTATTTTTAGAAAGCAAAAAAGAAGACATTTGCAGGTTCCAGCGTCTCAAATGTGTGTTTTTGTAAATTTAATATCTTTGCTGGGCTGTTGGCTGCATGGAAAGAGCAATTTGAGAACATGACCTTGCTGAAAATGTCATGAGCATGACATTTCATAGACTAAATGATACGTTGATTAAGAAAACAAAGAATAATGGGGTTGCAAAAGTGGAACAGAATGACAAATGCATTATAGAAATAAAACATCCTGTCAGTGTTTTACTAAACCAGGAACAGGCTCAGACTGAGGACTAAGTGGACACGGGTACGCCTGGCCTGCACAGAGCTTACAAACCACCGAGATTCTTCTCTTCCTGAGAGTGTTTTGACGACACAGCTTCCACTTTTCAAAGCGCCCAAATACGAGCAACTGTGACTGGGTAACGGCTCGCGACTGGGCGCATTCATAAATATTTACAGTAAACAAATTAAAAGGCTTAAATATTTAAAATATTCGTAAAAGCACCCTGGAGTGGTTGCGTTGAAAGTGTAACCTGGCACGAGAAAGCAGATACCCGTGTAGCTGCACTTTGGATGTATTCTGATTCTCTCGCTGATGATCTTCACGTATATTTTATAAACTATGTGTATCAGTATCACAGTATCACCGTAATCTGGATATTGTGCCATTCTATTGTGTACTTCTAACTTCTCAAACAGCAGTGTCACTGTCAGTAGCAAAAGAATATATCGCTGCTGTACCTCTTAACACCCAAAAAGTCCACTCAAAAAGAACGCGATACAAAACAGTTGAAGGATGGTACATTTGTGATAAAATCATTTCTGCACAGGTTAGGTTGAGCTGTCCTCGATCCAGCTGGAAGTCAATCTGGCATCCGTCTCTTTGGATTCATGTCACTTTTGTACTGGTGTCGCTCGTTAATTTGCATTTGTTAACATTTGCTACAAACATCACAAATTACTTATTTTTCAGTTTTCCAGCCAGTCTGAACTATAACAGAAACTGTTCTGGCATCACACTGAGTGCTGTGGACAAACCACTGCCAGCACTTTGTCATCTGATAAACAAATTCAATTATCCGTTTTCATCAGCACCCAAAAACATTATCCTTATCAGCTGCATTTCTGTAGGAGACCCCATTAACAAAAGGAAAACAGACAGTGTCATGTGGCAGTAAATAAAGAGACCGAGTCGTTCAGCTGTATTTTCTGTACCCTCAGCCTGGCAGGCCTTAACCAATTAACATGCAAACAGGCATCACTTTGCTGTCTGAGAGCACCAGAGGCTGAACTGTGCGTCAGTCTGCTGCTGATTGCCTAAACCGTGTTTACAGTTGCCATCGATGTTCTCATGCAGAGTGCAGCTTGAATCTACAGATACACACAGCAGCCCTGCACCAGGCCTGCGTGATGATAAGGCACTCTTTCACACTTGCTGATCAAAGCATCACGATGATTCATTTTCCTGCCCACGTAGAGTCACCGAGGGCCACGCGGCCGACCACGCGAGCAGACGTTTGCGGCTGGAACACACAAGCCGGCGCGACGTTTGTGTGTTAGTTTGCAAGAAGGACGGGACTGACGGGTTTTTGTCGATTCAAACACAAGTCACTTTGAATCGTGACATGCACATCTGTTATTACTGACTGTGTTCATTAATTATTGTTCACGATGCACAGGTCCTCAGTCTTATGTACAAGCATTTTCATCACGTTTTCTCATGTGTGTGAAAGTGAAAATCTACAGCAAAGACAAAAAAGTAAAAATCTATTTAGTACAAAGTGAGCTTTTTTCAGTCACTCAGCTTCCATTACATCCTGTGGTTTAATGACTCTCTCGTCTACAGAAGTGACCGTACAATGGATTTCTCATCTGACAAAGATTTATGCAATATTAGGTTGAAAATAGTATAATGTGATGTTGAAACAATGATCATTGTTTCTCACTGGGAAAAGCTTGACTGTAATATGATCTCATTTCCATGTAATTATAGTGATTTCTATACTAAATCAGTACCTAACAGGACCCAAGAGAGTTTAACAGAACTACAGTACAGCTTAAACCCCAGTAAAGGAGAACTGATCTCATTAACTGACCTGTGTTCAAAACTTCAGCTGTGTTAATAACATCACAGTGGTGTAAACTCACACAGTAAGGCCCAGGCTGTAAAATAAAGTTTGCTCTGTCATCTTACACTGAGCCCCCACCAGCATCGTACATTACATTTTACATTACAATCTGAGTTTATAAAGTGAAGAAAGAAAGTTACAGTTAGCTCATCATATTTCCCCAGGCAAGTTGTTCCAAAGTTTAAGGGCCCAAAAAAAAAAAAAAAAAAAAAAAAAAGCTTGATGAACTCGTCTTTGATCTCGACTTTGAAACATCCAAAAGGGCTCCGTTTGAAGATCCCAAACTATACTGGTGAATAAAGAACAAACTCTGTCCTTGTGTGGTCCTTGGTCCAATTTGTTCTTAAGAGTTTAATTCTGAATCAAACAGCAAAAAAAACAGCCAAGAAGACAGCAGACACCAGTTCAGGTCACAACTTGGCTGCTTCCAAAGATCCTCCTGACTGGCCCACACAGAGTCCTGACCTCAACCCCATCCAACACCTTTGGGATGAACTGGAACGGAGACTGTGAGCCAGGCCTTTTGGTCCAACATCAGTGTGTGACCTCACAAATGCTCTACTGCATGAATGGACAAGCTTTCCCAGAAGAGTGGAAGCTGTTGTGGCTGCAAAGCTGTCTGTGTATTTGGAATGCAATGTCACTGAAGTTCTTGTTGGCGTGATGGTCAAGCGTCCCAATACTTTTGTCCATATAGCGTATCTCCGCTCAACATATGGAGCCCCTGAGCACCCGACACAAGGCAGGGACAAGGCCTGATGTCTCCTTGATGTCTCCTCTAATAATAATGACCATAAGTTTAAAAGCTCACTGAAGTTTAGTTTGACTTCTCATGACTTCAGCTTATTTCCTTTTCATTTAAAGTTACATGGTGTCCATTCAGAGCTACATTTTACACAATTATTGACTTAGATCTAAATCTAGAACTAGCTAGATCTTCCCTGAGGTGCTGGAAAGCGTCGGTAAGTGTGATCTAAGTGTGCCGAACTCTTCTTTCTTTCTTTCAGGGTCAACACAATCACTGGCGAAGTAACAAAGACTGAGTTAATCCTCCCTGAAATGAGAGTTGGTCGAGTTTGGTTTAAGAGCATCGGAACAAATGAAAACAGCGTCAGTGAGAAGAAAATGAAATTGTGGACCCAGTCACAACAAATTGCACAGATTAATTTGATTTGCTATCACACACAAGTGATTAGCTGCAGACGTGTCGCGGAGATAAAATTCAGCTCAGTCACAATCAGATGAGGCGGATTTGTCTTGTTCTCACAATCACAACCTGTAATGATGTTTTCTTCTTTTAATTAAAGAATTACCGTACTGAAACCGTCGTGGAGGAGCAGCATGAGAACGTCACAGTGTTGCTGGGCGGAAGCTTCCTCTCTCGCCGCTTGTCAGGCCGCACGAAATCGGCTGAATTTTGTCAAAAACGCAACATTTTCCAAGACGCGAGGCTTTCACCAGACGAATCACATGAATAATGGCAAATTCAATGAGATGTGAATGTATGCATGGTTAACGATGTTTTGAAGTGATCCGTTATGCAAACAGTTTTCATGTTTTAATAATCAGGACACTGTTGAGAAGATGAGGACTGACTTCATTCGAGAAAAACACAGCACTGCTCTTGTGTACAAGCAGCAGGACAGTGAGTGTGCACTGTTTACTCTGCATTTTATATGAACAGAACATATTTTTAAAGTCATCTCTTAAATGGATGAACGTGGTGCAATACACAAACAGAGTCGTCCTCCTCGGTTCAGCTGCGAGGAGTCAAACGGGGACTTGAACGTTCTTATTCATGTGCTCAGCGTTTGTGGAAAGCAAACAGTGATGAACGAATTGTCCACAACAATGTGAATTATCATCTGGGCTGTGCAGTAATCAGCTGTCTCAGGTAGTCTGTGTGGAGTTTCATCACCTCCACCCGTCTGATATCACGCTGCTGACATTACTTGAGCCTTGTGCTACGACGCGCAGGTGATAGCAGTGATTTTCCTCCTTTCTCTCGGCTGTGGTGCTGAATACTCAAACATGCTTCTGTTCGCTGGACAGCAAATATTTATGCTGATTGTTCCAGAAGCAACACAAAAATCCTTCCTTGATTGTATCATATAACCGAACTGGATTGTTAAATGCAGTAATGAATTCAAAGAGTCGAAGTACACCAATAAAATATGATTTTAACAGTTCCTATAAAGCCAGATGACAGAGACATATTTGCTTCCCCACCCCCAGGCCATACATTATGTTATACTGTAATAAGCGCTGAGATGCTTTAACCCAGTGAATTACTTCAAGGCCATCACTTAGCATTCAAATCAATTACCCATAATGCAAAACCTTGAATGAACAGAGAAAATGAAATGAACACATTAATTTTCTTTAACCAGGAGTCACACGAGGATCACTGTGGGTGAATAAGAGAAAAAAAAGCGAGTAAAGCAGAACAGCAGAATGAAAACTACAATTATATTGATGTAAACGAGCACTTTGTGAAGTTCAGTTCATTGAAGAGGCTTGTTGCAGTGGAAGGTGATGAACTTCTGCATCACAGATACATGAGAACATGAGAACGTGCCTGAAGGTGTTGCACCTGGACGTAACAAACACATGGAAGACTGAATACTTTTCTGTGTGGTTGTTTAATAGCAGTAAAAAACCTTGACAAGCAAGACGCTGATTTGAATCCGATCCTGATTTTCACTGTTAACCTCCATATACATTCAATTAACTGCATCTCAGCTAAACATATTTTGGCTTAACCAGATGAGATAAGAATTAAGAAATAAGAATTAGTCAGATAATGAAGTCCCTTCATAAATTTCCAAAATCCCAGAGTCTAAAAAAATGACTTACGTTGTCTACATAAAGATGGTTAAAAAACAACAGAAGACAGCAACAAATCTGTGGGTTTGAGAATCTGATTATCAAAATGGCTGATGTGACTAATTAATGACTCAGCACTGTTCCCCTGCATCAGGCCGGATTTAAACAGGAACAAGGAAACCAAAGGAAGAAAGAAACGTCTGAGTTTTTTTATGTGATTTTTGCCTTTTATGCTTAAGTGCTTTCGGAGGATACAAATGGCTCTGAGAGGGAAGTAACTGCTCCGAGTAGCCAGAAACCCCACGTCAGTAAACTGCACTCAGTACGTTCGTGTTTGCTGCAGGTGATGTGGTGTTTCAGGTTTTAAGTTAGTGACATTTGAATGTGGGAGTGCGTCTGGACGCCGTGCAAGGGCTCCTCTACAGCAACGGCTGACTCTTTTTAATTTGCCACACCGACTGACCTGACACCCACATTTCATTTGGCCAAACAGGGCAAATCCGCAGCTTTATAATTAACGAGGACCGAGTGCTCCTCTCTATTACTTAACCACTCTGTGAAGCTGACAGTTTGCTGTATTTGTGTGGAATTTTACACCTAGAGAAGCTGTAAAATCCTTCAAGCCACTTTCGCAGTATCTGGATAAATACTTCAAGGTAATTCCAAATCTGTGAACTCAGACTGATGAACACGCAAGCAACAGAGGAAAATGCAAAAACTGCAACAAAGAAGTATTTCTGAGGCAGGCGTGTTAAGGGATCAAGTTCACCTGCACTGTTAAAACGTGCACTCATTTCCATGACCTAAAAACAAAATATATCTTTGTCTCAGTAACGTCCTATATTATCAGCCTTGTGAGCCCCAAGGACTACTCATCATGTCAGCCACTTGCACACGCTGACTTTGCACAAAGTCTGACTGATCTATGCAGGAACTTCTCTATTCACAATTTATCTCACTCTGTTTAATCTGGTAACAAAGGATGAAATGTGAGAGGGTCGCTTGTGGTGACAAACTTACAGAGAATTACTCACTTCTGCAGTTTCTCTACAGAGAGTTATAGCGGCTCTTACGGCTCACAGCTAAGTCCAGTCCCTAACTGTCCCCTGTCCCCCCCGTCTGCCTTCTCGTCCCCGAGTCCTAATCCTCATCTGAGCTGCTGTAAAACACCTTTGCATCACACCTTTGAACCTGCTGACATGCAGGTAGATGTGAGTGTTGCGTTCACAGCTTGTTTCTGTTGTCCCCAAGTTTGCAAATAAAGATTATTATCAGACTGAAAAAAAGCTTCTGTTAATTACTTTCTGCTTGTTTCACACGCACAGCAGAAAACACAGAACAGCAGGATGTGATGTATGGCTGATGTATGCAGTGATATAATCCCTAATCCCTGCACTCTGGTCTAGTGGCTCAGGTATCATGTTAGCCTGGGATCCTTTTGGCTGCATGATAAACTGTGTAACACGGCATTTACCTAATCAGAATCAAGACAATCAGATTGGGGTTTGCTGTGGCTGTGATGAAGTTATGTCACATTTCATGTGCCCTGCAGCGCACTGTGTATTCTGAATATGACTCGTGCTCTAATTGGCTTGAGTGTTTCAGTGGTGCAGGGCAGCAATGTTTTCATCTCTGGGGAGGCCAGATGTTTTTCTCAGTGAGCTTCCTCTGCAGACTTGTGGCATGTGAAGCTCACCAAGCAAGGCAGAAAGAAGTTGGTCAAATTCAATCATACAAATGTTTCTGTTTTCATCAGCACAGACAGAAGGTTGGATAATTGGTGCTGTCTTTAATTGCCAGCACTCACATTAATGCAACATCCATGTTTATTTTCAGCCCTCCTAACAGCGCTTTCATAACGACACTCTACAGAAAGGCCCTCGGCTGTAGTGGTTAATTAAAACCAGTAAAATCAGCTTTTATGTTTTTAATTTAATGTGTTTCAGTTTCAATATCACTGAATGGAAAAAGTCAACATTAACACAGAAATAAAGTTTACTGAAAAACCTCTCATTGAACAGAATTTAAGGCACATGACATGTACACTGTGTTTTATTCTGCGACTGCCTATTTATAAAATAGTTCTCATTGTTACTGATCCACCGTCGCTATGCAGGATTCAACACACCCACCAGAGATTCAGCGTAAGCCCTCACATCACTGTCATTTGACCTGATTAATGGAGGTGCACTGACTGCTCTCCAACAGTTGTGTCAGGGCTGCTTTAGACCAACATTTTCTACTGCTGCTGCACATCAAGAGCAGCCAAGTGGCCAACTAGGGTCACTTTTACTGTGAAGTAGCCACAGGAAATGCACTGCATTTGTCCCCAAAGTTAACAGCTGATTTGTTCCTTCTGGGCTACTGTAGAAGCATGATGGTGCAACATGGTGGACTCTGACAACAAAAAGACAACGACTCTTTATACACTAACATAAGATATGAATATTACATTTCATTTCTACCAGTGGATCAACCTAAATCTTTCATAGTGAACCTTAATCACGAGTCAGTAACCTCTCTGCATTTTATGAAAACGGACGAATGGACAGAATTTATGTTTATTTCAACAACCAATTGACAAGAATTCATATGAATTCATAAGCTGCATTATGCACGACGCGGACAACTGCAAACACATAAGAAATTAAACATTCCATCATACAGATCCGAACGATTACAATCTAATTTTACCTTTAAAAAGAGCCTTCCCTCTGGGTTATAATCCTGTGCCCTTTCAGCAGGCCCGCAGGCGCTTTGCTCTATAGCTGCACGCAGACAGAGCCAGCAGCGAAATATGACCGCACATTATTAAATGATTCAAGCAAAAAAAAAAAAAAAGATTTGCAGCTGAATGATGGCTTCTGGTGGGCATCTTAAAACTCAGTATCTTCCTGATTTTACTAATTACATGGTAGCTTGCACAGGTCCAACCTGCATCGTAGTTGCCACTGGCAGAGATGCCGTCTTGTATTTGCACATGAAAAGCAGCAGACATCTGTGTCAGGGCCGACCCAATCGTTTTCAGTGGGATGGGCCTTCCACTCTGCCTGCATTAGCAGTGGCTTGAGATGCGTCGCAGTGGGAGATTTATGTAAATGCGCTTGACACCTGTTTACCATGGGACACCCGTCTGCAGCGCTTAATTAATATCACATAACTCAAATGATTTCTGCTCGGTTTTAGTTCAAGGGGTGGAACTGACTGGGTGTGTCACCCTCCTGTCTTCACCAGCCCGCTGAGTATTACTCCTCCATCAACAGCACAGCTGACAAGCAGCTAAAGTGAAAGATTACACTACTGGCTAGCTGTAAGTGAGAACCATTAATGTGATTTTGGGATAATGCCCATTGATTAATGCGAGCCTGGGGGCTTTGACATTGAATGAGTGTGCTTGTCATCTCAGCTAAAAGCAGGGGAGCCTCAGATATCTGCCATCAGTATACAGCGGCAGAAAAAAAAATTACTGCCAACATTTTAATTTATTTTTTCCCCCCAAAGGTGAGGCGATATGAGATCTAAGCTGAGTCTGAGAAGCAGATAGGCAATATTGCTCGCCGTGGGCCTGATTAAAGCCAGTATATTGAAAGTCAGTTTATAGAAAATGCTTTTCTTTAGTGTCAGGGTGGACGGGTATCAAGTTATCTTCAGTTTCATTCTTCAAGGTTTAAGAGCATCAGCAATCTTTCTTCATCAGCGCTGGCTATCCCTGCTGCTGGTGGGGACTGCAGCCTTATCGGTGCACTCAGCTGTATTAACACCCTCTCCTCTCTGTGTGGTCTGCCATGTCACATGATGGAAGTACTCTCTGGAAACGTGTGGCTGGACAATTAAAGTCAAGCAGTGTTGAAACAGTTTCATTCACTTTATTCCTGTTGTTTCCTTTAAGTTGCAGTGTGGGGTAACTTTGCACATTGGCAGAAGCTGAGTGTGTGAATCTGAAGGACTTTAATTCCCTAAAGTCATGCAAAATGTAGAGCGAACTGCACAACAAGCTTAATGACGTGAGGACGAGAGAAACAAGAGATCTATTGTTGGCTGAGACGTGTAGGAGGCTCATGAGAAGTTTTCACAGTTTAAAAATGTCTTAATTTCTTTGCTTTCTGTGGGAAAAGTAGACTCTCCTGCCAGTGACCAAACCGACGTCAGAACTGTAAAAACACACAAGCACACCTTCTAAGGAATGTGATTTGTATTACATGCATTTTTAAACACTCTTTTATGCCACATTTTCATCAGCCCTATTTTCAGTTCTGATCACCAAAAGGTGATGCCTGGTCGCCAGCCTGGCAACCATTTTTTTTAAGCTAGAGTTTATGTTCTTCAAAAAGAGTTGGTATTAGGGTTTAAGGTAGCCAGTTGGGGTATGCAGCTCAGCAGGTGCAAGAATAGAAGTGCAAACAGGCCTGGGTGCTCTGGGGCAGTAAACCTACATTAGGCACACACATCGTTCTGTATTTGGCTGCACAGCTGCACCTGCCAAACAAACTTTCCTTAGGACAGGCTCCTCTGGCCATTTTGTTTGCTCTCCATCAGCACAGCTGTAATCTGGTTTCCATCCTGTGCGTATGTGTGCCGACAAACAAAAGCATTTAAGTTTTATCAACAAGATAACCCAGTATTACAAAGGCAGTCAGTCATATAAACTGGGGGAACAGAAACAAAGCTGGAAAAGATAAAGACATGATGGAAAGGAAGGACGGAAGAAAGGAAGGAAGTGGGGAAAAAAAGGACAAACAGAAAGAAAAATCCTCAGCTGTCCTGATAATTCCTTTGAAGGCAGTCTGAACTGATGCCTTCTGGGTGATTCAGAAGAGGAGGACCCCCCCCCCCCCCCCCCCCCCGCAGTTGGGATTCTTAATTTGCACAGGAAATTACAGCCTCTGATGTTGATGTACAACAATGTATCTTGCACTGCGAGTGTATCATTTGGATGACTCATCTGGTAGGCAGCATTTCTACTGAACGTGTGGTAACTCGTTGTGTTGTTAAAAGCCCCATTTGCAAACCAAATTTTGTTTCCAGGAAAATAAAAAATGTGACTAAACACAATTCACTAGGCTGGCATCAGAGGTCTGTCACATAACCACACATGGCTTCTCACATTGTTGTATTACAAACACAATGTCAGATGTGAGTCCTTCCAAGGTCAAACAGTCGAGCTCAAATCATACCGGCTCTTTCTGGCTTTTATGTCTTTTTCTGTAAATTGTCATCAAAAAATGTTCAAAATGTTCACTCAACACTGACCTTCAGAGGTCCCTCGACAACAGCAACGTCAGTGCTGGAACATTCAGACACTGAACTGAAAAAGCGACGTCAGAACTTAAATGTCAACAGTACTTTCAGGTGTTCAAAGGCTGCTGTGGCCACAGTTCATTCATCCTTAGATCAGGTGAAAGGCATTCCAGATGAATCAGAGTTAATCAGATTTCTGTCTTCTGCAAGACACACTTACACTCTGGATGAAAAACAATCCTTTGTTTAAAATCCCAGATGCAGTTCACGACACTTTATTTCAGTATAAAGTAGAAATTGCTATTACACCCTCTTGTCATGACTGTGATATTCATGCTAATGGTAATGTAATCCTGTGGTTTTGATGTGTCTGTGTGGACTGCAGCCGTGGTTACATCAGTCACTTTGATGTGGCTTCCAACATCTGATGACGCCATGCTGCATTAAAAGACGGGCCTGGATGTGTACAAATGGAATTTTCTCCGCCTTGGCTTTAGATCTGCTGAAGTGCTTGATGAAGTGGGCTAGTGATCATGTAATCATAATTATTATAAAGATGTAATCACACTTATCAAAAGACGTCCATTGAGAAAATGTATCACTACAGCAGGTTGAGAAGCCTGAAAGTCAAGTTTAACACCCAGCATCACCACACTTTCTTAATTTCTTAATCAGCAGAATAAGTCACAGACATGAAGCGCTCATAAAGATCACGTGATGGGTGGTATTTTTCACTGTGCTGTTTCTCTCTCTTTTTCTGTGTGAGTGAGGATGAACAGGAATCACATCATCATCATTATTGATGGCCATAATCAGCCTCAAGCTCAGTGTATGAAGATAGCAGCGGCAGACGTCACGCACAAGTGGAGACAGGCAGTGTCTTCCAGCCATAAGGCCCACTGGATTACATGATTTCTTCATCTGTTTTTCTCTCTCTGGTTTGCCTCTTTATGTGCGACCGGCAGCGTTAAGGACAATGCTGTAATTCCCTGTGCACAGTCCAGAGCCTGAAGTGACAGGAAGGACGGGCAGCAGCAGCACACAGGCCAACAGACACAACACCGCAGTGTGTGTGTGTGTGTGTGTGTGGGGGGGGGGGGGGTAAAAGTTGAAGATGAGGGATACAGAGGTGTGAAAGTTTATGCTGTGAAAAGCTTTTATAAATCTGACATGAGGTACTGGATATATTGATTGCCCTGGAGGGAACTTTAATTGTAGAGTGTAAATAAACAGAACAGACATACAGAATAGTCCAGACTGCTAAGCATGTTTCAGCCTAGAAAACAATGTGCTGAGTGGTTATGAAGGATCAAACAGACTGTTGAGCAGCTGAAATGTCGTATCGAGTCCAGTCAGCAAGAGCGTCAAAACTTGATTTTGTTCAGATGTCTGCAGATAGATGCTGCTGGTGACTGTCCTTGAAGTGTGTGTCTCTCTCTGTTGTACAGGCTGTTTTATCATATCGTCAAATCTGTGCACATCGTCAGGGCTGCCACCGGAGATGTCTTCCATCAACCTGCTACATTTCACTGCTAATCGATTAATTAGACCAACCTAATTAATTAACTTCCAAAAACAGTGAAAATGTCTCAGTTTTAGCCTGAAGTCCAGAAGTCCGATGCTCAGAAATCCAGTTCATGAAGACAAGCAGCCACTCCTCAGAACTGAGAAGCCTGAACCAATGAATGTTTGGCTTGAAAAATGACAACTGAAATGTGAAACAGCTTGAAACTGAGGGACCCTCTTGTGAGTGGACGGACATGGTCAGTCTCTCAGCTGAAGACCGTTTACACTGAAATGATTACTCTCTTTCTAATTTCTTACATCCCCTTCTGCACCTTGATTCACCTGTTAAAATCTTTTCTTCAGCGCCTTTTATGGGACCTGCAGCACATCACTGAGTTCGGCATGTGATGCAAACAAAACACTGAAATGTGACCGTGAGGCAGACAAAGTCTTCACAGTCATTGCTAATTAACATCTATAGGCTCTCAATGTTCTTTGGAAGTGAAAGTTAATAATTTTTTTCTAGGACAGGACTCATCATCAGTAATTAGGCCTACAATTAACCTACTTTTTTATTCTACATATGAGGCAGGATTGCATATGAGTCATCCCGCCAAAATTATAACACTTACGGTACATTTATCAAAGGAAAAGGGAATCTGATTTCTTCCAGTTAGACTGAACTAACACTAAATATGCTAAATGCTTCTGGCTAAGTCGGCGTAGTTACTAATATGGTTGTGTGCCTGCATGAGAGAATAAATTAGGACGTGTCATTCTGTGAACACTGATTGAATATTTTCAGAAGTAATGTCAAGAGAAAATCAAAATAAAAAGGACACGAAATGAAAGACGTTTGAGCGCCGTGAAACAAATCCAGGTCAAATTTACATCAATTTAAACGAGCGCACAACAACGGAGCAGCACCAAACTGCAGAGGTGAGAACGACAAGGGGGAACACGAGCTGTTCTGCTCCTGCCATCTTTTTTGGGTATTAAGAAATATTACCTTCAAGGCAAACTTTGTTAAAGAATCATCACGAGGAGCTCATTTGAGGTGGAAAAGAATGAATTCTTGTGATTATTCAACACATTTTAGCACATCAGCACATTCATTTATGGCTAGTCTTCATTTAGTTTAGGGACGAATTTCCTCCATGAATTAATTCCCTTCTCCACCTTCTTGGATTTTCCTGAGGATTATGATCAATTTGGGAGTGCTCAGCGAGGAACATGAAAGTACAGCGGCATTAATTCAAATCAGCACGCAGGGGTGGTAAGCTTACTGTGCTGAGCGATTTGACAAATTAGGAAAAGTCTTGGGATTTTTAGATGCATGCGAGAAACTTCTCCTGAACCTACCAGACCTCACACAGGGCCAGGTATCACAAATGGTGGTACTTCCTGCCTGAGCTCACACACACACACACACACACACACCACACCCCATGCCAGCTGCCAAATCCACACTGATGCCTCATTCAATATAGTAAATGGGGCAGAGAAAAGCTACAGCTAAACACATAGTGATTCTTAAATTAATTTTCTCAACCTTGAAGCCTCGAACCTCCCAACCAGAAAAAACTCCAATGAGAATGTCATGTTATATTTGGAATCAAATCAAAACTACTGTAATATACTGTTCCACCTCCGTCATGGATACATGGACAGTTCAGAGCGGTTTGTTTCGTCTGCTGCTTGTTGTTTGCTGCAGATTTAAGCTGTTTGTTTTACATGGTACAACAGGACGATCTTCTATCCATGTTTGTGTCTGACCGCCTGACCTGTTTTGTTGGTACACCAAGACCTTTTCAAAAATGCTAATGAGATTACATTGTTCCAGACCAGCCAGTCCACATTAGGTGGACTGATGGTACATGTTAACAGCATGGCTCTGCAGGCTTTTGTGGCTGAAGCTGCAGCACAGTTTGGACGCGTTGGGGTGCAGCAGTGAAACAGATTTCTATGATGGCAGCTTCGTTTTCTACTCCAGTTACATCAAACACGTGTTTTTGTGGCAGTCAGGAAGGACTTTTGTAGCGCAAAAGCTCTGATCACAGGTTCAAGAGGGAATTTAGAGGTCCAAAGTCCATTTTCAAAGTGACTGAAAGATATGACACACTTCCTGTTGAGTTCATGTAAGCTTGTCCTCTTTTAAAGAACTCATCCAATGAAAAAACAAAAACTGTGAGGGAGCTAAGTACATTTACTTTAATCATTGTGCATAAGTATAATTGTACCATTTTTAAGTACTTTCTTGGCACTGGCAGAAGAAAGTTTAAGGTTAATCAGTTTTTGGTTAATGTTTTCCATCAGGGAGCACGTCACTTTCACAAAGAGTGGAACTTGAGACTTCTGCTTCAGAGAGTCAACCATAAGGCTACAAATACTGTTATTTCAAATTTTTCAAACATGCTATTTTTGCCTCTGTATTAAGCCTTCATGAGAGAAAATTCAGATCAAGAGATGTAGGAAGAGCAACAAAGGACAAAAACAAAGAAAGACCGACAGAGCACAGGCTAAAGAGGACTACTTGCAAAAAGATCCTCCCTTTGTAACAAACCAAAAACGAATAAAGAATATGAACATGTTATGATATCATCTTGGATATGTACATTAATGTATATATGTACATGAAAATTAGTGTTTTGATCTCAACAGACTCAGCATCAAAGCCTCACTCAGGACGTGGTCGTCTTTGACATACCCCAAGAGACAGAAGACATTAAACACCTGAGATTAGGTGAATATTTCTGTCTCAAAGACATTTGAGACCAACTGTGTTACTCAAGAGACAGAAATGTATCAAGACAAAAAACATGTCCAGTGTGTGATGTGGTGGGCATATCAACAAAATAAAATTGAATCGTTGTGTCTGAAGCTCACACTGAAGCCAAGCTGACCTTCACTTCACTTGAAATGATTAGTCCTCAGTCCGCAGGACTTGCATCTTTTATCATCCCCAGATCTGAAGTGGACGAATGGCCCAGAATTATTTAATAAAAGTGTGTGTGTGGTAGCTGCTGCAACTATTAGCGTGTCTTGTCTGTATTCACTACAAACAGACCAACGGTTGGTTGATATGTCTCCACAACAGATCCCGTGGTTAAATAGTCTCCCTGACAAACAACATCTTTTTAACACTCAGCACTGCATCACCTCACAGTCACACCTGATTCTAGTTCTTATGCTGGCATTTGGTACGTCTCTAAGGAAACACCAATCATGAAAGCATTTACTAACCTTGAACATTTTTCTCTGTTCGATATTTTTTATGAGATTTGAAAAGGTTGCTTCAGCTGCTTTCTTTCACCTCCTCATCTCTAACACTTTCATATATGAAGCAAAATGTATAGAGGGCTTATTAAAAACAACTTTTCAACTCCTTCAAAACAAAGACACTTCAGCAGACATCCACACAGAAACTACGCACTGCGCCAGTAAGTCAGTCCAGACCAGACCACCTGTGTCCTCCTGTAGCCAGTCTTTATGCTAAGCTAAGCTAACTAGTAGCTTCACACTTTGCTCACAGACAAGTGATATCTCTTCTCTCTGATAGAAAGCAAACAAGCATCCCAAACTGTTGAACTTTGCTCTAAATTTCAGACAGATGCCGCAATCTGGACAGATTTTCCAATTTTACAGAAAATGTTAATAAGATTGAAGTGAGTACATGAATGAAGCCCTGCCATTTGATGAGCTTTCCTAGACAGATTACCATTGAATTTCCAGAGCATACTAATGCATAAAATGAGGAAGATCATTTTGATTTTAATAACCCCATGTCCTCCCTGTAGTGATACGCATGTAAAAAAGTTTAAATCTTAAGGCCTCAAGACTAATATGTAATATATTGCCATTATTTGACACATCAGTATATGTAAATGTGGGTTTTTCTTATTGCATATTCAGGTATCTAACCTTTTCAAAATGAAGACGAATGATCAGTTATCAGCAGCTGCTGCATTAATTTCCCCGTGTGCCCTTTATAACCTTAGATTTCGGTCTGAACTCCCAAGTTTCTGGCACTTCAAATAAAGTTTGCACAGATAATTTCATACAATCTCACAATTACACCAAGGCCTTGACCTCAATCCCGATTAGATCTTTTAAAGATCGGGTGTAACTCACTGTAAGCAATGTCTTCATTGATTATTAAGACATTATTTTCAGCCAGCGGGAAGACATTCAGTCTGTATTTTACTGTGTTGATGGTCATAGAGGTTTTTTGTCTTTTGTTTTAGGGGCTTCATTCAAAATGAAATAATAAATATGGCTATGAAATAAACCCAATAAATAAATAAATACATTTATTTACAGGCAGACCCATACCCATAAATCGTTAGCCTTCTGCTAATGTATGCTGATTGGTCGGGTAAAGATTTATGACTAGCAACATTACTTTACAGTCGGCTAACTTCAATCATCATTACATGAAAATAAACACAATAATATGGTTTTGTGTATTATAGTCCTTATTATGTATTTTCCTAACAATAGCTACAGCAGATGTTAAAAGCGTAGCTAAAACAAAACACAAACACAGTGCTTAATTGATGTGTGGAACCAAAATGACGAACGCTGTAAACTGGCAAGTATGCCGCAAATACTTAAATAACAATACAGGTAAGTATTTGGGATGGGAATTCCTCCTATTAGGGTTTCTTCGAGTTCTTCACAGATATACAGCAGATGTTCTGTATAGCATTTACCTGCCCAAGTACTTCTACAAAATCTTCAGTGATTGCCAAAACGGTGTCCCCTGACAAGCCACGTTGATCAGTTTCAGCAGCTAAGGTCAGCACGCCATCACTGATGCCACTAACATGTCCCATCCTATACGCACAATGGTTTCCGCGATGTGGTGCATTTGCTGTGGCCTGGAGAGACCAACGTCCCCTCATTTGCATATCACAAATGGAAATAAAGGGAGCCATGAAATAAATGTGGCATTATGAAATAAAAGTCCTGGGAAATTATTAAAAAGAGTCTTATGAAAAACATAGTTTTGAAATAAATAAATGCATTTATTTATTTATTGGGTTTATTTCACAGCCATAGTTATTTATTTCATTTTGAATAAAACAGCCCTCCATACTGAATGGGTTGCTTGAAATGTAATATTGCTTTCAACAGACAGTGCACTCACGAAAGATTGCTCAGCACTTTGCAGTCAAGCTTTGACTCATCAAATCCTGTTCATAGAGATATCTACACAGTGTCCATGCCAACATTTAGATTTATTTTTTCCTCTCCACTCTTACAGTTTCGCTATAACCTTTAGAGAGATCCAGCCTTACATTCACATCTTACCTTTATCTGCAGCTTTAAACATCACTTTCAGTTCTGTTGTCAAGATATTTGTAGTTTAAGTGTACGCGAATAAGCTTTAAAGAGCTACTGCATCCTCTGCATGGTTGACTCGAGAACTTGTCAGGCACTTAAGAATCTCATAAATTGATGACCATATCAAGACCCGGGTTTAACCATTTAATATTTTTCCTTTCTCACTTTAAGATTAGATTGTTTATTAATAGGCCTGCCTTTTCTTCTTTTTTCCAGACACCGAGAGCACCTGGATCTGAAGGTTGTTTCATCATGTTTAAAGGTGTCTGCTGACAGCCTGCAAGATAAGAAAGTGTGATAGATGGTGCTTGTCAGGTTATGTGTTTCAAACTCCAAGGTCCACTCCAGAAAAGAGCAGCATCTTCTACTTCAATCTGTCCAGCATGTGTCTTTATACACCAAACACTACTTTTATAAATTGATGCAGACAGAAGGGGAAGGAGTCTCAGCTTGTACCGCATGAGTCAACGCAACAACACACATGGAGGTTTGTGATCACGACAAAGACGGTGAGGCCTTAATTCAATAGAACTGTTGACAAAAAATGGGTGCAACCATGCATCAGCTGGCCCTGATCAAACCTCGAAAGAAATCAAATAAATATGTCACCTCACTGCAAACCACCAATTATTCACATTTTCTTATAAAATGCCAACCACATTCTGCATATTCCCTGTATTTTCCCTCTTGACGCTACTGTGTCCCATCACATCTGTTGCCATGGACAGTGTAGAAGAATTGAATAAGACAGGTCTTTTGAAGATGAGAGAAAGGCGAGAGGAATTTATTTTGGAGGAAGCGTTAATGGGGCCCAGTGGCCATGTGCCGATGCCCTGAGTGGCTTTGATCCCTCCTCGCCAAATCCAGCAGACTCCAGTGAGGCTGCTGACAAATGTAATTTCCTGGTTTGGATGGAGGAGGAGGTGATAGTGCTGACAGGCCAAGAAACCCACTGATACTCGAGCTTTAAAAAGCTACACCCCGTCACCGATCAGAGAAAGTGATTATTTGAGCTCGAACTGAACGAGCTTTGGGTGTCTTTTAAAATTCAGCTGGATGAAAACATAAATGTCAGTAAGGCTGCAACTAATGACTGTTTTCATTATTGATTAACCTGATAATTATCTGCTGAACTGACCGATTGTTCAGTGAAAAAATAAAGAAAACATGGACAATGTCTTCAAAGTGCTTGTGAAACGCCTAAAGGCATTTAAATTGCAGTCACACCTAAAGCCTGTCTGTCTGTCCATCCTCCGAATTGCTCAAGAAGCGTTTCTTCCAATCTACCTCCCACTTGTCAGGTGTACTGCTGCTGCTGCTCTTCGTCATTAAAAAATCTTGAATCTGCGATTATGCATTTAATGTTCAGCTGTAGGCACAAGAAAAAAAAACAAAACATAAGGGTGACTTTAAACAATTATCATAGAAACTGCCATTTTATTATCTGTATTTGGTTAAGACGTTTAAGTCTTGGTCATGAAGGTTTAAATAGGGAAGGCTGCTCCGCCTCCTTTGATGTGTGATTTAGACTGAGTGAGACTGAGATTGATTAGTCTAATTAGTGTTGACAAAATGTGGCCCTCGACTTCAGTCAAGTGCTGGTCAATGCAGGGTGAAAGGTATACATTTGGAGGATTTTTCACCAGAAAACTTCTGAGGAGCTCATTCCAAGTGACAAAGAAAAAGGATGTTTGTGTGCAGAGTGAATTTAAAGTAGAACTGGAAAACAAGCTCAGCAATGACTTGTTTTCTAATGGCAGCAATACAAATATATTTTTTACCTTCATGTGTTTTACTGTTACAACTGTCGAAAAGGCACATGTAATGTTAACAGCTCGTTGTATCAGTGGCTCCCGCTGCTTCTCTCTGCAGACAGAGAACTGGTTCACACTGTTCAGTCCAGAACTGGTTTAGCCATTTTTGGGGGGGGGGCTGCTCAGTGACATCCTGGTTTACATCCAGTTGATGGCTGTGACCTTTCCACTGTGTACCATGTTTGTAATTTGAAAGCGATAAAAATCAGAATAATCTTCAGAGCTCTTCAGTAGTTATTTGATGTTTCCAGTTATATCTTGTGCACAGTACATCACATGTATTCCCATTGATGGATAGGGAAAAAGGGGATTCCTGTAGCTTTAATCATTTCAGCTCTTTCTTCCCTTGCTGATTATGTTAACTCTGATGAAAGTGGAAAAAGGGTCAAAATGTCAAAGGAACCTTTATTTGCTTCTTTAATTTGCACACATGCATTACAGAAACTACACAAAACGTAAAAAACTAATGTGTTAGTAAGACACCTGTTATTCAATTAGATGTTCTTATTCATGGGGGATTAAAAAAAAATCTCAGTCTGCTAATCTAATACGTTACAAGATTTTACTATAAGAATTTTCTGGAGGCAGTGGAAGCACGAGCAGGAGGCTGATTGCCCACCTATAAAAACACATCATTCCTCTAATTTAACTGCGTGTACTACCAGCAAATACTTAGTATTTTTATTATAATGGGCAGTTGTTTTTCAAAAATGTAAATATTAATACGTTCACGTGGACTCTGGAGAGAATAATCACATGTGCGTGGATGATGTAACCATGATTCATTCTGTGATGCTGAACCATCAAAAGAAACATCTCGCCCTGTGTAGAGTGGGACAGAAGAACCCCGTCTGTCTGTACTCCAGGTGGATGTACTGAACTCCAAAGAAATACAACTCAGCATGAGGGCTTTGAAAGACGTGCATGTTGGTAAGAGGAACTCCAAAGCAGCTCACTTTACATTTTTTTTCAGCCGCCTCCTGGGAAGATCCTGACAGGATGTATGCATCCTCAAAAACTGGAACAAAACTGTAACAAAAGCTTTCCTGCAGAATTTCTGATTTACTGAAGATGAGCTGCTTTACAGTGTGAGTGATGGAGAATAAAAAGGGAAAACCTACAGAGAATTGCACAGACACATTATACTGCATATCCTGGCCCAGAGAGCCTCTGCGATGTTTAAAAAGTTTGTACAAGAAGTACCACTCAATATGAATGCAACTGTTGGTCCGCAGACAGACTTTTTGAAACAGTTATTTTGTGTTTTAAGGATCTGTTAAGTAAGATTTTTCTGCAAAAATGCACATTTTAACGGTTTTAATCACAAACAGCAACAGATAAGACAACCCCTCCTCCCCCAGCCTCAAATGAATTTTTGTTGACTGAATTCAACACACAAAACCTGACTTGAATCCTGAAATGATAGAATTATTTCACTATGATAAATGACTTACTACATCCTTCCACAGATGTCAATCATGTCAATTCTTTTAAAAGAAATAAACATTCAAGGAGCCCTGACCTCAACCCCATCCAACACCTTTGGGATGAACTGTGAGCCAGGCCTTTTGGTCCAACATCAGTATGTGACCTCACAAATGCTCTACTGCATGAATGGGCACAAATTCCCACAGAAACACTCCAACATGTTGTGGAAAGCCTTCACAGAAGAGTGGAAGCTGTTAGAGCTGCAAAGCTGTCTGTGTGATTAGAATGAGATGTGATTAAATGGTGCAATGGTCAGGTGTTCCAATACTTTTTGTCCATAGAGTGTATTTTTATCTGTTATGATGTGGCAACACTGAGGTTAAGGTTTGTTAAGATTTAGGCACAACAACAACTTGGGTAAAGTTGTTTGCTGATATTTATAAAATATTCTGGTTTGGGTTAAAATGACCATTTGACTAAAGTTATGTGCCCCGGAGGTTGTTGTATTGGTGCATGTGATACAGGGCATTGGTGTATTTGCTTGTGTTGGTTAATGTTGGTGTGTTGCTTTGAGCCAGTATTTGAACCGTTCAGTGCAAAACAGAGCTAGCTTTTCAGACCTCACAACATCTTTCATTTGTTCAAGTCGAGCTTTACGCAAGGTGCTTTACAGTCAGAGTAAAGGTGCTGCCCTGTTTAGTCCCATTAATAAATTCTCATATTAATCAATCTATAGGTAAATTAACCGTGGAAATAAAGACTGATGAGCATTTAAATGACTCAATTACTTGACAGGCCTCCACATTTAATCTCCATGAAATTTAATGAGATTTCATTCAAAACAGCATACCTGCTGCAGTAAATGCAGTGTACATCACACAAGAATTTACTGACATTATTGAGGCTGTGCTCCAATGTGAATGCTCCATGTAAAATTGCTGTAAAATCCATTTTTTGCATGTTTTCTCAATCATTTAGAAGTAACTGAAGCATGTAGAAAAGTGCAGGATTTCCTGCATTACAACTGATACAGCCTGCTGACAGAGTTCAATAAAGGTCACTGAGTGCACAATACTTCTTTATCTGCAGTACTTTCATGTTGGAGGTCATGGATTAAACCAGTATTACAACAGAAAGTGCTTTTATGTAGTTAGGGTTAGACATCCCAATTGATGTACGTGTGCCTGGTCATTCCGGCTTTGTCAGACCTTTTCCAGATGCCACAGAAGGCTGCCTCTTCGGAGAAAAAACGCACTAAAACACTCGCTTTATCTAAAACCATACATGTGTGTCCTTGTACAAAGATATTGTCAGACCAGATATTAGTGGACAAATTGACAACACAAAAAGATAAAACACGTAAGCTTTATTTGCAGAAAAAGGGCAACACTCGAGGATGGATTACGACTTTAGATTGACAAGGATTATAGTAGGCAGGATATTTAATGGAAGTTTCAAGTACTTCTTATGAGCAGCTGAAGGTCGCACTACTTGAATTGCATGAGACTGCATGTCGTACTCAGTGGAAAAGCAGTCTGTGGGGGTTTGCAAAGGATGTTGCATAAATGTGCATAAATGAGGAAAGTCAATTTTTCTCAGTTAAAAGTTCATTTATTTATATACTCTTTTTCATAGTCTCAAGGGATTCCTGGTTAAATTTGAATATTCAGCATATGCAGATGTGCTGACATGGAAAGCTATGTATATTTATATTTTCTTTTTTAAATCTGTGGTTAAATAAAAAATAAAAAATATTTCAATTAACTACAGCTTTATGCTGTACACACTACAACTTGGACCAGGATGTGCAAGAAAATACACTACTTTTACCAACTAGCAGACATAAAAAGAAAATTTAAAGCTATGGTGATTCATCAATTCGTAATTTAGCTGATTGACAAACAGATTTGATAAATTGTTTTAACAAAACCACCTCTAAACATTGCATGTAAGAGGTAAATGTTCCAGTAGCTCATTGGATGAAATCAGTCTCATCTGTTCTCATTTTATCACAGCCAGATTCTGTTGAAGCCCATCACCTGAATTCCAACAGACCTGGTTTTATCTAAAAACAACCTCAGCAATCCAGACAAACAATTATGGTACGAAGGTTTCATTTCAGGAACAAAATAGCACTGATTTTCAATTAGGAGTGAAGGCTAATGTCTTCAAACCAACAATTCAAGTTTAAAAATCTTGTATTTTTGAGCAGGATGCAAGAACAGGTATGCAAGAACAGGTATCCTACTGCGTGGCACTTTGACCCCGAGGCTACTGAAAATGTCGCTCAAAAGAATCAGGATCACGTTCTCCTGCATTGGACAGCGGCACTTCAAGTTTCTCCTTCTGTCTTTCTGTCAATGTTGACACCTCCAGGATATTTTAAGCTAGTGAAGATTCAAGGGCCACACACTACTTTTAAAACTTGTTCAGGTTTGAGGACCGGCGTCACGTAGCAGTCTGAAAAGTGATGCAGGAAGAGGGCCTCCCAGGTTGCGTGCCCCCACCCCGAAGGCTCACAACACTGGAGATGACTCACTGGGCTGCGCAGATACAGCCCAACTTCAGCAGCTTATCATGTGAAAAGAGAACATCACAATCCTTTTCTTCTCAATGACCGAGGGCGAAAACTTTCTCCAAGTACGATCCTGCTTTCAACGGACCGATGGAAAAGGCAGGGAGGGATTTTTTTGAGATCTAAATACTAAATTATCTTGACAGGCCTTAAAAGGAGAATTAAAAGCGCCATTATATTGCTGAACAAAAGAGGGTGGAGGTTAAAAAGCTTCATTATGTTCCACTCTTTCTTTCCATTATCAGTTCCCTTCTACATCAATGACTAACTGGTGGAAAACATTTCATTTCAGGCCAAATTTCAGAAAGGCTATGACAGAAAAACTCTTGGGCTGTCCTTGAAGGATTTTCTCTCCCAGGCCACGCCACTGGATTGGGATCAGAGTAAACAAGGTCGGAAGCGATGGGACTGTTCATATTTCTGGATGAAGAAGCAAATTTACGTTTTTTTTATTTTATCAAAAGCATGGGGAAATGTAGGACAAGCCGATTCTTATTTAAAGGTCATAATTTTTTGTTATTCTGCAAGTTGACAGCTTTAAATTCTTTTTTATTTGATCATTTGTGCTATAATTTTGCCTTGTCAGATGTATGAGGGTCATCCGGCCCACTGGGTAATAACACAGCAGCACTTAGCTGCCTCAGCGGAGTCCATTAATTCCTGATTATGGATACCTCAAAGGGCATTACCCCCATTATCCTGCATATACCATGATACCTGACCAAGAAAGAAAAATAAGACTTTGTTACATATATTTTCATGCATTTTGTAATCAAAATTTAAAGTCTTTGACCAGCCATAAGTCTGTTTCCCCAGTAACAACCAAGGGGTTAACTATTACTTCTAACAATTATTGTCATTCCATAAGGTTCCTATGCAATGGAAATGCTGCTCATGACTCCAGGAAACAGAACAAACCTGAGATACTCCTCTCAGCTCTAGCTCAGCTGGGAGCCAGAAAGCAAACGCTAGCGAGAGTCAAAATCATAACTTTGCGTAATAAGTATAATTTGACAATACGTTATAATTTTCTCGCTAGCCAGCCACGTTGCAGTGTCCAAATCAATTCTTCCAGCAAATGGCAGTCGATGTTGGCCGCAGCCTGAAGTGGAAAATGGGTCGACAGCGTGAAAGTGTCAGTTAGTTCATAGAGGCAGTAAAGGCTGTCTGCAGCTTCTGTGTTACAGTCGCCATCCTGTGGTGAGGATGAGGACCTGCAGGACTATACAAATGCAATTAGTCTCTAAAGTTGAGGGGTCCGCAGCCAACGCATTCACTCTGAATATAATCTACAGGGCATTTCAAAATTGAGAAAAAAGTTGCAACTTAAAATGTAATTGTAGTTAAATATTATTTTTACTGGTCTGACTGCCCGGCCCTAAATGTCACCGTAAATCTTAAAAGCTAAGAATAACCAATGTGTAACACATCTTCCAGATGTACAAAGATGTAGAAAGTTATCTGAAATCCCAAAGGAAATGGCGCTTGGTCGTCATGGATATCCTGCTGATCATTGCAGGAGCCTGTGAATTTAAGTTATAGCAGCAGCCTCCCACAGATTCACTGTGGTTACTCTTGTTAGCATGTAGAATTCAACTGGCTGCTCACCTTGCTGCCAAAACAGAGAAATTCTCTCAGATTTCTACTTAAATTCATTTGGAATTGGCGGCCACTGCACTGCTCGAGCTCAGAGGGAAGAACCGCCAAACTAGGAGCTCTGCTGCCAATTTCCTCTCCCTGGAGAAAAATGAGCTGAAGAATGTACTGAAGGTCAAAGTGGTATCAGCATAAGAAAGACTAAAATAATGATTGCATTAACATGCAGCTGGGGAGCTGTGTGCTCTTTAAAGAGTTCCAGGGAGGGAGTAGTACAATGGCAGGCTCCTTTTGTATTCTGCCATCATGCTCGAAGGGGAGCATACACAAAACAAATACAAAAATGACTTCACGCATGCTTGCAGCTCTGCTCACTAATATGTGTGGTGACATGCAAGGACACATGTAAATGGGATTGCTGTTTCTGTCAGTTTCATTTTTGATTTACTGTCATTTATTTTTGCATTTTTTAATGGTTTATATCTGCTTGGATGCACTTCAATTTTTCTTGCGTTTCAATTTGTTTTGTTTTCTTCTTATTTGCTTCGTGACATTTTTATCTTAATAAATCTGTCGAGCTATTCTCCATCACAGACTGTCATAACACAACAATGATTCAACCTGCAAAGAGTTCATGAAAGCGTCATCATTTGCATCTCCTAACATCTGGCGTCCTGTCGTGAAAGTGTATAAGGAAAATCGCTGAATTGTTTAACATTTTTCTTTTCTCTCATTTTTCATCAGTGTAACACACAGAAAAAGACGATTCTGCCGTCAAGTAAAGAGAAAATTCATGCTTCTGTTTGATTAATTCTGGACTTTGGAGCCCAGTAGATTCTGGGGGCATGGCCCCTTGATTCTGGATTAGTGAATCAGTCTATGGGTATGCACTGGAGTTCTCTCAGTATTCTGTTTGTACAGACAGATGGCAGTCACACAAGCTAACATGCTCAAAGTGATAATGTTAACATGTTGGTTTCAAAAGTACAGTTCCGTCTGTTGGGTATTATTGACGTTAGTTTCGCAAGCTGCAAAAATCGGAAAATTTGACTTGATGATGATGCTAAAGGAGATCCATAAATATCCGTCCAAAATGTCGCACCGATCCATCTTGTTTGAGTTTGAGATATTTCACGGGATTTTTGATGCTCAAGTTAAAGTGAATGGCTAACCAAAGCAATACGGATCGTTTACATGCTTAGAATGTCTATACATAATTTCATCCATCCATCTCCGACAACAATCTCTGTATACTGCGGGGACACCACAAAACTGATCAATTAGCATAACAGTAAAATATTCCAGCCAAATTCTTAAAGGAAGAATTCCCAGAGTTGTAAACACGCAAGCCAACTCCCTGGAATATCATACACTCCTTTTAGAATTTCACAGGTACAATTTCTTCCTTCTGTTTCATTGCCCTCTTTGGGAAAACCATCAAAACACGCAGACAGACTCACAGCCACTATTGTTAATCAAGTTGTTCTGGCTAAAGATGTTTTTACACATCCAGCAGAAATGGAGCCACATCAACATTCACCTGGAGTGAAGTATGTGTCCACCTGGTGAATGTTAAACACCACAGTCACTCTCCTTTTAGCTTTGTTTTTGCCTCCACAACCTCCAGACAGCAATTTTTTTTTATTTATTTAAATATTTCACACTCATATCCTCATTCGCAGTCTGTCAGCGTTCACCCTTAACAAACTGACCGTCCAGTTCCTTGCTGTGTTCAGGCTGCTGTGTAGTATTTTCCTCTGCTGCTCCGGAGCCTCATTAAACCTTCACTCTCTCAAACACACTACATGTAAGTCCAGGGTTTTCTTGTTACCTTCATGATATATGACAAAGGTAGCCTGCCTGTCACCATAGCAATTTAGTCATGGGGACCATATCGGTGTGGAGTTTTCATGCCATGAGGAACATTTGTGGGGCGAACTTCACATGGTATAAATTCTGCAAATACGCCCTTCTGGGCCCTGATGTACTGTTACTACTCAGAGGAGTAAATGACATCTGATGTGAAAGAAACATCATGGGCTGACATATGGTTTCTCGCATTTAAAGAGACTTGCTCAAACTGGTTACTGATCACGCCTGACAGGTAAAATTCAACATTTCAACCTCAGACGTGGTACAGCAGAACAGAATCTGAGTCCGGTGCAAAGAAAGAAACGAGCAGGCGGGTAAATTTAGATTATCAGCAGAAAGTGACACACCAGCTGTCTAGTTTTTAGTCGATGTTTTAGAGTTTCCTTTCTGCCCACACGTTGCTGGACGGTGATTCAGACAAGACAACACTGCCTGATATTTTTACAAGTTGCAGACGGGAAAAAAAACAAAAGACAATCTGTGTGTGAATTCAGGGTTGTAGCTGTGACAGAAATAGCCTTGAGTTTGCAAGATGTAAGACTTCATTTGAGGGGGGGTTGGGGATAAGACTTTAGGTTATGTTTGTCGCAAATGTCACTCCAAATCATTGCTGCAGAGAGAAAATTCATCTGGGGATGCATTTTGCACCTCCGGCCAGTTTTGACAAAGTAGACCCAAAAGCTGATTCATTTCTTTTAAATAAAAAAAAGGACAAAGCAAATTGTGTAAGATAATCCCTAACTACAGACTGCAGCAGCACCTTACACTGAACATATTCCGTTTATTACATTGCTAATCATGTAAATAAACATACGCAGGTTAAACCAGGGTAATGTAAACACTACACTGCTTGAATTCTTGAATATTTCATGATTCACCGTGAAGCATTAGCATAAAGCTGAAAGTATCCCTATGATGAAAGCAGGGCTGATTTGGCAAAAGAGAGGCAACTCTGAACTCAGACAATGGAGAGGGTTGCAGTGAATTGGCATAGCAGAAAATAGCTCCTCTTTCTGCAAGTGAGGTTGGATGCAGTCTGTGGGAAATGATGCTTTAAGGAGAGAAAATGTTATTTGGCTATGGAGAGGCTGCTTTTGTCAATTTTGAATATTGGGCAGAAAATAGATGACCCAAATAAGCACTGGCCTGTTGATCCATTTACAGCTTTTAAATGGCAAAATAACTTATGCAAAATGTTTTTATGAAACGTGCTTTTAGCCCCTGGCGACCCTGCAACGGATAAGGCGGTACAGATAAGGGATGAACTGAGCTGAATTCTAACTTCAGTCTGCATTAACTGATTGTTCTGGCCACTTGGGGGCAGTAGACCAGATTGGGAACAGTTATCACTCTTCAAAGTAGCTATGTTGAGTTTCTTATTTACGCATTAGCACACACAAAGCAACATTAGCATTCAACTGGAGTTCTGCTTCATTTCTCTGTACAAATTTATGTTTAATATTCAGTCTGGTTTTGGTTTTTAATCAACTCCAGAGGGAAATATGTGCCTTTTCAGTGTGCTACATGCTCCACTGTGTCCATCAGCTGGTCACCGACTTTGTATTTCTGCTGGCTGGTGCTGGGAAGATAGCATAAAGGGGGTTGATCAGAGTTTTTTCACTGAGAAAGACTGCCTGCTGTGGCTTACGGCCATACCACTCTGAACACGCCTGATCTCGTAAGCTAAGCAGGGTCGGGCCTGGTTAGTACTTGGATGGGAGACCGTGGCCCTGCGATTGACTGGCACCAGTCCAGGGCGTACCCCGCCTCTCGCCCGTAGTCAGCTGGTATAGGCTCCAGCTCCCCGCGACCCTGACGGATAGGCGGTATAGAAATGGATGGATGGATGGATGGACTGCCCACTGTCTCTGGAAACACGGTTAGTGAGAACAAAGGACAGAGCTTACAGGCCATAAAACCATAACACTGAGCTAAAAGAAGCTTAAAGCCTCTCACCATGATTCCTCTCACATATCACACAGTCATTATTGATCCATTTATAATATAAAAAATATTAATTAGTGGAGCTTTAAACATTTTAAAGTTCGTTTGACATTGTGATCAAGATGTCAGTTTTGCATAGTATAAATGCTTCAGATTTTGCTGTCTTCTGCCACAGACATGCAGGACCTTAACTCCACGTCTCTGCTTAGCTCTAGGACAGATGTACCAAAAAACAAGTAAAAAGTGCAGCAGGTTGTTTGAAGCTCAGCTACCGTGGGTGTGTTTAAAGAGAATACGGCATGCACAGTGGCACAGAGCTCCATGGCTTCAACCTGCATGACCCCGAAAAGGCCCTGCACCTCTGCAGGGCAGGTGAAATGGGTAAACAACACAGCTACAGCTGCTGCTTCCGTGTGCTGGGGTGTCTAACCAAAAAAAATGCAAAGAACTATTTCTGTGCTGCACATGCACACACACAAAGCCAAAAACACCCTGGATTACCTTGAAATTTACTGTAAAAAGAGAGAAAAGTGTGATGTTTTTTTGTCAAAATTTTTAAATGAATTAAATGCTGGTGAAGCAATTTTTGCCTGAAAGCTAGCAAAACAATATTCAATCAGTCTCACTGGAAGTTATCATTCAGTACTTTTTAGCAGTCTCAAAGCTCTTTACTGGTTATTTGGGCAGGAGAAAAAAAGCTATTACCATCAGTCAAACAAACAGCAGAGCCAATTATGGTCCTATTTTCCACTTTCACATTATGACTTCCATTCTGTATTCTTATGTGGCTTTCTTTTGTGGATTTCTGAGGTACTTCAAGATTGTGGAACCAAACCACAAAATGATCATCAAATATCTCATTACACAAAAAGGCTCTGCTATGGGTCACAGCAATGAATCTTTAAAAATGACATAAACCCACATCTTTAGGGTGATTAATGCCTTTATGATCTATCAAAGCACTGTGGACAACAAACCATTAGAGTTTATGAATATGTATAAGGCCAAAGGTTTGGTGCTCAAATAAAATGCTCACAATACATTATTAATGGCTTAAATGTGTGCATGAACTGTTGGAAATACATTATGTGTAGCATTACTTGTTAGATTATTATTCCAACCCCTTAAACTATAGATTTAAGTTTGTATTCAAAGTTTTGACTTTTAGAAACGTAATAGTTTGTGTATTCAGGGAAAGCTACACTACAATTTAAGAGTCTGAAATCACTTGTGATATTGACTGTTGATCGTTTTCCTTCTTCCTATGAATAAAAGCTATTTTAACAGCGCTGCCCTCTTGATGATGTCATATGGAGCCAGAGTCTGTGCAGTGCAGCCGTGGTATCGAGTTCCCGCACATACCTTTATCTCAGCCAATCAGGAGCAGAGCTCAGCAGTCAATTATGACATTTCATTCTAGAAAAGTGTAAGCAACCCTCGATAATTGTTAAATTGCTATTTGGTTCTCAATGTTTTTGGGAATTTGCTTTCCTTTGGGCCCTCTGCAGTCAGCTAAGTGGTTAGATTAAATATATTTAGGTGATTTGTCACTTCATGGCATGCTCAGCTGATACTCTGTTACTCATTTCCAATAGTGCTAAACCGTAACCGTAACCGTACCTGTCCAATTTCTTTAACCAATGATTGGTGATACTTTTATTTAGCTGCTGCTCAGAGTTTATCTTAACATTTATCTTACCAAAGCTCCAACCACTACTGTTCTTTGCAAACCCTTCATAAAAACAAAACAAAACATATATTTGTAAAGGAAACTTTCTACAAGCGAAAAGCCTGAAAGACCATTTAAAAAACACAAAGTAGTCCACTCAGCCACCAAACTGTAATGAGTAAAGCTATTGTGGCAAGAGATTTGAATGGTTTGTACAGATTTAAAAAAAAAAAAATCCTTTGTCTTCAGTGGAGTTACATGAGTAAAAGAGAAATACTGGATGAAGCTCATCATAACGTTAGAAGAATAAAAGTAGAGCTTAACATTCTTGTTAGGTCAACGTAAACTGGAAATACACACAATGAGAGGAATCTGTCATCGCTAGAACGCATCGCTGACCCCATCATTTTATTCTCCCTGAATTACCAACTAAACCAAAGCGAGGTAAAAGCAATCCGACGGCAAAACACATGGCTGATCAAAATTACAGCAGTCAACAATGGAATAAAACTCCAGGAAACATGTTGTCATAAGTCTATCTTCAATAAAGACTCAAAACAGAGACAAGATAGTTAAAGCAACTTCCTTAGTTGGATGTCAGCCACAGCAGCCAAGGTCAACAGCTGCTTAGAAAATTCAAAATGCAATTGTTTTCTTTGATCACTCTCTTTATGAACAATTGCCACAAGCCGCTTTCACGGCACTAAATGACACTCCGAACAAAATAACACCAGCAGTCAGAATTGCTGCTCCTGCTTTTGCTCCATCTGTTGTCAGGTCTGCAGCTGCTCAGTCAAATTCACAAGGTTAATCATGGCAATTCTGAGCAAATTACGGGCATCCTTGAGGGATAGTAGTCAGGTGAGACACTCACGGAGGGCACTAAAAACTAATCCAAAGTTATAATCCATCTAACAACAACATCTGAAATCATCTAAAGCTGCAGCTAACAATTGTTTTCATCATCAGACTAATCTGATCATTATTTTCTAGACTGAATGATTAATTGTTTAGTCTTTGAAGTGTGAGAAGATTGTTTGTCACAGACCTGAAAGTTACAAATCCCAATTTGTTTGTTTGGTCAGACAAGAAAAACCCAAAATCCAAAAGCCACGATACCAGAAAATACTCTGCTTCCTGTCCTGCAAGACAAAGACAAGCAGAAAATCCTCACCTGAAACCTGCATGTTTGTGACATTTCTGTCAACCATTACCTGATTTTCTAAGGAGTTGCAAGTTAATTTTATGTTGATTCACTTATGGATTATCTGATTAATTATTTCAATTCAATTGGCAACACACTGCAGTGTTGCTGCTTTTTAAGCATAACAGCAAATCTTCATAATCGATGGTCAATAATCTGCTTGATCTGCTCACAACTTCTGCTTTGAAACTTAAGTGACAGTTCTGGACAAAGTTGGAGGAGGAGTAAACAAAAAAGCAGCCACAGACTGACAGCAGTTTGGATGTACTCAAACCCCAAACATGTCATCAAGGTAAACAAAACCTTTTCCTGTGCAGTCACGGGCAAAGGGGAAAAGAATCACTCATGTTGAGCTGCCCCAGCGGCTCTGATCACCGTGTTCTTATCTGCTATGGACATCCATCTGAAGTCAACAACAGATAAAATCGAAGCCTAGAGGACGCACATATAATGTCAGCTTCACACACACACACACAGTCTGCTTATTTTTGACCATTTCTTTAGCCCTGTGTCATAACCTGAAGAGCCCCTGATGACAGCATTCGACTGGTCTCTTGATTTTGTGAGTAGAGGACTGCGGGTCTGCTGGATGGCTTCTTTTGGCAGAGGAACCCCGACGCGAGGCCAAAGCCACTTGCTGCTGCTGCAGCTCAGCCTGCTGCACTGCCCCCGTCGGGGTTGGGTAGAACTGGACTGATATGTGTGATCAGGATTTCATAATCAGATTAAAAAAAAAAAAAAAAAGGTAACGGAGCACAGAAGAGACATGGAAAAATGATATGGTTAAGAATTACATTTCTGATTCTGTAAAATGTCAACTTCTAGAACTTTTCTCGTCATTTCTAATGTGCTATTCAAAAGCATGTATGGCATATGAGCTTTGTTGTTTTTTCTGGTAGCGTCCATTTTTATATATGAGGTGCACTATTATTAATGTTTGATTTTGAAGTAATCCAAACATAACAGACATTTTGTCTAATTTAATGGATTACATCACTCATCACAAAAACTGCAATGTAATCTGTATTCAGTCACTGACCACATTTCAGAGTAATCTGACCCAAGTCTGGCCTCAAGCTCTTCAACCTCCTGAGCGCCTGCTTGTGGCATCTGATTTATTATGCTGGTTTGTCAAAGTGGAATAACAGAAAATAATTGTTGTTTCTCCCCTGTTACGTGTACGTGCACAGCATTTCACACACACACACACACACACACACACACACACACACACACACTATGTAAATGAACAGAAAGGCCAAACTCCTGCATCTGTTCTGTGGTGCAGCAGCCAGTGAGGGGCTTTAATTGGGAACCCCCTTAAGAATTGAGCCATTAACAACAAACACAACTGTATTTGTACACTGGTGCAATAACATGGATAATCCAGTGAACCAAGCGAGAGAGGTCTGCATGCTCAGCAAAACCCCCCACCTGAGAAAAACATTAATAAATATGCTCAAGATTTATCCGTTTCCTGGCTGAGAGAAACAGATTCAAGCAGGCGGCAAAACACAGTTAATGGAATCTGAGCCCAGTAAGAGTCAGTGTTGCATCTGCCAGCAGACACACAGATATTCTTAAATTCCCTGCTGCTTTAAGGATATTCTGATAGCGTATTGTATCTAAACTATAGTGAGATGACTTATTGAGATTTCCTTCCTATTTTAGAGGTTCATAAATTTGATTGTCCATGGCATCCTACAAATACAATGCAAATAATACACATACACAATGCGGCACAAAAATGTTTCCACAACTGAAAAAAACATGGATCAGACTGCAAACTTTTCACAACTCCACATGTTGTAGTCTAAATGGTGCTGGTGCTGGGCAGGTTTCCCAGGAAAAAATCTTTGATGGAAGAAAAGGAAATAATGCATTTCATGTTTCTGGCAGGAACCACCAAAATAAAAAGGAAACTACCCAAAGAATCAACAAGAACAGGAAATCAAAGGGAAGGAAGACAAAAGAGGGAGGAGAAAGACGAGGAGGTGTACAAGACCTCAATATAAGAACTGAAATTACCATTACGAAGCAGTGATTTCCGTACAGTTTAGCCCTAAGCTTAAAACAATTTCCTGTGTCTGTCAAGTACTAAAACTAAGCTGGGAATAATAATAAAAAAAACCTCAACAAAAGATGCTCAGCTTTTAAGTGAGCTACAACAACTAAAGTTCTCTCCACCTGCCCGACTCACAATGCTAACGAGCTCACAGTTAGGCCTGGATCCTTGGAAAGAAGGCCAATCAAGGGAGGCGAGCTGCTCGGCACTGCTGGAGCTCTGCTGCTCAGGTCTGAAAAACTGGTTAGTCCTTGATGAATAAAAACTATTGTAAAAAGATAAAGACAGGAAACACTGACACCCACAGAACAGCGTGACGCGGCGTGTGCTGCTCTCGTCCAAAATCATCCCAGTCCAACAGATCTGCGGCAGCGAGAAAATCCACTGGGGACCTTGCTTTACCAAAGTCATGCTGATCCTCTTTCCGGATAACGTTTGAAGGTAATTATAGAGAAAAACGCCCCCATGAGGTTTCAGAATTTCCCCTAAAGATTGAACCTGTTTCATTAGAACCTGTGTCTACAGTCAAACCAAATGATAAAAAAGTAATTGTTTTCCTTTGTCCTTTACAAGCAGAAGAAGTTTTAGCTTTTAATGGGGGTTACAACATATTCCATCACTGACATGTCCAGCACCCACCAGACTGAATCTTCCAGAGGGAAAACTGGTCAAAGTTAACTTGAAAAGCTGTTACCATCAGCATCCAACAGGTCCTGCGTGTGGGGGGAGGGGCTAAGCACAGGGCAAACTACACACAGCGAGACACGTCTAGCAGCAATCTGTAAAATTACTTCTGGGCTTTGTGCTCTCATCTGCACATTTAAGCCCGAGTGCTGCTCTGGCAGCTTAATCTCGATTCAGTCAATCTCTCTGACCTCCTTCTTTCAAGCCTCCTCCGGCTGGGGGGGACCTGAGGCTCGACACTCCCGGGGAGATGTGTCAGACGGGGATGGGGAGACGGCCGGTGTACATTTCTCAGGGATGTGGAGATCAGATTGTCAAGCGACCCCGTGCGCCGTTCCCTGACTTCAGAGGGCAGAAGTTGCTGTCGGTGTCAACGACGCCCTGTGGATGATCTCTGCAGTGTTCAGCAGAAACACTGAGTCTGCTGCTGTCAGAATGGGTGGTTGCTTTGTTAGCTAGAATGAAATAAATGAAGGATCCACTACAGTATCGTTAAGCTAGTCCAGTAGCTTCATTATACATCACTATGTATCTTTTGAAATCACGTCTCACGCAAGAAAACAAATTAACGGCAGATTCTGGTGTTGGCTTTTCTAAAGTGGAAAAGCTGAGAAACACATTTTACCTGTGGAAGCAAAGGTCCATTTCCTAAACACTATAAAGAAGAGTACGTATGTACGGACAAACATCGTGGTCACACTTTCTTTCACACTTCTTTTGACTTTCAAATTCATTCGTTTTGCTTCACTTTTTTTCAGGATCCGTCTTCAGCTTGTACAAAAACACTACTGCCAACAGGATAACATCACTGTGCAACAGCTGGCCTGCCATCCCTCATGCAGCTTCCAATTCCCGCCAGATGTGACTTCATGGGCCCATCAACAGGTGTACGCCTCATCTCCATGGTGACCCAGAAGGTGCTGAAATCCCAGCACTGAATGTGGCATCCACGATCACCTTGACAACACGATGGTGGCCATTTTGCTGATACTCAGCCCAGATGATCCACTCAGACGTACTTGCTAATTCTAGATATTGTGTGTATTTTCTGAACACACACTTACTTAAGACCACATTTCATCTTCTAAATGATTTATTAACTTCATAAGTCCTAATTTTGATGAGAGTTTGACACAGAGTTTGAGTACAAGTACAATGGCAGCAGAAATACAACGAATATTCGGTTCCTGCTTCACACCTGAAATTATTATTACACGTCCAGATAAACCTTTGCTTGTCAAAATGCACATACTGCGAGATATTGGGGGGGTGTTTGGAAAATGTGTGGTAGGGTTGGAGCCCATCCCAGCATGCAATGAGCAGACACATGAAATTACCCCAAACAAGTCTGCAGCTCGTTTTCAGGAGAGCCAGTAATGGCCGAACACATCTGACATCCTTCTGGCTGTGACGCAGATGTCATGGCCCTCTGTTATTCCCTTGTCATTACTAAATAATAAGAGTAACTGTACTCACCTGATCCATCCAGGTCGAGAAAGCAGCACATCAGCATGAGACATGAGAGAGAGAGAGAAAAGAAAAACTTATTAGCAAAGTGATTAAATACAAGAGAGGGTGATTTGAGAGCTCTGACGTGTGCGAGCTGCTTTGCCTTCGGGTTTTTAAAACATAAAAGGTGAACAGCTTTCATGGCTTGGGCTTGATGAGCAGCTCAAATATCTGTCTGTATAGGAGCACCAACGTGGAGGCATTTTGTTTCAGGGTGTGATGAGTGCACATTTGACAGATAAAAGTCTCAAAGTCAAGATGAGCACATGTCAAACATATGCTGGTGATGGTCAGCCTGTGTGTCAGGCAGAAATTTATTTAGTCATTAATTCACAGTATTTTTAGAAAACACTTGACAATAATCATTGATTAAATGTGGACTGATAAAACAAAGCGGATAAAAATACAGAAGCTTTGATTATTTTAATTCTTTTGTCAGCTGGTAAGAAACATCATCTGAGATTATTGATTAAAGCCATATTGTCATGTTTATTGAATTTACTGTGTTTAGCCGTGAATGATTAAAGACTCTGATGTGGAGCCGCAGAGCCGCTCGTCAGCCGTCCATTACTGGCTCTGCTGAAGGTTACTATTTGACAAATGATAAACAACTCCTCACTACGCTTTAAACAATAATCACGGCTCCTGAAATAAGTGAAGACCATTTCTGTAAAAGTTTCATGTGATTTTTGGTGAGAACAAATCCTCAGCGGTCTTCAGTTCTGACATTCCAGGTCATAAAATCATAAATTATAGTTAAGATGAAATCCTACTGCAAAGCAGCAGGGGCTTCAGGGTCAGATCGATTGAGTAAACTCCAGTTCAGAATTTATAATCCAAAACTCCTCGGTTTAGTGGAACATAATGTGCTCACAGAACAAAGAGCATTTTAAGAATCCACATGAAAGAAGATTACAGCCATCCAAGTTAAATGCAGCAACATCACTTGGCACTAAATACCCCACCAAATAAACTAGAGAAAAAAAAAAACAAACATTTTGGCCACAGTTAAATTAAGGCTTTGAGTTTTTAAATCATATCTAAAACAGCAGCTATTTGTTGAGTGAGAATGATTTAATCCTGCTCAGTGTTGTCCCCAGCTTTGTGGAAGACTTTGGTGAGTAGTTTGGGGATCCTTTCCCAAGAGGACATTTTGCAATTAAAAAATATACAGTTTTAAATCATTTTAGGCCATTATTGTTATCATAATCATCATATCTGTGTACAAAACATTGGAGAAGCCAGGGCAGTTAATACATAAACAAAACCCAAAAGGCTTAATGACGAAATCTGTAAAAGAAGTCCACTGGGGACGAACTACAACCAAGAAAAGTCATTTAGTTGGTTTTGATGTTCTCCACATTGATTTTACATTCATTAAGCTTAGATGGTGGCAAAAAACAGCTTGGGTGCTGCAGCTAAGCCTTATAATAGTACGGAAAATCCCGCCGTTCATCTGTCAAAAAGATACTGAATGAGATTTAATGCGTTTCTTTTGTGAACATATTCTACCAACTTACATAATCTAATCATGCTGTCACACACCAGGGATTCTGGAAATAAAACGCTCTCTATGCAACACAGGATGGAGAGTAAAAAAAAACACTTTAATCAAGTGAACAAGCTCAGGTTGTGCGGGTGGCAGACATCTGTTGGCATACATTATCTCAATTCCTGCGTCGACAACTGGTTGGTATCCGCCTAAAAAGGTCAGCGCCGGGTAACGGAGGTGTCAGCGCCGTAGTGGTGATGGAGTAGGCCAGCGCAAAGTTCAGGTTCACTTGGACCGGGAATCTTTACGCCCTTATTGACAAAAGGTCAAGGTAACTAACGATCTGTGGGAAAAGGTTACACCTGTCTAACGAATACACCTCATGCCATTTACATAGTCTGCCATCATGCATAACAACTGGCTGTTAAAGAACAGGATGCTCACCACTCGCATTCACACAACGGGCCTGCTAAAAGTTTGCTTGAAAGCAGGAATAATCCAAATTAAAAGACCGATTGAACCACACTGAGAATACACAAGCCTCACTTAGATAACCGCATTACACAGAACACTTTTTGCTTTTTAGTTAGGAAACAGCAGCTGCAACGTGTTCTCTGCTGAAATATTAGGATACCTACCATATGGATACCATATGTAGGATACCTGATGTGTCTGGTGCAGAGTGCATTAATGTTTGTTGCCTGTGGTCAGATTTAACTTTAAAAATTAATACTTTAGCAAAGCTTTGAAATCAGTGTGTGTGATGAAGCAGGGGACGGGGGACGGGTGAGACACCGGGCACAAACCACAGCGTCCATCCCTGAGGAGAGCATGGAGATGAGTGAACCACAGGCCTTTTTGATGCTTTCAGGTGCAGGCTCTAAACATTCTCAATCAGCATGACTTTAAAATATTCACTGAAGCTCACGACTGAATGCTGCTATTCAGAAGTTGTCTTTTCTTGGGAAAGTGAGGATCATGCCAGTGTTATACAAGCTTTTCATCTACCCACATAAATAGACCTAGAGGTATTCAGCTGGAAACCTTCTCCCTCTGGATTTGTCACTGAACGTTTCCCCACATTTTTCCCCTGGCAAAATGCAGAGGAGACATTTTATTTGTTTGGCTCGTGGAAGATAATAGTTTTATTTTCTATGAATATAAAACATGATTGCCTTGTTAAAATCACATTATGCATTCACGGACTGATCATTGACAATGAACATTGTGTGAAAGGATGAGAGCAATGCCACTAAACATGATCTCAGTTGATCAGATGGAGGACAGGTTGCTGCTGAGCTTCATCTTTAGACTCATCGGCCAAGTTAACATGCAACCTTGAGAACATAAATGCAACTTGTCATCGTTTACAATGTACTGAATGGTACAACAGTGTGAAGTCGATGTGCTGCACTCAATACAAATTCAAAAGATGGCGTCACCATCTGCAGCTCCATTCACTGGGACCTGAGAGCACCAGGCTGCACGACTTGTTATAGAGCTTTGAGAACAACATGAAAAACTGTTCATCTGTGGCTTTGCATGTCCTGTCCCATTAACTGTGCACTTGGATACGCTTTACATATTGCCAGCCATTTTCCAATTAGTTTATCAACCTGTGTTACGCTTTGGAAAGTGGTTTGTGAAATGCAGAGTGCAGCCAGATTGTAGTTAATGGGCTACAATGTGGGAAATCACTAGTACCATCCTTAATTCAGTTGTAACTTAATGTTATGGGCTCATAGGCAGTCGATATGAAATGTAATTTCCTTTGCAAAGTGTTTTGCATGCATGATATGCCTCCCGGAATTAAAGAGTGACACCTCGCACTTCTAAAGTGTCAGGTTAGAGTTAGAAAAATTCGAATATGAAAGCTACACTGAGTACTGAAATGCATGAAAGTGCAGCAGCAAAGCGCTAGAGTGGTCCTTTAACAGCACAACTCGTGCAAATTAAGTCGAAATAAACTGCACCACCGGGATTCGTCATGTAGCGAGAGGATGCTAAAATTCTTGAAAGGTGACCATATTTATTCTTCTTCAGTACCTGAGGGACCAGGGATGTGATTCTTCTAGACCATCCTAGTGATGGCTCCACATGGACTCATCAGAAGGAAACAGTCGCCCACGGAGGTTTAACCATAAATTAACTAAAATCAGAATGCAAACGGTTCTAGGAAACTTTTCAGACCAAAGAAGGAAACACCTCAAAGACAGACATCCAGATTCAGTTTCTGTTCGTGTTGACTTTACATTAAAAACGTTTTCCAAGTGTTATCCCTGTTATCCTGAAATACACGTCACCGTCATTGTGCAACGCATCAGCTGCAATGCTTTTTTTTTGTAACTATGTTTGATTGCACTTGTCCCTGTTAAATAAAAAAATAAATAAATAAATAAATAAATAAAACCTTTTGATTTGAGAGAGCTGGCACGGCAACCGTGTTCCATGCAATGTCTGCAAGGGCTAACGTGATGTTACCACGGCTCTTAGTACGCTGCAGTCCTTATCTGCCATCAAAATGTGAAGGAGTGTGTTGAAGTACATGACATTTATTGGTTTTGTTTCTACTGTGGTATCGAATAAGGCAGAGAAAGAAATGTGGGTTTTCATTGTTTTTGGCATCAGTTACTGCAAACCTACCGCACACAGCAGCTTGTATTTACTACAACAACCAGTCTGTTGTGCAATGACAAGACAAAAGCTTTAACCCTCTTACTGCTGTTGCTAAGTTTCTGGTTCACTCATCAATTTGGATCCATTGTTTATTGTTTAATTTGTCTATGTTGGTGATGCCAACACCGTCATGTACTTCGATAACTTGATTCTAATCTACAGGCTCTCTTCAGTCCTCACACGGTCCCTCATATTGATATTGATACTTACAAATATATTTTTTCTACTCACTTTTGCTATTTTTCCCTGCAAACACACCTGCTCCAACTTTTAAGACCTATTGATTGAGGTATGGCAGCAACAGAAATACATGTTTAATAAAGCCAAACATAACTAGAACATCCACAGCTCAGTAAACAAGCCATTCTGCTGTTTCCTCCCTCTATCATGTGGCACAAACAAGCAACGCGGGGTCACGTCTGTCACTGAAGACAGGAAGTGGCGCTCTCAGACGACGCCAAATTTGTTGCCTTGTCTGAAAAAGGTAATCAATGTGAGTGCAGTTAGGAAGTGAACAAAGGGAGCGTGCTGGCGTCCTAGAAAGCAAGCAACGCAACAGAGAGGAGGGACAGAGTAGGTATAGAAGGTGTTTATCTGTAAACAGAAGTGGTGTATCTGACCATTACTGAGGAGGAAAAACTTGCATCAAGTGCGAATCTAAAACTTTAATGAGCCATCAGCCAGATTTAACACAGCCACCGATATTGTGGGCTCTTAAGATAAGATACCCCTGCAACTGTTATCTCAGTAAAGAGCCCAGATAGCTTGGAGAGCTTAGTGCATGCTCAGGGAACGGTCCGGTTTTTAATGAGGGTAAAAGGACATTGCGCACATCTTTTTTATTCCATGGCAGTGTGTGCATCTGTTGAGTTCTCAGAAAAAAAAATTCTTGGTGATAAACAAGGCCTATCTGGAGGAGGCCTTGCAGCAGTGTGCAGGCCTAAATCAGGCACTGTTGCATGTCAGATAATATGAGCTGCTGGCACTGGGGGGAGGATGAGGAGGAGGAGGAGGAGGGCTGTTTGCTGCAGACTGAAGGTGGAATCTGATCCATGGGAAAGGGACACCGCTGCCATCCATGTCCAGTGAGATCCCTTCATTAGCCTCTGTGTCCTCTGTTTTCTCTTCATGCCTCTCTCAGTGTCCTGTTCACCCTCCACAGAGTGATGGGGAGGGCTCTCTGAATAGCAATAACCCTGCCCAGCATCAATCCATCTTCTACTTCATTAAGGAGGCTGCAGCGTTATTGCTGGGCTGTAATGATTCCACAGATCTCCCTCCCATAGGCTGAGTTTCTCAGGCTTTCGGAGATATCATAAAAGAGAACACATAAGATGTGCCAGAAATGCATGTGAATTATTAATTTCCTCAGAACCTGGAGGAAGTTTGTCTGTCTCTGTGTGTGTGTGTGTGTATGCACGAACACATGTGTGTCCTGCTTTATACTTCATACAGGTTGATTCAAAATTTATGTTGCCAGCTCCTTCGGCACTGAAGAGTTATTGCAAAAAGAGTCAAATGAAAGGCCGCAGTCTCAGTAATGTGGTGCAGATATATGGCCACTGCTTCTCATTCGCATCTTGGGATGGTAATGCAAAAGAGATGATGCTTTATGCAGACTAATCCAGCAGAAACATGTCAACAGAAGCTGAATAAATGAAAGAACAAGACGGGGTTCAGAGCTCTGTGCATACAGACAACAGCAGGCTCACACCCTCAAAAACCTTTTTATGTTCACTATAAAAAGTCCTCGAAAAAGCACGAGCCTGGAAAATCCCTCTAAGAAGCCATTAAAAATGTGAGAATATTTGAGGGTTTTTTTCCTCTTTCGTTTATTTGTTTTTGCTTACATACAGATAATTCAAATGTGCTACGTGTGTCATTTTTTAAGTAATAATCAATATAATTTTAATTAAATTAAAACACACTGGCACAATCAGACAAACAAACTTAGATGATCGTAGAGATGATAAGCAGCCTGTGGCTCATGCCAGCGGTATTGTTCCATCTGGTGTTAATCAAATTTAAGACTGCATTTCCACTAAATATTCACATCCTGTCACAGGGGATCTGTGCTTCTTTCTTATGTGCTTCATTAAATTAATGAAGGCGGTAAGCCCATGCTGCCACCACAAAGTTTTAACTCTGTGCAAACACTGTACAGTGACTGCAGAGGCAAATTCATGAATTGTCATGAATTTGCCAGAAAGTACCTTTAATTCATCGCACAGCTCTATTGTAGCTTTCATTTACCTTAAAAGAAAATATCCATATTGTGTGACGCCTGCCTCCACTTGGACAATCTGTTACACCATTCGAGGACAGCACAGCTTGACAATCCATTATACTGACCTACATCACAGTATCTATCACTAAAAGCACTATCCTGTGCTTGAGAAAGCAATGTCACTGCCAATCACATTAATGTCCAGTCGACTGCACAGTGACTGATGTCCTTTAAACTGGTGCCAGCAAATGAAATCATTATGAGGACCATATCATTGTTTCCAATGTTAGGATAATCCACAACGACCTTGACCAGAATTATGTTTCAGGTACATGGAGTGTAAACTAAGATGTTAGTGTTGTTACTAAAAATACTACAGCATTTTTCTGTTTGTTCAGTGCCAAACATGCCGTCTGTGAATTGTCATGAATTACGACTCTTAACCATGTAGTTTCTGTGTTTAAATAAATTCACTATTTTGTTGATGAATCAGACTGAGATATTGTTGTGGCCTGAGTTCAACTTGAGTTCAACTTTGGCCACAGAGATGGCAGAACAGAAAATGTTCAAACAGCATCTTTAACTGTTAGATGTATTTCAAAGATGATGCTAAACATGGACAGTGTTGTCCTGCTCCCAGCCTTGCAGTTCAACAACCCAGCTAAGTAAACAGTAAGAAACTGATCCGGAGCTGCTGTGTAAGGTTCACACTGACAGGCTTCTTGTTTGGAGGTCCACATGCAGGCCTGAACGCGGCCATTAATCATAAGCATTGGCAATCCAATCAATTATCCAACAGGGAGAGGTGAAACAAAATCCATGAGCTCATGAGTCAATGAAGTCGATGAACTCCGACCTTTTCACCAATCTCAGAACACCCATGCTAATCGGACAGCTGTACCTCCATCGACATGTAGAGGCTTCAGCACAGGCAAGGGAGCTGCACAGTCACGTAGTCCGGATGCCGACACTGTTCCAAGGCCTCCCAGAGCCCCATGCAGATTAGAAAAAAAAACAAAACAAGGCTAGCAAAGAAAGAAGGGCTGAATAAGAGTGATAAAGAACACAGGGAGGCAGGGGGTGTTCGTACACATCACTTATCTGCTACTGACGCCGCGTTCACCTCCGCCAAATAGATCTGTCAAACTAGAGCTCCTCAAGGCTCCTGAAGGGAAACTCAATAAAAAAGGCAACCCGGGCACCTCCCAGTTTCTCGGGCCAAAGTAAATAGGTGCTGAGCGTGACATTGCTGATAGACCATAAACTAACACTGCTGTTGCTTCTCAGTGTCAGTTACCGCCGTCGGCGCACCTGTCATTTCATTGTATGAGGGTGACAAACGGAGCTCGTCAGGTGGAGGCAGACGCATGTGCATGATTTCATAATTCAACTGAACCGCGACACGTGTGATCAGCGAGCCAGCTCATTTCAAGTGACAAACCTTTGAACGCACCAAACCCAACTTTCTTTTTGGTGCCGAAGCAGCAGCTAAATATTTAACTCCATTAACATTCCAATGAGAGTCCCTGACATTTGTTTGACTTGTCTCGTCTTGGTGTTGTCTCAGCCTGAAAACTCTGCTCATGTTTGCAGATGAAGGGCAGCAGGTTCACTGCTGGGATTTGTTTAAGAGCAGAAAGTTATGTGCAAAAGAAACAAAACTACAGAGAGGTTGACATAAATAACTGTTCGGGTTTTCACAGTGTTTACCTTATCCTAGCAGAAAAAAATATATATAAATGAGTGACAAATTAGGAGAATAAACGAGCAGTGATGAAGATGTTTCCTGACAATCCATACAAATCATGTGCTATGGCCGTCACAGCCAGCCGATGTCAACCCAGCAGAGCGACCACAGGAGCTTCTGAAGTGTCAGACAGCATCTCCACCAGCATCATTTACACTCCAAAAGAGGGAAAAATCTTTCCACTAAGATAATAATAAGAGTAATAAGAGTTCAGATTTGAAGACCTTACTCAGACAATCTATGCTGTTTAGCTTTTTCCTTTTTATGTTATTTCAATGTACAAATAAATCTATTAGAGATGCACAATATGGCTTTTTTTTCAGCCCATAAGGGATAACAACCTTCTTCTTCCTCCCTGTGTTTATTGGCACATCGCAAACCAGCTTTAAAGGTGCATACCACCTTTTATATCGGACTGTGTAGACGCTGCACTTGTTAAGTCAATGACAGCAATTTGGCTTCGTATTATCGACTCGATTTAGCCACAATAATTTCATTATCCATACATAGCTGATGATAAAATTTTCCCAACATCGTCCAATAGTGAGAAATTTACATCCCCAAGATATACTGAAACTTTATATGAAACTTCTGAAAGATATAAAAAGAGAGAGGTTAGAAAGGCCTGTATTTAGCAAAAATCAGCTGCCCTAAGCAAACACGCTGCAAGATGTAGAATGTGTAAACAACTTCCTGATATCCCAAGCAAACAGGACCACTTATCAGACCAATGCAATCGACAGATTACAGCAGGGCAAGTTTAACATCAAATTAAAGTTTAACAGCCGCACAGCCACAGCCCGTCTTCTCTGTACGATTTCAGAAATTATGTTCATTTATTACTACTGCCTTTTGAAGAAGTCACTGCTTGTTTCTGAACTAATTAAGTGCAGCTTCCCTGAACACTTCTTCAAAAAAAGATTTCATGCTGAGACATTTCACCTAAAGACTCGTTAGATATTCTTCTCTCTATCACAACTTTCTTTCATTACACCTGCACTAATTTGCACTTGCTTTTTGGAGATGGAATTATTCACGCAAGACGGATCCTCGCAAATTGGACCGTCATCACTCACTGGTGGCTGCTGCTTCTTTAAGCCGTCCGCTCCACCACAGTGTTTAACAACCGACTAAACTGCAACACAGAAAGTGTCATTAAAATCCATATCTTCTTTTCTTTTTTTAATCAAAATACCGACACACTTGCCGTGGATCCTTCACAATAAAAGCCTTTGCAGTGGTTTGAACATGTGAGGCTATGAGTTATTTTGTTGTGAAGTTTTCCCTAATAGTTTCAAACAGACTTTCCTGTGGGTCAGCACGGCCTCTGTGTTTATAACAGGGTCAGTGTCTGCTCTCAGAGGGAAACTCTGCTCCACTCAGCATCCACTCCTTATCTTGGCTGGACGGCTTGATCGATGAATGGTGAATAAACTCATCTCTGTGCAGCTCTGACCCTATTGCTTTCGTCTGCAGACACAATCAGGGAATACCGGCTGGCAAATCAATTTCACCAGTTTAGCAAACAGGCTGGCACACAGAGAGGCCCAGACACAGCCAGAGCTCTGCAGCAGTATTGTCCCCAGGTAAGAATAGACAAATAAGCCACCTGTGATGAACATTCACAGCCTCGTGTTCGCTGTTATTCACCCTTGACAAGCCAATCCACAGTGCGGAGTAGCCCGTGAAAGTTCTGCAGCACACGAGAAGCCAGGGAAAATCACCTGGAGATACAATGTCCACTTATGTCCATCACATGCAGTATGTGGTTGATTTTCAGTACTCTTACAAACAGTGCATTTTCATCAAACTTAAAAGCACAGGCAATGATTTATTCAAGTTTATTTTAGTACGACACAGAAACACCAAAATACTGAGAGGAAATTTCATGCCAAAAAAATAAAGAAGATGGTGAGATGAACCAGAAGTCTTTGGCTAATGAAGATGTTTTTTTTGTTCCCACTTACATGAGTAACAGGGAGCTCTCTTTAAGTGACCAAAGGACAAGCAAATGACCTCATTTAAAACGCAAAAATAAAACCAAACTACATAGCTTTATACCATATACACTATATAGACAAAAGTATTGGGACACCTGGCCGTTACACCAAAGGAGACTTTGGTGACATTGCTTTTCTATGCATGGGTGCGAAGCCAGTCCTCACTTTGCAGCTGACATAGCTTCCACTCTTCTGGGAAGGCTTTCCACCAGGAGTATTTTGGAGTATTTCTATGGGAATTTTTGCCCACTCATGTAGCGGAGCCTTTATGGGGTCAGGCGCTGATGTTGGACCAAAAGGCCTGGCTTGCAGTCTCCATTCTGATTCGTCCTGTGGGTGTTGGATGGGGTTGAGGTCAGGACTCTGTGTGGGCCAGTCAAGTTCTTCCACACCAAACTCATCCAACCATGTCTTTATGGAGCTTTGCTTTGTGCACTGGGGCACAGTCATGCTGGAATAGAAAAGGGCCTTCAACAAACTGTTAGAAGCATAGCATTGACCAAAATGTAAATAAGGAGGTGTGTCCCAGTACTTTTGTCTACTTTGAGTATCATAACGTCTGTTTATTTTGTAGGTTTTACTTTTGTGCCTAGCATGAATGTACAGTGTACAACCAGTAATTATGGGACGCTGCTTGGAGTATTGTGTATCACTGAGCTTAAAAAAGTGAAAAAATAACAGAAGCCACTGAGCCCACAGCACACTGAAACATATTTCCATCTGGACCACAACAGCTCAACAACTTAGTAGCAGTAACAGTTGTAACAGCTGTGTATGGTAGCTGTGAGGTTATCTGGCTGCTCAGAAATGAGTGAATTTTTTTCTCTTTTTTTTCATTAATATGAAACTTGTGTAACATGCTGATACATCTGGGATATTAATACTTTACAAAGCCTTAAACTACGGCTTTTTCAAACTTCACATGCCCAAGAACTCCAGTGTGGAGCAGCAAACCCTACGTGAAACAAAACGGAATTATGAGAAAGAATTACTCCCTCTTGCTGTTACGTTAGCTTTTAATTTGTGCCAAGTAGGCCGAGATAATAGATAATTGCAGCACTGCATTCTTGTTAATGTATAATACTGCTACTGTCGTCTGCTCGTTAGAGGAGAGACACCGTCTGAGGTCTGTCTCGCTTCCACTCAGTTTAGCGAGATAAACCGGCAGCAACACAGCGTTTCCTTCCACATGTACACAAAGCCAGATGCTCTTCCAACTCACACTAGACAGAAATTGCTATATGGAATGACTGTTCTCAGTGAGAGGGCTGAAATACAATGTCCTCTACGGGAGGTGGGACATTTGATGACAGACACAATGACAGTGGAGAGCAGAAAAACAGTTGGAAACAGCTGTAAGGACGACAGTTTTCCCATCCTCAGCTTGCTGAGCTCATCTTCTCGTTTTCCCGTTCATTCTTGTATTTAGAATAGATTTCAGCCGCTGTCGTTTTTGTTTATCTTGATTGACTGTTAGTCAGTGACATCGTGACAAAGCCGAGGTTGGGCTGCGTTCAACAACGTCACATTTAATCTACAAAGAGGAACTCCCAAAAAGTAATGACACACATGAACAGGAAAAAACACAGCCCTCAATTTTATTTTGGGTTCGCTCAATGAAACAATGTAGAAGATAACATTTTTCATTATAAGAAAGTCTGAGACAATGCCTAATTGTGATTTGAACTGCAGCGGCAGGAGGACAGCCTTAGTTCCACTGAATTAAATATGCTGCATGTAATGACTTTTGCCAAAATAAGCCAAAAAAAAAAAACCACAGGCAGCATATTCAACCTTGGCTGCTTGTTTGACTGCTATCTCAGTTCTCGGCTTCACCTGGGAAATGAACTCAATCTAATGAGGAATACTGATTAATGAGAAACGTGACACAAGTTTTCTTCAGGGATCCAGAGGAGGATGAGGGCTGTGCAGTGGTGGAAAGCAAGTACATTTACTTCATACTTGTACTCTACGTCATTTAAGAGGTAAATATTTTATTTGTTTTACTGTTTTACTCGTTGTATCTACTGAAAGAAGTCATTCTGCATACTGAGTACAAAGCACACATTTGAATTCAGAGCATTTTTAGACTATGGTATTTCTATTTTGTCCTTTAGCAAAAGATGTCAGTACCTCTTCCACCACACACACAATATATAGTGTATGGACAAAAGTATTGGGACACATGACCATTACATCAACAGGGATTTTAATGACATTGCATTCTAAATACACAGACAGCTTTGCAGCTCTAACAGCTTCCACTCCTCCTCTGGGAAGGAGTTTTCTGTCAGAATCTTTGCCCATTCATGCAATAGAGCATTTGTGAGGTTAAACACTGATGTTGGACCAAAAGGCCTGGCTCACAATCTCCATTCCAGTTGATCCCAAAGGTGTTGGATGGGGTTGAGGTCAGGGCTCTGTGTGGGCCAGTCAAGTTCTTCCACACCAAACTCATCCAACCATGTCTTTATGGAGCTTTGCTTTGTGCACTGGGCCACAGTAACTCATTGTCCAAAATGTCTTGGTATGCTGAAGCTTTAAGATTTCCATTCACTGATAGTCAGGGGCCAATAAAAGCCAACTACAACAACCAGCCAGGAACTAAAAGCAAACTGAATCAGGAACTAAAGGTTGCTGTTTGACCAGTCTTCACCTCTGTTCAGAAGTGGAAACACAAGCTGATATCACAAAGAAAGAAAACTTTGTAGCTCCAGACAGTTCAAGCATGAAATCACAAATAATCACATTTTTCTCTCTAGTTAACTCTTAGGTATGGGATATGTGAATGAACACTGCAGGGGTGGAAAGACAGACTGAAAATATTCCATCTCTCCAAAGGACAGCCTATCTGCTGTGAGTTTTATGACTTTTATTTCTGCTTTAGTGCTCTGAAACAAGTTTAGATTTTGTTTTTCTGGTCTCTCGCTTGTTCCCCACGGCCGTTTTATCTCGACTCTTTTCAGACAAGTTGAGAAGTCAACCACTCAACTTTGTTTTTAGCTTCAATAAGCACTGGAAGAAATGTTCAACCCTAATATTGATTTTAGTGCCACCACCGTTTGCTTACTGCTAAGCAGCAGTAGCAGCCTGGAGGTTTGTGTTTGCCCAATCAGCACCGTCCAGTAAATCACCCTCCACCCTGATGGTTGCAGCGATATCGGACAGATAACAGGCCAGGCACTTTTTGGGGGACCCAGGAATTAATTTAGACCCCCTGTCCCTTTAGTAAAGTTTCTGAAAAGGCTCCTGGATTGGTGGAAAAGTTCTATACTCTCCTGTGTCTAACCCACCCATTCACTGCCTCTCTCTCTGTGAACTGATTACAGATGCTATTTTACCTGGAACCAGGACTTTCCCAAACCCTAACCCTAACGAGTACTTTTTGTGTCTATCCTAACAAAACAGCAACTGTTAGCGTCAAATAAGCTCTATTATCATTGTGTTGTCGACATACCTCCTTTTGCTTTCACAGTTTTGATTGAGAGACCCCTGGTGGTGTGAATCAGACACATTTCAGCCATGCACAGCCATGCTCCAACAGCTTTATGTCAGCTTTTTCACAGGGATTTTCATGTCAGTTGTCAGTTTTATCAGCCCTTCAAACTAATTAGTTCCACATTTCATCCTGGCACCTGTTCATGTGGCCCACTTCAGGCAGATCTGGATTCAGTGTAAGATGCAGTGTGAAGTTATTGCCACACCTGAGCTGTTTGACTCGGCTGAAAACCGTTCGGACTGCCCGCAGATTCTGTTTATTACACGGATGTTCCCTTTAACTCGAGGGTCTCAGACAAGAGAACCATGAAGGGCCGAGACAATCCAAGTTTCATTCCAGTCAAGGACTACACTTGAAGATTTCACTGATTAGCAGAGAAGTAATCAGCGAAAACACTTGATGTGATTTTTGGCTGAGTGTAAAATCTGCACACTTTTGATTCATTTTGTATCTCATTAACTGACACAGCAACAGGAAACGTTCGGATGCTGAGAAACACCCTGCGTTAGCCTGTATTTAATTCAGGACTGAAGGTTTAAGGTAAATTTCTTATCCCTGAGAGGTAATTTGTTGCACAGCCAGCAGCAACCAGACAAGAATAAAATCACACTGGATGAATTCAAAGGCTGGTGGCAGCAGGTACAATACTACACTTAAATCTATCCCACTGAGTTCTCCACTTTGGCAGGCTGTAATTGACTGCACTATTAAGAACATGACTAAAGCATTTATGAAACTCTTGAGAAAATGTATTTCATCAAAATAACAAATGTGTAATTTGTAGTGTTTTTATTTCTGCTTTAGTACATAAATTTTATATTACTGCTAATGGAGCTGGATGGGTTCATCTCGATGTAATTATATTTGGGTTGTATATTTTTTTTCCTTTGAAATAATTTAGCAGAACCTCTCTAAGAAGTGAGCACACCAGCGCAAACTTACTATACTAATTACACCTTAATGAGAAGGTGTGTTTCTCAAGCTCTTCACAGTGTAAGGTGGCAGGTTTAAACCACTGCATCGTTTCCGTTTCCGTCCATTGACCCCCCAGGAAAAGTGCAGCCCATGTACAAATCGCTTTCCAACCTGCTATCTGTTTACAGTCGATCAAACCAAAAAACCCTGAAACAGGCAGTCGGGCAGACAGACAGGAAGACGCAGTCAATAACATCACATGAAGCCTCCCGCGTCTGCTCACATCAATGGACAATTTACACTCATGAACTCGCTGACACACTTTCACCACCACCACATCACGCAGCACAGCAATAACTCCTGCAGATCACTGCCTTGGCATTCCAATCTATCAGTGCCTGATACGACCGCACCAAAAAATATGTTGTTACATTAAATGGCTCTCGTCATGTCTAATTTGCATATTTATTATTTTTACTGATGTGAATTCATGGCCTGGTGTGACATTGTGATTAAAGTGTTAATTAATGGCAGCACATTTTTATCAGCACAGTCCGGGTCAAAAACAGCCGAACAAATACATGGAAAACCTACCAAACTAAACACTGGCACTGATGGACCAAAGTCTGCCCCATTAAAAAATAAACACTGATTGAGTAAATACTGGGCCATTAACTGCAAACACACTGATCCATTAAGCGCTAAAATAGAGCGAATAATTGAGACTTACCCAAAATATAATTGAGACTGTACAACTGACGACTGGCTCATGACTAAAATTTGGTCCTATAAATTTTAATAGATAAATAATAAAATAGCTGCCTATTAATTACTGACTGATAAACCACTTTAAAAGCTGGTCCTGCACTAACCAATCAATCAAAAACTGTCCAAAAGCACCAAAACCTGACACCGAATGTTTCGTCATTTTAAACAACAGTGGCACCAGCAACTTCCTGGAGTCTCGGCTGGTTGCCTGGCAGCGATTACTGAACATCGATACAAGAACCAAAATCGTACTGGCATTAAAATCACTTGTAGAGCGATTGTTCGTTCGATTATCTGGCATTTTGAGATAATCGGCACTGGCACATCGCATGCGTTCACGAGGCCATGCAGGGAGTCTCGGCTAAACGTCCTCATTCCCCATCATCTTATCAAAATTTTCACACATTTCTCCCTGCCTAAATGACAGTGAATCTAATCTCAAACCACTAACTGGATAGCTTTAAATATATTATGTAATAATGTGTAGTCTAATGCAGGACCCTGGTCTCCGTTAAATACAGTTTCACATTCTGAAATCTACAGCGTGTGTTTTTCTGTTCCACTACTTCTCATTCCATCTACAACAACATGTTGCCTGCTAAGACAACCACGTGTCCATGACTGTAACATGCATGGCATAATGGAAATATAGCTGACTTTTTGTTTTGATGCCAGTATTACACATTGCCCTCCCTGCCGCTGACATACCTGCATCAATGAACCACTAAATACAATTATCGGTTTCAAACACCGAGTCTTAGTCCAGACTCAGACCTGAACAGTATCTGTGAAAGCACCCGTGGGTGTTTAAAGATTGAGTGCTTACTCAGTCAGTCTGTCTGAGACGGGCCAACCAAACACTGGGACATTAAATATTCAGACGCACTGACTAAACACCAGCCCATTTAAAGGCTAAGGCGGACAGACCGACTACACACTGGCCCATCAAACGCTGAGGCAGACAGACGGACCCGACAGCACAGCATCTGCTCAGCATTTTCATTCTTGCTGGAGGGGGGAGGGGGTTGCACTCATCACTTGACCCTGCGAGTGCCATCCCTATCACTCCAAAAACTGGAAGAGAAGCCTGAAGCGGACCACATGCTGGTCGCAAGATTTCGGACGTGGCGCCTCAATATCAGGATCCACCTGATTGGAAAATAAATAAATAAATAAAAACACGGAGGGGACAAAAACAGAATTTTTCTGCAGGATGCTGCGATTTGAGGTGTGCAATTTTATCAGCCGCAGATTGCTTTTGATGTACCGTGTAAAAATAGTATTTAACAGATTTAGACCATCTCCACACTCCAACAATTGCTCCAAACAACTGTTTACAGAGACTGCATTCAGTAAACATTGTTTTGGAGAAAGCATTCATGCTAATGTGTACCACTGCGGTTCATATTTATGCCAGTAATGCAAGTTATCACTCGAGATGTGGCTGTCATGATTAGAATAATACAAGGAGACAAGTTCAGAAGAGATGGAGAGAAAAAAAGAGGGTGAAAAAAAAGAAGCAAAGAGTGACAGAGATGAGAGATAAAAGGAAAAGAGTGGAAAACAAAGAGGGGAAAGGACGAGTGTGGGATTCGGGGGGGGGAGGGTGTGAGTGATGAACAGAGACTGACATCAGTTTGATGTGACATCAGCCTAGTTTAGAAACATTTCCATAACAGAACTGGTTTCTTGTCATTTTATGCTTCGACTTTTTACCACAGCAGACAGAAAACCATTTACAGGCTGCAGAAAGCTCCTGTGGACGTGTACGTGACGGAGCGCCTGAAAGCCTCGTGACTTCGTCGAGTCCACTGAGCGACGTGGGGCTACGAGGGCAACAGCAGAATGATAAGCGCTAGTTAATTTAGGTCCGGGCGTGAGGGAAGGGGATGCAGAAAGAGAGAGCTCGTTTCAGCCCCCCCAGAGAAAACTGTGCAATACAAGATCGCTTTTAGAGGTGGAGCTGGAATTAGACTTGATCAAATTTCAGTTACGGGAAAATTAGGTTAAGCCTACAGGGAGAGAATGCAAGTCAGAAGTGTAGGAATAGCAAAATGTGGACGTGTCACGCTTTGTGAGTACCTCTTGAATGGTCCCTGCGGAGCTATAGATCTCTCCGAGTTCTCAGAGTGCTTCTCTGCTTGTGGATGATACGACACACACACACACACACACACACACACACACACACTCTATGAACGGTGTCACGCTGATACGCCGACCAACAGGTGGTGTTAATAAGCCAAGACACGCAGCATTGTGTCAAAAGGAACAGACAAGACAAAGACAAAGAGGACGGAGACTTCAAAAATGGTTAAATAAAGATGTATAAAGAGCTAGATTTAAAATACTTCAAAAACCTGCTTTTAATGAGTACGAAAACTCACTAGACCTCAAGGATAAACTTGACACCTTTGAAAAGTCCGCAGGCTCCCTTTAAACCAGGAGTCTGAGGACTGGGACTTGATTTTAGGGTTGAGGGCTGACTGAGGTTTAGTAAGAGTTTTGGGGTGAGGGTTATGTAGTTGTAAAGATTATTTGTGAAGCTTGGGATTCATCATGTGGATTCATTGAATCATGGCAGTCCTCACTCTGAACGTGTGTGTGTGTGTGTGTGTGTGTGTGTGTGTGTGTGTGGACACTGTACTACTAAGAACAAACAGTGCTTTGTTTACTCGGGCAGTTTAAGCTCTGAGGTCGGTATTACAGAGTGATGTATTTGTCATTACATCTGCTTTGATTTGTCACTCTATTATCCAGCCATGCGACACAGTCTTGGCATTCTCAGCTCTGCTTTCCGAGATAGTTTATCACAAAGTGCAACTGACAAACAGAGACTCGTCTTGGTCGCATCTGTAATCACATTAACTTGCTGGCACTGACGAGTCATAAAGGCCAAGATGAAGGAAAAAAAAAAGAGTTGTATTTCAGATTAAAATCTCTGCTTCATTATTTGATTTCCTCCTACACACACCTTGGGTCTGTGCGCGTTGGAATTTAGGTCCAAGATAAAAAATAAACATACGCTAAAAATACATATATTTGCAAATATTACAGAGAGTAAAAACAACAACACCAAACCACAGCACAAACATATACTGCAGTGTGTACTTGATTTATACTTAAAAAGACTCGCATTATACCCCAGCAGTTCGTTTTCTGTAGTCATGAGCCTGAGAGCGGAGTGACAGACATAAGGAATGCATAAGGAATAAATGTTATCCATTACATTCACTCTGAGAAGCATCAGCTGTGCTGCAGGAAAACAAGAATATAAGTGCTGCAACAGAGTCTTAGTAGGGATTATTTTCACTCCAAATCGTAACTGCAGTCAGTTAAACAACGTCTGCTGCAAAGAAGTCCTTTTCCTCCTTTATATCACAAATAACTTGAGCGCAGCAGAAAAAGGCAGCCTGCAGAATTAATAAGGCAAAGTGAAAAACTGTAAAGGTGCCAAACAGGCTGTAACCGAACAGCTACTTGAACATGTGTTACTACAGCATGAAAGCGGTGATCTGCTGATCTCCGCGTACGCCAGGCTCTGCGTAACCCCAAGGACGGCACCAAACGAGGACAATAAAACAGAGGCTGACCACATGGAGTCTCTGGGTGATGATTGTTATTACTACCGTTCTATAAAAGTGGCAGGATTACGCAGCCATTCAGGATAATCAGCGGTTGTGCGCGAAATAAAGATTCCTCTTTCAGTTCTGTCTCGCTCATGTAAATGTGTGCTGTTTGTAGAGCTGATATTCTCAGAATGAACGTCTCAGTGAATACTGAAATCATATTTAGCAACTGTTGTGTCGTATTTTTTAAACAAACTCCAACTGGGTGTGTGTTTGCAAATGCTGCAGCTCTCCCCACCTGACTGAATGGGAAACTAATCAGAGAGGAGAGAGAAATTAAGGGTGGATTGATTAAAACAGCGACTATGTGAAGCCGAATAACATTTTCTACTGTGCTCCACAGTGGGTTCTGCATGCTGCCAAAAGTCCCACTTCATCTTAATTTATCCTGAAAGTCGATGCCTTCTGAATGTAAAGCGTGCACAGACTGATGCCAAGGTGCAGGGAAGGCTCTGAAGTGTGTCAGTTCAACTGGAAGGACATCAAACATTCAGTTCGAACATGACGACGAGAAAAGTTGTTAGGGATGTGAGAGATTCTGGGTTGAAATAAAATGTCTTTTCAGGTTCTTATTATCCTTCAACCTGCTGTGTTTTAGGTCAGTTTACAGTCACTGCCATTATTTAAATCAGTTACCTGAAGATGGAAACGTGGAAACTTTGATGTCAGATGTGACAGATGATCAGACAATTTAAATTAAACAAATCCTTTTTTTTTTTTAATTTTAATGTGTCAGGCATTCGCTTTGTAAGACTAACCGAAACCCACAAAGTTCAGTATCAGCTTCATCATGATATGATTTACTGCTTCTTATTGTCTTATGTAATAGCAAACCGGATATCTTACAGGCTGGACTGCTCATTGGATAACACATTAACTTATGAGAAATTGATTCACTGATTTCTGATTTCTACAGGCCCAACAATTAGCTGATGATAACCACAATATCAGCATGCTGCAGCCCTAAAACACACAAGCACGACCAACAACAAGCTGTGAAATCAATTACTGAAAACCTAAGCCAGGTTTTCTGAGAGTCAGCTACGGCTGAGCCAAAGTGCTGCCTTCACTTCCAGTCTGGCTGCAGCTGGACTTCAATGGCTCAGTGTGATTCCTGATGGAACCTTAAATGACCGAAGGATACAGTCTTCAGGATATACGATTCGCTCCACTTGCTTCCAACAAGGAGAATGAGAGAAGACACAGACAAAAAGACAGTGACAGTGTCCAATCTGGCCTGTCCATTATGGAGGGGCGCAGGGGAAAGTAATAGGGCTGGATAAGTCTTCAAGTCTTAAGTCTTTCCTCAGAAAAGACGCGGTGAATGAAAAGACTTTCACTGTGACCTGCAGAGCTCAAAGTACGAGTTCTTTTAAGAGGAGGGCAAGTAGAAAATTTGAGGAAAGAAAGGGGCTGATCTGATTTGTTTTCTTCTGGTGCACTTAGTCGGCACGCAAGCATGTCGATTTGCCCTGAGAGCACACGACGTCAACTGGATGGAAAAAGGAGCCAGTTAAGAGGGGGTGTAATGGAATTAAATACTCCTTTAAATCCCATTTGGTGACATCTGGTGCCATTCCAGTGCTTAGAATAGTTTCCAAAGTCTAAGTGAAGTGAATTAATAATTAATGCTTTTATTTATGTGCTTTCTTGCTGCTTATTTGGCGAAAGCCGTCGTGTAATGATCTGGCTACAACCGCTCATTACATTTCAGACTGTGACCCAGTCGCTTCAAGAACGACACAGAACTCGCGCAACAGCGTTTAAAGATGCACTTTGTAAAAATGAACACTGAGAAAAATTCTAATTAGTAGAGGCATAAATAAAACGGCCTTCTGTAAACAGCACTGAAATGTGTTGTCCATGTTAGACGCCAACATAAAAACGCTGTTTAACGCTCATAAATTCCATGCAGAAGAATACACATCTTATCTATTATGCAGTGGGCTGTTTGGCTCTAAGTATCACTCAGATCACACACAAAGTCTTCAAATGGAAGAAGCCAACAGCAGAGAGGAGCTCCATGTTGAAAAGTCTGCTTGGAGCAGTTTAACCCCTTTGGCTTGGTTTGTTTGGTCAGGTGAGAACAATGACATTTTAATAAATAACTACAGCGTGACATTTGAAACTGCAGTCTTTGTCTCTAATTAAAAGAAACCCACTACAGAAAAACCTACACGTGTGAGGGCTAACTAGTCAGAGAGTCAACACCATCTGTCAGTTCAGCGGTTCAGACCCACAATTAAATTCATTTTCTTTCTTTTTTTCTTCAGATATTTCAAGTGAATTCCAGCTTCAGTCAATCCAGTAATGGAGAAAGTATTCACTTTACTTAAGTACAGTAATACCACACTGTAAAGATACTCTGTTACAAGTCACGTGTTGAAAATGTTAAATGCATTTCTGAAACTGGAACCATGAAATGTTTCTACACAAAAAGTGACTTGAACATAATAAAAACATTTGCTGTCAATGGACTCAAAGCTCCACTCAAAATCTGAATGCAAAAGAGAAGTAAAGAGAAGCAAAAAGTACAATATTTCTCTCTGAGATTTGGTCTCATGAAAAGAAAAGGCTCAAGCAAAACAAAAGTACCTCCAATTTGTATTAAGTACTCAGCACTTGAGTAAAAGGCAATTAGTCAGATTCCAGCACTGTGTGGACTTTTGGTTTTCAGCACTAAATGCAGTCATTGAACACATGAAGATAAAAGGAGAACACAAAAACGATAGAAAGTGAATGTGTGAGTTAATTTAGGAAACAAGAATCAACTGTAATCTAATCTGTAATTTAATCAAGCAGATTAAATGTCAGAATCGACAGACTGTGCATTATGGCCAAATCAGTCACTATATTATGATGTGTGTATCCTGACTGTCACATACAATTAATTATTTTTTCTCATATGATCATTGAATAAAAAGACTCTAACGGCTGCTCATAGTGCTGAAGTCAGAGATTTCCCACTCAGCTCTGCTGCCCTACTGAGCTTTCTGGCCTCTTTCAGCTCATTGTTTTGGTTTACCTGCTTGGTTAACTTAATATTTAGATAAGGCTTATCTGTGCATGGTGGAGTAATGTGTACTCTTGCTTGCCAAGCTGGACTTCATAGTCTGACTGTTTCTCTGTAAGCTTTTTTTGACAGGTTAAACGCAGGTCATGCATATGCACCTTTGAATAAAATGTGACGCGAGAGTTGAAAATGCAGTTTTTGGGTCTAATCTGCTCCTTTGCAGGTGCATCAAAACCATTTACATAAACAGAGCAGTGGATAACGACAGCGACATGAGAGAAACATAAAGGGCAATAGTCAGACATCACATCCCACACGAGTTCAACATTACAGCAGTTCAGGCAAAACATGTCTGCTGCACAACAAAATTAAATGTAACTAGAGAAGAAAAAACCAGATGCAACTGTGTCCTTCATATTCGGAGTTGTAGAAGAGCACGTTCAAGAGACTGTCAATGAACGTTGTGAGATAGCAAGATTTATTGTGCTTCAAACACTTCGCTGGAACAGGAATGAGGAACAAAAAATGCATTGCGAACAACTGCCTCCATGAAATGGGGTCATAATTTAATTTCCCTCAACTGACAAGCTCTTAGTGGCTCTCTGAACGGCTCTCCTGCCCAACACACATGTGATTAAAATGGGGTCCGAGGACTCCGTGTCACCGTCTCTTCCGTATTGAATTTTTTTTTTTTTTTTTTGCTGGACTCAAATAAAGGCCAAAGTTAATTGCATCCTCGTCAAAATCCCGACAGCCGCACAGCATCCTGCACTCACTGAAGAAGTCTGCTCGCGGCTTCATTTCTGTCAAGTGAGACAAATATTTACTGAGCCAGACAACTCCAGTTGCAGGCCGCGTTGTGGGGGATAAACTAGAAGATCAAGTCTCCACACAGCGAGCTGAGAGATGTCACTAACTGGATTCGCGGAGAAGATGAATGATAAATAGTTAAGTGGAACATGACGTGCCTTTCTACTGAATGACAGACCAGCACCAGGGAAACCTTTGTCATTCTCCTGCACCCTGCCTTCTCATGTTCTCTGCATCTAATAAATGGAAGAATGAACCTCATCTTTACAGTTTGCTGCATCTCTGTGCAAGTTTATCTATGAAGGTGGCAGAGAGGATGAAAACCACATCAAATCATCGGCAGGAAAAATGTAAACAAGCTGCCAGATATCATCAGGAGGAAGAGTAAAGTGCATCCCTCACAATGGGCATGGGCGGTGGAGCGCCACTGGAAACCCATTCATTAAAAGAAGAAAGAAAAGAAAAAAGAAAAAGACTTTGATGTTTTTGTGTTCGACTCTGTCACTGCGAGCTTGTATTTTAAAGCCCGTGTGATAAATCTGACCATTTTTCTCATTTAAACAGCAATTTCCTAACAGCAATTTTAGACTTCCTGGCCTGAGGTGGCATTTTATTTGTCCCGGGCAAATGGGCAATCGTTACCGCTGAGCCCCGAAAGGGACTCTCCAGCAGTCATGCATGTCGTTCTGGGAGTCGCTGGTAATTGAAAAGTATGAGGACTTGCCAAGCCTAAAGTGTAATGTTTTATATATGACAAGAGAAGCTTTTGAAGGTCTATACCATCCTCACATAACGGCAGAACTCAAGACAACTCACACTTTCAAAAACAAGTGCCTTGCAGGCGGTCTCATCCGATATCTTCAAAAGATACTGTACTTCAGTGACTATCTCACCGCAGGGAAGTTCAACTTAAACACAGTCTGTTTGAAATGAGCAGTTCAGCACCTTTTCTGTGCTGTAACCCAGCCAAACCCAAGGAAAAAAATCAAATGCTTGAAAAAGACATTCACGTATGAAGAACAATACCAAAGAGACTTTTCAATCCTTAATCCGTTTCTCACCCCAAATGCAGCGCACTCCAGAATGTACTTCCCTACCTGCAAGCCTTTCACTAAGGCTGAGCAAATAATTCACAAGACACTTCTTCACCACAGTGCCTCTCAGATAAGATTAGCCAATATGGCTGTGAATGAGAGATAAGTGTAAACTAATTCCTCAGGTCTTGGGGGCGAAGTTCCTGCAGAGTCCCAGTGGGATGACCCGCAGCTGAAGCTTCCTGGAACGCGACTGCCTACGACTGATCAAAGACGCCAGCTGATGACTCGCTGTACCTGGCAGACAATTTCTACAGAGTGAAGAAGATGTGTGCAGGCATTTGTCTATGAGGGTACTTCTTGATTTGCCTTAGATGTGGAGTGAAGTCTTCACATGATGGCAGCAATGCAGAGAGACACATTAGGCCCACATGGTTCAGTCTTAATCCTGAGGCGTGAGGTTTCTCAAGGCCTGACTCGTATGCTGCACATACTTCCTTCGTGGCAGCAAGATAATAGGAAATCTAACCGAAGTCCACAATATGTGTGCCTGTCTTCGAACTGGCAAAGAGCACAATATAGCAAACATGGGACACCTGCAGTGTGATGAGTAGCTGAGAGCCAGGAGGAGGCTTTTCATCTGATTGGAAGCAGAACCAAACTGGGGCCATCAGTAGACGGTGCCTACATCATTCCCAGGAAAGACAAACAAGGGGAGAGATATCTGTTTTCATATCAAACACTTAACAGACTGACAAAGGAGGATTAAAAGGCTTTCTAAGCAAACCAGGACAAGTGCAGCGTTGGGCCAGTTCTATTACTCAGGGCGCGCTAGCAACACTGCCAACAGATAAGACAACAGTCCTTATTTCCCCCCCACTTCAAGTAAACAGAGATCTGGGGCTGCCGACAGTCACCGCATAAAACTATTTACTTTGAAAGTCGGCTTACTCAGTTACAGTAGAGGGCAAGATAAAAGACAATGCTTCGTTTCAAAGCACATATCGAATAGCATTTTTGGGTGTCAATACTTTTCATCAGAGGCTCAGGGAAAGCGGTGCAGGGTATAGTGCTGTTGTTTTTACCCTGAAGGCCACACGTCACAGTCTTTTCCACTGTTCCTTCAATCTTTGAGGGTGGTGTTGGTGGTGTTGGTGCAATGCCACTGTCTTCTAATACCCAATAGTATGGGCGCAGTGTAATTTGTCAAGGAATGAACAGCTCTTGTAAAACTTTCTCTGACATGGGAAATGGGAATATGAAACAGAGAATGTTCATAAATATGCAATGAGTGTTCTTAGCGCTGACATTGCCACTGTTTTCCCATACAGATGTGATGTGGCTATATAAAGCTGGAAATGACACCTCTGAGGTTACATTAAAAAAATTGAGTGCTGCAGAGGAGTATATTCAGTACACAATACCTGCTATATATCAGCTGAGCTGGAGATGATTAATTGATTTTTCAGTTAATTAAAGCTGACATCCCGCTTGGGCTTTAATCACATTGATCATATTTCTACAGCCCATGCTAGTAAAGCGACAAACATCTGATGGCTTGATTAAATCACCTTTTTTGCCTGACCTGTCAACTTTCAGGCACATCAAACTCCTCTGGTGTGAAGCACATTACAGTAGCACAAAAGAAAAGAGAGACTTTCAGGCACCTTTGACACAACTGATGAATCAAATCAATTGTATCTGCACAGCCCAAAATCACAAAGAAACACTGTGCACTTCTGAATACAAATTCGAACCTGAAGGACCACACAGACCAACGGTTACGTTCAGACTGAGTCTAGAATTTTCATTTTGCTCTGTTTTTTGCAGATATGCTGAAAGCTTCACGATAAAACCGTTTGCCTTAAGGGAAGACAATGCAATGTTTCCATTTGACGAGACACCTGTGAGAAACTGTGGAGGTCATAATTTATTGTTATTAAAGTTATAGTGAAATCTCTCATGTTGTGTAACAGAAAACCTTGGCGACATGCTTGAAGCTTCCACAAACTGGACTAATGGAAGCAAGTGATTATTAGTGAAAAATGTCTCAATGTATTTAGTTATAGCTTAATATAAGTAACTGTGTAAACATCTATTCTGTCAGGGAATGATATTTTGGAGCTCAACTTACATTCAGTAAGATACATTAAAAGATCTGGTTGTGTTTTGCATGAACAGAAGTGAAACTGCCACCCGTTTACATTTCAACTAACAACCGACGGCACTGGAGTCAAACAGAAGGCTAACTTTAAGCTAACGGTGGAAAAGATCGGAGGTCCAGACTCAGAGCTGCTGCGCTTTCGCAGTTTTCCTACAGCTTAAGCATAATCTCCTAAGAGGTGAAGAGAGTGGAGAGGAGGCGCTAAAAGCCAAGGAGGAAAAAGTCACCTGACCTACCATACTTACTGAAAAGAGGATTTTAAGCCCCTACTGAAGATTGGAAGTGAATTCTGATGTTCCCACTGAAGTGAGAAGTTCATTTCATGATTGATGAGCCAGGAAGGAGAAGAATTAACAGTAGGTGGACTGATGACCAGAGAAGCGCTGGCAGAATGAAGAACACTGCCCAGTATGTAGGAAGTGGACCGTGGCCTGGGGCTACGAGGGCTGTGGATCCCTTTGAAGTGGTGTGCATCAGCGCTGAGGTTCTGAATTTGATATCAGGAAAGAAAGCAGTAGCAGGAGTGTGAGCTGTTAGAGTTTGAAGTAGCTGAAGTCGAGGAGGATGAGCAGCAGCACGGAGGATGAGTTTCAGGGTTGAAGGGGGGTGAAGGCTACAGACAACAACATGATGGCTGATTAGACAGATTTTGAAAAAACCGTCGGCTTACTGAAGTACCTTATGAATCACACACTGACCTCTTTCTTTTACTTCAAGCAGACATAAGATCTTTCATTATAATTCACATGGGTTTCTGCATGTGTCAATGACTGAAAGATATTTAAAATGACTATTCTGCCGAACTAAATCAACTCAACCCATTCAGTCGAATTCAGAATAATACAAAATGCCTGTCCTAGGTTGCAATCCATCAATGTTCTGCTTAACTTTGAGGAGGGAAATATACAGCACATTGTGCAAAATTTACTTAAAGCTCAAAAAAAAACTTTCAAGACAGTTTTCTCCTAGAACAGCATTTTCTTTCTCTTTCATGTGGAACAACCCTCCTCTGGGGTGGAAAATTGAAATTTTAACAGTAGCAAATCAGTTTCTACCGTCCTCTTTTGCCACCCCTTCCTTTCTTTGTCTACTGCAAGATAGTAAATTGACAAAGCAGAATGCAGAGCATAAATAACACAGCCAAGCTAGTAGCTTCTATAATGAAGAGGCACAGCTTTAACTGACGGTGAAATACATAACATTATACAAATCCAGATATCAATACTGAGCCGCTGCAGAAGGCCCGTGGGGTCTATATTCCTCGACATCTTATTTAACTCGACAAATATGAGTGTGGTGGTATTGACTCTATTCCTCATACAGGAAACCTTTTTGTGAGTGAAATATGAAATTACAGTAGTGGGATTGACACCTGGCCAGGAAACAGCTAATAACTCGACCTCTAATTGCACAGGAGGACTGGGCCAACAAGGAATTTCCATCAGGCAGTTTGTAGGGCTGACCCGAATGCTTAAGCCGTTGCCATGGTAACCGATGTCCATATCAGCATTCGAATGGAAAAAGATGTTGCGTTTTGAGCAGTTGGTCGGACAAAAGAAGCAATTTCAAGACGTCCCTCTGGGCTTTGGGAGACTGTGATGAGCATTTTTTCCACAGTTTTCTGCCATTTTGGACTACAAGATTAATCGTGAAAGTAGGCGGGAGATTAATCGATGATGAAAATAATTGTTAATTGCAGCCCTGGTACAGTAATGTCACTGCGGCAGATATCGTGGGACATTTCAGCATCAAAAACAAAAAAACTGTAGTCACAAACAAGACAGGACAAGAGGAAAGAGAACAAAGAACAGAAAGGGCTAAGCTGCTGAGCCTCATCTTTGTCATCCGCTATTAATCAGGACATACAACCCAACCCCTTTTAACAACCCCCCACCTCCAGCGAAGTCTCCCAGGTATTCACAGGTAATTCTTACTGAAGTCTCAAATCCCTAAAAGTGGCATTCCAGACATCCCGAGACAGCTGCATCACAAACGTCGGTGGGTACAGATGGGAAGGCTCGTCTGCAGTCAGGTTTCATGAACAGATGGTTTGTGTCAAGTCAAAAGGTTAATAAGTCTGCTTTGGTGCACACGAGCAGAAGCACGACAGTTCAAATCGCACGAGTGAGTATGTTTAATCATAAATGTGCGTCAATCACAAAACTATTCAATTGTGTTTGAATTATTTGACGTTGTGGAGCGTCTCGGTAGCCAAACTTCACCAGTTTGACTCACCCACACAAAATATCTTTGATAACTCGATAGTCTTAAACATATCTGTCCTTGCTCTCAGTGCAGCTGTCACATTCCTGCTTAACATTTCAGAAATGTCAAACATGAAATTAACAATCCTCCAGACCTGAGGTAATCTTGGCACATAAAGACCTGCTTCACAATGACAAGTACAGTTTAAGGGTCCTTTTGTAATCAAAATGCCGTTTCATCAAACAATTTCAAAACCTTGAGTGGGAGATGTTTCCTTTTTGTTTGAAAGGTTATACAAGTTCTTAATAAATCATGCAGTACAATACAGTGGAACTGCATAAGATAAACTAAAAAATGATTTTCACAGGAACTTCCTGGAAATTTAGTTTTATTTGAGAAATTTTGGAGCTGAGTGTAGAAAGCTACATATTGAGCCATAACATCTGCTGCCAACTCAAAAACAAAAGGATCTACTGTAAGTTGTGAGGGCCAAATGTTTCTGGGCAACGCACCTGTTTCATGTTGTTCTAGCACTCCGAACAGACACGGTGGAAAACTATGGCGATCAATGGCAACATGGTTAAAGCCTCTAGACGTGGATTGTACAGAACAACATGTTCAGTCACTGAGCCTAAGGCTGTGACATCTTAATTACAACAGTTCAGTAGTGAAGATTATCAGACACAACACAATTGGTAACTTATTGAATTACCACTAACAGGTAAGAACATGACTGTTTTTCTATGTCCCTGCATTGTTCAGCTGGTAAAGAAAGCGTCAGTGTAAAGGACATTCAAACCTTTTGTTCCTCGAGCTGTTTGTCTGGCAGCGGCAGTGAGAGAAATCAGCAGTGAAGCACGCTGGCGAATTATGATTCTGAATAAAAAGTCAAAAAGAAATTCAAGAGTTTACGTGAAATGCTCCCCTCTCTGCGCAATGTTTGAAATTCAAGTACAAAAACACAACGTGAACAGACTTGTTATCAAAAAGGCAACAAATACGTCACTAAAGAGTGTGTTGGTGAATAACAGAAATTAGACAATGAGAAATAAAATGAGACACTGGACATCTGGGTTTGGGTTACGTAGGCCAATCAATATTAACAAGATTCAAGGGGAAGACTGACCTTCAGTGTCAGACACCTTTGGCACTTTGTTGCCATTGGAAACCTTTTGAATTCTCCCCTCCTTCTTGAATTTAAATCTCACAATAAAGTCCCGCATATCATCTGGTCATCAAGGTAAATCTGTGACTGTGGGATATGTTTGAAAAAGATATGATGACAGAAGTTAAATCAGTGGAGCTGCAATGACCAGTCGATTAATTCATTTGTCAGTCTGGAGGAAAATAAATCGTCAGCGCATGGCTTTGGTTTGATGGTTCCAGATTCTCAAAAATGAGAATGTTCTGCTTTTCTTGGTGAGGCAAAACAATTTGTTGATGATGTAGAATATTGTCAGCATGTTTCACTGCTTTCTAATTATTAAAGTTGGTTAGTTGCAAGCCTATCTGTCAAGTCAGTTTTATATTCAAAAATCACAAATCCCAGAGCATCAGTGGGCAAAGATACAGCAGATAAAAGCTGTTGCAGGTAATGTATGTCAATTTAATGAATTCACCTTTTACTGTGAGATGCTGTGATACAGACAATCCGGAATTTTCTGATCAGATCACAACAGATTAATCGATGACAAATAATTGCAGTTTACAGGCCTACCTCTAAGGCACAATTTGTAAGCTACATGCCTAAATCCTAATGTGAACAAAACTCATCTGCTGTACTGAAGTCACCTTATTCTGCAAAATAAAATCTAAAATCCATTGAAATATTTTGTAAAACCATGCAAAGCCATATAAAATATCAAATTTATGTTCAGTGTGACGAACTCTGTGACACTGTTGAGTCCATTTAAAGGAAAAGCATAGGCGTAAATAATAAAATTAATGATAGCTGAGTTCCATTTAGGTGCTTCTGGATTCAGGGTCACTGAACAGAATGGAGCCATCGTCAGTGTTATCAGTAACACCTGAGCCCAAAGTGGCAATAAAATATGCACAAGGCTTGTTGACTTTCTGGAGTTTAACCCATAATAGAGACTAATTAGATATTAGCCTCAATATCTCAGCCTCTGCTGCTTCAAACACTTTTTAAAAATCGTTATCTTGTGAGTCCCTCTGTTGGAGTACCTCTTTCAAAGTAATAATGACTTATCAACTTGTTTTTCAAACTTGACATTAGTGACATACGAAAGTGTGAAGCCTGATTCCCAATGAATCCATCCTCTTTATACAAAGACTGCGATAAAAAGAGATGAACGAGAGCCAAGTGTCAATGACAGCAAATGGCATGACAAACGAAAACTCATAAGCCCTCTCTATCGCTATTTAAAAACGTGGAGGTACATTAGGTAGACAATAAAGCGCTCACATTAGTTCAGATTAGCTGCATCAGGTTGTCCAATTGAAAAACAGCAAACGCATTTTGTCATGTCTCACATACTTGTTAATTATGAATCCAAAATGATAATCTGCAACCTGTATCAAATCATATTTAAATGCCGTTTGGAGCACAGTTACCTCTCAGTCTACAACATTTTAAGCAAATTTACCAGTGAGTTCAGCAGCTTACTGAACATAAAATATTCTTCTCTTTAGATGCAAGCACAGCGGCAATATTTTTGCGAAAGCCTTTCAAGGCCCATTCAGGAGTGACTTTTACGCCTGGTTTTCTTCACATATCTGGCTACTTGCTAAATTAGCTGTGCAGTGTAGATCTGAATCAAGTTAAGGCACATCTGTTCTTGCTTGCTGATTACATGTCCCCAGCCTTCCTTGCTGTAACCTTCTTCAAGCAGGAGTATCCTGATTAACAAACAAGTATTTGAGCTGCTTGATGTCCCACCATAATCAGCATGGTGCAGTCAACACAGCCACTTACCCTAATGAGGTCATTAATTAAGCGAATTAAAGGATTCGTTATAAAATGCTTCAATGTCAATCAAAACACATGAGCAGAATCCACATGAAGTTTAAACACTGAAGCATAATGAAGAGATGGAAATAAACACATGTATGTGGTGTAACCAGTGCCGCCGCTGTCACACTCTCACATGTATTATTTTCACAAAAAACAATCCGTGCGCAGATGACACCATAAAAATGTCACACGTCATCCCAGCTGCCACCGAACACAGCAGAGGGACATCAAACGTGTCCTCAAAGTGGGCCACTGCAGCTTCTGATGCGTCTTCACATCGTCTCAACAATCCAACAGGCAACCAGGCTTGGAGCACATTGTTCCAGACTGCAACCATTTAGTTGCTTTTGAAACTTTAAACCTTGTGAATGTACCCCGTCTTCGGCCATGCTTTCTTATTTTATTGACTGACTGAGCCATTGAAGACAAACTTCCAGCATGGTCCTGAGATGTTACAGACATGGGACGCGGTGATGTCAGACTCAACTGGAAACCAGAATGTGTATTTAAAAGTCCCTCTGTGTTGACCTGTCTCTCTCTGCTACATCAGTCTCTGTTTTTTGAATTTAAATTTTTCTTCTGCGACCCAACATTAGCACTTTCAGATATCTGCTTTATTTTACTGCTTCATCATGTCAGCTTCCAGTTCCAGGAGTTGTGTTGGTGAAAACCCAGCATTTCCTGATATTGTAACATTTAATTAGCAGGGGACTTTTATTGTGAAGAATTTAAAGGAAATAAAATGTGTTTGCTGAACTTAGTGGCAGGCAGGAGGAGTACAAGCAGACCACCAGTCACAGGCTCATTCAGCCTGCCTTTGAACGCAATCGACTCGAGACAAGCGCGTCATCGGGTAAAGACACACATGAAAGCATGCAGCCCTGTTGGGGAAATGGAGATGAAAACTCCTGCCGTGCTGGGCTGAGTCAAACCGAGTGAAGCCAAGCCGGCACATGTGTATGAGAAAGTGTGCTACAGGATTAAATGCTGCACGGGGCCACAAAGTCAGCGCGGCCAGATTATGTCTGTATTCCATTTGAGTAGCACGTCATCGACCCCTGACCTTGTGTTTACTCATGTTTTGTCCAAATGGTGCACACATAAAGCCGTTAAAGTGAGTGACAAGCACCTCTATAAATACACGACTGACAGAACAGAACATCACACAGACACTTAAAAGGGGCACTACAACAGTAGTATACTTGTCCCAGATAATGTATTCCACTAAAGCAAAGCAGTCCAACTCATCAGTTCACGCGTAACTTTAATGTATAATCTCAGTTTCTTGATTTTCTTTCTTTCCTTCACAGTTGAGACGGGAGCTGGAGTCTCTGAATCCCAACCCAGCTTCAAAGCACTGAACAGCCTGGCCTCATGAGATAGGTTACTGTTTCACATTGCATTGCTTACTGTGTCACACTCTCTGCGGCAAGCCTGGAAACGTGCCTCCTCTGTGGCCATTTAACCGTGCTAAATCATATTCCATTCCTGGGTGTTTGGACATTTCTGTAATTAATCTATTTCCTCTTTCTATTTGTAGTCCACCGTACAATCACAATCATGTTATATTGCTTTAAGCTATGGCACAATTCGCCTGATGTCCATTTAGAGTTAGAGACCCATAAGAATGATTTTTATACCACAAACTCAAATTAGTCAACTAGTCTTTTAAACATTGCTCCCCTAGCTAGAGCAGAAATACCGATCAGCTATTGAACTTATTTTTATCAAAGTCCGTGTAGGAGCCATTTCGAGAGCTAAGTGCACGCAGGGCACCACATTGGTCCAGTAGGTGTCACCACTCCTTGAACCGCCACCTTAACATGGTGGAGGGGTCTCAGCACCTGAACACTCCTTTGTTGTATTGGTAAAATGCTTGGCTGTATGGAGATTTATGGACATTGGTTAAGGATGTAACACGCTGAAGAACATAAAGGGTGACCAATAAATATTCCATCAAAGACGAGAAGCAGATGTCAGACTCTGTTATTTCACCAGACGCTGCTGTGCTGTGCTATGGAGAGCCACTGGCCCAACTGTGCAGCCCCTCAGAAGCTTGAAGTGTCGGCTGAGCAGCTGCAGGACACATTTTCTTAGTCTCAGACTAGTCAGCCACTCAGGGAAATTAGTTGTTAGGAGCATCCCTACTTGATACCTGCGAGCTTGAGTCATGTGACCGGAAAGCCTTCTGTGGGCTGCAGTATGCAGTAATTTATGTGGAACAATTAGAGAGCTACATTTATAAATTAGTTCCTAAACATGCAGCATCGGATGCAATTTCCTCACATATTCAGGATTAAATGTGAATGTGGATTCTGAGAAAAATGAGCCCAAAACACACCATTGCTGAGAGCATGTTAATGTGGATTTACTCTTGCCACAGATGTCACTTGGTATTTCATACCAACCTGCTGTTTCATGACCCACAAAAGCTGCAAGCTAAGTGGTCATCTCGTTTTAACATGATGCATTTTAACATCATGTTACAAGGCTAAGCTTCTTATGAATGACATAGAAAACTACTCAATTGCAGAAAATCAATAAGATATATTTTCAAAGAAAATGGTGCTTCCTTTCTGGAAGCATTAAAAAAAATGACAGCTTCTTGTTTCAGCATTTATATTTTACAAGGACTGAATTGTCTTTCAAAGTGTCACAGGAGTGTTTTCTGGTTATAATTGAAATTGGCAGAAGCTGGATACAATTGCAGCTACATGTCTGTCAGTGAGTAATTTAAGATGAGCTGTAAGGAGCAGTCGTTAAAACAAAGCAGCTTCGTGAAGCTGTGACTCATCGATTTTTATTTTTTTTCTTGTTGAGAAAACAACACACTGAGATGTTGCTTCGATATCTGGTGGCACTGAATGTCATGAATTTAACCATTAAAACTGTGGACAAAGTGTGTCTGGTCCAGAAGACATTTTCATGGTTTATTCTTGTCACTCAATTCCCTCACACATCCAAAATTAAAATAGTAAAACAGGAAATTAATGTTGGTTTTTTTTCCAACCAGGAGAAGTTGGGCTGAACTGCAAGTGAGTCTTAAAAAACAAAAAGCTCAAAACCCTAAACAATTGAATTGAAGAAAAAGAATAAGCTGATTTGTCTCAAGATTATGAGTGACTTGGGAGATTTGTACCCGTCAGGATTGTCATGCTCCGAACTGCTGACCTTAATACCCAAACCACTGAGGGAGCACGGGGCTACAGGCCACGACGACTCACAGTTTCTACATTTTTTTGGCATCTGGCCGATATGATCCAGACTGATTTACACGGAGGACAGCAGTCAAATACGCCAGCCAGACACCCTGTGTTGCCAGCACTGCACATAACCAACCAAGAGAAGCAAGAGACAAGTCAAAACAGCCGAGAAGCATGTTAAATTATAACTGTCACCGCTAAACACAGCTCAAAGTAAGCTGTGAGAGATTGTTGTGATGGGGCTTACTCCTGCTGTCAGTCACGAGTGGGAGTCGTTCTTAAGAAGTGTTCTCTTGTAAAATTTATGGCATGAACATTTCCACAAACACAAAAAAATGTTGTATTTCTGCTGCTTTCATGCATCCAAAGCAACCAGTGGTGTCAGTTTTTCCCATCTTTTAACCTTCTTTTCACTCAGGTCAGCCATGATGCCATCACTGCACATGCTGAGCGTTAAGTCAGATTTATTATATTATAAAATACTCAGCCTAATTAGCCAAAAATCCATACTGATGAAATACTAATGAATGAGACCTTAAGAGAAAAAACAACTCCTCTTCTGGAACTTAGAGACAAACAAAAATACTAGTTTGAAAGTCAAACGAAAATAAACCCAAGTGATTCGGCAAGTGAACGGCGGGCCAACGTTCTGATGCTGTAATAGAGTGAACTGTGAATTACGGACTGTTTTTTGCTCGTTGCCAGCCACTGGCAGACTAATTAACAATCGCTCAACTCATACTGAACGGAAATTTTTTTTCATCCACCACAAAGATCGGAGATGCTTTCAAAGGACAAAATGTGCTCTAATCGTAAAACAAACAATAAAGACAAATTTAAAAAGGAAAATAGTGAATTTGAGGGGAAAAGAAAAATTAAAAGAAACAGACACTGTGTGTGTGTGTGTGTGTGTGTGTCTCTGGGGCAGCTGTGGCTCAGCAGGTAAAGCAGATCATCCGGTGATCACAGGGTTGGCAGCTAGTCCTGTCCACATGTCAAAGTGTTCTTTGGCAAGACACCGAACCTCAAATTGGTCCTGATGGTCAGGTCAGCACCTCGCATGGCAGCTCGCTGCCATCGACGCATGAGCGTGTATGTGAGTGCTTCAATGCGCAGTGTAAACGCAGCCATCAATCAGCAGAACGGCATGAAAGTGGCAGATGAAAACGTGTTTCGCATTACTCCGCATGCTTGTTTGTCCTGCTGCCCCCTAGTGGCCAACAAAATCTATTCTGCAGCTTTGAATGTCCCACCTGATTACGAACAGCCCCAAAAATTTAAGCGATATAGATTTTTTTGTATGTATGATTTAGAGAACAGAAATGATCACTAATAATTTAAGTAGAAAGACGACTACCCAGACTCAGGCCCCATAGAGCACATGTGTTTTCATGTTGTGTGTTCTCTCAGTTGTTTTGTTACCAGATGCATTAGGTGGCTGTCAAAGGATTCCTCTCGATTGTGTCTCAAATGGAAAGCACTTCTCCTGGGGTTATTTATCTTATATTTAAAAGGAAGCTTTGTACTCTTGGGAAAAAAGTAAATGCTGGACAGGGTTTATGCCAAAGTTATTGATGCTCGTGAGAGGGTTAACTGGTGCAACAAAAAAAAGAAAAATAAAAAAAAAGAACGATTATCACACCACCTCAGTATTGTACTGTCGTGTTCTTGTTTGCTAATTGTGCTGGGATTAAAAGCAGACGCAGCTCTCAAATCATATGCGAAGAGTGTGGGAGAAAATGAGAAGTAGCTTAAGTGGGTGAATGACTGAGAGAGCAAGTGTGTGCATTCAAGAGAGTGTGAGAGACGGGGTGGGGGGGCGGCAATAAATCTAGGACAGGCACTGACTGCAGGGTGAGGGGTGGGAGGGATTGTGAGGTAGAGAGGATTTCAGAGAGGGAAAGCAGAGCCGAAGAGGGAGGTGAAAGCAGTCGCGGAAAAAAAAGGGAGAGCCTCCGACACATGGTTCTTATTGTGAGGTGGGGGATTTGATTTATATTAATCATACAGATGGGCAGGAGGAGCTCACTGGCTTCAGACTGCTGAATTACAAGATATATCAGTTTACCTTGTGTCTAGGAAAAAGTCTTGGTTAGAGCCTTCCACTACTATTATGAAGCAATGAATGTCTTGGCTAGCATTGTTTATTGTTATTATTTCAGCTGCCCGACAGGAGAATCACTCCAGTGTGCTGGATTTTACTCAGTCTGTCAGAGAAGCTGCTCACTTAACTTCATTACAGTTAACAGAGGAGGGTTGCAGTATCGTAACACAGAATAAATGTTGTTTCTAAATGCTGTACACACGTTTGTTCAGCAATAAGGCTGCGCAGTACATCCTTCCAGCTGCGACATGGCGTTGCCCTCATGTGCAACAGTCACACAAAATTACCTCAAAACGCATCAAGCTACAAGTTTTGCTGGCTGATACAAAAAGAAAAGCTTGCAAGATTCTCATTTTTCCCATGACTAATCTACAACAAGAGTCTGTTTATTGTCTAAGCCTGTTTATCTTCTACTACAAACATTAAGCAAACCATTCTGACATCGTTACAAATGGTAGATAACATGTGAATAGCACAACAGCCGTGACCCCCCACCCCCATTGATAAAGCTTATTAAGAAATGTGCCTTTGCACATGTTCTCTACCCACTCATTCTTGCTTACAGAGTGGAGGGCTGAACCAACGTCGCAGACGTAGGCGGGAGGTTGTTTTGTTAGAAAAGGACAGACTTTCAAAGTACCTGAAGTGATGAAATTATGATTAACTTTTAGTCTGTGCATGATAACACACTGTATGCAAAATGTGAAATTTAATGTATTTTTTAACCCTACCTATTGCAATACTGCATTTTTTGCAATATCATTGTTCTCTAAGATATCAGTATTGTGCAGCCCTGCTCGGCAAAGGGTGCAAAACATAAGAAAAGACATGCTGCTGTAGTCGAAAACCCAACAGAGTTCTGAACTGTGGAACATTTCACAGAAGAGAGAAAGTCAAACTGAATGCACCAGATACAGATACTCCGCAGAGCTGAGCATCAAACCTCAATATGTTTGTTATTGGATTTATATTCACCAAGTCGGCAGAAAAAAAGAAGAAGTAGTGCTCAAGGTGCTGGCATTCAAAATAAGGACTGTACTTCTGTAGCAGTTTTTTTGTGGCTTTGTATTTTTATTGAATGATCTATCATCTGATGCATTATATTTCAAACCAACTCCAACTCAACCCAACTCCCACCTCCAGCCAGCCCCAAAACAAGAGCACTTTACCACCCCTGCAGACAACGTGTCCATAATTCACACAGAAGCATCAGTCAGATAGCGAGATCCAATGTGGACACGTGGAGGAGTCAGTCCACATTAATAATGATGTCTGTTCAGCGTTTTATTGTGACAATCAAATTATAAACCGAGATGCTGCTGCATCTGCTGGTCAGTTTAAAAATGCAACAGCTAAAGTGTCCCACCCAAAATCTAAACAGGCTCAGTTAAACACAGAGGACGGCCAGATTAGACTGCATGGCAGGCAATTAAAAGATGTGCCAGCGAGTAATTTTGTTGCCTTCCCACATCTTGTGATGAAGAAGAAGAAGAAGAAAAAAAAAGGTCTTTCTTCCAAGGTGTCCAGTCCTTGGCAGTCCTACCTCGAACACAGTTTACTTCCTCGTCTTAATGTCTGTCCAGTTAATTTAAACTGTAGCAGCTGAGTCTGAGGCTGTGCGGAGAGGCTGCCTAATTAATGGTTCAACTCGAGCTGGAGATACTGCGGGCTGTCTGCAGGGAAGGCAGCCAGACACTGGGCAAGAAAACCACAACCCCCCCCACTTGGCCGCTACTGATGGTATTAAGTTTGAGCTTATTTGGCCACAAGTGAGAAGCCGTTTTCTGTTCAATCTGCCTTTTAAGAGTCTTAAGGCGTGAACCCATCTTTATTCTTCTGTTTTCTATTTCTATATTTGAATAAATTTCAAATTCTGGGTTGACCGATATGGTATTTTAAGGTTTTTTCTTAGGGTCGACACAGATACTTACCGATTATTAGCAATCATGGAGACCAAAATACACTACATGGACAAAGGTGCTGACACACCTGACCATAACACCAACAGAGACTTTAATGACATGGTATTCTTCATACACAGACAGCTTTGCAGCTCTAACAGCTTCCACTCTTCTGTGAAGGTTTTCCACAACATTTTGGAGTGTTTCTGTGAATATTTTATCGCATTCATCCAGTAGAGCATTTGTGAGGTCAGGCAATGACGTTGGACAAAAAGACCTGGCTTGCCACAAAGTTGGAAGCATAGAATTGTCCAAAATGTCTTGGACTGTCTTGCTGAAGCATTAATATTTCCCTTCACTGGAAGTCAGGGGGCCGAGCCCAAACCCTGAGAAGACAAATACTTCTGTCTATATAGTGTCAATCTCCATAAAATTGTCTAAAGTTAGAATAACCAGTGATGAAATTGCAAATGGAATACAATTTACTCAAGTGCTGTACTGTCCTTACTCCTGTCCTGTTTTTACTCCAAATAAGCGTTTACTTCACTTTGCAGATCCAGATTATTCGGTGTTAACAGGCTATATGAGCGGTCGATAATCAATCTGTCACACAGATAATGATATGATCCATTACTTGCTTAAAGTGTGCATAAATACTGAAATATATAAACTCAGCACAACGTGTCCGATAGATAAATAAATCTGTCGTCTGCCGTGTCACTTGTTTTGCCAAGAGGACGCCTGATATGACAGCCAGACTCACCAGTGGGTCCACATGTGAAACTCGGTTAAACAAAGAGCTGAATGCTGGCACTGAGAGCCCTAATCAGTTGATGGTTGCATGTTTTTCCTGCCATTAATGTCCAACTCAAACGCCCATCTTTCCATTTTGTACATTCAGTAGCTGCTATGAACATTTTCAGTCTGTCTTTTCAAATGCAGCAGTGATAACACATCATGGACAGTGAAGATTGAACCATTTCGCCAAGCGCATCAGGGACCTCAGTGAATAATTAATTAAATTAAAATTAAATGTCTAATTAAAGCACCTGAGCAAATGGAGGCCACCCAGGTGATTTTAAATTGATTATCATTTTAAGCGAAGTGATGTCTTGAGGGATTTAACAATTCAATTTACACATTATTATTCATATTTTTATTGCAGGTCCCATTCATTGCAACTAATCAGTTTAATTTTTAGCGATTATGAAAACTACATAGCACAAGCAAACAATGACTGCGTCTGCAGTTCTTTGTTTGACAAGAATTAACGCTCAGAAGGTAAAAACGTTTCTTTGGAAATTTTAGTGAAAATGTTGAGACTGGACAGACATCAACATCACTGAAATCACATCACTGAAAAAGGTTTAAGGCTACATGAGAAAGAAGGATCCACGGATTTAAAAATCCAAATTTCTCCCCTGAGAAATGTACCTCTGTGGTACATTAAAATAAAAATCAGTACAACTTAGTACAGGTCTTAAAGCAGAACTTGCTTACAAAACACAAAATATGACAGTAAACACAGCTGTGTCAAATAATTATGCTTTGAAACGTACTGCACTGATGAGGCCTCAGCAGGTCAACTGTTAAGGCGCCGAGCCATTTGAACCGGAGCCATGTAGAGCACAGATTATCCAACTGTTAACTCGCTGTTAATTACCAGATGGTTACATGGCACATAAGTTTGAAAGTAAAACACACTGCGGAAACAGATTTATCTTTGTAAGCTGAATATAAGTCAGTGTTACAGGAGGACAGTGTGAGGGAGGACGGCAGGCGGAGGGGGGGGCAGGGTGGCCAGACGTTCTTTGGCCACCAACAGGATAAACAGCGAATTAACTGCAGGAGAAGACTTTGATTGCAAGCTGATTAAATGTAATTTCAGTTAAGTATGTGTAATCATTTTGTTTGACACAGATTTTCTCAGTAAAACTTTGGAAAATCTTTAAGGATCCACTGACTTCACCGCGCAGCACAAAGGAAACCGGCCTGAGAGGAAGAAATACATATAACATGCATGCATGGGAGCACAGGGCTGGGAAGGGATGGAGACACAGGACGGCATCAGAGAGACACGAAAAGGAGAAAACAGCCACACAGAGACAGAAAGACAGCTGTGAAACAGCTACTAAGACAAGAACAAAAAAGACCATAAGGAGGCACAATGTGGTCGTTTTGTGTCTGTCGGCTGTCATGTAGAGAAGGTGGAGGCCTTTTGCAGGTTTGTCTCAGACCATGATAACATGGCACAACAAGAGCTTCACGTTTAACATCCGGTGGGCCTGCACACATACACCAGAGTCCTACGAGGTAGGACTTTTGACGTTTGACGTGTCCCAACGTCTGAGCAAACAATCGTTTACTCTTTATGTAGCCATGGAAGCAGTCGCTGCCTTGTGTTCAGAAGAAATGTTGACTTCACTGACTTCAACATAAAAACTAAGGTCTCAGGTCTTCATTTTAACCAAGAGCGAACTCAGAGAACCGTGTGCTCCTGTAGAGTCGAGTAACGCTTAAAGAGAAACACGTCCTCTGTTCTCTGATGATCACATCCAGTGCCAGAGCAGCAAATGCTGAGCTAAAAACCTCCTTGTGGGTTCTCATATTTTAAGAAAAGCACATCATCTAAAACCTGCACTAAAAATCACACTGTAAAAAAAAATAGAAATAAAGGAAGGAACATAAAGGGTAGAGTGGCTTGTTGAAAAGTGCATACCCAGTAAAGCGCTGAACAATCTCCCCCCAGAGATTTCAGAGCGCCTGTCACGCCCTCTCAGTGGAGTTATGGTGTGGCCATGCATTTTGAAAAGCAAACGCCTTCAGAGAAATATCGGGTTGCTCAAGAAGTAAAATATTAATGATTACATAAACTGACAGAAAATGATCTGCAGCAGTGAAGTTTTGAGTTGTGGATTTCTGTTCAAGTGTATTGACTCTGCCAGCTGACACACACATGACTTTCAACATGAATTTTCACTCCTCCCGAAAGATTTCATCTGCTGGAGCCATTTGCAAACTGAGGTGCTGCATGATTAATTAGAAAAAGTTGCAGAAAGTTTGTTTTCCATCCACGGCTGCTCTGCAACACGTCAACACGCAGCAAATTAAGGTAGTCATAAATCCCATTCGGCTTCTGTTAATGTCAGGATCGATTATTTTGACTGACTGGCTGACTGTTTGATGGATTGCAGGGGGATTCAGATGGTCACACTTAATGCTGGCTTCTTGGTGAACAGTCTTTTATTCGTTGATTTTAACAAGAAAAGAACGTGGAGCCAAACAGACCAAGTGGTGCTGATTTTTTTAAGTGAACTGTACACGTGGGTGCAACTTTGGAGTACAAAAACACTGTTGCAGTCCTCATGAAATATTTAATAGGAGTTAGTAAAATCCAGAACTGGTATGAAAGGCATCTCACACATTAACAAACTCCTAACAGTTGTGTATAAACTGAGCGCTCTAATACCTATTTATAATGGATTAACAACCAGATGGTGGAACAGTGGATCAGCAGTTAGGCTGACAGTATGTGGATCACAGGTCACTGCTCCCCCCCTCCCAACCATCAGGGGAGAAATTTGGTCACTTTTTAGTCTGCCTTCATGTTAAACCTCAATCAGGGCTGCCCAGATCCATGGAAAACCTGCTTGTTATGTGTGGGGTTTCTGGAAGGTATTGTCACTCCTTTCCGAGAAGATCCAAAATTGCAAATGAGGGACGAATCAACAAGGGGAAGGAAAGGACGGGGCTTTGTGAAATGCTGACCGAAAAGCTGGCGTAGCCTGAGGGACTGATGGACATCTGAGGAGGGCTGAGGGATCGCTGAAAATGCGGCCAGAACTGCAGAGGCTAATTTGTCTTCCAAGACAAACCACAACCATATGGACAAGAAAGATGTGGGGGCAACCTAAACCAAAAAAAGCTGAAGGTGGAGCTTAAACCCTCCAGCAAGATGACAGCATGTAGGACTGAGTTTCTTTTCAAACAGAAAGCTATTTTAACAACCAAAATAATAACAATATGCATTTCCATTGACTACTTTTAAGCGAATATGCAGAAGAAGAGGAGGCAACAAGGTGTTGCAATTAAAAGAGCTCCAGTCAAACCTCAAATGAACGAAAAGAAACTTTTGGTTTGTTTCAGGTATTAATTTGAGGAATGAAATTTGGTGAGTCAAGTTCCAGTGGACATTCGAGTCACATGACTTATCATAATGTATCAAGTCTGTTTCCATTTAGCTTCTTCACTATATGGACAAAAGAATTGGGACACGTGACCCTTACCATCAACCAACAGGGACTTCAGTGACATCACACACACAGACAGGTTTGCAGCTCTGACAGCTTCCACTCTTCTGTGAAGGCTTTCCACAAGATTCTGGACGGTTTCTGTGGGAATTTTTGCCCATTTAAGCAGTAGAGCATTTGTGAGGTCAGGAACTGATGCTGCCACAAAGTTGGAAGCATAGCATTGTCCAAAATGTCTTGGTATGTTGAAGCATTAAGATGTCCCTTCACTGGAAGTCAGGGGCTGAGCCCAAACCCTAAAATCAGGCCCATCCCACACCTGAATTCAATAATATGTCCCAATACTTTTGTACATATAGTGCATCAATACACCAGCTTTTCCACGTCAGTCAAACAGTCTCCTATACTATGCTTATATTCCACTAATTTGTATTCCCCAGTATTTTAAGATAGTTGGCCTGACATAAACTCATGATTAGTTAAGTAGTCAACTATCAAAGACACAAGGATCTCAGATTCCCCCCTTCAGCACTCTAGTCTTTCCTCTCTGAAGGCAGACGTGTACTTGAGCTGAGAAGCAAGAGTTTAAAAAATAAATAAATAAATCGATGCCGTACACACACATCTCCAGGGATGAACAACCTCCTGCCTTTTATATCCACTGTGTCTCTCCCTGCGCTGATCTCATGACTCAGACTTACTACCCATTTTCTTCTGTTGCATCTCCTTCTCTGTTCAGCTTTTTTGTCTCCATGAGTAGAACACTTTGACGTGCACTCATGAAAAGAAGAAATTAACAATGCTTGAACAAAAAAAAAACAAAAAACCTTTAAGAGGCCATTTCCAGGAGAAAGCAGAATCATTGGAATCATCCAAAAACTCAAAGTTTTTTCTCTGTCATGCTGCAATAAGCTCACAATTCACCATACGTGGCTCACAGCTCTACACACTCACAATACTTTTGACAAGCTTTTCAAGAGAAAAAATGTTTTTAAAAGTCTGCTTATTCCTCTTTGGGCAAAACATGCACTAAATCTGGGTTTTCACCTTCCTCCATTTTTTGTTTCATTCTTTGTTCTTAGTTTTCCCCCAGTAGATTTCCCTTCAAAATGCAAAACTAGTCTCTTCACTTTGTGAATAAATTATCTTATTTTTGAAACAGATGGATAAACTGGAAAAACCACCTTGCAGTTGTGTGCATCCGCCAACCAGTTGCAGTTTACAGCAGGTTTTTGTTTTTTGACATGCATAATTCCAGTGAATAATTTCCACTGAGAAACATGATCTTCACAGTGGACTGACAGAGAGCTTCATCACATGGTGCAACATCAATCATCATCAGTATGAGCTTGTGGTGGGCTACAAAGCTTCAAATATGGATGTTGCTGCAGAGAAGCAACAGACTGTGATACATGAGGCTTCACACACATGTTCACCCCAGCAGCACAGACGATCTGCACAATCAGCACAGTTTCAAGGTGGACACCCAAGCCTAGTATCATCAACTCAGTCTCTGACCACATGTGAAACGGGACAGTAACAGTAACCTTGGCCTCTGACCTTGAACCAACAAAGTCTAATGTTGTCAACCTGACACAATTCAAAAACACCATGGGGGATAAAAATTTTAAAATTAAAGTATCTTCAGTAAGATTTTTTTTTGTTTTTCAAATGTCTTGCTTTTGGAAAGTGTTATTTCAACCAACTTCAGACAAAGATTCCACTCACCCTCGACATGTTCGGTTATTCCCAGTTGACTGACTCAGTGAATGCACAGACGGGACGACAGAGAAGAATGTCCGCGGTGAATTAAAACACACTGGGACTTTGTGGTGAGTTTGGAAATCAGCCTGAGCTGTCACACAGACGATCGCTGCTTTTTGTCACGTCTAACAACACGTCGGGGAATTCGGCCGCCGATTGGCCAAAAGACTGAAAGACCGTTCCCATGTCGAAAGAGCCGAGTACACACTTGTAACAAAAGTGTTGTGCTTACAGAAGTCCATAATAAATCCATCCTGTCTGCGTTTCAGGGAATGGTAATTCATTGTGGGGAAATGAACTACCTGTGATTAGTCTTGTCCTGTGTGTTTCTTTGAAAAAATCAAAATGCATAAATTGGGTATGCTCTTTTTTCACCCTCAATTTTCAGCACAATACTATTTTTTTTTTTTTAATTTCAGTGGCACGAGTGAGGAGCCTGTATTACCTTGAAGCCAAATTAGAGTGATAATGCAAATGGTAATGGAAATCGTGGAAGACCTCAAAGCCTCCACCTCAATTTTTCTCCTTAGGTAGCATCATGGAAAGTCCTTAAAGCTGGCACTTGATGAATCCAATCATGCATTTCACAGAGAATTAAGAGACCTGTGGGAGGTAATTACAGCTGGCAACCACAAATCCAGGTGCACCAATTAGCAGCAAATAAACATGATAAGATCATTTATACCCAAGGGAGCGTACAAAGGAGGTCCCTCAAATTTCATGTTGCTGTTACTGATCTTCCGTGTTTACTGCGTCTACTGTTAGCGCTCCAAAACAGCGTAAATAAACCACTGAAGTAAACACACCTGACTCAACAGAACAGTTTATATCTTCACATGATGATGCAGTTAGCATATTATTAGCATCTGTGAAAGTCAACAGTATATTTTCCTCGTATGCTACAGTAACAGACGGTGATGATATATGACAAGCTGCCATCACTCATTGTGCAGGAGCCGTGTGGGTGACCGCTGGTGTGACACCCACCGTCCTGCCCAGAGCATAAAGGTTCACAGCAAAGTCACGTCCCAGCACTTCGCTCCTGGCAAGCGGGTCCCATCTGGAAGCATCACCCCACAAACAAACACACTTGGATACACAAACACACTCGGATACACAAACAGCAGTTGAAGCTGGTCCGTGCTCAGGAGGCAACTCTCATCCCAAGCTTCGTTATTCCTGCACCGGCCAGAAGAGCCGACAGATGAGGCCGGCTGAGAAAAAGTGAAATATGTGTGAAAAATATTCGGATCCAGCAATAACAAGTTCTGCAACAAATGATTAGTGCCGCTACTGATTAAGCTGTTGATTAATTTTTCTGCGACGTCCTCAAATGTCTCATTCTGTGTTCAGTTCACTGTCATCGAGGACTAAAGAAAGCATAATATTTACATGTGAGAAACTGAAATGGAAGAATTTGGACATTTTTTTCTAGAAAATGACTCAAAACAGTAAGTAAGCTATAAAAACAGTTGCCAAGTAACTTGACTGTTGTGAAATCAATTTATCAACTATCCAATGCAACTTGAATTAAAAGAACTGTGGTTCATGGTCACTATTGGGGGTATTCCTGAGGAACGCTGACAGACATGATAAGCTCTGCCCTTTAATCAAACTTCAACACGATGCAGCCTGAATTTGGTAAAAGGGTGTTTGACCACCAGTGTTGCTTATGTGATGAGTTTCTGCATCCCATCTGATTATGAAAGATCCACCTCCCAACTGGTAAGACCTCAAAAGGTTTGCTTGGTCCCCACCACTACACAGCAAACACACAATGTAATCAATCAATGATGGTCTCTTGTGGAGCTGAGACAGATCATCCCACATGTTGTCCCATGGTCTGTTTAGTCTCTAGATCCAAGTCTAGACAGTTCAGGCTCTGATCTGATCTCTGAAATTTAATGCGTGTCATCATTTCCATATCTTCACTTCAGTCAAAAGAGCACACCTCTAATGCAATAAGCATAACGAAACCCTGAGGCTGGTAAAAAAAAAAGAGGAAAGACATAAATAATCAAATTTCTTTACCTGAAATTCCTACAGCGTCTAACAATGAAGAAGATGGAAGGACATGGAAAGATTCTACACACAGCATGACCCCACTGAACAAGATGCAAATCAATGCTACTGAATCACAATATCTGAAATAATCAACGTTTAAAATCTGGAGCTTTTCTACAGGGAATAAGTTGGAACAGATGGTTAACCAGTGAAAACCCCAAAGAGATTTCCTCCAAATACACATGCATTTTCAAATTATTTAGCTAATATTTTTTGTCAAATGATTAAACTAATTCACTTGACAGACATCGCTGGCTTCCAACCGCTGGTTTTCTGCATCTCTGGCTCAGACAAAGGACTACATGTTGGCTGCACGTCATCAAACATGTGAGCATCATTTGGGAATTTCAAAAATGGAGCAGCACTCCCCTTTAATCCTCATTAAAAGTATGGCAGTCATGATGAGCTCACTTGGTCATTTCACCCAGAACACACAATTTGTTCGGATAACAGGCTCACCTCTGGCATGTTCGAGCAAAGGGACTGAAGTACCACCATGAAAAATGACTTCCTCTGCGGCGTTGAATGTCACACTGCAATTGTAAGGGATGAACCTTGTTCTCCCAGTTCGCTCCTTCTTTGATTTCCCAGGGGGGTCGGAGTGCTTGTTTCAGGGAGTTGGACCTCCCATCAGTCATTCGAGATCATGCTTGTCTCCACTTGTAGCAGCAGAGGTCTGTCAGATCCCTGCACATCTTAACACAACAATAAGGCAGACTCATAATCTCAGCATCTCCAGCTTAGTTCGATTCTGGAGTGGAAATTGTTATTACTGTCTTGTCAAAGCCCAGTAAAGCCAAAGCACGCTTTGGTGCTTTAACATCAAAAAGGAAACCAATCTATTCCAGTCAATGACAAAAGAGGATTTTTTGTGATATGTTAACTTTTAAAAACAAGATTAAATAAACATTAGTATTACACTCAATAGCCAAGATTTACTCAACGTGATAATATTTATTTCATAGTTTAAAAATTAGATCTGTGGTTCTGAATGAGGCCTTTTATCTTTCAGGTTCGAAAAGTAATATAAACCCATCCCTTTCCAATTTCCCCAACTGAAGACTAGCAACTTTTTTATGCCATCATCTGTAACATGTTTATCCTACGGGGGACCGTGCGGGACTGGAGGCGAACCCAGCTGACACATGGGGCGACAGGTGGGCTACATCCTGGACAGATCGGCAGTTCTTCACAGGCCTAACAAATAGAGACAAAGGCTGAACTGAAAACATCATGAGGTTCACCAAAGATGTGAAAGAGAATTCATACGGGAAAAGCCCACAATTATGCTAATAGACTGTGACTGCACTTACACTAAGGCTGCAAGGAATTGTGGGACGGGATTATCTGGTCCTTAGTAGTTAGAGAATTCGACCAATCATGACCTATCATGGCTGCCATTTGGATACTCCTGAGTGATTTCATATCAAGAAAACTTCCTAATCAAAAAAGGACGATTTACCTGCCGCCAAACAACCTTTCACACTCACACCTATGGGAAATTGAGAGTCACCAATTTACCCAAACGAGTGAGGAAGCGGGACCACCTGAAGGAAAACTCATGCCAGAGAGCATGCAAATTGGACCCAAACAGGCCTAACTAGGCCTTTCAGTGAGGAGACAGTGTTAACCACCACGCCACCGTGCAGCCACAAATCATTCAATTCAATAGAACTATGGAAGGAAATGAAATGGAAAACAGGAAAGAGTGCTTTCCAAAAATGTGATTAAGATAATCATTTGTAGCTTTACCAAAAGCTTGTGTTTATGTTGCTACTCACTTCTAATTTGCAATTAGTTTTCTCCACAATTTTGAGTCTGTAAGAATGAAACCAAACGCACCACTGACAACTGACAACCACTCCCACAGAGCGAGGTCAGCAGGAAGCAGACGGCTGATTTTGACACTTTGGCAGTAATTAATTATTGAGTCCCAGAAAGCACAGTGGGATATCAGCCTTTTATACGGGACCCCGAGGGTGCGAATACAACATTATACAAATCAGCATTACGCCAACAGCAGGCGTCATTCATGACATTATACACCTCTACTCTGCCAAAACACAAAAACTGAAAACCTCGTGCGAACCTTGTAACCATGTCTGCCATAGGCCCTCGTTGGAGGTCAAGTTGTGTCACAATGAAGGCTACATTAGCCTACATAAGTCAGAGCACAACTCCACATGCATCTGCTTATGACATCCACTCCACCTCACCGTTACCTTGCATCACCCTGCAGGAAGCCAGTTTCAACATCACGCTGACAGACGGATGAAACCTACACCAGAACGATCTCTTATAAATCAATACTTCAAAACACATCAGGCAGGACTTTATGAGTCAAGTAAAAGCTGAAAATACTGTGTGTACCCTCAGATAATCAATACATTTGGTGGAGAGTGAGGAGAAAATGTGCTCCCAAATGACAAAACAAAGTGGAAAAGACAGGGAAAAAATAAGAAACTGCATCTAGCAAACGCAGTCAGAAGATGTCATTTCCTTCAACTGTCAGTGGAGTCAAAGATGCATGACATAGAAACATATGCTGTGACGCTCCCCTTAGGCCAATCGGCACAATTTGGAAACGGAACTGCCTGTATAACAGACGGACGACGCCAGATGAATGAATGGACAGACGACAGTAGGACAAATCGGGGTCAGTTCATAACCACCCCCAGTTTGACTGAACAAAAGTCAAACCATCTCATTGGAGTATGAGGCTGTGGATATTTGCTCCATATCCAACCCCAAGAGGAAATCAGTTTATGCTACAACTTTGATTTGCCAAGGTGTGACTGGTTGACTATTGAGTGTGTGTGTTTGTGTGTGAGACAAACCACAAAGCACTACATAAGAAGATCCTTGTTTTGGGCACCAACACTCCGACGCTCAGGTGAAAATCAACTGAAGCATCTTTGTCTTTTCTGAAAATCCTGAGTGGACTCAGAAGCCACGCCACATGCAACCTCAGCAGAATTCTGACAAACTGAGCCATTTAAAACGCAGCCAGTCGCCGGTCTCGACGATCTTGCTTATCAGGGGTTTCTAAGGATCCCTGAACCGCCTGCTCTCATTTGCTGGATAGAAAGTGATGGTTGTAAGCCACCGGCTTGTGATAAAATCAAAACTGGAGAGAGTATTTATTTGAAATCCGGTATAAACAAGACAGTTAAGCTTGATTTTGGTAATACGTCTATAATAAGGAACAGCTTGCACTAGTGTTGCCCACCTGAATATTGTCCACCGGACTGAGCATTTGACTGCACTTACTTTTGCGTTTCTTCTTCATCTTCAACAGAACTTGCAGAATGCTGTCAAGTCACCTGGTGGTCTTTCTTGGGACAGCACAGCTCTACCAGCACAGTAAAGTCAGTTTTCCTGTTTTTGTCATCAGTCCTCACTGAGGACCACAGTGCTTAGTTATGTAAGATCTAGAGGTGGAGTGGATAACATTTTGGACATCTGGCATTGATGCATTAATCATGATCCTCACAACCGGTCAGCAATATCACTGCTTAATCTGGCTTTCGCTTAGCAGTTGTGCCAAACATCTCTATACACAAACACAACAAAACACAGCTCATAAAAGTAGTCACGACATGTACGTTTTTGTCAACTGCTTTTCTTAGTAGAAAATGTGTTCAGTGGAGCACAGACGTCCGCCAATCAGGTGCACTGAGTCATTTGTTTTTTTAATTCATTAAAAAAAAGTTCTATGTCCTATCATTTCATAAATTATTCCAATACTTCTCCTGTCTTTTTAGGTATTAGCTATGCTGTTGTTTCAGTATTAGAAAATTTGGTAGTGTGACATCATGGTTGGCATCCAGGAGCAGCTGCATGAACAGATGACACAGTAACACATCTAACAAGATGCTACTGGACTTTAGGAGACTGGAAATATATTTTCTATACCAAAAACGTTGTCCCTGTTTGGGCTGTCACAGGTCCCAGGAGGGTACACTGCACCACCATAGAAAAGGTTCTGTGTGTGTGTGTGTGTGTGTGTGTGTGTGTGTGTGTGTGTGTGTGTGTGTGTGTGTGTGTGTGTGTGTGTGTGTGTGCGTCTGGCAGGATTTACTGCAGAGAAAAATCAAAAATGGTCGCTTTGTTGTCAGCTTTGTTGAGTTAATTCATTGCTTCTTAAGTAAACAGTAACTGAGGCAAACTTTTAATTAAAAGACTATTCGCTTCCAGCCAACCATTTATATAATGGGCCAATATACCCGTGTCCATTGGCAGGAGGCCAGTGTTGGCCGAACATGATAATGACTGGCCATAAGTAAAACAGCAAAGAAAATCTCATCAAGCCAATATGGGCCCAACTTTGGCTTTCTATTCAGCAGTCTGTCTTTGTAGCTCCTGCCCAGATAAACTTTAACTTTCTTACTAAATACTAAATCAGTTACTGATTGTTTGTTTTCCTTGTTAAAGGAATAACGATACAGATGAGCACACACACACACACACACACACACACACAAATAAATAAAATCCTTGTAAAGCTCGAACTCAAGCTATTAGATGCTGCCCTACATATGTACAATATATTTTTCTCTTTTTACTTTTAAATTCGTTCTGAAAGCAAACCAGTAAAATGGATTTCAAGCATTTCAGAATTAGAGTAATGAAGTCTGTGCAAAACTTTTAATTGTATGCGCTGTTATCTGCTGCTGATAGACTTGTGCATTTAGGCCAAACTCTCCTCCCTCACGTCCTCAGAGATCTCTATGACTAATTCATTATTCTAAGCCTCTTTAAGGTTGGCACTCAAAAGCTGTGTGATCACTGAGAGCAGATACAAAGAATGTGGAACTTTATTATTCTTAGTCCAATTTACTCTGGATTTACCAATCTGCTTCCCCCCATTGTGTGAAAATTACATATGCTTTGCTCAGTGATTTCACATGGAAAAAAAAGGCTGGCGCTGTTAAATATCTATGATAAATGCGGCACTAAACAGCATCCTGATCCGTTTCAGCCTCCACCTTTTCTGTATCCGAGGCTGAGAACACGTGCTGATGGTTGGGATGGCAGCAGCCAGGTCACCCCTCCTCACATCTAAGGCTGAAAATAGTCATAAAAGTAGGAATGTTTTCACTTCTGTGTTGTTTGAAGAAATGTACCTCCATTATATCAAAAGCTACGTGCGACACCTTTGAGTGTACAGTCATACTGGTTTATTTTTACTCTTGCCTTTCTTTAATTAATTCCAAATCAAACAGAGTCCAGTGCTGTACTATTCAAAGGGGGAAATAAGATCTCCCTGCCCCTGTGGCACTAAACAACTATCAATCTATCTCTGGGAGGTTGATAGGGTTTTAATCAATACCAGTGACTCAGTGATTATTTAGCCAGCAGCTGAGATTTCTGGCATCCAAAGCAAATGTTCCCATCTGCACACTGTGTTTTGGAACAAATTCTACTCACCCACCGGTGTTTTATTCTTCCACCCTCACCAGCTAGAACAAACTGTTCGCACTCACTGGAATTCACCTGCTGGATTTTTAACCACTCAATATGTTTGATCAATATACAAATACTATGGCTGCATAGGCTCAGTTCAAGGCTGTATGTGAGGATTTCAGAAATACAGAAATGGCTCAAATGCGCCACCCCAGCTTTAAAAATAAATGCTAACCAGACATCAAAAATAAATCATCTTAAATGTTTCAATTATTATTGATTATTAATCTTGAGTTTGATTTTGTTTAAAAATACTAGAATCAGCCCAGCACTCGCATTTTGCCCCAATAACACAGTCAGACTCACAGTAGGCAGTTTTTTCTTTCTTTTTTGTTTTTTTTATTGTTATTTATTGTTTTTTATTCCACCAACTTCTCCCAACCAATTTGAGCCAGATTATCAGATTTTACGTTGCCACAAAGGATTTGTTCACATACACAATCCCCACGATGCGGTCGACTTGTAGAACATAAGACCTCCTCCCATCCCAGGTTGCTAAAGCCCACGATTTCCCAGAAAAAAACAGAGGACACGACCTCAGTGTCCTCACTGACAGTCCTCACTACCCCACTGGCTGAATTTGAGGCTGATGGACATTTTTTTTGTGGCTGATTTAATCCACCAAGTAAGTGCCTTCATAGGTCTGCCTCGTCAGATTTCAGGGATCAAAACCTGCTGCTAATAATTAACCTCTAAAAGCACATTTGCATCACTGCTAGTTTTAATCGAACTACCAATATGGGGCTTATCTCACTAATAGTCTGTGCCTGCACGTTGTCCAACACAGTATAAAATCAATACACTCCTGTACCATGAAGAGGAAAAAAAAATCCTACTTTTTTTAAATGTAACCAATGCAAACAATCTAAAAGGAGTGTTCTACAGTGCCACGTGTCCTTGAGGGGCAGAAATCAGAGTGTCTTTTTGCACTGCATGTTTGTTGCCCACTTATCCCACACTGTTCTGCTGAAGGGCTCACTGCTGTTGTGTAGATGCTACATGCAGTGGAACATGTGGAGCTCGCACAGCCGCTGCCATTACAGTTTAGATTGGAAAAATATTGTTCTTCACCTTTTCTGGTGAATTAAATATTAATGAAATTAGGTTCTCATTTTTGCTTGTGCCCCCCCAGGGAACTGAACTAATACCCAATCTGAACTAACTGAACAGGTTGTTAACGTACACCCCACTGTCACGAGATGTTAGTTCTCCTGTTTTGACGTTACTCCAGCAGCGAACGGCATCATGAATCTTTTGCGTGGACGGTGTGAGAGATGTTTACTGAAATGTAAGGCTAACTCTTTAACATACACCAGAATTTTAATCAACCAGCAGCCTGGCCGAGAGCAAAGACGTGGAGCAGCTTGTAGCTTTTTGTTGCTTTGTGTGGATTAAATCCTGTTTCTGTGGTTTATGGTAAAATCACAGGAATGTCTTTTGCACCTCACAGAGCACAGCAGAGACTGTTATAATAGGCAGGGATTGCTTTTCTCTCAAAGCCGATGTAACCTAATGAAAGGATTGATCACACTGGGCATTGCTCAAACTGGAAGTCTGCTCCGGGGTAGGAAAAAAGGATGTTTTCATGGAGCACAGAGCACACAGCAAGTCGACTGAGGGCACAACCTTTATTCTATAAAAGCAGAATAAGTTCACCAGTGATATTTTGCCAACCTGCTCACAGGCCTGATTGTGTGCACTGCATGTTGGAAAGCAACATCGGGTTTCCATGCAGAACAGGTTGACTTGTGAAAGCCTGACGGTTTCAGGCTGCTCTGCTGAAATGGGTTATCAGTACGAGACTGAACGAGCAGCTCTGTCATTTTTATGTAGAGATGAATATGATTTGATGGGCTTCAGAACTGAAAATAGACATCTAATCTCTTTTTTAAAAGAAAAACAAAAAACTGTGATTTGAAGTGTAATGTCCACAACCTCACTTTTTTTTTAAAAAAAGTGGGTCAATGTTCCAGGGTTTAATTGGAAATTTAATTAGTAATGATTTCACCGGAAAAAGATGGAAGCTCCCTTTGACACAGTTTGGATCACATCCTAAATCAATCGCCTGTGGGTTGGAGGTGGAATAATTTCAACATTTTCTGTCAAACTTTGTTTTTGCCTCAGTTTTCTTATTGGATGTGAATGCTCAGTGAACGCCTCTTCGTCACCAGCGACGAGTGCATTTGATTTGAAGATGACAAAACAATGTGATGACTGAGGTCAGTGCTGAGGTCTAATTGGTGCAGCATCTGTTTCCCTGCGTTCACATCAGTGTGATTAAGATTCCCACATGTACGTTCAGCACATATGCACGCCGAACAGTCAGCCAGTCCTAGACGTCCTTATCGACTCATTTCAGGGTTATTTGGGATCATTTTCAGAGCTTCTTCAACGTTTTGGTTGTCGTTTGAATTTGGCAAAGCTGTGCAAACACCAATTCAACATATTCCGTTTAATCGCATTTGTAACTTTTACAGCAATTTCCATTTCTTTAAGAACACATCAGTGTTGCATTCAGAGTGTCAGAGTTCTGCTCTTAAGTCAGACACGTCTGCAAAGTAAGAAACCTTAGAAATGTAATGAGGACTACGTTAAAAAAAAAAAAAAGGAGGAATGTAATCAGAAAAGTAGGTAAGTAAACAAAACAGTGCTGTGAACTCGTATTAAAGCAGAACGTGTCACCCCAGGCCAAACACTGAAGCTGTCAATGCTGGCAGAACTCCAGCAAAACCACAAACGATGGCCAGGCTATGGACCACACTGCAATGTTTATTCACATCAATTTGAAAAGCTGCTGTGTTTTGTCCACACAAACAAACTCTAAGCACAAAGTGGAAAGCCTGTCAGTCAGACGCAGGAGAGAGGGGACGTCATGTTCAGGGGATTAACAAAAGGAGCTGGCAGCCAGCATCTTGAGGCAGGTAGAAACGTTCATCAACATTCACAACAGAAATGTCATTTTGTTTTTTATTACTTTCACTGGGCTTGAAATATAACACGGACAGAAGATAACAGAATAAGGAGTAACACTCGTCACAGCGATGTCCTGAAACTGCTTGTCTTGTCCAACGAATCGTTTTTAGAAGAAAAGGACAGTTTTAAGGAAAAATGATCTCAATCAATGTAGCAGAACCTTCTCTATGTCAAAAACTGGTGAACCTACATTACCCACAATGCAACCCAACCACTGACCGTTTGGTTGGATATTTGGCCAGCGGTTCTCAAGGACCCTTAAACTTACAGAAATTAGAACCTGCATTTGATGAGAACTTTATGAAACCCAGGACGAGAACAGTCACACATTGTGCCGCTTATGGACGGGATTAGAGTGAAAATAAATAATTCAACCTTTTTGCAGGGGAAGCCCTTGGCTGATTTTTCAACCTTCAGAGCCAATGGCCTTTAAGCACTTAATTCACCACTAATAGCACCTTTGGTCGCATCTTATTTTTAATTAAGAATGTCAAATCAATTTAAAACTAAACATTCAATAGAGCAGGTATCTGCCTTTTCCAAACACACTAACATTGTGTAAATATAAGTGACACAGTCGGTGGAGTCGGTGCCGTGTTTGCAGACTGTGTTGACACTCATACAACTTGTAACTCCAAAGTGGGAGATACTGGAGTCACATGTCCTATTTGTAATTACCACTGGTACACTAGAGGGGAGATTTTCTTTTGTCATCCTGCAGCTTGTATTTACAGTAAGTCTTACATGACGTGATCTGACACAACACTACAAAATGTCACCAACCCGTACAGCTCGTTTAAATGCACTCCCACTTGTGCCATGCTGACAATGAGAAGCAGTCATGAACTCTGCGAGCGCTAACCAGACACGGTGAACTGGTGCGGGAAAAGCAATCCCACAGCTGAAAACAATACTGTGCAGGGAATTAAGCGTTGGCTGACTGTAGAAGAGGAAGCTGACGCTGGTGGCCAGACTGGAGCATGTGAATCTGAGTCCTTTAGCAGGTCTGCAGCACTGGGAATTCGGCGTGTGTGCTGAAAGATAGGCCGAAAGCTCAAATCTGGTCATTTTTACCTCAGTGCACTGATGGCAGACAAATCCTTCATATGGAAGCCAACAGTCCACTGAGAGATGCTGTTGACATGCAGAGCGGGTGAGCTAACACCTCCGCAGTGCACAGTTTATCTGCTTTGACTTGGTCGATCTCTCCGGCTTTTACAGACAGACAAACGACATGTGCAGTATGTATTACTAATCACAAACACCCACAGACGTTATCTCTCATGTCTCATTTTTAGCCTTCCACACTGTGACGCCTCACAGCCCTCACTGGGGGAAACAACGCATTCATTCAGATGTATTAACTCGAAAGGACACAATATGGTCGTACCCAGTGCAGCCACACAATAAAACCCAGGCTTTGCAATAAACTCACACATATTTTATTTTATCCTGAGCTATTTATTATACTGTGAAGTGTATCATGACAGCATTTGAAAAATCACAAAATTCTGAGTTATGGCTTCATGATTCCGCCTTTGAGGGTCCGCCACCGACTGCTAATGAGACATTTATTACGACTTGGGTCTCATTTTCACAGTATTGGCCGTCACTTCTCTCAGTTGATGTGGGTTGTAACTTTGTAACAAACAACTTAATTGTGGAGTTCTGTGAACATGATGACGTTGCCATGACAAAAACCAAGCAGGTCGTAAACAAGCATGTGACTGTCCATCCCTTTCTCTCTCTCCCTTGTTTCTCCTTCATGTCCCCTCTGCCCTGGACCATCAGGGTTCAGATGTTTTTGGATCTGGAACACTTGCTGGACATTTAGCCTGTCCTCTTGTCTCTCTTCTCAGCTCTGCTCTTGTGTGTCCTTTTAGAGGACTCCATGGTGGACAAGAGGTGTCTCTCAGGTGTGTTCGGCTGTTCCTGGAAGTTGCTCAACGTGCTGCTGGGTCCATAGTCTTCATACATGTTCACAGTCTCCCAGTAATCTTGTCTTTTCTGTACACATGACATCTACTGCACATCTGTCCATCCTGAAGAGAAATCTGTACAGGAAGCAAAACCACTTCAGAGTCCGGCATGAACGCTTGCCCTCCTTTGTCCAGGGCATGTAAACTCTGTTTGGACAAGTGAAAAATAAACGTGACGTCTAATGTTACGCTGATCTCAAACACACTGGCTAAAGCAGTAGGAGTTGGAGTAGTTCCTTCAGCCACGTCACCAATAATAAATCCAATCTAAAACAAGTGCACGATGAAATGCCAGCGCAACAGAACTGCAAAACGAAACAGCAAAGGAAACCCGTCAAGAGAATGTCCATTTATATTTTTATGTAAATGTTGATTTTACATGTTTATTTTAAACGGGCTTAAATTTTTAAATTTAAATTTCTTAAATTTTTTTCCAGCCTCACACAGGGAAGGTGACAGAGCCCTAAGCAAAGCTATCAGACCTGGTGAGAGGTTACACAATCCTGGCTGCAAACCCCTGATCACTTTGTACAACAGGGGAGGTCACCCACCCCATTCGTGGGCATGTGTCACCTGTCAAACATGAACATAACATCACTTACCGTTTCCTCTGCTCAAATTTGTATTCCATGTAGTCCTCTTAGTGGAATTAAAGGGGCCACCTTCAGTGTAACCTTTGCTTCGTTCAGAAATCTCATTCTCTTTCAGAGTGTCAGGGGAGACAACTTAAATTAAGCATGAGATATAGTGACATTTCACGACACGACCAACAGAGTTAGAGGAAAAGGATTACACTCCTGTAAAACCATAGAAAGAAAGCAGTGTGCCACAGTAGGTGGCATCACGTCTAGGCGATTAAAAGAAAAGGATAAAAGCTGTTCAGTAAAGCCCACCTGACGACACAGCTAACATCCCTCTCAGAAGGTATCCCAAAAAGTAACCGTTCATCTCGAGCCATGACGAAAGACCCTATTGTGCATCTCAATCCATTTTACAGGTGTTTTTCCCCCACAATGCAAATGTGGAATCTAGCTGGTAGAAATGCTCCAAAGTCTGACTCACAATACCACAGGCAGTAGAGAAAGCTATTTCAAATCAAAGGCGCTGTGAAATCTGTGTGCGCGGTGCCGCACATAAGAGCTGATTTCATACTAAACATAGTGATCGCCCAATATAGAAGACAGATTGCCTCCCTGCCGAGCATAGTTAGAGAACTACAAGATGTCCTTGCAATCACCAAAAATGCTTGTACCCCCTTCTCTCCTGCGCCGAATCAGGAAAGTTTTTGCTGATGTGAACGCACTCTGAGCGTCAGGGGTAAATTTGTTTCTGAAATGTAAAGTCAAGGTATTTTTTTTTTAGAGAAGATTCATTCTGAATTAAGCAAAACTGGAAAAATGAAAGTTTTATACAACAAACTTCCACGCACTTTATCTTTATATACTATACATGAGTCACCGCCACTCAAATGAGTGGTTATTCTGTACAGCGTCAGGCAGGTGGTGGATCCGTTCAGACGGCGGTTACTGACTCTGACTTCCAAAGAGAAAAATAAATTCTCACCCTGCTTAACTTCTAGGAAAAGCAGATGTTTAGATTCAGATTATATGTTTAAATACCACATATGTCTGTAAGAGTTTCTGAGCACAACACAGAGATGAGGGGGTTAAATCAAGTTATTTCCTGGAGTATTCACGCCAGCCTATTGATCGTGTTCTAAAAATCCTAGTAAACTGCTCAGACAAGTATCACGACTGGTAAACAGATAAGATTGAAGCTGTAGAAGGACCGTTTACTGCAGGAATGATCTGAGAAGTGAGGGAGGTGGCAGAGAATATCCTACAGCCTCATAGTAATAAATACCATAAATGTGTTTCTGTGGTTTCAGTGACTACCGGAGAACCCGTGACCACACATTTCTGTGACTGTGTTACGTGGCAGGCTTCTGAAACACACTGGGTGTGTTTGTATTGGTCTGTGATTGTTACGACATGATGCTGTGCGCTCTCGTAAAAACACAAGTGAGGCATCGACAACTTCATCAGCATCTTCATGTGATTAATTAACTGGTTGGACGTCAGCTAATAAAATTTACTTGCGTTAGTCACCACTGACTACTTATGAAAGTACTACTTACTACTACAATATGCTTTATAATTTGCCAAAACAGCGAATGAGATTTTGTTTTAATATGTCAGAAACCTTAGAATGAACCAGCGGCAGCCTGTGTGGACTGCACAGTATTTATAAATGCTGCGGCATACAAACAGTGTCGTGCTGTCGACAACATGACACACAATGTCAGCGTTTCTTCTTTTTCTTTTGGATGAGGCCGACTAGACGCTCACTCACGTTTTCCAACTGAAACACTGAAGAAAAGGTACCGCTGGGTTCAGGTATCAGACAACGGTACCCAACTCTGTGTTTGTGCAGCTGAAAAAGTGAAATTCAATAAAGTTGTGAACGAGCTGTTTGGCGTGTACACGTCTTGACTGTAGTCGATCGAGTGTTTTGATCGAGAGATGCCTGGAGCCTTGAATAAGATCTTCACAGACGTGAAATAAATGGCAAACTATCGTCTAAATGTCTGTCTCAAGCCAATCCGTGAGCCAAACAACCTATGATGCATGTTTTATTTACTGTGCTTAATCTTCACTCTTCAGAAAAGGGGCTTTTTAGCAGATTGAAAACCAACTGAGGGTGTTTTCAACATGCTAAACTGAATTTACTGAGGCGTTCATCGCCGGCTACAAAACATGCGTGCTTTTAACTTTCAAATATGTCAAGATTCTGCCCATAAGGTCTACAAAGGAAAGGGGTGATGCATTGTAAACAAACAGTGCACTGCTTTCAGCGAGAACTATCCAACAAGCCCTGGAGCCCTTGGTAGAGTCTTGCACATCACGCTACATCTGAGGGAATCAGTGCTTCACAAAAGGTTCCTTTCAGAGCTGATGAAGGACGACGTCCTTAGAATTCATTCCACAACGACCGAGCAAGGGCTTGAAGCAAAGATACAGCTCCGAGCACCGAAAGGACTCAGAGTCATTCCAATTATCGTTTTTACAATTAAGAAAATTCCACTTTGGGCCTGCTCCAATAATTAGAGAAAATCAATTACATAAAAGATTTGACAGGCCCACCTGCGACTGTAACAAAAGAAGAAGGCTGCAAGTACAAGGTCCTGTCTTTCTGGAAACAGCTTTTTTTCCTTATTGTTTCCAGTAGGTGGTTGTTGCTTCTGTTCAGAGAGCGCAGATTGGTTTTAGCCTTGAGCCCACCTGTAAAATAAAAAATACTACCAATGCCACGCTCCAAACAGGTTCACCGTTATCTGATGTGGCATGATGCTGCCAGCAAATGCCACATCGCACACTGCTTCCCTTCAGCATTGACTGAGAGCTGCTAGCTAAATATAAAAACCATATGCTTTGTGGATGCGAACACAAACTAAAGTGGCAGGTGTGCCAACAACAATGCGACATCCTGACATCATGGCAGCACACAACAAAAACAGAATTACTAAATAGCAACACTGACTCATTTGGAGTCACGAGGTGCTGATGCATATGGATAGACAGGGAGGTTTCCACTGCCTGTGTTTCACACACAGCAGGATGGAAACACAGGAAACCTCTTCAAGCACAGCAACAGAGCAAAGGCTTCATTTCACCACATGTAAATCAATTAGGCTGCAACATGAGAGCTGCTGTGTCACACTGCTGCTTTGTCTGCTCTCTGTCCAGTGTCTACTCTCGGAGATAGGCTGGTGCTGGGAAGGCTGCCAACTACATACAAACCATGACTGGGCAAACTGGGCTCCCCAGGCCATGTCATGGAGCTGAATGCAGACGCAGCTCCGAGCAATTAGTGCTACTTAATCAGTGCATTTGCCACACCTAGTTCCATGTAACACTAACGTTCCAGGTAATTCAACATATTTGGGCTTTGGGCTGTTGGTCGGACAACATAAAGACATTGGAAGAAGCCACCTTGTGCTCGGCTTTCACTGCTTTTTGGGGTTTTACAGACCAAACTGCCAATTCATTTCTTGACTAATCAATAACAAAAATAATCATTCGATAATCATTAGCTGCAGTCCAAAAAGAAATTTGCAACAGAAAATATGTTTATTTTAGGAAAACAACAGAAGGAGTCTTTGTTTCAGGTAAGTTGGCCCATGTTTATATAGCAGAACATACAGTACATAATATTATAGCGTTTAGCCCCAAATCCGATGCCTTCATTTCTGAACTGTGACAAAACGTGGACGTGTCACCGCACGAGAAGTAACCAGAAAACTTCAAAAGGCTTTCATCAGAGGAAACACGCCTTGCTGAAGTGTCCCTGAAAAACCTTAACCGCTGTCAGCTGCAGGAATGCTGCCCTGCACCTGACCTCTGACCTTCACGTGGAGGAGCAGAAAAGATTTCGCTCACAGGCATCACATAAAACCAGCTGCTATTTAACTGTGCCTGAGTGAATGAGGAGTGACCGATCGCACTGGCATATTGACAAAAAATAAATAAAAATCCCAGTGAGGCTTTTATTTAATCAGCTCTGCAGGAAACTGAACCGTTAGCCTGTTTACGATGTTTTGCGTGAGCCCAAAGATATGAAAATTTTGAGGAGAGAAGAATATGGAATAATAATTTCATTACAGTACTGTATTTTACCCAGAGCAGTCTTAAAGTCCATGATATTGCTTTTTCACACCTGGGGATTTGACTGCTTAGCTGTTCATCCAGCGAGTCTGCTGCATTTCTCTTGAGGTATTCTTACAAAATGTTTATTTAGCATACGAGTGTGACAAGGAGAGAGTGGTTTAAGCTGCCAGGGTGGGAGCCATGAGGCTTCTGTGTCTGCATGGAGCTTGAGGTCTCTGAGGCCAAGAGCATCTGAAACCATCCTTGGAGGCAGCCGGCCATGCGCCAAATCTGTTACTGCAATTACTTTTGACAGCAGCACCTTCATTGTCCAGGATGGTGGGTATCCCTGTTCTGAGCAACGCTGACCACAGGCGTTGGCAGGATTTGTGCAGGCAGGGTTTTGCAGCAGCACACTCGCTCCGCAGCCTTGGTGAAGCCATCAAGGAGAGTATATTCTTTAGTGCGCACATAGGCGTTTCTTTTGTGTGGTAATGAAATTGAGGCAAGACTTACTGAAAATGAGTAGGAAAGGAGATATATTGTAGATGCAGATTGCCTGAAACGATGCAAGGGATGCTTGTGCAGTAAATATGGAAAGAATTGCAGATTTCCCTGCTCCTGCTGAATCTGAGAGCCTTTAAATAAAGGCTCGAAATGAATACACAGAGACGATCCGGTAATGCGCTCAGTTTGCCCCTCAGCAGTGCACTTAAACCAAGCATTGCAGCTTCATACTCCTCTTACAGCTGGAAGCAGCGCTGCTGTTCGCTGCTGCTGCAGCATCAATAAGACGGAGTTTGATATTAAAGGAGGATTAGTGTTTCAGAGTCCAACTAGATAACTGGGACATGTCAGGAAATCATCTTTGGGATATCTGATTTGGGATTTCGTACACTCTGTGTGTCTATGTAGAACAAACTATAGGTTCATCTGTTGTGTAAGAGCCCTCCCACTATGAAAGAGATGACTGCACAGTCACCCACAAAAAAAGGAAATAAAAGGAGAGAGCAGACAGTTGTGTTAAATATCCAGCAACTGTAACGAGATGAGCCGAGAGCTCATATCTCAACCGTCCCTGCAAATATTCCAGTATTATTCCTATTATTATTGCTTCCTGTGTGCCTGTGGTGCTTCCACAGTGTGATTGTGAGCATGGTCACCTGACGGTACTATTTATATCTCATGAAGTGTAGATTTGTGCATTTAAACTCCTGCGATACTCAATGAAGAATTTACAGTCACCTTACAGGTAAAACACTCCTGCAGGGTCCCACACATTTTCTGAGACATTTTTAAAGGCTCTTTTAAAAGTGAGCAACAGGATTTATATGTGTGTGTGTGTGTGTGTCCATCTTCAAAAATGACCAATCACAACAGCAGCTACATCTGCAGTTGCATGTTGCATAAATTTGGTCCCATCACTTTTCTATGCAACACAATAATGACCGTAAAAGCATGCAGAAGTGGGGGGCCGGGCGGGGTTTGTGTGTGTGTGTGTGTGTGTGTGTGTGTGTGTGTGTGTTGGGGGGCGCGCTCACTCACCATATGAAAGCGCCGCCACACAGATGAGCAGAGTCCATCTGCAATCCCGTACACCTGACATGGTAGAAATCCCAGCAGGAGGACGTTAAATCCCAGTTGATCCAGCAGTCGATGTTGGGTAAATAAACCTCTGCAGGTGTCAGCCTCCACACGATGCCTTCTCAGTTCTTCCGAGGGTCTTAAGTTGAATAGTGCGCAATGGGCTTTATGTGTCAGTATGTCTGCACGAGTAATTGAGCGTGTCTGACAGTGTGTGCGATGCCTCAGTCTGGCTCTTCAAAAATATGTTTGTCGAGCTACAGTTTCCACAGTCTCTCTGAGAGCAGCAGACCTCAGGCACGGCCAAACCGCGTCTTCTCCAGGCAAAACGGAGCCTTTTTTCCACATGGGAGAACAAAGTTACAAGTACGCTGCTTCAAATTGGCCCACTGGGGAACGACAGAAACCCAGTGTTCCTGAAGCGGATCCAAGTCCTTGCGCGAAACCAGATAAATGCCCCCCCAGAAAAATCATAAATCAATGGACATCAGTGGGGAGATGACGCGCGCCCTGGCTGAAAACACAGGAACCCTGCGTGCCAACCCCAAAAAGCGTTAGACTAGAATAAATCACAAGCAGAGGAGAAAGACCGGTAGATTTTGTCTGTGTTAATAGTCGTTCTCCAACTGAGAATTCAAACATCAAATTCCTTGCGCAAAATCGTGGAGAGAAATGGCGAAAAAGGCATCCGGCGGCGGATCCGCACCGCTCCGGTTCAGCTGTCACTGACTTTTCGGGTTTCGTTTAAAATCCACAGCCGAGAGGAGAAGGTGGAAACGCATTCTGAGCTGGAAACGGTGAAACTGCTCCCCGAAACAAGCCAGAAAAGGTCCGCGGTTCAGCTGCAAAAGAAGGAAAATCCGCTCTTCCCTCCGGTTCCCAGTAGTTCACCTACCGCAGCGTGTTGCGACACTCACTCAGCCGGGAGTCAACACGCTAACAGCACAGAGGAGCGCAAATATCCACACAACTCCTCATACTTTCTTATTGCGCTTTACTTTGGGGCGTTAAGCCGGAGCGGAGCATCGCCGGAGCGGCTTACCGGAGTCTGAAACACAGCCAAGTCCGAGGAACTCTGCGTTGTTGTGCGTTAATTCCAACCATCTGACCTGGGAGCACCTGTGTGAGGTGTGTCCGTCCGTGACGCGGCGCACTGACACGCTGTAGCCTCCACAGCCTCTTCGGTCCGCTTTTTCACTCCGCCACAAACTAAATGTGTTCACCTAAAATCTGTACAGCCGCAGCTTGCGCCTGCTAAGCCACCTGCAGTACGAAAACACATATCCGGTCATAAGTTTCAGAATAAAACACAGTAGCAACATTTGTCTTTTAACTCGGCATGAAAACGTGGACGTCCATACTCTTATTTCCAGAAGCTTAAGAAAATACAATGCCACTGTATTCAAAATGCATGTATAAAAGATATGGATCATTATAAGTCACTAACTTAACTATCTTAAAATCATGGTGTTTTCTTATTGCTGCGGTGCTGTTGTTGTTGTACTTTGAAAATCTAATTTAATTCACGCCCTTCCATGAATGCTGAACAAACCGCTTAATGTCTAGAAGATTACAAGCAAATATAAAACAGTGAAATTATGAACATCAGATCAATGAGTTTAAGCAGAAACTTAAAAGCAAACGCTGGCTGCAAATTCAAGAGGGATGACTAGCTGTCACTAATGTCACATGTTTATTCCAAATATCAAGCAGCCCTCGCAGTTTGTATGTTTTTATTTTAAAAGGCAGATAATTGACTTCCGGTCTGGACCTTGTTAGGTCCAGTGAACTTGATGTACCTCAAACCGGGCATCACAGACAAAATTTAATCACGTGAGTAGCTTAACTCGCTTCCTCCTCATCAGAGAGGGGAACATCCCACCTCCACCCCTGCTTGGTCATGGCTTCAGCTGGGCCCCGACAGGCAGACTGTTTTGTTTTTGTTTTTTGTTTTTCTGGTTGGGAGGCCGTCAGAGCGTGCACACACTTCAGCTTCAGTACATTAAACATGATTAATGACTGATATAAAGCTATGGGACACTTCAATGTTGTGGGCGTTACAGCTTTCTCACAGCCAACCTGTTAAACACAGGTGCAACTTGAAACATTAACAATGGCAGCATCCCATTTAGGTGTGCCACATCCTTTGTATTGTGCACGCTGGCTCACTGGTATGCCTAAATGGGACAGAGCCATCATCAGTGGCTACTGCTACATTTGTCTGTCAAGTCCAGTGTCTACAATCAGAAGGGTCTGTTGTGAGATTAACTAAAGACGCTAATTATCTACCATAAAGTCCCTTTCATTCATAATGGAACACATAGGCCTGATGTTGTCTAATAAGCCCACATTAGCAACCCACTCGGAACCCTCAAAGATGCACCTGTTTCCTCATCAGCCTCCTCGCCCTCCCGAGCCTGCTGCTGTGTTTCCTGCATATGAAATAATTCATTAGTGGTGACATTTTTATGGGATTTCTAGACTGAAATTCGAATCATCGCTTAATACATCCACAAAAGTTTATGTTTAGCCCTGCTTACAACCTGACATGACAGAGTACAAACAAGTTAGCTCAAACATGGTAGGGACAAGTCTGTCCTACCAAGATATCCGCAGGGACATGTGAGGAACTGCAGTTAATGATCTAGCAAAGCACAGAAAGAACAGCCCCATGTCTGGCGTGTTGAAACACTGAATTTCTTCCTCGAGGGCTGTTTGTAATGCAGAGAAATGCAGAGCTCATTGTCTTTGTATTAATAACCTCTTGCAGGAAGAGGCTAACAGGCACACTAAGTCCCATTGTGCCGGGAAACTTAACAAGAGCAGCTTTCTGCGCTTTAACAGCTAATTTATCAAGACCACTTATGCAAATCAAGTCACTTGCAATTTTCCAGTTAGAACACCTGAGTCGCAGCACAGCAGCAGGCAGCCAGGTGAGACGGCACGCGGCGGCCCCCACCCCCCTCCCACCGCAGCAGGAGAAGACAGACGGGCCGCCACAGGCTTTACTACAGCGACATGACTGTTAATGTTTTGTCGATGCTTTTGACTCTGTAATCCGTCTTTTTTATTCTCTGACATTTAAAAAAAGGCTTCCTGTCAGAGGAAGGACTCATTCCTTCATTCTCTTCTGCTTTAAATAAAAGACAATAAGAAATAAGGGTCTCTCGTGGTGATAAGTTGGTGCAGTGGTTCCCAAACCTTTTCACATCTAAGACCTCTAAACTGGCACAAATTAACTGGCCCCTCGTTTCATTTTGAAGGTTTTGTCCCCCATCTCATAAGATTTTTTCTTTTAGATGTTTTGTTAGAGAAGGTGGATGAAACCCATGGACAAACCATCATACTTTCTGTTAATATATTACTTATGGATGGAACTATAGATAAATTATTCCCCTTTGCGCAAACAACCCTCTGGAACACCCTCAGAGGGTTCCAGAGACCCCACTCTGAAGTCACACTGAGTTGGGGGCCCCTTCTTCAGATAATTTAACATCACCAGCAAATGGAAATTGACCACTTTTACACTGAAACAATTGAGGGGGAGGGGGAGGATTCATTTAAACCAAATTATGCCGTTGTTGCCTCTTTTCACTGACACCTCTCAAATTTAACACATTAATTTTGTGCTCACAAATTCTGCTGCCGGTGTGCACCACACCTCCATGTGAGAAGCGCTTTGGCATCAGATTTGTCCCATTTCACGCAGGCTAATTGATGAACATCACAGCCTGCTGAATGCCACGTTCAGGATGCTGTTGTCTGATGCTGATGCGAGGCTGTTGGCTGTCGTGCTGGCATTTTGTCAGCGTTTTCTATGGCCGTGCTGCTGTTTGACTCGTCTTCCAGCTGTCAACATCATGATGGGGTTTCTGTTTGATGTTCTGAAAAAAGTGTCCTCCTCTCCCAGTTTGTTCTTAACCTATTGCTGCAGTGGATGTGAATTTCCTGGGATCAGCCAAAATTATTTTTTTAACCGAATTTTGTGCTTTGAACATTATGTCTCTGTTTGGTTCCCTTGTTGTAATTTACAGAAAAATGTTCTCTCTCCTCACACGAATCTCTAACTTTCCCACTAAGCTTCCTTTCTTGGGGACTGTGTTATATGTTTTATAAATGAAGACAACCCACTGAGGACATGCTGTACATGTAATGGGGTGCTGAGATGGTGTGAGCCACTCACTGGTATTCATTCGCATTCATGCAATGAGTTTGCTGATCTTGAGATTCCCCTGTAACATCACTGCAATACCGTGACCAAAACAAAGAAAAAGATGTGCCTTCAGAATGACTTAAACATGGGATGTATGGGTAAGCACACTGGGTTTAAGACTTGAGATTTAAAGGCTCTAAAAATCTGCATTTTATGAGGGTTTTTTGTAATGTGTGACACATTTCTATACAAGCACAATTTTCTGCAAAAGTTTTGAACTGTCTTAATTATTCCGCAATAGAAATATCTGAGTTTGTGGTATCATGTACTTCCATACCTTTACCAATCAGCAGTATTTGAATCTAGAGTGAAAAATCTCCACGACTGCAGGATGAACTGCAGTAAACGTTTGTATTCGGGGTGACCAGAGGGTGAACCACAATGACTTGAGTGACCCTCTGACTCTCCCTCTTCTGCCTCCCTTTGGGTGACATCTGTGGTTTTGTAAGACCCTGTTTGTGCCCTTAATCAGCTGTTCATTTAACCATGAACCACTGATACTACAGAATTCTTAAAATTTAAAAAGCTTTTAAAAGTTTAGTTAACAGCATGCCTTCAGTCAGTCTCAAACAGTTAAGGGCACTCAACTTGATATAAAAATGCTTTTCATGCACTAGAAAAACGTTTGGCTTCGCCTGGTTTCACCAACAAAAACCATCATATCATCAGCTGATCCAAACGTGCCTTAATTTATGTGCAGTCCAGGCAATGACGACATGCTCCAAGACACATTAAAGCAGGGTTTAGTTTAAATGCTGCCGATGCTACAGCATAACATAACTGCCCTGAGCCACACTTTTACTTTATAATCAAAAAGCTAATGATGTGAGAACAACATACTTTTCTGAATTTATGACTTCTCAGCAGGAGAACTCTTCTTGGGTTCATCTGACATATCATATGATTGCTGTCTTTATCAGTATTTTGGAGCAGGTCTCGTAATGTGCACAATCAAACAGGTTTAGGTGAAAACACAACCTTCGCACCATCTCAGTCGGCTTCCTTTCTGATGAAAGAGTGCAGCCGGTGACCTAATCGATCTTTCACCTGATTCGTTAATGTCCCTTATAGCTGAGTGGCCAGAGTCAACATGTGGACCCTCATTAGGAACCATATCAGGAAAGAGACACGCGCATTTGCTTCTTTTTGTATTTGTGGCTTTCTTTGCTTTTCCTGTCAGTGTGTTTTCAGTTTTGTCAGCACATGTTCTGCCTGCTAAGTGTGAAACGGGTGAGGAGTAGATTACTGCCAGTCAAACACATGCAGGCCTCTGTGACTTCTGGAGAATTTCCATGGATTTCGGAGGAGAAATGGAAATGCAGTGAAGTTGCAGTGCGGTGCATCACATCAACATCCCTCAGTAAACAGTCCACATGTATTTACTGGTGATATCAATAAAACTTAATGCTTTCAAGTCAAAGCACATTAATCGTCCAACATGTTTCTATCTACACTTCATTTGAAGCAGAATATCTTAATGAAAAACATTTAAATTTTCTATCCTGATATCCCCGTCCTCTCAAGTATTTTCTCCCGTCATATATGATATATATATATCTGTATCTTTTATGCTAATAAAGTAAATGAATTAAGTATAATCATATTTTTGAAGTTATCTAAGTATGAGTTACACAAAAAGTTAACTCTCGGCCCTTGCTGTCAAATGTGATGTCCTCAGAAATTCTGCCCCCTGTTAACCTGCCATTGGATAAGCCTCATGAATGTCAATGTGCTTAGTGCCAAAGTCAAAATTATTTTAACTTGGGGCACAAATCTTGGAAGAATATCAATTCACTTTTGCTTCTGTATCTGAAAATGATAGCAACCCCAAACACCAACACAAATGTTGGAACTACACCTTTTTGCATTCCAAGAATGTGTTGATAGTTTAAATTTCTTTATGTTTCCGTCTTCAATTTGATGTGGTGACAACACTGTTTAGGTTAGGCTGAGGTACAAAAAAACCTTAGTTTTTCATATGTTGCCTTAAAGTATCTGGTTTTCTGGTTCTCCCAGATCTTTTGGTTGTCACAAAGATGGCTACAGAATATCCCACTGGACGATAAATGACCCATGACTTCCTGGGCCTCATATGTTCCTCCTCACGTATTTCACAGACATCTCCAACCTCCTGAGAGACCTGCTGGCAAAGAACAACAAGTAGACACATGTAAGCGCACAGCAGGAATCTTTACAGGCAATTAAAGCAGAACCGGAGCCCCTGAGAGATCAGTACTGGGCTAATGCTGAAATGAAGGTTTCAGCAGATTCATTCTCCCGTGGGCATGGAGCTGTTAAGCAGATACAAGAGTATAGCCAACGGAAACCTGTTGTATTAAGAAGCATGAGCTTGGCTGAGAACAACAAGAGGAGAAGAACAAAGAAAGATGTGCACAGACTGAGAGACAGACACTTTCAGCCACGTGGACCTGCGAGAGACAGACATATTATCTGACAGGTCTGCCATTCGCACTCAAGACAGATCGTCCATCACCGGTGGCTCTACTAAAGAGCAAGGCATTGGACACTGCGTTTCCATCTTAGGCTCATCTGATTTAACTGAGGTGGCACATTTAAAATGCTGGTCACAGCTAATGTGCTCTCAGCCTGACGAGGAGTAGGAGTTTAAAATGAAGATGCTGTTTGTCCCTGATGGCATTCAGACACACAAGTACCTGCTACCGCATTAAAGCTGCACCAGGTCAGGAAGAAACAGCAAAAATAATCTGCATTAACGTGATGTAACTATGCATAAAAGGAGGGGAGGAGCAAGAGAAGTCAAATCGGTTTCTCATTGAAAGCAGATGAGATGAAGCAAAGGTAAACAAACTTCATCTTAACAGGGCAGGGATTAGAATAATCAAGGTGATGTAAATATTCTTATCGAGAACATGAAACACATCCTTTATGCTTTCCATTCGTTTCCAGCTAAATGTCACCCATTTCTCTTGTCATGACATCGCTCCATGTCTGTGCGCTTTTTGAAAATACAAAGCTAAAAGGCAATGCAAATACTCATATGAAGATGAATTGCAATCACTTGAGACATAAACAATTGCAACTACTAGCACAGAAGAACAACTGCAGCTACTTTGCAAGTCCGATGCAAGTGCAATCACTCTGAGAAACATCAGTGCCGTCTGTCATCACCGAGCCCGTTGCGCGCTGTGCAGCCTTTCAGAACAGGCTCGCGGGCTTGATGCTGCCACTCATAGTCATGTTTAATGTTCAGCTCAGATCTGAGCTTTGTTTTCAATGAGGCAACAGCAGAAGAGCTCATCTCACAGTGACAGGATGTGGCAAAGGTTCTTTGAATGGGTTATCCCTCTGTGCAGTGAGCCAGACTTCACTCAGCGTCTGACGTGTAAACCTCAGGCTCAACAAACTTCTCCTTCTCAGGTAGGTTGAAATCAGCAGGGGTGGTTTCTCGCTCAATTATATGCTGAAGAATCCTGACATTCTCTTCAGGAGACTGAGTCACTGTGACGACTTTGAGTAAATGCACTCAGTTTCTCCAAAGAAACAATATTGCCTTGATCATCCTGCAGTTTTGAATGTGAACGTGTTGATCTTGTCTTCCTGGTAATGTAGATCAATGATTCCTAACCAGGGGTACCTGTACCCCAGAGGATACTTCTGCAGTTGCCAAAGTGTACTTGGAAAGACTGAAGAAGAGAAGAGAAGCTAATTTGTGAGTGTATATATACGAATCAGCTCATCTTTGCTGTGCAGCTGCAGATTCTATTCTTGAACTGTGTAAAAATGTTTCATCCATCAATGAAAGAAATCACTGTATCGCCTTCGAGACAACACAGCTGAGTCAACAGAGTGCAGCCACAGTCTCAGAGGTCTTGTTTTATGAAACGGTAACTGATTTGATACAAGACTAAACATCTACAGCTTTGCTAGCAGCTCTGTGAGTCTGTACTTATCAGTACAGTCAGATCACCAAAGTCAGCAGGAGTTATCCTCTCAGCACCATGAAGGTCTGTACTGAATTTCATGATGATCTGTACAATAGTTTTTGAAATATATCATAAATATATTCTATTTATAAGATAATATATTATAATATATATATATATTTGAACATTTCAGTCTGAACTGGAGGCAGCGTTGAAGACCTTGTGAGGTTCATGACTCTCACCATCTGTCATGGCTTCTCTGCAGGGTAATGCTGTGTGTCCAGGGTGCATCATCTCTTGATGTGTGCCTGAATTCTCCCTCTTCTTATCACTGCCGTTGCTTGCACAGCAGTTCCCACGTTTCAGTCCATGTTCTGTCAGGTAACAGTGAGAGACTGTTGGAAACGTACTTGCAAACGCTCACTCAGCTGACACAATTAACTGTCTGCACCGTTGTCATTGGCCTCATCAGTTTGTAAGGTGAACGATTTGCCTTGTAGTTTGTAATTAAGTTGTTCCTCCAGATCATTTGACGTGCTCAGCATATGACTTTATCACTGGGCTACAGGAGAGCCTTTCAATCTTCCAGCATGGGTAAGTGATTACAATCACTCAGCTTGGTTGTCGCCTGTAATTCCCCTGTCCCAAACCTGTCCATCGTGTCCTTGATATGTCATTTTGCTGAAGGAAATCCTGCTGATCTAAATCGTTGCACCCTTTCTTGTGTGAGAGTGGTCTGTTTATTGTTCCCACAAAAAGCAGATAAATTCAACATTAGTTCTGCTTCACGTTATTTTCCCCCTGGCCACACAGAACCGCACGCGCTGGAGGTTGTGGCACAGTTTCAGATCCACGGCCACGTCGCCGTTCCTCTACAGGGCGCCTCATGCAAGAGAGGAGATCTGTGTTTCTGGAGTGTTAAAAGGCGAAGCTGCTCGAGATTTAACACAAAACACACAGGTGTTTCAAAGTGTAGAGCAACAGTCACAGCATGCAGTCTGCTGTGGGACTGCATGCCAGCAATTCACAGACTTGTAACGCAGTGTGAAACTTGTGTGAAACGTGGTTTTTTGCACCCAGAGCTGCTTGTGTCACAACAATGACCCCAAAGATCCTGGCAGGTGTAGCAGCTGATATGTTTATGTCATAAGTCGCACGTGGATTCATTTGATCGTTATTTGAGATAAGAGGAGCCTTTCACAGCTTCACAATGCACGTCGTTGAGACTCTATGTGGACATAATGACACATAATAAGATAATGGCCCTCAGTTTTCCTCTTCAGTCTTTTGTCTTTCAGCGTGTGATGAGCAGTTCTACTACCTGGTCATACAATAAACGTCTCACTCGCTAGTAATTTGGATTTTTAATTGACCATATTTTACTATTTAACACATTTTTCTTGGCAGCCCTAGGTGATATTGCACCCCTTTAATCCAGCTAAAAACATAACTTCAACAGCTGCCTGTGGCTCAATGAGCAGATTTTAGTGCTATTAAAGGAGATTGTCACAAGGAGCGACATAAATGAAGGAGTCTGTAAACTAGTTTTTCATTTGTGCATGAAGAAATTACTGACAATTTAACATTGCGCTTCAGGCTGCCAGAGAAAATATGTTTGTAATCTTGTTGCTGAGAACGGCAATAACTGCAGGACTTTATTAAAGGCCACTTATCAAGTGGTGAATCCAATGTTTGGTCACTCTGGAGAACAAATGAAAAGTTCTTGATTTTCTCCACGGAGACAGCTGTGAAGACATGGGCGGACACAGCGGCAACATACTTCACATCACAAACAGTGAAACTGAAAAAACACTGCTATGGAAAGTGTGAGGAATTTATCTCTACAGGACCACACATCCAGTTAATAAATTCCATGTCGTGTACTTCAGGATTGTAAGGAGGTGAGATGAGCTCCAATGGAAAGCTTAATTAGCTGAAAGCCTCACTTCAGTTCTCTTTAAACCCGGCCAGAACACAAATGGACTGAGTAATGAGTAATGCAACCTAATGCAAAATACTCACCTTTACATTCTAACTTCAGGAGTGATCTAAGGAAGGCACAGGCGTCAGTTGTGATATCACACATTTCATTCAGATAACCACAGAACCAGAGAAAAGCAAAGACTGCCCACACCGATTTCTAGCTCGACCTTTGCCCCATTCGTGACCTCAGCACTCTGTACGACACTTTGTGTTTGAGCCAAACCTCAGGGAAAAAGTCACAAGATGCACAACAAAGATATTTTCACGATCACACAGATGTCTACCATCTGCCTGGAATGATAAAATGTTTGCCTAGAGCGAAACCAGAATTTTAATTCGCTATTTCCGCAGACTGTGCCTCTCCACTCGGCTGTTCTCCTACGCTGAGGATGGGGGAGGAGGTTTGTATGGATGTATTAAGACAACTGGATGCAATGTTCTATGGGAGCCTGATTCATTCCAGTGAAAGCAACACAATGCCAATATGCTCAACGAGTTTTAATTTAGTCAACATAAATAGTTAACATTTCTCACAACTGTTGAAAAAATGCAGTACTTATTTGACCGACAAGCTGAACAGCCACGTGGTCAGTTTTTGTGGATGTAGCGCAATAACAGCTGCTGTAACTACACTATACATACAAAAGTATCCAGACAAACCTCTGCTAGGGGCTGTTTTTCATGGGTTGGGCTCAGCCCCTGACTTCCATTGAAGGGAAATCTTGATGCTTCAGCATACCAAGACATTTTGGACAATGCTATGCTTCCAACTTTGTGGCAACAGTTTGTTGAAGGCCCTTTTCTATTCCAGCATGGCTGTGCCCCAGTGCACAAAGCAAAGCTCCATAAAGACATGGTTGGATGAGTTTGGTGTGGAGGAACTTGACTGGCCCACACAGAGTCCTGACCTCAGTGGTGAACTGGAACAGAGATTGTGAGCAGACTTTCGGTCCAACATCAGTGCCTGACCTCACAAATGCTCTGCTGCATGAATGGGAAAAAATTCCCACAGAAACAAAATCTAGCGGAAAGCTTTCCCAGAAGAGTGGAAGCTGTTTCAGCTGTGAAGCTGTCTGTGTATTTAGAATGCAAAGTCCTTGTAGGGGGACAACTTTCCAGACAAACAAACAAAGTATTTTAGCATTTATCAGCTGTGTGTTTCAGTTTCACGGCCTGCAGCTTTACTGTTTGGGTTCACTCTCATTGACCACATTTAAACCCACAGACAGCAGGCAGCTGCCTGCTCAGCACAAAAACATCAGACAGATAAAATTATCAACTTGCTGGTGAACAAAGAGTAGTATTCAGCAGCTAAAAAAGCCAGACGTTTCTCCCTGGAGATGTAAGACACATCTAAAAGAAAGTCAATATTCACAAGATGGACACAAACTCAACTCCAAATGAATGCTAATGTGGCTCCGTATCTGAGATGTCAGCGATGTGTTTACAGCTTCTTGTGCTGCCTGGAATCACACCATGAATTTTAAAAAGTGTTTACCAGTTAAATATTGGTGTTGTTTGACCTGTACACACCTGGTCTGGTACTGGAACAGGCTTTGGAAATCTTTGGAAACACACCTTCTCATTTATCCTTAAATGCTGATTTTTACAGCACAGACACTACTGGTACTACAAGTACACACTGATATGGATTGGGCTGATATGGATTCCTAAATTCCGTATTGGTACCAACAAAACTCACGGAAATTATTTTACATATTTGAGTCACTGACTTATTCAGTGCAGTGATCAGCTCTTCTGAATCACCTGCTTGCAACACACATGGCTTATGTGATGAGAATTTTGTCATTACGCACAATTTAAAATCCCTGGAAATAGTTTACTAAATCAATTTTCCCGACATTTTCATTTGAAACACATCTCAATCATCCAACAGTTCAGTCAAACTGCATTAGAGCAATCCTCCACAGCACGGCAATGAAAATACTCACTGGAAGATTTATACTTCAAGCCTGTGGATACTCCACAGGTTCAGCACTGAATTGGTGTTTGTAAATGACTATATTCAAACCACTAAGCTATACATGAATATCTATGTTGTGGAACAGCCTGGTTGGCCCCATCATATATCTAAATCACGGTATAAGAGGAAAGGTTAATACAGAAGGACATCTCTGCACAGTAAAAGGTGTCTTCAGAGCATGGAGATGGATAGCAGACACCACTTTAGCTCGCCTGGCAGAAATGATCTTGTTCTATACAACCAATCTGAATCTGGTCTTAGTAATGTTCCTATCACATGACCTCTCTAAGCCTCATCACCAGACTTTGTTTGCCTTTAAGATGCTTCCATATTTGCTAAGTTTGCATTTCATCTCAGCACACTTTACATTTTACGAAAGACCCTCTTCATATGAAATACTGCATCTGACTGCTTGCTTCTTGTATTTCTTTTTTTACTTATGACCTTTATGGTGCTCCACTACCACTCACTCATGCACTCACTCACTGCATATGTGCTGTAACCCAGCCACCATTGGAGGCTGGAGCCTCTCTGTATTAACTCTGGAAAGAGGTTATAGGTGCTAACATCCTAATCCAAACATAGTTTAGACATTAAAAAAAAAATCAAAGACATCTCACCTTCTTCGCCCTTTCCCGAAGAACTGTTTTGAAAGTTGTCATACCAGCAACAGTGTACTGCCATGGTCATAGCTTTTCACTTTTGATTGGCTGCCAAACTTCAGGAAGCTTCTTTCTTACGAGTCTGTCAGAGACACCAGAGAACAAAGATACTGAATGCAGCATGTGAAAAAGCAACCTTTTGTCGAGACTGTGATGGTCAATGTGCGATGATCTTCATCTCACAACTTTACTTTCAACAGTAAGTCACCACCTGTGACACGGCCGCATCACAGTCGGAAATGAAATTTATTTTTCTCAGCCTGATCTCAAAATGCTTTTAAATCCTGCTGAAAGTAGTCCATTAAACTGGCTCTGGGACTTTTAGCTGTAGCATTAGCATCCTTCATCAGTAGCATTAGTATTAGCAGCCAGGATCCTCCTCAGTCACAGCGACTGTGTTGTTGCTGAAGTCCCAGTGCTGCTGAGAGGTTTTGCTTTATTATCCCTGCAGTCACGGCAAACGGCAGGGACACATTTTAAGCACCAGCTGGTGGGACAAATGAAGACACGCTGCTTTGTGATGAAAAGTTCAAGTTCAAGTTCTTTTATTGTTACGTACACAGCCGTGAAGCAATCAGTGGCGAGGAGAGTCTCAGATGTCAGGCTCCCTCTGACTGTGTTCTCACAGATCTGCATAGAAAATATGTACAAGTGAAGGAGTAGATCAGAGTTGTGACAGACTGTGACTGGATTGTTAAAATGCTTTATCAAGCTCAACGGACTTGCATATTCATGACCACTCTTTCACCACATGGACTGTGCTAAACAACACTAACGTGCTTTGACTGGCTGATATGTTGCACTGCAGGAAATTTATGCCCAAGAAAATAACATGTGAAAAGTAACCTCATTAACAGTTGTCTCAGTCTCATTTGACATTGCCTGGACGTTGGGGAAACAACTGATGTCTCTGGATGTATCTGGTTCAAGGGGACAATTCACCCCAAAATCAAAAATGGATATTTTTACCTGCCTATAGTGGAAATGTTTGGTTTCTGCCTTTCCCTTTCAACAGGCTTTTAATTTTAAAATAACAGATAAAACCCTAGATAATTTTATCTGTAGGGTTTCAGCAGGGACTGATGTCAATCATGGGCAACTGAGAGGAAGTCTTTTAAAATACAGCAATTAACATGTGATGATTTTCATTCATATTTTTGATTTTGTTTATTCATGCCTTTGGCTGCTGAACATATGAATCCTGTTTTTAATTTGAATTTACATCTCTGGAGAGAATAAAATCCCTGTCACCATGTTTTCTGTGCGTAATGATTTGCACCAGGAGCTTCTTTTTTGGAATGACAACATGTACTTACAGCTAACCTTGTTGTACAATAAAATGAGCTCATAAAAAAAATAAATAACTGTCATTCAAGACTGCACTCAGCTTGCAAATTGCTGTATTTATATGCATACAATAATGTCACAATTCCTAACCCTGTGAGGCAGCTTGAAGCAGTTTAAGCTGCAATAAAATGACAAGTCCTCGTAGTAATCCTGTTTACAAGAGTGAAGGAATTATTTTGACTGTCCAGAGGTAAAATTCAGGAAACGGTGGAGTTTAGTCACAGACGGCATCTGCTAAACAGAACAGATATTTTCAGTGGTCACAGCCAGGCTTTGTGTTCTTCTCTTTCAGTGATGTGACCAATGAGTCACATCACTGTTTTAGTCATCGAACCAGGATGCTCTGTGTCCTCTGCTTTTCAGATCAAATTTAATGTTGAATATCCCCAAATCTTCTCAAGCTTACCAAAGAGTCAGAGAATTTTTTGGACGTAGTAATTCAACCTTAATGTTTTAATTTCTCCAACTCCATGGGATTTTTGCTTCATCTTTCCTTTGCATGACTTTTGTTCACACACTTTGTACAACTTGGCAGCAGATGTGTGGACTCATTATTCTTTTCCAATTTACACAAATGTGGGTTCAAGACAGAGGATAATCAAAATATTAATGGCTTTCCTGCAACTTGGAAATGCATATTGAAATTGAAAATCAACACTAAACTTAAAGGGCTAGTCCTCTATTTTCTGTGCTTTTGAGCCTTTTATATCACCCATACAAGTATTTCTGTCAGTTAATTATGTCTCTGTGTTTTAAGGATTAAATGCTCCTACATGGCTTGAGGAACATTTCCAGTGGTGGAAAAAGCCCTCAGATCCTTTACTTCAGTAAAAGTACCAACACAACAACGTAAAAACTGCTCGGATAAAATGGAAACACCAAGAGCAGAGAGCCCCATTTCTTACATTTTGGGTTCATGAAAATTATTAAAGCCTGTTAAATAAAAACCAAAATCATGGTTGCTTTTCTTACGTTTTTAGATCCTGAAAACTGTGATTAAATTTTCATCAGAAAATCTACTTCCAAAAGTTCTTTTTTTAATGTTTAAAATGATGCCAACTCAGAGAGGAACCAGAAACAATCAGCCACTGAAAGACTGCGTAGCCTTAACTAAACCTCTTCACATAATGCATGTGCAGCCGGTGCAAACACGTCGTCTCTGACACAGCGTGACATGAGATGGATCCAACTGTGACAGACTGAACTGTAAACAAGGTTGTTAGCCATATTGTTGTGTCATATTGTTTGTTAGCAAAGCATCTCTTTCATTGCCTTGCCAAAAATACACTCTGTATCTCGTGGTTAAACTTAACAACCCCATTAAGCTGTCAGCCTTCCCATGCCATGTGCCTGGCTGATGAGACTTTACGTCTGAACGTTTTCTTCAAAGCCAACTGTTCCCTTTCAGGAATTTGTTTTGGTGCCTCATCCTCAGTTAGCCTCACAATTGTTATGCCAGCCAGTATCTGAGTTGGGAGATGCTCACTGGCATGCAGAGTACTGATCTGCATTTTTTTGTTTTCCCAAATGACTGCGTCCTCCTCGTGTTGAAAGCACGCAGGCTTAAGTGTCTGGCAAAAAACTTGACCGAGCCACAATGTGAAGGGCACAGAAAACATCTAACATAACGTAACATTAAAGGAGCCAGTGGTGAAATGTAACTAAGCACATTTGTTCGAGTGCTATACTTAAATTCCCTGTACTTCACATTTTATGTAACTTTATACTTTTATACTGGTCAGACAGCTTCTTCCTCTCCAGTGAAAACCAGGTATGTCCACATTTGGTGAGTTTGAATGTTTGTGACGAACTGAAGGATCGAATGTTACTTTATATGTAACTGAAGGATCGAATGTTACTTTATATGTTGAGGAAAATTAACCCTCTTCTTAAGCTAAATAAACCCGTTAAAATCCCTCTTGGATTAGTTGGAAAACGCATTGTCACGGAGCTGTGTTTCTGTGCTTGTGAAATGTAGAGACACGTGGTTCTGACATCCACAGGACAAATACAGGAGGAGGAGGAGAACAAAGACCCCACTGTGGCTGTCGTCGAGTTGTCCAGAAAGTTGGCTGAGGAGATGAGTGACTCTTACACTGATGATGCTGACAGTGGCTGCTGCCAAGAAGGCACGTCAGACACTCTGGAAGAGGGGCATCAAATCTCAGATCTCATGCTGGATGAAGGTGAGGATCCATTTTGTTCACACCAACAGATCTGTAGGACATGTTTCACATTACAATTTACCCCTTTGTTGAAAACTCTCAGGTTTGTACTTCATGGCAGATTGTACCAACGCACAGCACTGCACTTCAGAATCAGTAAGAGCTGGGCACCTCTCAGCTGCAGGTCAACCTGTTCGTCTCAAAGGAAAACGCTCAGTGCTCGAAATGCTGTTTTTCCAACAGAGAACATGTTTTCCATTGGGAATAGGTGTACTCGCTCATGAGTGGCCGCAGGATCTGTTCTGAGCACTTACTCCCTGACTCATTCACGCTAACAAGAGTGAGGGAGGGGACTTTTCATTGATACTGATAGCCCCAATGTGGGCAAAGAGCCACTGGTTAATGGAGATTGTTCTGCTCCCCTGCAGCCAGCCGTGGCCCTTTCTGTCGCACCGGCTCCCTGAGAGGAGATATTTCATTATTTCAGCCTCGGCTGGAGCGCTATGCCTTAGAAGCCTGGCCCATGATAGGTTTAATTTGAAAGCAGTGGAGCTTGCTCATGTCATTGACACTATTCAAAGAGCAGAGGCCCTGACCAACAAAGTCTATATTCAAGTTTTTGAACTGTGGTGTGGAAAATTAGAGAAATTATTTCAATGCTGTGTGACAGCAATTCTCATTTCCTTCTGGAAATGCTGGATAAGAATGAGTCATCAGCGTTTCACTTGTGTTTTACGCTGCAGATCCCCTGACTGGCGACTGAAATTGCAACTCAGCCTTTATGTACAGTACCTAACACAAAGGGAGCCAGTGGTGAAATGTCAGAACATTTACTCAAGTAAAGCATTGGTTATCATGAAAAAAGCATTGTCAAATTTGTAAAAAATTGTAAAATTTACGTCTTTTGAAGATCTAATCAAAGGTGTGATCACGTAATCCTTGACGATGTAACAACAATTTAACTAACAAACCGTAAATTTGAAATATTTTATACGATCTGTGCTGATTACTGACAGTTACTTACTTATTGTAACCCCAGTTGTGTATTAGTAAAGTGACTTAATGATTGGGACATCATGTCTAAGTCACCCACTGGCCAAAGAGGGAGAAAGAGATACAGAGAATGAGTGGGTATCCGAGTGCAGGGGCAGGAAAAGGACGGAACTTTATTTGGTTTTGTGTAATGCAGCTCAGACAGATGGCTGGTCTGTGCCGCCACATCTTTATGTATTTTCTGAACTTGACACTTCCACAGCTGCCAGGTGTGCACAGGTTAGCAATGGGCAGAGCTGCAAGCACTCAACTCAACTTATTTTCTCCAAATTCCTCACATTCCTACTTCCATCACCACGTTCACTGCCGAGCCACGTTCAATCACATCTGTGTTGACAGAGTTGGAGGTGGCGTGCTTTAAGGTGAACTCTGAACAAAGTCCAGGGATTCACCTTCATTCAACATCTCTGAATGTAAATCTCATTTGGTATTAAAGCCAAATACCAAATGTCACCATGTCCACCTGTAAATGCAGTATTTTCATTCTCTGAGGCCTTTTTATTGATCGCTTGCACCAAGGTCTACTGCTGCTTTATCATTCAAGGTAGCTGCTCAAGTACATAGGACTTGACTTTTCCATTGTGGTAGCCATCTGCATGATCTGACCTTCTTCTCATAGAACAGATTCTCACATTTATCCAGGTGTTTATGTGTGTGCTTCATCATCTTTCAAATGTCACTGCGCTGTTCAGTGAAATATGTCACTATGTTGGCACCTGCAGTTTGTCACAATGAAAAGCATAAATGAAATATCCCCAGTGAACATACTAATCACATAGAAATTATACTACTACACTAACTTCGACTCGATATAGCTGATTTACAGTATCACAAAGTGATGGCATATACAGTGTATTTGCCCAACCTCAGTTTTGGTTTCGTGCTACAGCACTCACTGCCAAGTAGTTTAAAAATTGCTCAATGTTAGCATCTTGTCACGTACAGCTACAGGACAACCCAGACTGCTGAACAGATCGTGTCAGTTCTCAGTGCAGTGAAGACGACAAACAAAATTGCTCTAACCTTCACTGTATTGAGGTGAAGACAGACATCTCAGAGGCTGATATTTGTTATATGTTAAATAACAAATATATGTTTCCGCTGTCTGCATCATGTTGCACTAGAGAATTTTAATGCCAGTTAGTGAGACACGCACAATAAATTTATTGCATATAAATGCAAAATCAAAGAGAATGAGAGGGATCTTCAAATGTATAAGAAGAGACACCATTTTAAGTGTAGGACTTTAAAATGGTCTTCCTTTTGAGATGAAGACCTTGTAAAATGATGAATCTCAGAGTTAAATCATTTATCTCAGATGTGCTTGGAATCGTTTATTAGCTGCATGTGTCTATTTCTTTCTTTTCTTATTGTTCATTATGTGTAAAATATTGTGTCCTAGTTATATGGCAGAAGGCAGAAGTAAACTAGGTTAGCTTTATATTGCAACATCAGACAATATTTCTTGTATGCTTATATTATTACATTTGTCATTTTGAGACAAAGTGGCATTGACTTAGCAATTGATAATGTGTCAGTTTATGGGTTGAATGGAATCTGCTCAAATCCCACATGGGCTGTAATTTAAACAATGTTCAAACTGGTGTCAGAGCTGTGATCATGTGAATTTAATGAACACCCTGCAGATAAACACAATCCAGCACTCTCCCAGGCCAGGGTATAAACATCAGAACACACTTTATTGTAATCTTTACTATTTTATGTAATCCATGTTGCTGCAGCTGTGCTGGGTATTGCAGACAGAATATAATTTAATATAAATTGAGCCTGCTTTATGCATATTTAGTTCATAGCCTCTGGGTAAAATGACTGGAGTCATGGTAATAATTGATTAAAAACATAACGTATGTGTTTTGTCGGCTTTGTTGATGACCACGGCCAAGAAAACTAATGATTACTTGCGTGCATGTTTTTAGAATTTTTTTGATGGACTAATAATTATGTCATACCTATTCATCCCCAGTTGATGGCAGCAATACCACTGAGAGAGCTCTCATCTCCTTTGAATAAAGAAGCAGAGAAAGACGAGGAGGCTGGACAATGAAGACGTTTTTAATGTAAAAGAAGAATGCAACCTTCAGGTGCAGCTTGTAAGCTACCAATTTAGAGGTGAAGACGCTTGTGTGTTGGAAGTTTTTGCCAGCAACAGTGAAACGGGATCAATTTCTCTTGTCTGTTGGTTTGCTGAATATATTTTTTGGTTGAACGGAAGAAACAGGCGAGCAGATAATTGGTCAGGTCTGCCAACTCATCCTCTTTAATAAAACACCATCTTTCAGCACCGCTGGTCTGGTCTGTAGGGAGGGGTGAAGGGTTCTGTGCTGCTCAGCCGTCAGGTTTTGACTGTATAAAGTGTTAAATATTTATGGCGAAGAAATACCCTCATGCTGTGTAAACAGACAATTTGCTTACAGACTTACCATCATCTAACTTTCCATAGGAACGTTCATTGTATATTCGGTGCTTTGGGGCATTTATACTTTTGACATCAATAAAAAGTTTCCCTCTACGGTCGGTTCCCACAAACGTGCCTCGAATAGCAATTTTCCGGGTAGTCCCTGAAGGCATCCGAAGAGGAAGAAGGAACCCTGGCAACGCTGTCACAAAGCTAGCGTTATCCATGTACTGCTAAGCCCTCTGAATGCATCAGCTTTGTCAACATGCACTTAAGTGTTTGCACAGGCTGTCTACCATTTGATCGTTCCTTTGTAGCTTCATCGAGAGCGTGTTAACTAATTCACAATGGAAATCTTTAACGAGCCAAGCTAGCAAGCTTTTTTCTTCGTCGTAGCTACAATCATTTGACCAGCTAACCAGAACGAGTTGTTAGCTTAAGCTTGTGAATATGGCGATTGTGTCTGGCTCCTGTGCTAGGGTAAACGGGTCTAGAAATGGACCGTCGGTGTCAGCTACACCTTCTGGATCCGTTGGACAATCTCAGCCCATGATCGCGGTATGGGAATGGCAGGATGACCTGGGGTACTGGCGGCCTTACAGCGGCCAAGTGAGCGCTTACATCGAGCGATGTCTGGCTCCGCGGGGCCAGAGAGGAGGAGGACCCGGCTCGACAAGCATCTGCCTCGGACAATCAGACCCCAGCCTCTCGCCTTATCTCATTGACATACCAAGCTTGAAACAGTTTCGGCAGGACACAGGTGAGTTTATGTCATACGATGTGGTATTTATGGCCTCCACATTAACGTGGAGTTAAAAATGTAATCATTTTTTATGTTGTGCCTTGAAACCATACAGTTATCAGGCCAGGCTAACAGATGACGCTAGCTACCTAGCATTAGCTTACAGGGGCGCTGCTGTTTTGATGAGTGTTTACATAGCTGCAAGCTAAGATTAGCCAAGTACGTAGCATTAAGTTGTGAGACTTCTCTGGTAAATGTTTGTCTGACCTCTAACGATAGATAACTTGTCCGCACGTCCTTGCTGAAGCTCGTCATATTGTTGACGTAAGTAACATTAGCATATTGTTTTTCTTCCTTGAGCTCAGCTGATTCGCACTCACTCGTTTGAATGAAGGACAATGACAGCAATGACAAACGGTTGTTTTAACAAACATGCAGCAGCTGCTGTTATCTTCCAAACACTGTGAAGAAATGTTTTCAGACAGAACCCATAAAGCAGCATTAGACAAAGAGCTATCCTGACCTCTTAAAGGATTACGCTTAAACCAACGAAAGGATTATAATGTTTACGTTACTACCATCTACACATAAGGACAAAACCTGTCACATACACCTGTAACTGTTATCTGTTATGACCCCACTTTGGGATCTGTGATTAAAGTGTGGATTTATTTTTACAGATAAACTTTTTTCAGTGTGACTTATTTACAGAAAATCATCTTTTTTACTTTCAGGGAAGACACGGTCGGTGCGTCGGTCCTTGTTTGCCCAGTCCTCAGGCCTCGGCAGTGGTGTTTTCTGGGAATGGGCCAACGATGAAGGAGGATGGACTCCATATGAGACTCGAACCTCCATCCTTTTGGAGCACAGCTACCAGGCCCGACAAGGCACGGCAGACTTGGGCCCGCATGGATACAATTACATAGTGGATCTCACGTCTTTGGCCCAAGTTAACAAATCCACGGGCTTCAGACGGCAGGTGCGACGACAGTGTAACCTCCCCTACCCCCTGGCCTCCTCTGGCCCCCCAGCCATCCCCTCGGGCCCCGCCTGCTCCTGCCAGCAATGCTTGAGTCACAGCAGCACAGGACCCATGCCCAGCCGGTCACGACATTCCTTTTCATCAGGCAGTCTGAACCGGCCCAGCCTCCAAGGGCCTGGAAGGGCTGTAGCAGCTCACCCCACCTCTGTCTACTCGCCATACCCTAGGAGACCCCTGTCTGTGGGGGGAATGTCCTGGGGCAGCCCATGGCCTCCACCACCTTCTGGTAGTCAGCTGTCTGCACCGCTTCTGACCAGTTCTACCAGTGCCAATGGGTTAAGGTTGGTATCTGGTATGTGTGTTGGATTGGGATTTAGGTCAGGGTAAAACAGAGGCACCAAGGTGTTCCTGTGGCTCCATTAGCTGTCCTGGGATGGGTCCCATTTCCGCCCTCCCCTCCCCTTGTCCTTTGTCTTGCCCATCTGTCTCCACTTTCCTCTATCCTGTAAAACAGGAATGACAAAAAGTGGTGTGCAGCTCCAGCCCTGCAGTGACATGTTTGTTTTGGCTCTATTCCTGTGACTCTTGTCTGTGTCAGCACCAGCCTTCATTCTTTTCTGTTCCTAATGGCACAAAAAACCAGTTTCCAAAGACAAATTGTGCACTTAAATGGTATAATGAATATGCAGTTCACTTACATTTTCTCAAGGCTTTAATTTTCTTCCACATTAAGTTTTATTTAGTGTATTCCCAGCCAGGACAGTGAAATGCTGGTAGTTCTCCACCTACTGTAGCATGCTACTTCATGCTAGAGCTCAAGAATGAAAATAATAATGATGAAAATAAAAGCCGCTCACGGTTCTCACTTCATGCTGGGTTTTTGGCGTTATGATTTTGCAGATCATTTATGTGGTTACTGGTGAGTCATTGTTATACCAGGCTTGCACCCCACAGCTTCCTTTGACCTTGGGTTAGCCGATGTCAAAAGGGCACACTTCCCCTTATTGTTTCCATGTCATCTTATCTGCCTAACATTCAATCTGTGGGAGTAAAACATCAGCAGTGTTTTGTATTTCATCTGAATTTTGTTTCACATTTCAGGCACTTTGTTTATTTTTTTTGTGCTCTTACTTTGGCAGTTAGTGTGTAGGATTCCCTGACTACATTTGATAAACAGATTAATGCTAAAACACTCATTTAGTCAGCTGGTTAAAGTGTTAAACATTATTAAACGTTATTTAAATGTTATTAAGACAAAAATGTCAAATACAAACTCCAGCCTCTTACTTGTTAGGATGTGTGGCTTTTCTCACTTGTGAATTTGATATTTCTGTGTTTTGGGTTCTTTCTCAGATGAAATAAGCAATTTTTTGGCCTTTTATAGACTATACTATTAAATGAAATGTAATTAACAGTCAGTAATTGTTATTTGCAGCTACAAACTCGATTTGGTTTAGAGCACCATCAGACTTCAGCTCTGAAAATTGATCATTTTTTTCCTTGAAGGCTGTTTTGCACAGTAAACAAACTTGTTAGGCACATATTCACCAGTATACTGGATATTGATTCACACTCCCTAGCTGGACTATGAACAGTCACTGTGAAGTTATTGTTAATCAATCACACAACCTCATTTGGAGACCAATCTGATGATCAGTGTGTCAGCTACTTAAGATAAATGAACTTTTGCAGTTAATTGACGGGCAGGTTTTACTTTCTTCTCTTGATCTGGTTATTCCTCATGTCACCTGCAGTTAATTGTGTGAAATGGATGATAAACTGAAAGTTGTGGCTCATTGTTGCTGCTTTTACTGACTGAATGTCACTGTCCTTGTTTCCTGTCCTGCAGTGTTCCTTCCATCTCTGTGCAGCTGAATGGATCCACCAGTGTCAGCTCTGCCCTGGCAGGTAAACGGGTCACCGACCATCCATCCTGACCTTTACCTCTGCTCAGTCTGTTCTGCACCACACTTGAGTTGGCCGCAGGTTTCATTCAGTATAATGTTTATGATTTATGTGCCTTTTCCCTCTGCATTTGTCTTGCGAGTGTCAGTCTGTTCAGGAATCGCACACCACATAAACAACCCACCCCAAACGTTCAGCAAGCCCAAAAGGAGTGGGGAAGATGATGTCCCTTTGTATTGTTTAAAACCACAAGAGAGATTTCCATTCAGCGAGAAACAAAAGTGATATTATCCTCTTTGTTATGACTGAAAACAGCCTCCACAAGTTTTCCACATGACGTACAAAGCATTTGGCCCTGGATGCACAAGTATCATTCGTTTCAGCTTTCAGCCTTGATCCAGCAAGAAAGCTGCCGTCCCACAGCTGCACCTGACACTAGGGATGGGTGTGAGTACTCAATTTGGATGTCAGTATTTGTACAAATATAGAGTAACTACATTTTTATAACAAATATTAGCCAGCAGGGCATAGAAGATTAGCCCGTTCATCATGAAAATGGTGGCTGGAGATTCGCTCCTGCTGAGCCTCGTGGAAGGAGGAGGTTTCTGCAAGCTGATGGTTTTTATTGAGTCGGTGAACAAACGACTTCCACAGCCGATGACGATTAACCAGTGGAGGAGACGTAACGTTATGAACAAAGGGAGGTGAAATGGCTGGCTGATCTGCAAAGTGCTGACAGGGTAGCTATTCGGCTACAACTGTAAGTAGTTTTTAAAATGCGTCGCTAATACTTGCATATGAAAATTACTCGGAAATGCCGATCACTGCCTGACTGGTGTTTGTATGCTCAGATACAAACGCATTTTGGTTAAACAGAAAAGGGACATCGCCTCTCAAACTGAATTTACATAAATGTCATTGTCCTGTAAAAATCTAACTTTGAGAGCCTAAGATTCATGACTGCGTCCACTTGTGTATCTCATAACATTTTTTTGCATGCTTCCTGTGCCTTCTGTGTTCATTCTGTGTTGCTTTTATGAGGACTTCTTCCTGCTCTCCCTGCTCGTCGTCAAAGACAGTCGGTTTCTCCTCAGCAAAGGGAAAATCCCCCAGCAGAGCACAAAATCAAGTCTGTCTTGAAATTAAAAGAATCTGCGCTCAGTGTCCACGGGGACTGTTTAAAATGCATTGTCTGCTCATCGCGTCCTGCTCACTGGTGTTAACATAATGCAAAATCATTTTTGTCATTTGATCATGTTTAAATCGATCAGATCTGACATAAAACGTCAGCATTCAGGAGGATTTACAGCCCACGTTGTGTGGCGATTACGTGAAGCTATTTGACGAACTAACACAGTAATTCCATGTATGCATATTCTTTTATCAGGTACATCTATATCAGCGGTTCATTTTCATGGAGTGTTATTTGTGCAGCAGAATATTATATTAGCTGAAGATGATGGGCAAATTCCTGGAATTAGAAGACAAAAGTCTAATAGCTTAATATTCAACAATGAAAAGGTTTATGTTAACAACTTTTGAGCAAATCACTGACTGAATTTGAAAAATTCACTTGTGTAATTTAATTTCCACCTTTTAATTAAACGTGGTGTTTAATCCTTTGATTTCCTCCGCAGTTACAGTTGAGTGTGCAGTGTATCACTGTACGTCAGCAGGCTGAGATACAGCAGATAGGACAGTTGTAATTGTCATAAAGTGGCAAAATTGACATGCAAAGGGAGCACTCACTCTTTTTTTATCTGCTGCTCACTTCTCAAATTATAACTGAGTTCCTTGGCTGTGATAGGCTGAGCGAATCAATACAATCAGCACAGAGGAAGCTGCAGGAGCAGAAACTCATTACCGCAAAGCACTGAACCATGACTTTGGTGAATCATTTAAAATGGAAGGTCACTCATGTGGTGTCTTCTCCAAATGTGCGGCTTTAATGATCATTAATGAACATTAGTGCTAATCAGCCCTATATCTTACACCCTGTTTATTTTGCCTTTTCAGTATTTAACACATGCGGTGAGAACTGCTGCCTCCAATAATGTTGGAGGGTGAATTTACACGTTCAGAGATCCAAATTTCTCAGTCTGTATATGTTTGAGTGGAGTTCTCAGTTTTCAAACTGTAAAATAAAATTAGTCAGTCAACTGTCAGATGAATTGTCCACTGAGGTAAGCAGCTTCAGTTCTCACCTCATTGGTTGGAGGTGAGAAATGGGCCGTGCAGCCGACAATGGGGGTAAAAACGAACGCATCAGGTTGTCCAAGTTGAGGAGAGTCAGCAAATCTGGTCATTAATGTCAGTTTTACGGCAGCTTATAGATTTGGTTTGTCATTAGGGTGTTATTGGTTTACATTAGCCGGTAAGTAAGAAAGAGAATTCAAAAATGTTCAACTTTTCATCTACAAAACAAGTTTTCATGAAGTACAGCGTGTTGCTTTAGATGATCTGCAACATCTAGTCTGCCCTCCCAAACTGCTCTGAAGGATCGGGCCTGTCATCATGTAAACCATTCCTCACAGTTGGCTCATTGATCGGTCTGACTTTGCAACTTCTGGGCGCCATCGCTTCACAGCGGATCATCTCAGGATAACCTTCGGTTTTCACTGGGCTTGTGAGATTAATGCGAGCTTTAGTGCAGAAGTCCAAAAACAGCTTCACTCGTTGATCAAAAAAGATGAGCTTGAAGAATAAGACGTATGTTGAACACTGTGAGTGTGGTTTTAATTTGAAAGTACTCGATGCCGTTGTGTATGAACGAGGGACACGGTGGGAGAAATCAGTTGCTGCTACACTTCTCATACCTTTTGATTTGTTCCTTTTCTGCTCCTGCATATCTCCACTTGCTCTCAACCCCCACCTGCTCCACTCTGCCCTGCCCCCGCCCCGTCTCATCCCCACCCCCACCCTACCCCACTCCAGGCATGGCCTCCATTTTGATGTCAGCAGTGGGACTCGGCGTGCACTTCACCACTGCCCCCCTCCCTCAGCAGCAGCAGCAGCAGCAGCAGCAGCACCAACAGCAGCAGCAGCTACAGCTACAGCAACAACAACCTGCTCCTTTCTCTCTTCCTCCTCCTCTCCTCCCCCCAGCCAGCAGGCCCAGCAAGCCCAGCAGCAGCAGCAGTTCAGTTAGGAGAGCAAAGAGACAGCACAGGAGAGGTAGCTACCACGCCACCAGCCCTTCCTCCACCTCTTTTTCTTCATCGTCCGCTTTTGGTCCCATTATCATCTCCACAGGCTTGCTTGAGGAGCATTTCATCCTGCATCAGCTCACTTTCGTTTGTCCTCGTGTGTTCATAGGCTTTTCAGCTTCTGTGTTTGCTGAAAAAATGTGCTGCTGCAACTGCTTTTTGTGTGGCTGTCAGAACAGGGGAGAAGTCTGGTCAGTGTGCTCGAAGCTGACTTTGAAATCCGACTACATTTCCGATTGAGCTGTCACTGACCTCTCTGCCGCTACTTGCCCCCACTAGTTCCATTCCAGTTCTCGTTGTCAGTACCGACCGCTTGCCCACCATGAAATCTTGCTTCTCCCTACTTATTCTTCAGCTCTCAGAGGTGCTGCACTTTGATTTTTTTTATTTTATTTTTTTAACAACCTTCTTGCTTATCCCTGACCACCTTAACAAAAGCAGGTACCAGGCATCTGAAAAATGTAGAGTGAAACAAACAGTGCTTTAGAATACTAAACTAAATGGAGCAAAACTTCCATCTTTGACAGGATTTCTGGTCCAACAACACAAACATACAGATGGCTAAAAAGACTAAAGCAGAGCTGCAACGTTTGGTCAATTAAAATAAAACTAATTGCCAGCTAATTTATCTTGACTATGTTGTGTCCCAGGAGCCACTGCTGCAGTACAGAGCCACAAACCGGATCAACTAGTCATTCAACAGCAAATTAACTGGCAGCTATTCTGACCATTTCTTTGTCATTTTCAAGTAAAAATGCCACTAACTGACAACAATTAAAATTTTTGTTAGGAGCAGCACCACTGCAGTACACTAATCAGTTAGCCAGCTTAAATAAACCTTTGGACAGTTTCTTCCTCAAGTCAAACTTAGTATATATTAAGGGGGAATTGCTTGCTTGCTCTTCCTCCGCTCTCCTTGTATCCCACATCAACTCAAACTCCTGAACTTGACATCAACAGGGGGCACTTCAAATGTACAAAGCAGAAAAATGGTTTGCGTTTTTCTTACTTCTAAGCTGGGAGAAAATAGCTCACCTCCGAACCTTTCTAAATCTGGAATTCAGTGGTTTTGTCTTGTGTAATTAACTAAGACAACAAGACGAATGCTTAGTTAGCTCCTTTGCTTCCTAAACGGATGTGACGCTCCCATGTGGTAGTGACCAAAAAGTCCGCCTGCATCACTCATTATGGCTCATTCTGTCATCAGGCATTCACGCCTTCTCTGTGGCTTCATGTGTTCGCATGTTCTGCATCATGTGGTCATCTCCTGCTTTCAGGACTCATGAAATGGTATGCAGCAGAGGCACAAAGAGGAGAAATCCAAAGCTTTTGTGCCTCATGTTTGAAATTTCAAAGGGGGATTGTGAATTACTTGATATTGTGAAGGAAATCATTTCATCTCATCTCACCAGAGTCTCGTCGTTTTGTCTGGCCCGTCTCAGCTCATTCATCACTCTGTGTTTTCTCTTTTTATCCCTCTTTCAGCCTCCGCTCAGAGACCTGAGGAGGTGATTCAGCGCTACATGGAGGTTGTGGCCAGCGTACCAGATGAGGTAAATGTTTCACAGTCCTCATCACAGACATACGCTCAAAAAAAGGGTCACCTGACTGTTGAATGGCACTTTTCCAGACTCGTCAAGACTTTTCAACGCAGCATCTTGATTGGCTGTTAGCAGGGAAAGCAGTCCATTGTTATTCAGTAATTCAGACACGACATTTCTCTTCGTTTCCCCCTCAGGACTGCATTATCTGCATGGATCAACTGTCCAATCCATCCGGCTACGAGACTCCATCCACAGAGGAGGGAGGCCAGAGCATCCTGCCAGACATGGTGGGGAAATTCATCAAGTGTGGACACACCCTGCATATGCTCTGCATGCTGGCCATGTACAACAATGGAACAAAGGTACAGAACTGCTGCACGTCAGCTGCTGGGATTTATTACGTGGATAAATTGTTGTTGTGTTGATGCAGTTTAAAAATTAGTTTGATGAAAGGTACAAGTTTCACGAGCTCTCGTTTAGTCTTTTGAGTAAACAAAACAGCACCTTTTCTTTACTAAACAGAAAAATACAAACATGCACCTTCTTTTCACAGTCACCTCTAGTTTGGTCCAAATAAATCATCGAGTGAGATGGGAAAATATTCCCTTGGCTGCTGATGACCGATTCTGTCTCATAGTCACAGTCCTTGTCTTTGATTCGAAGATTAGAAAAATTCTCGTGTGTGTGTATTCTCTTAGTTTAGTGTGAAGACTGGAAGCGTGGGGGAAACAGCCACTGGATGCCTGGCAAACTCACAGGAAATCACTGAACTTGACTGCTGCTCATTAAAAAATATTTCCTGCATGTAACTGCCTGAACCACCACAGAAATGTTTGCGCATTTCTATTATTTTTTACAGGTTAAACAAACAAGCTTCAACATGTAGATTAGTGAACTTCATTTAGAGGAAACCAGGCTTGCCCTGCTTCCAGGCTTTGTGCTAAGCTAGTCCTGGCTCAGACTTAACTGACACCATGAGAGGTCAACCGTTAAAGCTTCCAAACGACCTCACTTCTCTTCTCTCAATTAAATCTTGTAATGAGAGTACACAACCCAATAACTACATAACCTCAGATATTCCATATGTGTGCAGCTGGCGCAATTTATCTTTTAACTAGAACAAACTGCCCTCAAACCACATTAGTTCAGTCCCCTTGACGATTTAAAGGTTCATTATCTGATATTTTTGGTTGTTGTTGTTTGTTTCGCTAGTTGTCGACCTCGTTTGTGTTATTTTTTGCATGGTGGTTGTCCTCAAGTCTCTCTTGAAAAAGAAACGATTAAATAAAATTCCATGTTGAACTCCATAACACAAACAGAATGCTGTATGAGTTCAATTTCTCTGAAAGTTAATTTTTGCATTCCACAGTGAAATTACTCAGACAAATTGTTTAAATAATGTATGATAATGTATGCAAGCATTTGGGATTCCAATTAAAAGGGCTAAGACATGTAAAAAGATTGGTATAGTCCTTTAAAAACTTGTGGTTTAAAGGCTCTTTTCCCGTCTAGAATATTTGCTGTTAGGTTTTATTGCTGTTTACTGCAGGGGAATTAATTTAAAGTCGTATATAAAGCGAACACCAAATAGCCGCCTGCCGTACATTCAGACTGGCTGATGAGACCAGAGGTACACGGACGTGACGAGGGAGGGGAACACAAAACAAAAGTCTCACCAGTGGATCAATGAATATTTGATCAGCACTTACCTGCTTTGTATTGATCGGTCCGGTTTAAAAGGCCGTCTGGTTGTGTTTTCCTCCTCAGGACGGCAGTCTGCAGTGCCCCTCGTGTAAGACAATCTATGGAGAGAAGACCGGCACTCAGCCCAAAGGCAAGATGGAAATTTACAGCGTCGCCCAGTCGCTGCCGGGCCACCCGGACTGTGGCACTATTCAGATCATCTACAGTATATCACCTGGCATACAGGTACGTCTGCACGCTGAGCCTCCATTTTGAATTGAATGTTTGCTGCAAGTCTTTTGTCTTGCAGCAAACATTTATTTTCTATCACAGCTGCAAAATCAAAGCACAGAACTTGGTTTATCAGAAAACAAAATTTGTCCTCCTAATCTTAAATAATTCTATGGATGGATGTTAGGTTTTCGTGGAGTTTAACGTGACTGCTGCTCCTCTAATGCACAAAAAGAAAGCTGTTGTTCTCTGCTTACAGTGTGACTCAGCTTCAGACTGTATAACGTTGTAATTTTGTGTTTATTCATCAAGTCTTAGAGGAAACTGGAGTTTAAAACACATATGCCAAGGTCTGAGTTGTGGATATTTGTACATAGTCTGATTAAATACTACATTATGTTCCTTTAAGAGTTGGTCCTGGGGGTGTTAGCCCAGTTTAACCTGCAGGAGTTTCCGACAGCTCGTGTTTACTGTAGAAACGTGTTTGCTGTAGAAACAGACTAGGAACCAAATTATTCATCAAAAATTAGCAGCAGTACTGAATGTCATAATGAGGTATCAGACTAAAAACCATTCAGACCATCAGCCTGAAAGCAGAAGAGTGTAAGAGTACGTGACTGAGAGACGAGCTACATAAAAATGGGATTTATTTGCTGCTTTAATAGAAGTGTTTTGTGTTCCACTTTTACGAGAGGACTCTTTGTCCATGGACTAGCAGTAACTCAGGGAATCTAACAGCGGGACTGGCCTCAAAGTGTTTCAAATCTTCAAAAGCATTTGCCAAAAACAGGTACTGGATAAGTAAGAATAATCATATAATCAGGGTCGCCTCACGTTTGGGCCAATCTGGTAGCTTTTAAACACCAGCTGGAAAGGAGGAAGCTAAACTTTGAGAACCGAGTGGAGAAGAAATTGGATTGAAGCTCGGGTTTAAACAGACTGATGTTCAGGCTTGGCTGTGGAAGAGCTCTCTCCTCCGTCGCTCGGTTTGTGGTCCTCAGTGTCACCCTCCTTTGTCTTTTGGGAAAGCCCTAATTTGTTTGTGTGTCCGCTGTAACCACGAGCGCAGCTAAATTGGAGAACATGAATCAAATTTGTATCGAGCTGTTGGTCTACTGTTAATCTCCAAAAGATATTATTGGATTATTTTATTTTTCCAGCTGTTCTGTTATATTAAACTTTATATGTTTCCATTCGTCACTCAGTTTTTGTCCTCCTTTCCACCAGGGCCCCGAACATCCCAACCCAGGACAGCCATACACCTGCAGAGGCTTCCCTCGCTTCTGCTTTCTACCAGACAACGACAAGGGCAGGAAGGTAAAGAAATCTCACAGCCAGGCCTGAATCTGCACTACTGAAGCTACAGCACAAACACATCTCAGATATCAGCATCTGTACCCTGCCAAAAGTACAATTAATAAGTTCAGCCACAGCAGAAGCAGAGTGGAGTAGAGGAACCACCTGACACATCAGGTATAAGACGGCCAATACGATGAAGGCACCGTACTCTGCATGGGGATCGTAGTGTTTCACTGTGATTAAATGAAGAACATTTTGAACTCATTATAAAGTTGTGTTAGGTGTTAAGTTGTGTGTGTTTCCATGGTGAATTAGGAGCTCACCAGCAACTGCAGCTGTACACTTCAGCCACTATAAATAAACTCTAATGTAATTCGCTAATGGAAAATTGGATTAAATTATTCCAGTTGTAGTTTGTGCTGTGCCTCCATCTTCAGAGTCCCTGGTGTGATGTTCCCTGTAGAACATGGACACACGGCCCAAAGCAGGAGTCTCTCACCAGTTACAGCCAGAGTAATGTTTACGACACAGCATTCATCTCTGTCAGTTAGGCAGCCTGTCTGCTGGGATTAACTATATTACATAATCCTGAGTAAACTGAGTTAGATCAGTCTCTGCTGGCAGAACGAAGGTTTCTGCCACAGCTTCGCCTCCTGATGAAGGCAGAATCCTCTAAAGAGGTCGGAACTCCAGTAACACTTGCAGCATATACAACTGTATTGTTAGACCAGCTAACATACAAAAAGACCGTATGTGAAGATGGACGGCAGCAGAGATCTCTCCCAAAAAGGAAGCCAAAACGTCCGAATTGCCCCCTGGTGGCTACCTGCATTACAGCTCATAAAACCTTCCGACTCCATATTAGCAGATGGGACTTTGGCCAAACTAAAAACTCAAAGCGCACGTCAAATAATTTTTTCCCAACGACGGTTTCTGTCATTTTAGGTTGTTTTTATCACACTGATGTATGTTTTCATAAAAACACTTAATTCCAGCTTTGAAGTATAAACATAAATGTGTTGTGGGTGATGTTTCATTCCTGTCCAAAAGGTGCTGGAGCTGCTCAAGGTGGCGTGGATGCGACGTCTCATCTTCACCGTGGGAACTTCCAGCACCACCGGCGAGCCCGACACGGTCGTGTGGAACGGCATCCACCACAAAACAGAAATGATGTCCAACTTGTCAGGCCATGGCTACCCCGACCCCAACTATTTGGACAATGTTCTGTCTGAGCTGGCCTCTCAGGGCGTGACAGAGGACTGCCTCAAACCTCCAGGGGCCGGCGGCAGCAGCAGCAGCAGCTAAGCCACAGCGCCAAGCCTCACGCACACACTTCCTGTTACTGCTGACCACTGAGTTAACCCATTAAAATCCACCTCTGTGACCAGGTGGACCCTCCTGCAACCTCTGTTTGTTATTTGATTAATGTCAGTATCTGTCTGAATCTCATGGAGTGAGCAAAGGGGGTAGGAGAAAGCTGAATAGAGGTCTTGAAGCTTCTCTGGAAGAATGCAGAAAGCGGAGTGCTTGCCGAGAAGCTCCATTAGGCTACATTCCCACGTTTTTCCAGGAGACAGAACTCGGAGAGAAAAATGTGGCTCCTCTTACTCTGAGCCTCTTTTATCAAACCTCCACAAGATGGAGATTGTGCTCTTGTTTTTTGTTTTGTTTTGGGTTTTTTTGTTTATTTTCCATCAAGAGCCTCATCAGTATCCCCGTGTCCAGCTACCGTGAGAAAGGCAGCTTATGTTGGGGATAAAAATCTCATTAAGCACTTTAGTTCTCACAGTGCATTTAGCTGGCAACATGTGTGATTTCCTAATGGCAGTTAACTTCAAATTTGGAGGTTATGCAATTAAAGTGTTTCTGCTGAAAACCTTTGTGTTTAGCACAAAGACACACTGAAACTTCTCGTAGCAAAGTGAGTGTATTAGCCTATCTGATGAGAACAGGCAATATTTACATGGTGCAGTTTGTAAGATATGGCCAGAATTTTAGTTTAAAACATCACTAAATGAACTAACATCAACAGGATGTGAAAAGACAACAGTGTTATGTCAAAGACGTCTATGTGTTGTGTTGCAGAGACATTACTGTAATTAGCATGCTAACCAGCTAGCGCCTTCCCGCCATGTCTTATAATACCACTTTATCTCTATGGCCTCTAGCGGTACGAAGCAGAGAGAGAAACAGACAATTACGAGCAGAAAGTTTCACAAACTCTTTTAGCGTTTGTAAAAAAGTAAACAAGACAAACTGACCAAATGTCAAGAATGAGAATATTCTGAGAAACTTTCTTTAATGAGCTGAAAGTACAACTATACACCTTCTGAATTCATTTTTCTCTCTGTTGCCGAACTAAAATTAGCTTAATTGCCTCGTTAACTCATCGTAAAACGCGCTTCATTCGAAGGAGACAAATGAAATAAAACTCACCGACTTGGTTTGGTCCAATTATATCTTCAGTTCACAGAGCAAGTTAAAATATTCTGGCTTTAAACGCCGTTTCCACCCGCAGCTGATGTAGTCCTCTCCTGTTTCCACCTGTCAGGTGTTCTCGTCTTAGTCCTCGTCACCTCCGCACTGTATCCCCTGTCGTCGGACTGGCCTCTCAGGCTGGCAGCTGAACTTAAGCTTGTCCAGGTACAGTTGAGCCACAGCTCCACAGCTAGCTAAGCTAATGGTAGCTATAGCTACGGCCAGGTGAGCAGCAGTTGACATTTACCCTGGTGATGTGCTGCCCCCTATGTGTTTGGAGCCACCTTTGAATTCTGGCTATATTTTACAAGTTGCCACCTAAGCTGATGTAAATAAATAATAAAAAAAAAAAGAAGAAAAGAAAAGAAAAAAAAAAGTATTGTAATGAAAAAAAATCGATTGTGTCCACAAATGTCAGGAGAATAAAGTTGTGTATTTTTTAACATTTAGCACTAATTCTAATTTGATCACCTATTCAATAAAACAGGCGTCTAATGCACTCACCTTTATTTTCTTTTCAGTGTTTTGACTTTGCAGTAACAAGCCCACGGGTTTTCTGCCGTTTTTGTCACTTAATGTGTTTGTGTTGCCATGTGTGTTAGAAGGGACGAGATCACATCATATATAGCTTGACGACCTCAATCCTCTTGTCCAAACAGATGGGAAAGCTCGCTGGGATTTAAAAAGAAACCCCTCTGGTTAAGAACATTTTACAGTGTGACAATCAAGGTCATCGAACTCGTCTTGATTAAACAAGACACGTTGAAGCTGCTGCGAGCATGTAAATGTTCCTGTTGGCTGCGAACTCACCTCCTGTATTCACATGCATTATTATGCTCACAGTACTGCAGTACAGTTGCTGAACTGAGTCTTGACATGTATACAAGCAAAACTGACAAAAAAAAGCCTGCAATAAAGAAATAAGGCAAAGTAAATCCTGATTCAGTCTTTTGACGTTTGATTTCTTTACAGAGGATGGTTCTCGGCTGATGAAGGTGCTTTTCAGGATCGTGAAAAAGTGCAATGAATTGCTCATGTCTGGCTTGTGATACTTGAACATGAGGGGAACATTGTGGTGTCTAAACCCCCAGGTTCTTCTGGTCCTCTTAATATGCCTCAAATTACTTGGCTGTTGTATGGCCATTCAGAGTGATTAACAGAGCTAATGGCTGCCTGTAGCATTACAGATTAACCATCATCTTGTTGAGAGGCACCTAATAGTGCCCTGACCTCCAGAGAAGATAAAGACAATCACAGATTCGTAAGAAAATGTGCAATTACACAGTAGATAAAACAAGAAGAGGCAGTTTTTAAGGAGAAACATCTAAGCTTGTTTGCTTTAGCCTGAAAGCTGGCGCTTCAGTACAGCTTCAGAACCCGAAACACGACGCAGAGTTTAATCAAATAAAAATAAGGGATGTCGCAGCATACTGGTGTTACTTTCACCAAACACAAGAGTTTGTCCTCATCCTAGAAGTCTTAATTTGTTTCACTGTTAATTTTATGGTGGCTGTGGTTCTGCATATTAGATAGCCAACAGTACCGTAACCCAAAAGAGTTCAACGACATCAAGGTGCAAGGCAACACATTTTATTTCAAAGGCCTAATTGGCGTTAAGGTACAGCATATTAAATATTGTTAGTCCAGAGACAGTCATCGCAGAATAACATACCATTCTTTCCTTTACATGATACATTCAGGCTGACTTGAAATGTGATATTTTACATACTGTTGATGTGGCGCTAACATAAAGAGGCTGTTTACTGAAGGTCTCTGAGCAGAGTTTCTACCTGCCGGGCAAACTTGGAGTCCATTTTGTCTCCTTTAATTTCTGATGGCTTGCAGTCACCCCGACACCTAATTAAGACACTTCTTTGCTGCTCTTCATTTGTTTGATTTCAGCGGTTACCTGTAGTTACTGAGTGGCCAGTAGCATCTGTGTTAGTGTTGTGATAGCTCCTCAAGGAGCTGTGTAACAGAATAATGTATTTTACATCCCTGCACATAATGTTATATTTCAATAAATATAATAAATAAAAAGTACAAATATCTGAATATTATGGAACCAGATTGTTATCAAACATTTTTTGTCAGTAATACATTGCAACCCAACGCTGCATCCAACAACATGACCGAGTGGATGGACACTTTGTAAATGCGAGGGCAAATAGCATGACTTAAGATAATGTTTTTAGCTGGAAAAAGAAAAACAGACAAACTGTATGATCAGCTTGAGAAGGTGAACAAAAAACTGATAGCTGTCCTGCGTGGAGGCAGGAGCCAGAAAACAAGTCAAGCTTTTGCCCTGCAACTTCATGATCCACATACATTCTGTTGTTGTTCCTCAACACTCAGGACGCCATTGAGAGTCAAACCTTCAGCTCTCTATGTTCAGTCTGGAGAGATTGTTTTAGTCTTAGCACTCTGACATAGTGTTAGTGTCGCTTGTGGAAGAGTCACGACTATCGCTTTGACAAACTCCTCCTTTTATCCCTTTGCCGCAGTCCTGCTTTGTCCTTCAGTAATTGACTTTCCCGGGAACCTGCACATTCACTCCGCTGTAGTCCACCATGTACATGGGCCACTGCTGCAGGCACACACAGTGAGAGAAAGACAATGACAGGGCAAAGTCAGTCACAATGGTGGAGAAAAAAGCTTTCATTAGTACAAAGAGGTGGTTGACCTTGCCTCAAAACGCAGGTTGTCGTTTAAGGTTTTCAGTATTTGCGCTGAAATACAGTCAGGTGCTCACATGTTCGAAGAGGTGAAATTAACTTAATTAGCTGTTTGAACAAACTGCTGTTTTTGCTATGACCACAGATGTGACTGTACACATTTGCAGAGAAGCATCCATATGTTGTTAAAGGACAAGTCAGGAGTCATTCTACGGTTTTCTTCGTTGCTTTCGGACTTCCTGCCGAGTGTGAAGCCCTCAGCCCCGAGCTCGCTGGTTGCTAATGCAGACACAGACCTTAACCCTAGAACACTAACGTTAAAATTAGTAACACCATCACTAACGTTGGGTATATTTTACCCGATATAATATCTCGGATAAAATACAGTTTATCACACCAGCGTTCATCATGCCATATAGGACACACAGTGGCCACCTCTTGGTTTTTCTTTCACAGCTGTACTGAGCACACATTTGGTCGAAAGTATCAACACATCCCTTCATTTGGTTGTAAAATTCGATCACTTCAAAATTGTGCGGGTGAAAATCACCCGACGTTAGTGTTCTAGGGTTAAACACACTCACTAGTGGGACGAATTCATGCGTAGTTTTGGTCTTTTCTCTTTTTTGGCACCGACAATAACTGTAGTCTTTAAAAAATGAAATATCATCATTGTGTTAATAACACACATATGACAACGTAGTGTAAACAATCACAGATTTTGGCCACAATAATCGCGTGGTGAAAATCTGATTCATATCTGATTCTCAACTCCTCCAGCCAAACTTTCAGACTTACCATCACTGGAATCTGATTGGTTGATATCCCCAGGTCAGAGGAGGAGGGTACTCGGTTGCTCTCTTGGACTCTCTTGCGCTTTCGTCGATTGGTGGAGGCGTTTGTTCCTACTGGAGACACAAAACGAATGTTTTTATTTTACTTTTCTGTTGCTTTATGGCTCCATTTCGACTGACACAAAAACTCAAACACTGACCTGTGTTACAAGCTTGGCTACAGATTTCTGCAAAAGGCCTGCGTGAGAGAGAAAAAGGTGACATAACACTTGCTCTTTTGTGAGTTTTTTTACAATAAAAAAAAAAAAAAATAGCTGCGTCGTTTGCATTAGAGTCCCGTTCAGACTGCACTCGTTTCGTGCCTAAAAAGAAAACAAAGCAACGGTTTTGCATGATTTTTAATTCTTTGCCTCGATTCTTTCATCATAGCTTAACTGCTTCAACGTCAAAATATTGTTCACTATTTCACATTATTTACATTCGCTGCTGAGGAAGATTTATTCTTTGACATCTCGGAGGCTGGATTTAAATCCAAAGCATAAATAAACCATAATGAGCTTAACTACCAAGAGGCAAAACCCTAAATTCCCACTGAAATATGCAGCGTGGTGACAGCAAACAGGCTGCTGAATATTCAGGTGTCTCAGCACTCACTGTAGCTGGCTCTTGATGTTGAATGTTATTTCATCTGCGGCTTGAAGGATTTTCTCCAGGCACACAATGTCGTAGGTGTTGGGGTTTCGGAAGGGGATATCGTCTGGAAGGCCACTAACTTCTATAGATTCTGGACTGCCACGGATTAGCTTGTATGGGACCACAACGGAGCGATCCAAGCCCAGAGCCTCACCTAAACACACAGCGTGACGACATTATCAAAAACACACAAGAAGACAGAAACTTTTTGATCACTTACAGGAGGACAGAAGCTGCTGGTTTCCCCCTCAGCTCGACTGATAAAGACTTTTAATTAAATACATGCAAATATGTGGGAAACATCAGGTAGAACTGCCTCAGGTTAAAAATGTGGTAAAACTAGTTTGTCTAATGACAACATGTGCTGCATTTGGTGCATGCTGACTTTATCCTTTTTAGACTGCGATACTGCTCACATTTGTACATTAATGTTCACTTAATTAATTCAGGGAAGCAAACAGTAGCTCTTAATTACGCGTTAAAGACAGCATGCAGAGGGACGATGTTTAGCTTAACGTGACATTCAATGGTTGCGTTCAATTATAATTCAACCCTTCAGACCTGCAGCCTGGCAGCAACACACTGGACCTCATGCAAAACCGTTCTGGTACTCTTATCCTCAAGCCCTCTTGCTTTTCAGCGTCTGTGTTGCTTATCATGTCCAAGTCTGATTCAGCAGACTTGGTTCAGCATTTCTGAACGGCACAAATTTCTCTCAAAGTGTGTGGGGTTTAGTGACATCTAGTGGTGATGCTGCAACCAACTGAAAACCCCTCGTCGTTGCACTTCCTTTGCAGGCATGTAGGAGAACCTGCAAAAGTGCTTTTCTAGAGCCAGTGTTTGCTTTGTCCCTTCTGGTCTACTGCAGAAACACAGCCGGGGACAGCCGTGACCTAGAGGTTGGAGAAGAGGTTTGTGATCCGAGGGTCACCGGTTCGATTCCCCCACCGGACGGGCAGGACAAATTTGGGTGTGGTGGAGTGATTAATGCGAAAATACCCTTCATATTGCTTCCCCCCCAATATGCTCCCCAGGCGCTTGATGCTGCCCACTGCTCCTGTGTGTGTTTCACTGCATGTAATTTGCCAGGTGTCGTATGTGTGTGTTCAACTAAGGATGAATCAAATGCAGAAGACGAATTCAGTGTGTGTATGTAAAAATATATATACTGTCAATAAAGCTGATTCTTCTTCTTCTTCTTCTAGATAAAAGTGTGTGCGATGCTGACGTCCAACAGCTTTGTACCTACAGGTGATGTACGTGTGCGTCCGTCCCTTCTAAGGATTCATGCAAATCACACTCAAGAGTAAAGAGAAGAATTTCACGTGCTTCAAGTCCTGCTGACAAAACATAACATCATCACAGAGCTGCACCATGTGAAAACTAAGTTAAACCACTCAGTACATGACTTGTTTGGAAGGTACAGGTAGATTCTAAATTACTAAACATGAGAAAATAAATGAGACAAGCTGAAATAAATCACTCCTATGTACCACATAAAAATGAATCTGTTCCTGTTGGTTCTTTGCATGAGGCCCATTTTCTTTAAAAACTTGTTGGAAGCTGCTCAGACTCCACAGAAACAAAAGTCAGGTTGATGTTTCACACAGGAAGTCTTTTTACCGTATTTCTTGTTAAACAGTTCCTTGACTTGCTCTCGAAGGACCACCTTCTCCCCCATGCGATTGATGTCATCATCATCTGTTAGGCGAAGAGAGTCAGTTAACGACGACTTTTAAACTTCCTGATGAACCAACAACAGGAAAATGCCTGCCAGAAATCTACTCACCACTTATCGAGGCGTAGGCCTTCTTTAGTAAAGTGACACGTCGGGGTGCTGACAGAAATGATGAATTTTTTATTACTATTAATATTAAATGACATTAATTCTAGTTGTCTGTGCTGCGTTATGGTTATTTAATCAGACTTTATGATGAAAAACCAGTTTCTGTTCTTACCTGGTTTTGGAATGAGTCCTTGAAAAGGTCTGCAAAGAACGAAGTGATACGATCACATTAAAGGTTTCACTTGGCAGACACGATTCAAATAAATGTTCTTTAAATGTTCTAAAGTGTCACTCAAGCTATTCTATCGTCATGATCACACTATCACACAAAGTGGGTACTTCACTGGACTTTCACCGAGTTACACTGTGACACATTATTATCCTCCTGCGTCCTCCTGTGTGTGCTGGGTTCCCACCTGGTGATGGTGAAACTGATTTTGTCAGCGACCGCCAGGATCCTCTCAAGGTTCTGGGAGCCGAAGGTGCAGGGCTTCCTGAAGGGGATGCCGGGGGGAAGACCCTCAATGATGACCGAGTCGGGGTTGTTCTTGATCCTCTTGTAAGGCACTTGGACAGGGTACTTGATGCCCAATGCCTCCCCATACTTCCTGTTGAACAGATCTTGGACCTGCTCTCGCAATGTGTTGGCCAGATCGATCCTGGATAGTTTGGACTCCAAGCACTCTGGAGGACAAAAGACAATGTCATCTTTTTTTGTTGTTTCTTTAGAGTTTGCTGCAGTCATTCAGCCTTTTCCACTGTTCCGTTTTAACAGTGAGGGTGATAAACGTCAATACGTAACGCTGATTTATATTAAACAGCATCAAACCTAAGCTTCAAAGTGAGCTGAAGGTGAAACTTGGAGCCTGAATGTACCTGAGAATCCAGGTCTCTTCGACACAGCTGCAGTATCCTCTGTTCCTGGTGTGGCGTCCTTGGCGTCCAGCTCTTTGGAGAAAACATTTAAAGGTTAAACTTTTGTTTTTGTCGTTTCTTAAGATTTACTGAAGACGACAGACATTAAGAGTCGCTCCTTGTTCCAGCAGCTGAGCCTCGTCACAAATAAAAAGCAGAGATAGCTGCAGGAAATCCCTACAAGGACTTTCTTTTTCCTTCTGAAGAGCTGCTTCAAAAATAGCACATGAACTGGGTTTGACCTCATAATTTCATGCATGCAGAGGACAGTGCAAACAGCATCTTAAACCTGCATTATGAGCTTCCAGATGGTGGAATTTAGTGCACACAGCCTCCCTACTGTCTGCTTGGATACTACTTTATCTTCAGAGTTTCAATTATCATAAAATGTGGAATGGCTGCAGGTTTACATCCTTTTGAAATGTACACTGCAAGTACAGTAGAATGAAAAATTTAGTTTCTATAGAGAAGGTTAAATGTTCATCGTCCATCAGTTTCTTGAGTTTTCCTTTTTCACAAAAATACTGCTGAAACAAACCCTAAAAAAGAACCACGACTACATTAGGCAAATCAATGGGACCGGAAACACAAACAAACAATCACATATTCAGGACCATGAAGTAAGCTTTTAGGTGAACAGTATAGAATAGTTGACATCCTGTTTGTGATGCGGTGGTGTTTTGGTGCACTCTTGTCTGAAGAAATTCCAAACATTTCAATTTTCAATATAACTTTACTTCAGACACATACTGTAGGTCCACATCAGTATAAAACTGAAAAATAGACATGTGTAAACAACATGATACATGAATTATTAGCATATAAATCAAACAGTTTAACATACCCTTCAAATCTTGCTGAAAAGGTCCAAGGACAAAATGATGTGATTTTTCAGTTACCTCTGAGGACATACCTGAGTCACAGACGGGGATGGAAGGCATCTCTTGTTTTACTTGCTCGGTTAACAGCTCAGGCCTGGAGACAAACACACAGATTATTTACAAGACAGTGAATGCATCATTAAATGAAAATGTAAATTCCTTGTCTAAAGACAACCTTGTATAGCTGTTAACAGGAGAGTAATGGGAATGGTGTTAATAAAGGATGTGACTATGGCACCCGATTAACAACATGTGCTTACCTTTTGATGACGAACTGGATCTGACTGCTAGCGGACAATATCTTCCGCAGTTTGGCTGCTCCAAAACAGTTGGGCCTTCGCAGAGAGATTCCCTCAGGCAGCCCAGTGACGTACAGATCCTCTGGGTACATCTGGAACTTGGAGTACGGCACCTTGGCTGGTTCGGGAAGGCCCAGGGCTTCGGCTGAGGGAGAGGAGACGACAAAAGCACAAGAAGCGCAGAACTTGAATTTGTGTCCGAATGTGAGTGACGTCATTTGAGAAGTGCTGGTAACACTTTATTTGAAGGGGTGCGCATAAGACTGGCAAGAACAGACTAACCGTTCTAAATAAATCTACAGAGCTGTCACACTTCCTCCTCTCGTATGAATGAGGGTTAAGCTCCATCACTGCAGCTAACTCACCGTACTTAATGCTGAAGAGGCTCTCCACTTGTCTCCGCAGCTGAAGAATCATCTCACCAATGTCCTCCACCAAACTCCCTGCTGAAAGAGTCAAACATTTGGAAGACATTTACACCAAGAGCGTCCAAAGAGAAATATTACGTGAGGGCAGCTCGGTCAGTGGGAATCTTCCCACCTGTGAACATTACAACTTCTCCCATCGCCTACATTATTTTGATAAATTCCACCTGCCCCACACGGGCCTGGTAACGACACCCTGAGTGTGTGGTGTATTAATCACTGAAGGTTTTAACAAATGGACAAAGGAGAGCATAATAGTAAAGGTGGATAAAACAAAGTAGGAAATGTTTCTTGTAGCAACAAATTAACTGAGCTGCACCTGAGGTAAATGTAAACATCAGCCAAATATTACCACAACTACTGCCAGCAAAAAGTCCAAGTAAGATTTCTTTTGAAAATGTGTTTTCATCGTCTAAGATCTCCATGTTACTACATATGGGACGTCAGAGATAATAAAAAAAACCCAGTTCTATGAACAATTCTCCACCTCACACACAAATACACATTTTATTTTAAAGATTATGAAAACAGCTTTAGCATCAAACATATAAACTGCATTTTCTTCTTCTTAGGACTCCAGGCGGCGTATCTGCAGATGTGTGTGTGTGTGTGTGTTGGCCTGTTGGCAGCCATTTTCTTTTAGTTCAGTCTTCCTCTCCTGTGAGACACAGTGATAGAAGAGGGAAGACGCAGTGGGTTTAGCGGCACGTACTGAATGAGTCAGACCCCTCCTACCTTCAGAGGATCTTCTGATGCTCTGGGCGGCCGCGCTGGGTGACAGAGCTTCAGCTGCAACATGAAAGAAAAACATGAGAGGAGCAAACACACAGCTGCTTTTGAAACACTTACAGAACAGACCCTTCAAATATGTGATCACCGAGGTAAAAAGATAAAAGACAAAAGTTGTTAACGTCTTGATGGTTTACTGTTAACAGAACATTTTCAGTGAGAATCGGTCTAAGCTCACAGTGTGACGAGTGAGGTTTGCTCGCTCTCTGACTAAAGCAGAACAAACCTTTTTTTAAGCAGTTACATTAAATAAAACATTTATGTTTTTATTTAAAAGCTTATGTCCGCATGTGTGCAAGTTATTTTAATTAATCATAAGAAAACTGTAAACAAAAGTTTCCACTGACGTACTGCCTAGCAATGGAATAGAATTCACTGCAATGAACATCAGTGTGACCATTTTTTCCTGCTGCTACTTGTGATAAATACGAATCAAGACAATATTCATATTAATATCATGATAAGCAGCGCAGCCAGGTCTACACAAGATCTTTTACAATATAAGAGAAGCAAAAGATTATGGTGAATGTCGCCGTCTCCGCACTGCAGTCGAAATCTTCCTGCTCTGAAGCATTTACAACTGTCTGTATCACTTCACTTTCAACAAAATAACAATAAATGAATACTTAAATAAAGAACATGAAACAGCAAGTAATACTAAACGTGACATTTGCTGCACTTACCTTCATTTTCTTTCCTTTAGTGGTCATTTGTGAAAGAAAAGAAAACTTCAACAAAGCACAAACAAATCAACAAAATAAAACAAAACACCTAATGAAAAGCACTGAATGCTAATCCGAGATCACATTGAGTAGACTCCTCGTTCTCTGTTGTAACAGCACTGAATTTGAAATGCCTCATTCATTCGTTCATTTAACTTCCAAACAACCACATTAAGGTCATTTGGAACATTTCAGGATTTTCATTAATATGCAGGAATCTTCCATGACGTGATGCTTCTAGCTTTCAGATTGTATTTCACTTCTGAAATCCCTGAACAACACAATGCCTTTTAAGCATCAAACCACTGCTTAATGATCTGTTTGCACAGCACAGCCAAAGGGTCACTTCACCAAAATCAGAGCAAAGCTTCCTGCTGTCACTCAACTATAATGTAGGTTAATGGAATTTCATTTGAGACAGATGCTATCGCTTAAAAAATTAAATGTTCGTAAATTGGGTCAACAAACCTTTTAAGGTGATATATAAATAAATAAATAAATCGCTGCACATCATGTTGTTTAACGCTTGACAAATGAGGCTGGCGCGGCGGAGAAAGAGAGCGTGTGGTCTACTCAAATGTCTCGGTAAGCTTTGTAACTCTAGTCCCCTCCGTTTTAAAGGTGAGGGCTGCTGCAGTCTACAAACAGCTCCGTGTTAGATGGAGGCGGGATGTGGGAGGAGGAACAGTGTGGTCTCTCTAATCCATGAACTAACTCTAATCACTCTGGGCAGAAGGACTACGGGACAGTCTAACTCCAAATCTGGAAAACGGGCACAATGCATCAGTCTACGATGATTAGAATGACCAAAGGTAAACAAACTGACACGATGACAAAGGTGAGTCAGAGTCAGTCAGGTAGCTGCAGCTGATACACGGTGCCTTTCACAGATGGGAGCTAGTGTTTCTAAGACTGGGAGGGGAGAGGAGCTACTGTGGGCCAGAGTTGGGGAGTGGGGATTCTTAAGGTTGAGGCTGTAGCTATTAATTGCAGGTGGAGGTTTGGTCGTGGGAAAGTGGGAGAGTGGGGAAAAAATTATCTGAGAAAAGTGTTTTCATACGTGTAGCAGCTCATTTAGCTCCCTAATAACAGAGCCAGAGTGTGGGGCGGCAGTGGTGGGGTACAACCAGCATCGCTGTGAGGCTGTGGGGTGGAGCTGGCATCCCAGGAGCTGCGGTGAGAAGGAGGTAGAGGAAATGGAGGTGGGGGCTGACGAGGCTGAGGTTACCTGCGTGGTTTTCCATTGGGTGATGGGGAGGAGCGGGAGGAGCGGAGGGAGCGGAGGGCGAGGCTGTGGCTGGACACGCTGCAGCTGCGACCGGCTCGGCCACAGACTCGCTGGGCTCCTCTGCACTTGTACCAGCATCTGGAGAAAAACATTTGGTTTTCACGTTTCACAATAAAAAACAGGAAACGAAAGTCTGCTGTCATTTCCTTTAACATTCTGATATCCTATTATTCTGATCCTGTCTTGCGTCTCCAACGTCTCCCGTTCCAAATTTAGGGAAGCAATTGCAGTTTGCTTTTTAACCAGATTTTGGAAAGTTTGCCCAACGTCACTCAGTCCTCATCCTTAAAGTGTTTTATTTTATACAAGAGGCAGATAATGAACCTGGAACTTCCTAAAACACGAACCAACAAAGCTTTTTATTATGTATGTCACTGAAAAGAGTAAAGGTGTCATTTTCATGCGCTGTAGGCAAGTGCAGCTGTGGGACAGATAACAATGGAGGACATGGATCTGATCCTGACTCTGATTATCTGTTAGCTTTGCGTGAGTCTGACAAAGACAGGAAACATTCCAAAGGAAGATGGGTTCAGTCTTCAGAAAGCAAAGAAATAAGCTGATGGATTGTTCTCTCCACAAATAGAGATGAGGACCTGGTGGTCATCGTTGGACCAACAAGCTAACCAATCACAACTGACAGCATTGCCAGCACTGCTAAGAGTACGTGGACCTTGAGTTTACTCCTTCCTGAGCAGTGACAAATGCGCCTTCGGGAACTCACTCCTAAAGGCCGACATTAAGTCTATGTACTGTAAAGGCAGCTTTATTAAATAGTAGCTTTAAAATATAACAAAGTTTGACATTTTGAACTAGTGACACTGTATCACAAAAATGTGATATGTCATCTCTGGATACTGTTTATAATTTAAGACGTGCACTATTTTCAAAGCTAACGGCTGCTGAGCGTGTGCACACTCACCTGGCACCGTAACTTGAATGATTTCCCCGTCTGGAGGCTCTGTTTTAATCCTTTTCAGAGGAATGCAATCTCCTGAAGGACCTGCGGGGATTGAACAGTTCATTCTGCCTGAGTTCCCATCAGTGTGTGGCACCGTGTTTTACGGCGGCGTTCAACAGATTTAAGTAGGTGATAGAATGTGTTTGAACCGACTGGACTGCAAAACATGATTGGAAAGTTTCTTCACAGACTTCTGAAGACTGTTGCTACTTGATACTTGAGGACTGACTCTTTTGTCATTTCAGACAGCAGTAGTATCAAAACAAAAAAGTTTTCATAGAGCAGAAATGTTTTCAATTGCACATTACCTGCTTCACAGTCAGCCAAAGGACTCACGCATGCACTTGTTGATCTGTGATATTAAACAGAGGACAATCAGGTGAAATTACTTATTACTCATGTGCCTAAAACTGGTTGTTTACTGTATGAAGACACACAAAGACATGAAACAGGTTTGTCAAGTTGCGCAAACTTGTCTTAAAGTCGGCCCCATATGAACAACCAAGCACAACAAAATGCATCCATGTCCTTGAATAACTCGATAAACACGATGCTGTTTCCTTGAACAAATTAAAGGCCCTTTGCAGCCCAAATCAAAGGATGTAAAAACAGAAAACCCTCAAAAATGAGGCCAAATTAAAACATGAATTAAGAGCTGTCGCTAAAATTAAGCTTATCACATCTCATGTCACGGTATGAATGCAGATGATAAATTCTGTAAAACAGCGTATTTAAACTGTTTAATTCAGTGCACATTTTAAGTAATTCCGGTCATAAATGCAACACACTTTGGCTGCATGCCACCATCTCATACTCCCACATTATAAATAAAATCTGTGGGGTAATGCTAAATTTGCGCGTGGGCTGTGCTCTGACCTGCTGCCGTGTGGATTGCTGACCAGCTCGGCTGTGGTGGGCGGGATGCTCAGATTGTCAGGGAAGCTGTCTTCAGGCGCGGAGCCCAGGTCGTGCTTACCCTCCTCCCTCGCAATCTTGCCAGCAGCTTCAACAAACAAGACACAGAAGATAAACAAACACTGCACCCCATTAGCGAAGAACATCTGTGGGGTATAAATATATAAATAAAGACTTGACAGAGCAGTTTCCTGTTAGCCGGTCACTGTAATTAATCGTAGAGATTCCGACAAATATTGTACAGCTAAATGTCTGGCTCGAGCTCCACAGCAAGCACACATGGAATCTTTCCAAAATAATTAAACTTTACCCAAAGTTCCCTTTGAGAACATGTAGATCATTTTTCATTTTAATGAAATTGCAGGCTACACTTGTGCAATGAGCCAAATTAACTGTGATTTTATGTAATTTCCGCGCAGTGCTGGAAAGTCAAGGTCTGTGCACACCAACGAGAAGACCAAGCAATTATTATTTCATACAGTCAGTTAGAGGTTCATCAGGTCCATCTAGCTCAAACTAAGGTAGTCTAATCCAGCGGCACTGAGACAAATCTTACTCTCATCAAGGCAACACTATTCTGAAAACGTTTTCAGGCCCCTACACACTGTGTGATAACAGTGGTCTTGCAGTTACATGCTGTGTGACATGATCCTAGTAAGTCTGTGTCAGATGCTAACATCTCAGTTTGCAGGCATGTTACACTGTGCACTGAATGCCAAGTTAATTAAAGCGTCGTTCGACGTCAGTGGAATTTAAATATGTATATGAGAACATCAGCAGCTACCTGTGTCATGTTTTTACAAATGCAGCAAAGTCGAACGACTTTCTCACATTTGTCTCTGCTGATGTCAACTTTTTTCAGGGACAGTCCAAAACCCCACAGTGTGCAGGAGCTTTAAGAGAGGCACTGATTCAACTCATGGCCATCTCTGAGGCCGTACCAGACAGCTGTGATGCTGTTGATTTGTATTGTGTCGTACTGAGAGGAGTCTCTAACATTCTGTCCACCCCATTTATATCAATGAGGGCAGGAAAAAAACTGCAAACATTGCTCTGACGTGGTTTCAACAAAAGACAATCTTCATGAAGGTGTACCCAATAAACTGGCAAGTGACTGACACTGTCTGCAGTACAGACACGGGTCAGTGAGGTAGGAATGCTGCATAAGCCAGATTAAAAGCATTCACGTTTTCAGAAAATTAGCAACTTTAGCGTGAGAAGTCATAAAAAGAGAGATCAACAGTGTTTCACTAATGAGGACAAACCACAGTTCACAGCCACGTGAAAATGGTTTTTAAAATTAAAACTCTTACCAGTGAAAATCCTTTCATCAAACATTCTGAAAGATAAAAAAAGGAAAACAGGAAATTAGTCAATGAGTTCAAAGAGCATTTCGTCTCTCCGGGCAAAAATCATGATGCACACAGCGTACATGTGGAAGAAGACATCTTTAAGCTCTTTAAACAGTCAGTCTCAGACAAACAATCAAATAATTAAGTCATTCCATTCTTATCAGTGAATCCCTCTGACTAAAAATAACTGTGTGGACATGAACTGTACTTAGTACTATATTTAATCTATTTGTTGGCTGTTAAGATATTTCTCTCTGGAATAGAGTATTAGAGCTTTTGGCCAACGGGCAAACCAACCGACAAACTGACCACATCGTCTTCCTTCAAGCCTCACCTCTGGTGTGGTTTTAAAATACTCTCATTAAGATTGTCATTACTAAACAAAGCCAGCGAGCACTGATCTATGTGCCTTCAATTCTGAAACTGAACTGCTCATAAAATGGAAATTCAATTAGTTTGCTATAACAAGTGATATCATCTGGGCATAATTAACAGCAAGGTTGCAGGTTTAAATGAGCACAAAACTTGCAGGTTGGAGCAGCCAACCATTAGAATTAACCACCAGATAGTTTAAAAGGAACGCAGCCTGTCAACAAAAGCACGGCAAAGAAAGAACATGCATCTGGAGCATCTCTCAGTGACAATGTGATGTAATTCTGAATTAATCACATTTTCAATCTTTCCTAATTGTATTAGCACTAATGAGCTGCCTGCAGGATGCGTCAAAAGATGTGTTATCTCAAACAAGGCATGGCGGCTCATTTAAATGAGCTTAAACAAATGGATGGAGGAGCAGCCAGCAGGGGGAAGTCATTTGGGACACGAATGGAAAATGGTTTACCAGTCAGCAGGACATAACGTGCTGAAGGAAACAGATATTTAACAGACGGCATAAACCGGCATGCTTGACGGCTGCTTACTAAAAATCTTTTCTAAATAAACTAAAGAGCCGGTGCCATATTGTGGTTTGGTGAAGAGGAGCTGGATGATAATAAAGCGGATAAACTGTGATCTGCACTCAATGACTAAATTAGACGTAATTAGAAGCATGTAAGCTGATGACTTTCAGCCTATGAGATTATGAATTTATCCTAGAGATTTATGTCTGGTTACCGTTTGACAATGAAGCGGATTCCATGGCGTTCGTCCAGGATGCGTTTCAGTTTGGGAACGCCATAGGTGCAGGGTCTCTTGAAGGGGATCTGGTCAGGGATGCCAATGATCTCCACGGCCCCTGGGTCGCAGGCTATTTTACGGTAGGGGACAGGCACCATGTGGTCTAGACCCAGAGCCTCAGCTGGAGATAGAAATCAATAAAACAGTTTTTGTATATTAAAGAAAAACAAGCATTATGATGCTAGTGATAGAATAAACTACGTTCACACCTCAGGTAAAAGTTGCACAAATATGGTTTTTTGGTGGGGTTTTTTTTTGCTCACATGTGGTCTCTGATCTGCTTTTTTTCCATGACTGTCACAATCAAATCAAATCACATGGGGTCCTAAATCAGGTACAGATGGGATTCATGGTTTTCCTCCCACTGAGCATGCTCACACTGATGGACAAAGCCAAATATGGAGGATTGCAGCAACAATGACTAGGAGACAGGAAGATGCAAATTTAATATATAGATCCTTCAAACAAAGCCCTTTTTTGCCTTCTTGTCTTTGGCCTGAAAAGATGACAATTCAAAAACTGAATGCCTGCACCACAGCAAAGTCAGAATTTGGTCACTTTGATCCACTGTGTCAATGCAGAAATTCACCTTACTTTAAATAATGGCGGTCTATTCTCTTTCTTTATTATTTTATGCATTTGTTACTCTGTAAACATAAATTTGCAGAAGGAAGAGCAGTTTTGTGTAGGATGTACACCCCATGTAAAGGTTTACACAAGTAAAAGATAATTCCGGCTATATGAGGAATGAATATTTAAGAATTATAAATGGTGCTGGGGGCTTGGATGAAAAAATTTGGATCCCAAAAGTCGTATCATGGAAATGTTATTTTTTCCCCTTCATTTGTACAAACTCATTTCACTGTAGACACACTGAATCCTCTGAATAACTACCCTGCACTACCTTGCTTGTAAGCATCTTTTGAATACTTACAAATAAGTGGTAAAACAATGCAAACATTTCAGGAAGTGAACTTGTAATCAGGCGTATTGTTCTTCTGGCTGAGCTCTTCTTCAGAGAGTTTTTGTTTGCAGGAAATGACAGTACACTGCGGTTACAAACACACATGTTGTGAGGAAAAGATGATCAAACCCAAGCACTGACCCCAATCCATCAACATCCATAGATACGCACAGAATGATCACTGTGCATGAACAATCGCTTAAGGAGGCAGAGGCACCTTCGTAAATCACTGCCGATATGTGATACTGAAGTCCAAAGAAAATGCAAAGAATGAAGCTTTTCTTACCGTATCTGCTGTTGAACAAGATCTGAACACATTCTCTCAATGTGTTGATGTCTTCAGTTTCCCGAATGAAAGAATCCCATTTTTCTGTAAGAAACAACTCCTGTCAGTGCGTCACATACAATGAAATGGAGACCTGCTTCTTTTTTTTATATATTTACATTCAAAGGAGCTTTACTTCAATGTGGTGCTAAAGATCTGAAATTAATCTTCTCCATCTACTCAATATCAACTTGGGAAATGAGTGCAATCTTCTTATAGGATTACTGTTGACATCTTAGTAGCTTAGCCTTTGGTAGTTAAGGGTTAGTGTAGTTGAGCCTTTGTTCAGTAAACAATACTTGGCTGCTGTATGAGCCTGCAAATCCAAGCAGGACACAGAAAAAGATATAAAAAGATGTTAAACAAAATGCACAAAATCCTCCTCTGGGATAACAGGTCTTTAAGTCCTTTACAGATGAAAAATAATCTTGCTGCTCTTTGCAGGACAAACAAAGTTGGTGTCACAGTTTATAAACATGCTTTTCTGTACAATATGTTCTTGTTGCCTAACGGACGACATAAACGCCGTCACTACCATGTTCATATGTTAAAGATCCAACATCATATCGCACTGAAACCACGTTTCAGACTGCCTGGATTTTGCTGACACCTTGAATATAATCCCACACTTTTAAAAGGAATGGTTCAGCATTTTGAGAAATGTGCTTACTGGCTTTCTTTTATCATTTATACACCACAATTAGCACATACATGCAGTTGTTTTAAATGCCGGTAAACCCAAAGAAAATGGGTGACCGACATTTTGGGCGTCCAGTAGACGGGTTTGCCTATCTGTTTTTTATACCGTGTCACATTCAGTGTTAAAGTTGTATTACAGAGGATGATAAAATTATTTCCCTTCTCATATCTGTAAGTACAGATCTGTCTGAAGGAAGTACAATCCTCAAACCAGAACCTCTAAAGCTCACTGGTTTTGCACATTTTTGTATGGATTAAAACAACAAGGATGACCTGTATGAAAAACAATACAATGCAAAGATGTGCAGTATGTCTAGAACTTTCCATCTCAGATTATGTTGCAGCCACAAAAAATTGGTGCCTCGAAGCTGAGAATTTTACCTTTCATCTGACTTTGAAGCTACTTCAGAGGAAATCAGAGCAAAGTACTGGGAACGTTCTGGTTTTTGACATCTTTAAATATGCCTGAAATGTTGCTTGTTAGCGCTGATTTTCAAAGCAATAAATCACCTTCTGTCAGCCAGTGTGGCTGACTCACAATTACTGCTCCGTTATACGTCCAAATATACATCTGGTGGCTGAGACAAAAGTTATGAGTGGTTTACTTGCTCAGTCTTGTCTCTAATGACTGATCCAGATCAACCTGAGTTATGCATTTTAAACAAGGTAAACTGCCCTTATCTTCTTGATGATATGGTTAACCTTACCTGATTTTTCATGTACTATGGAGAAGAGCAGTCTCTTGGAGATGTGGATGCCAGGAGGACTCTGACCCGGCTCGCCAGGTACTCTTGTTGTCTCATCTGAAAATGTGAGACAAACTGAATACATTCAGTTCTATTAACTTTCTATTCAGTCGGAAATGTTCACTTAGCATCCAATTAGTTCCACCAGCATTCCTTCATGCTTGACTAAATTATTTAATTAACTGCAAAGATGCAAAAGTTCCAGGATAAAGAATTAAACCAGTCTGCGTGGGTCTTGTCTGCAGTGTTTTCCTAAGTTTCAGAGCTATGACTTCTTCTCTAGGATTTGAAATACAGGTAAGAAACTGCACCTACGGATATCAGTACAATAAGGAAAAGTAAAAGTGAAGTGCTGTTCTGAGACAAAATAATGTGCAGTATAATGATCTGACTTCAAAGCACACTGCAAATCTACTACTTTTCTCAGGAGGCGCAGGATGAAACACTTCTGAAACACATTTGTTCATAGACAGAGTTTACTTTTCTTGATTACAATGATCATTATTGTGACTCTTATGTCAACCTTGAATTTTGCCTCCATACACAAAAGCAATCTCTTCAAATTAGCCCAATGTTGGCTGTTCTACAATAAGAAGTATTCACTGTTAATGCTGTGGCTGTGGAACGCCCACACAACTAAAAATCATGTCCTATCAGTGAAATCCACCCTCCAAACCACACATCTTACCACTGTTAGCAGAGTCCTTGACAGACGTGCTCTTGTCTGTGCCTGATGTCCAGTTGGCTGCCCTGTCCTTGCCCAGGTTGAGGAGGGACATGGGTTTGAAATCCAGCTTCCCATCTGGGTGAGGTTTGGAGGACATGGGCATGCCGTACAGGAAGCTTGACAGAACAGAGTTGCTGGAAGTGGCGGGACTTGATGAAGTGGCTACCTGGGCGGCAGTCTTCCCTGGTCCATGGCTGCTCTGCGTCATGATGGCGGTGGAAGTGTTGTGATTGACATCAGTGCTGGTCTTGGCTTCTCGAGACAAATCTTCTGCTGGCCTGTACAACCACACACACACACACACACACACACACACACACACACACATAAAATCAAAAGGCATCACTTGTCAAGTTTCTCTAAGCCTATATTAACCTTTAATTAATCATTCATTCTTAGATGAATATTATTAAAAGTTAAGGTGTTTTACTGGTATTTCAATTCTTTTTTCCTTTCTCTCCTACTAACATTGTTAACATTGTTGTCTTATGCAGATAAGGATGTCACAAGAATCGATGACTTAATACCAAGACAATGCCAAAAATCAGAAAACATGACGGTACCGACTTTTCTACAGTTCTGCCTGCCGTTAAATGAAAATGGAGAAGAAGAATGCCTACAGTTACATGTGCATGTGTATACAGACTTATCATAACTTCATTAAACAGTTAAAGAGACAGCAAACGCCCAGTTTGTTGTAACTGGCATGTGAGAGCTATTAACTTTAATGACCTGCAGAACTTTAGTTTTAGGAAATCAATAGGTGATTAAATTAAGCTTTGATGACCTGAGGCATTCACAACAGGCTCAAAGTCCACACTAGACTGTCCTGTACTTGCAGCCATCTGTTTATTACGCTCTGTTCATAAGCTGGTGGGTGAGTTGACCTCCAAAGTAAATGTTTTGGGTCTCAACGCCCACTTAGGAAACTATTAAGTGTAAGTTCTGAGCACACATTTTATGGAGTAAACATGCAGTCACAGGAACTGATGGAAATCTTGCTCATTGCCCACTATTCATGGCAACTACTGAACTGATTAATCATTTTGATTCATTTTTAAACAAAAATGTCAGCTGATTTCAGCTTCTCAAATGTGAATATCTTGTGATTTATTTAGTCCTCTATGCTAGTAAACTGAATATCTTTGGACTGTGGTCTACACGAGACGCTTGAGGACATCACTTTGGGACCAAACATCTGATCAGTTAATAGAGAAAATGATCAAAAGATTAATCGACAAGGAAATATGGTGACCTGGTCAATACTTACAAACACTCTAACAGGGGAAGGGAACACAGCACAAGCTGTGAACTGGGTGACAATCATACTTGGCCTCTATGAAGTTTCCCATACTGTCTTAGCAGATTCTTCACTTAATACAACTTATTTACAGGTTTCTGTATATGCGCACGATTTTTGTTCTCAGGAGAACATGCTCTAAGGTACTAAAAAGTAACCAGAGTGTTCTCCCACAGCTGAATTCAAACTCTGTCTATCCCTCACTAATACACTACAGTCTGTCTGCTACCAATAACTGGCTCCAAAGATCTAAAGACAGCTTTGTGCTCCCAGCCATGCACAAGTATGTATCTCTGCAAAGCATTAGAGGCTAAGTCGAAATGCCAGACTTTCTTCTTTTTTTCCCCATTTTAGAGCGATCAGATATGAAACAGCTGGTTTCATGATCTGATACAAGTGTTCAAACAGCAGTCTGTTATCCCAAACAGCGATGTATTCGGGAACAACAAACTCACCTTTTCACTGTGAACTGGATGCGGTGGCTCTGCTCCAGGATCTTCATCAGCGTCTTGGTGTCATACTCAGTGGGCTTCTTCAGTGTGACTCCCTCAGGCAAACCGTGGGCCACCACACAGCTCGGGTCCTTCTGGATCCACTCATAAGGCACAGGGACCAGGCTGCTCTTTCCCACGGCCTCACCTGCACATGGCACAAGGTAGTGTGACTGCTCTGCATCGAGTAAAAACTTGCAGAACTGGCAGAATTAAACCTAAAATCAAGTAGCTTCTGCTTGTCACTTAAATGCCATATAGTGTGAGACTCAGCAAAGTGATTAGGTCATATGGGCATAAAAAGGACGAGTGAGGAAAACGTGTCACATTTGGTGACCCCTTACTGTAGAGTACAGTGAAGACTTCCTCCACCATCTTCCTCAGAACAAAGATGTTAGACTGAACATCTGATGGAGCTCTCGGTTTCCCATGCTCGCTGTCCTTACTCAGCTTGCTGAGATCGCCATCCTTGTCTTTGGTATGAGCATTTGCTGTGGTCATATTTTGCAGACATGGCACCCCTGAAGCCAAATGACAAAAGTCACATCTTGTAAAATCCAGGAACTTTTACAAAGTGCACAAGTGCACACATTTCAGATTACTATTGTTCTTGCACTGTTTTTTGTTTTGACTTAAACTGTTCCAGATAAATAAAAAATTGAATCTGGCTCCCAAAAAGTAAGAAATATGTTATCTTTTGAAAAATTATGCGAGATAAAGTAACCAATTTGTCTGTCCCAGAATGTGTCTGGATGAATGTGAAGCATCTTCAACAATGTTATTAAGCGTTCATCATGAAGCCACTCAGTTCAAACCATGCACATTTGTTATAGCTGAAGGCCAACTACTTCCAATCTAAGCAAATAGTTCGTACTTCAAGTCTTTATGTCTAAACAAAGACTGGAACTTCTGTTCCATGTAACTTTGTGGGAAGAACTCATTTCACCTTGCATAAGCAGCCTGATAAAATTAAACTGTGTAATGGGAGGTCACAACCCCTCAAATTGGTGCTATTAGCAGAGAAACATTTGTGGCATCTGCATTATTTGCTGTTTTACCTTTGAGCTCAAGGTCAACAGGCAAGGCTTCATGTCTAAATGCTGATTTGTGAAATAGGCCTCAGCTTACAGCCTTGCATACAAGTTTGCTTATAAGAAACGAAAGCTGAAAAGAAGGATTTAACATTTACGTTCACAAATACAGCACATTATAGTCAGAATGTGTTACAAAGTGTTTTTAGGCTGAAAAATGTTGGCATCCTCTTTGACCTCGATTTTAATCTCTAGTCAGTGACAAGCAGGAATTAACTTATTGCTAATTAACTCTGACACGTTTACTTCAAACAACAGCAAAAATAACGAGAGCGTGAGCAGTCCAATTTGGCTGATCTGATTATTTTTTGATGACATAATCTGATATTGAGCAAAACATGCAAGCTGGCACAAGTGCATTTTATCGGCACACAGCAGTAGCTATAATGAGACGGATCAACGCTCTATCATGAATGAACGGTGGAAAGCAACAATTTCGTTTACATGGCACAGCACAAACTTACGACAAAACTTGTAGAAGTCTGTCTGGATTTCCCTCCTGGAGTTCAGGAACACTCTGCCCTTTTCTGTGCCAACCGCAATCACGCTGTCCTCATGTATGGTGACGCACGCCACCTCAGCGTTGAGCTTGGACATCGCCATGCACTGCAAAAGAGGACCATAGACATCACCAACTTATAAGTCCAAAACTCCGAGGAAAACGTGTAATTCATGAGTTCAGCAAGAAACATGACAAAATATTAGTTCAAGGGTGGATTTTCACTGATAATCTTCTTAAAACCACAGTATGAGAGCTCCAAAGTGAAATGGCATGACATGAGGCCTGATCTGGGACATACCACTGAGTCAAGGGCAGACACCAGGCTGGTGAGGATCTCCTGTCTGGCTGACACCAGTGGGACTTGTGGCTCGCCCCGGGAGTTCGTCCTGATGCCATCACACGGCAGCTTCCTCATCTGAGCCATGCCTCTGCGGGGACCAGATGAACACAGTTTAGTCAGGCAGCCACATTGCAATTCAAAAAACCCATATGTGAGCCTGGAGACATGCAGCAGTGACCTGCATTCAAAGCAGTTTCTGCTGACATCATTTGGATTTACTTTAAGCAAATATAAGCTTGCATTCATTGAGCTGATAGTGGAGGATGGAGCCCTTGTCTCAGGATGCTTGTTTCATGTAGTAAAAAGGGTAGATTTTACAGCCAAGCAAACAACTCTGTGAGAATTTACTATGCACTATATGCTAATATCTGTTAATAATAAAAAGTACAAGTGCAACTGATATAGGGCAGTGACATGGACAAAAACAAATGTCATGATATTTTTGAGCAAATATAAAAGAAGAGATCACCAAAGTTTCTACAATTTACCCTCAGTGGTGTATGAACGTCTGAAGCAAATTTCATTGCAACCCATCCGGTGGCTGTCTTGACATTTCACTCAGAAACACAAATGTCAACCTCGTGTTGGTGCTGAGAGGAAAAGTCAGAGGATCACTAAAGTAATTTGGGTCAGCGAACCACAAATGTCTGTACAGGATTTTGTGCCAGTCCATCCGGCAGATGGTGAGTTGAAAACTTTGAGCTGCTGGTGGTGTTCAGAAAGTCGGGGGGTCGCTAAAAGTCAACAGTATTCCTCTTTTGGGGAAGATGAATGTCTGTACAAAACTTCATGGCAATCCATCACATAGTTGTTTAGATATTCAAGTCTGGAAAGTGAAGGAGTGACCTACACTGCCATCCCCAGAGCCACAGCTCTAGCTTGCCTGCAAACCTGAGTCCATGTGAAATCTGTATCTTGTCTTGCCTTGGAAACTGGGGGATAAGTCGAGTACTCAGTTCATGTCATTTGTACTACATTTTCTCTCTTTGACAGAAGGCACAGCACAAAGAGATAGCAAGATAAGAAGACCGTGATAAGTCCTTGACTTTCCTCAGTCACTGCAGGTACACTACCACAGCGTAACTGCATAATATATTTCGACTTAAACTTCATACCAAATACAAACAACAAGATGGCCAATGTGAATAAAAGTAAACTGGCAAACAGATTAGGAACAGGAACTGTTAAAGAAAAGCCGCTCGGCTAAAGCCAGGCACTATGTTCTCATGGCAACTGAAGCCCGTCTCCTTGGAAACAAATCTCGGGGCATTTGAACAATGCAGCTCTGGCCTTTAATCTCTCCAGACACTGGGAACCATTATACTAGCCTCTGGCAAGCCCAAACCACTGACTCAATAGAGAGAGAGGACAGAGAGAGACAGAGAGAGACAGAGAGAGATAGAGGAGGGTGGGTGTGGTGGGGTTCAGCTGCACCAGTCTGAACGTGCCAAGTCTATTGGCCATCTAAATCTGCCTCCCCTGAGGCCACAGCAAACATTAGCCCCCCCCCTCCTAAATTACTGCCGTCTCGAAATAGATGGCCTCTTTCCCTCACATATTTAAAAGGCAAAAGGAAGTAGCGAGGAGGAGAAAGGTGGGGATAAGCACAGACTCGGGATAATGCCATGTCAATTGCTTCGCAAGAGCAAGCTCAAGCATAAAGTCACAGGCCTGTTATGGCTCTCAGTGAATATTTGGACAATAGAGAATGGGGAACGATGTTAATAACAACGTTTACGTTTAAGATTAATGTAAAATAAATGTTATGAAGCTAAAATTATAGAGGATAGTTTGATATAAATCCCACAGTCGCTCTTTTGATTGTGAATGACGTAAAACTATGTGGACATGCCAACCCTGTGATTTCACTCAAACTGTCACTTTGACAACAGCTCACTTATTCTCAGAGCCAACAGATATCAAACAACAGTTCTTGTTAGTGGGAGTTACAGGTTTGGTAACTTGTTTGCCATCATGGACTTTGCATATTTTTGTTAACTGTTTGCTAAAAAGATCAGCAGTAGAGATCGACAGGCTACACTTTACTTTCTACTGATGTCTTATCACAGTGCAAGCATCTTGTGGGGTTTTTCCTGTATTTGGAGATAACCTCTTCATGAATCATCATCAGAAACTGCATAAAACCTGTTTATGAGGACCCCCAAAACATCTGTAAGCTGTTTACTGACAGAGAGGTCAGTAAACCACAAATAAAAATAAAAAGCTCTGCAGGCTCAGAAACAGATGTTGGGCTGCTTACTCTTGTACCAGTTACTTTTGTTGATGGTCAAATGGTCTGGTAAGACCACAGGGGCTTCACCCAGTCTACCACAGTGAGTGAGTGTGCTGAGCACTACTCTTTTAAATTCATCAACACATCTTTTTCCAGCATTATGTTTGTGGCTTCAGGTCAGTGCTTTTCTTTACAGGGTCACTGATTGGTTGAAGTGTCATCATAAACAAGGGGCTAAAGAAGCATTGAAAAACTGACAACATCAGCCTCAGCAGTTCTGTTCTTGGCTTGTATTTTTGGTTAGAGAAAACTGTATATCTTTCACAACACACAAGGTCACTGGATGAGTTATGTCTCCCAGGACATTACAGTCGAGAACTGTGCTCAGGCGAAGCTAAAATCAGGTGAGGTCACAAACTTCATGTACCAAAACAAACGGATGCACTTTATTTGAGTGTTGACGCTACATCTTTATCAGTTGATAGTCATGAAGATGATGCGGCGAGCTTTAAAGGTACCCTGAGGAGTTTCTGACAAGTCTAAGTGCTATGAAGAAACTTATGTATGAGGAGATTTCCTTTTTGAATTCATCACTGACGTGCTTGTGTGACAGCATTCAGGTGACATACACATTCCTTTCACAACACAGCGTTGCTAACTTTTTTGTGAGGACAGAAATGCATTCAACACTTTTTGTTAGTCGTCACAGATAAACACAATGCCTTTTGGTGAGTAACACAGGATGTAAACAGAAACTTTGTTTGTTGACAAGATCACCACAAGAACTCCACAGGGTACCTGTCATTTCATCTTTCTTACAGCTTTGAAGAGCTGCCAGACACAAAATACTACAGTTTCCATTCGGATGCAGTCACAACAAGCTACGTGTTTATTTGCTTGTGCTGTTTTTGATGCTGTTGGTACACGTTATTTTGTTTCTAGTGCCGTACAGTACCACCGATCCAGGACACGACACACGCCATGTGTGGAAACTACACCCAGCCTTAAACCGACACTGTGCCTGTCCAGTTCTGTAACGTACACGAAGATGAAAGTGTAACTTCTCTTGCCCTAACAGGTGCAAGAAATCTAACAGGAATCTCACAGAGATGTCAGTTAAGTGCAGTCTGTACATGCCCACATAATCCCCACAAAAGGTCTAATGAGGCAAGAGAAGACAACAAAAATGTGTGGAAATTCACAGATGTACAGGGCCCATAAGTCAAACGTGTTGTCCGAAAAAGTTTTTTAAACCTCGCCTTTTACAGGTCAATAGTTAAATGACTTAAATAGTTGAACAACTCTAAAATTTCTTTCACATAGAAGGACCATAATGTCCATCAGTCTTTAGTAAACATCTACATTTTATTAACCGAATGGACAGTTAATTTCTCAAAGGAAGAAAATAAAGTACAACCGCTATTTTGACACAACTACAACAACTTACAGGGTGTGGTTTGACAACTACTAACACATCATTAACTTACAGCACACAACAACATAATCCTACTGTGTACACCCTGTGTCTGAGGCAGTGGCCCTTTGGGAATGTCATCACTGATACTATGATTTCTTAACTGCTGCAATGCCAGGTGGGATTCAATGGTCAACAGAGAACCAGAGAGATCAGCTTGACACGAGGCATTAGGAATAAAATGTTCAATCCTCCAGCAGGGGCTCAGACTTGACATAGTGAAAGCAACATACTGGTTGGCAGTTAATCAAAATCAAACAAAGCAGAGTTATAATTAGGCCCAAAATAAGATACTTAGACAAAATACAAGGATGAATAAATAGTTACAATAATTAGTAAAGGTGATCAATGGGCGTTATCACACAGATAACTAACATATGAACTGTCAAAGGACTTCTTTTATTGTCGTGTATACTTCATTACATTTCCAATTTCATTTCCCTGAGGGAGGGATCAATAAAGTGAAGCTGAAATCTCTAAGTCTAATTACATACACACACATTACATTGCCACATTTTGAATTGAGTTGGTGTGATATTCTGTTCACAAAAGAGATTTTATTTCACATACAGCTGGGAGTTGAGCTGAGAGCATCCTGTGCTGGATATTGCTGGCAAGTTCACATCACATAAGAGAGGAGATGAATTACTTTGGAAAGCTGGACGAAGGAGAAAAAGCTTGAAACCACAGAATATGAGACCTGGGAGCAATAAATCAAGTCTGTTCTTCCAAAGAAAATGAGCGAGTGTCCGTGTGTACAAATCTGTCTTGTGTCTCTATTGTCTTGTGAATTCAATCCGCCAGACAGTTAGCTACAGCTGACAAAGTTTTATTCCAGTCAGCTTTTTTAAAACTTTGACGCTTCTTGCACCAGACAGCTGACAGCAATATCAGAGGAAATCAGCACTCTCACCTTGTCTAGATTCATAATAACGGATGCCAAACACGAAGAATTTGCCTTATCTAAATCCGTGTTTCTTTCTTAAGATTATCCCTTTTTTGAAACACTCTTCCAACCGTGAAGTGCAAGATTGTAATAAATGATAGCAGTCAATTAAGGATCTATTGTTTAAGTTTACTGAACCTAACAACAGTGTAACAAGGTCGGAATTAACTCGGCGAGCCTGTTAGCTAAAGGTTTGCATATTTAAATTGTTTTGCTGAAGTTCAAACGTCTTGTTTCCTTTTTCATTACACTTAGTGCTAGCTAGCAGGCTTTGTTGTACTAGCCCTGTAACCTCACCAGTGATAGCAATATATGGGGGGATAATTTAGCAAACAGACAGGCGCTGTATCCAAATTATAAATATGAGCTAGCACTCCACTTGCAAGGTTAAAGGGAGGCGTCCCTCTAGGTTAATTTAACTGCTAACGAACAATAGCCTATCTTCGATACTTACCATATATCTACCTAATCACTGCTGGCTAATTACGGTATCAACGGTATCATAATAACGTTGAGCTAGCTAACCAGCTAGCTTAAACTCGTTAGCTCCACTGCGTTAGCCCTCCTGCTAGCTAGCGCTAGCACTTTCCTTTCATCTCCACCCCCAGTCCAGAAATTAGGTTATAATCTGTAATTCCTGAATTTACAGCCACAGAAGACAAGCCACTCCGCGAAAACACGCTATATAAGTGTTCATGAATATAAAAAGAGAGAGAGAAATCTCACCTTAATTAGCGATTAAATAGCCTTGTTGCTGCTGTCAATCCCGGAATAGGTTTATTCCCCCGTTTTAATCCATCAGAAACGCTCACAATTCCCATCCACAATGTAGCTGTACCGTCTGCTAAAACATCGTAATCCGGAACATCACAATGTTAACTTCGACCGCTCGTTTTACAAGCTACTATTTTTCTATTTATTCTAAGTTTATTTCTCTTTTTCCCTTAACAGAGTACGGTGTCCCTTTCCCCTTTCTTTGTTCTGTAATCCAGTAAAATTGAAACTCATTCGCCTCCTGCTAATCCCAGCCCAACTCAACAACAGCATCTATTGGCTGCAATTTACATACAGGATTAGCGGAGGAACCTCTGGAAAAACCCCCGGGGAACAAAATTTACATGGAAAGGAAATATTCCCAGTACGATTTCTCATTGAACTGTGGCTGTGGAAATCTCTGTGTGCCACTTGGCTGCAGCTTCTCGCTGTCAGTTTTGCTTTCCCGCACAGACCGCATGATGGTGGTTTGATGCGATAGTTACAGTAATGAAATTATTTTTAGAATTTGTCCAAAGTGGTTATAGAGCAGCTACATGGATCTTCTGGCCGTCACAGTTATGCCATAGCTCTTGTGATTGCCTAAAAATAGCTTGTGTTTGATATAGGGTAAAGTTCATATCATTGGGGGAAATGCACAAATGGGTTAAACATAGTCAGAAATCTAATCACAAACTATATAATCCGCTATGTCACTATAATCTGGTTAGTTTCGCTTACTTTGGCACTAATTTGCACTATAACATTAAGGTAAACTTTGCTTCACCAAGAGCAGAAATTTGTTCCTTTGCTTCACATATGCTGTGTTTTCTGCTTGCTTCTGCAAATAAATATTCACTTATTTATTCAAATGTCACCAGCATAACCAATCTGCCCTCTAGCAAACAACTGGGATGTGTGGATAAGACCTGACATTTGCCAAGGCCAACAAGTAAAAGTGATATATCTGGAGGTTAGGAATCCAGAGACTGTAAATAAACATGCACTGCCTGGATGTTTCGTCATCACCATCAAGGTTCTTTTTCCATGTACAGGAACCATTGCCTCCTCTTCTGGTTTACATCTACCAACTATACGCCTGAGATGAATTTATGATTTACACCAGGTTTATTTTATTTTGTGTGTGTGGCTGTGTAATGGATGAATGGTTGTGGCTGCTGGCAGACTTTCCCAAACCACCCAAAGCTCTTACATGGCTTGAAATCTGATACCTATTTGAGTGCACCCTGCATCCACCTATCCTCTGCAGCTTTGCCCTCAAAAAACAAATATACAGACGTGACAAAAGTATCAGAGAGTGTGAAATAAAACACCACCAGCCCTTGCCCACATTGTTAATATTTAATGACTCAATCTCCAAAACCATTGCAGCAATAATCCAAAGGGTACGAACCCTCCAGATGAAAAGGCCATGTACAATATCCAATGGAAAATGTAGGTTTCATCTTAGCTGACCGGCGCCTGCCCTGTGTGTTTTGCTCAGGAGACATGGCTCCAAGCTTTCCACACCAGTCACCTCTGTGTAATGTCTCCTGTAAAACAACAGCGACTACAAACAGGATCTCCAATCTTTGTTGACATGTGGGTGAAACAATATTTGGAAGACTTAAGAGTATAAATTATTCTACATAACATTTTTGCAAACTAAATCCAGATGCTGTCGACATGGGGACGTGTAACATCATACATCCATCGTCTGGGTTTTGGCGCCTGTGACAGTCCAGAGTCCTTAACCGCAGGTCAGTGAAGTAATCAGGGACATATCGGTACTGCATCAAAATGGGCATCAACTAGAGCTGCTATGTTGTACCATGTATAATTACTTAATACTAGTGCATGGATGGAGTCATAGTTCACAGCAATTAAAATGGTTGACGATTACTGACGGAGTAAGAGGTGTACTGGTACAGGGTCAGACAGAGTTTAACAGAACACAAAAGTCTGGAATAATTCACTATATTCATTCTATAAACAGACTGTAACATAACTCAGAGCTGAGTTCAGCAGGCCTCCCAGTTTCTGGAACATTAAACTAGAAGGGAGTCCACTGATGTGCAATGGCTTAAAGGAACTGCCTTTCAGGAGACTGGCCCAATAGCCACCTTAGCAATACCTGAAGAGAGGACTGGCGGTCATCTGTACTGTACAGAACTCCTGGTGGATGAGTTAGAAAATATTATGGTAACATTAATAATTAAGCCTGTATTAGACTGAAGGTGATCATAGCAGCGGTACTAAGCAAATGTACAACAAATGCAAACATAAGCTAAACTGTTTGAGAACCGACTATTGTTTGCGTATGATAACGAACTCCAAAAGTTACTTTGTGTTGTGCCTCCACATTCTCCATCTTTTTTTCCCCAACACAAAGACTTGTTGTGCTTGCTCATGTAAAAGTAATGCAACCCTGAAATGGCTTTTAGAGAGTAAAAAAAATCTTTATTTTGGATACTTCAAGAGTACTATAACGTAAGTTATAGTATAAGCGCAACAACTGACTTCATAAATGATTAAGACATCAGACTCATACAGTATATGCTGAAGTAGATTTTGAAGGAATTTAATAAAAGTAACAAGTGCAGTTCTTGGCAAAATGGAAGTTATCACTATATTGACGTGTATGAAGCGGACGATCAGACTATATGATCAGCATAGTTTCAAGTTGGACACCCAAGACTAGAGTCACCGGTTCAGTGTCTGACCTGACGTGAAATCTGGTCACAGTTCTGCCCTACTGTTCCTGAGTTCTGCTGTTGAATAACGGACTGAAAATATCACGATGTCACAGCGAAGTTTAATTTCATCCTATTAGACATTTGTGTGAGATTTTGTCATAATCTGCGCATGAACTTTTTCATTGTGCCAAAAAAAAAGGTTTTGTGAGCTCACAGTGACCTTTGATCATCAAATTCTAATCAGCTCATCCTGGAGACCAAGTGGACATTTGTGCTAAATTTGAAGAAATTCCCTGCAGACTGACTGCATTATTACTTTAAAGGTTCTTTTTAATACTTCCAATAACACCAGTTGCCCCAGATTACTTATGGTACTGTGGACTACATAAGGCTGGAGCGTGAACACTGGACACAGCCAATTGTAATGAGTCCACTACCAATTCTCTCATCAGGTATTAAGGTGACAAATGAGCCAAACTCCCCCGACAAAAAATACTGGTGTCGTCCTTTACGAGCTGCTCTGAGTTATCACTGGCCATGACAGCTCAACCAAAGAGGATTATTACAAGGCTGAGGAACAAATTAAAAGTAATAAATAAAAGAAACAAAGATGACTGGGACCCAATTCTTCACTTCTTCACATCGTTGTCCTTCAGCCGTTTTGCCTCCCGGATCAAAATTCAGAATTGTCTCAAGAGTTCCCAGCAACTTGTAGATTCAAACTAACTACTGTAAAGCATCAAACGTTCTCAGGAGTTGTACCAATAATATCTCTTCGTGTCCGTATATTTTATAGTACTTTAAGCGGTCTTCATGATTGGCTAATAGGTGCTTTCTGCAACAAACACATAAATTCACTTGAGATAAAGATTCGCTGTTTTGGTATTAACTGTATACTGAAATGTTCTTCGGGTGTCCGTCACAGGAGCAGGGGAAAAGTCGGACGAGCTTTTCTTTTGGATGTGCCTCTGCACGTCCCAGGTCGGTCTAATCTCTCCTGCTCGCATCAGTGTTGTTCCTGTAAAGCCAAGAACAGGATGTCTTAGTGCTGAGAGACATCGATAATTACCACCACATCCAGAATGGTTCAAAAGAAAGTGAAAGAATACCAACATCTTGAGGGCTGTCCGACTCCTGATGATGAATTCCATTGGCTGAATTTGCACCGTGCGCCTGAAAAACAGTGCAGCCCTCAACTCTTGTGTCTGTACAGGAAAACAGCTTGAGCTTTGAAGGTATCTTTGCGCTAAGCTATGCTAGCTGACGTGTTTTTTTCATGAATTACAATTGCCTCTGATCTACAGCATACCTCAAAATTCCTTCCTCTCTGTAGATTACACGCAGCACTGCACATGTGTCTTATACTGTACAATATTTAAATCCTTTAAAGCTAACATTAACACCCCTTATCTTCGTTCTTCCATATCTACATATATCATGTCGCCATTTCTTCCTGATCTGATCACTTCCTCCTCAGCTCCCTGACCGTAAAATAATTTTCGTGCTTCTGTGAGGTGAATCGATGAAAGTAAGACTTCTTCACAGTTTTACCAGGCTTTTATCCGGATGCCCTCGCATGGCCTGGACCAGCTGGTCAACTTGCTGGTTGTGGTCCAAGGCGTTCCTCAGGGCGTCCTCGGTGCTGAGCAGCCGCTGGCGGAGGCGGGTCACCTCTGAGTCCAGGGCCGAGGGGTCCAGCATGGAGTAGCGCCGGTGGTCAGGTGAAGACCGTTCCCGACCCTAAAACACACACGAGACAGGAAGGTAAACGCCAGTCCCTGCTGCTTCGAGGTTTAGAGACTACAAATGTTAAACAAGCGATATGCGTTTTGAGTTATACGTGCGGAGTTACCTGGCAGGTTGGGTTAAGTTGCATTATTATTAATTTTAAGCCCCGTAAGATTTGAACATTCTCTTCTTTGCACATCTCATGTGATTTCTTGACTAAAATCTCTCTTTGAGATTTCTGCGGGAGACACTGCCAACACTATGTGCTAAGTGTCTTCTCACCAGTAGGAGCAGCTTTTCTCGCAGGCTCTTGATGTCATCCTGAAGCTTCTGCTCCTTCACCCTCCACTCGGCCTTGTGTGTTTCTCGGTTCAGGTCTTTCTCCATGTCCCGTGAATGGCGATGTGACTCCAGGAGCAACACTCTCAGTTCGTTCAAACTCCTGGAATTAAATAAGAATAAATAAAGACAGGAATACCACCAACCAAATCTTGAGTGTTTGGTAACATTGACAAAAATGGAACCAATTTTCCACAACTGTCTTTTGAGCCTGCATAACCTGACTGCCCCAAAGTGCATTAATGAGAAAGAAGCAATTTTATTGTCAGAGATTACAGAATCCACACATCTCAAGTTCATTATCATCTAAAGGCTTACCAGCTCAGTATGTGAAGGTTAGCTACTCTGGCCAGTGGGGATTGCGGAGGCGGCCTCATCTGTTTACATGCCAAGCTGCCTGGTTGCCCCATCGCAGTAGTCACACTGTCTGTGCATTTTGGCATGAACCAGGATTTGGCTGTTTGCCTGCATGCTAAAATCAGTGAACCACATGTAACACTGGGCCACAGTTTTTTATGTGAAGATGACTCCATCTGTTACCCAGAGAGGTTAGCTAGCTTCACATCTGCCCTTCCTTAAAGTGCTGCATATTCATTTGTGCACCTCACACATGAGAGCATGATTTCTTTCATTGTGAGAAGTCCCTCTGGCCCCAATTTTCTTTACTGTGTAACTTGTCAGGCTGTTGTAATCAATATTTATATATTAACAATGCATCAAATGTGGGATGTGAAAGAGTTTCATGATGTTTAAATAACCATCTGTTTCACCGTGTCAAGTTTACATGTCATGGTTGACAAAAAGTCAGTTAATGCAGGTTCAAGGAAAGTCAAAATGTTTCTTTATCGTTTGACTTTGTTACTGAAGCAATGCCCTCCATCTTACTGGTGATGTATTCCTCCTCCTCCTCCTCGTAGCCTGTGTGTTCACGTCAGAACTGTGGACTTTTGGACTGTATCACTGTTTATTTGACTTTCTCAAGGAAATGATTTAATCTCTTTCCCTGAGAGCGTGTCGCAGACTGAAAAAGCAGCAGGGACATTACAGAAGCTAATGATGCACCCGTCTAATAACAATACCTCACACCCAGTGATTTTCTTTTTTGCACTGGAGGGTATATACTTTTATTGCATACAACGTAAGTGCTGCCGTGATGGTACAAAACATTCCGCTATAGCCAGAAGCACTCATTTTTAGTGCCTTGTAGCAGTTACTAACATCCTAAACATCAATAATGAAGGAAAGCCAATAATGTAAAACACATGGTTCTCAAACAGTGAGAACCATGTGCAGTTCCTACAGTACGTCAGAAAAAAGCTCTGCAAGTCTGCAATGAAACTGTGAAGACTTTCTCTTGACATTTGAATGGTTAAATAATGATCTGAGCCATCAGAGCTTTGCTGAATGTAGCCAGATTTGACAGATTGAGCTTAAGCACCAAAAATGGATTTGGGAGGCTGGTGAAAAGTGAGCCAGAAACAACTAAATGCAATCTGTGAGGTGAGGTGTTTCCCTCTGCTGGCAGCTCTCTAAACTCAAGAGGAAAAGACCCTCTTAGCCTCACATCCGGAACACCAGTGGCAGTAGGTGCAAAGCTGTTAGTAATGACCCTCGAAAAGGTGGGGCCAGCATAAAATAATAAGCTGCACAGGATGTCCCTGAACCTGCCTTTTCAGCTACAGCACGGTGCTCTATCACCCACGGGGAAATAATTACCTGCAGCTGCTGACAGGAATCCGAGGAGAAACACTCAGTCCATCGTTTCAAAGCTTCAGTTTCATATTAACAGCGGTTCAAGTGAGTTTGTGTAGGTGAATGTGAACGCGGTCACTTGTAGTGACGAACCCCCAGAGGATTATCATTAAACCCTGCAGGGCGTTTCAGTATCTTTCAGCTCAGAGAAGACAAGAAAAACATTAATGCTGCTTTAAAATGAAATGCAATGTGACCCCCCATAGTCTAACTCTTATTGTATATCAGTTCAAGCAGATTATTGTTTATGTCTGAGGTCTGTCATGAGGGCAGCAGGAGGTGCGTTGTATCATTCAGCAGCAAAGCACAGGAAGTGGGAAAGGTACTGTAAGTGCAGTTTTTCTCTTATTCATCTATTCTCTCTCACTCACAACACACACACACCACACACACACACATACATGCAAGGTCCTGGCATAACCATTGAGAGCGATTTGGGGAGTCGTGCCTGAGGCTGGCTGATCAGGCTATCAGGACTACATTTACACTTAACTTTTTATCATCTCCAACATCGTGCATAGTATTTTCTTTAAAGAGTCATGCAGTAACTGAAGATATTTCTCAGTTTCTTTACTTTATCAAACAGCACTTTTAATTTGTCATATTATTTGGGGCCACATTAGTGGTGTAATTATTTTGATATTGTTCTCTCAGGCCCACGGTCAGCAACTCCGCTAATAAGCCAAGGGGACGCCCCAACAGGTGCCATTAATAAGTAATCCCACATATACAGTGTGAGTGAAGTCCAGTGCTGTGAAATCTTCTCCACTGCAGCTACTGAGCTTATCTTATCTGGCTGAGTGTGTTTATGGAGTTAATTTCTTTGTATTACTCTTTCACATTTTATTGTGTGCTTCTGCTGCAAAGCCTGTATAGGTACACAACATATTTCCCCTGTGGGGAGACAAAGTTTTAAATGAAACCGAAGAGAGTCTGCGTCCTCATTGCCACCTATGCTGCACAGTGAAATAGTATTTAAAAAGGAGAACTAGTTTTAAATGCAACACAAGCGGATACTTGTACAATTAGGGGAGCAACTCTCAGAAGAACAGCAAAACAAAAAGTGCCTTGACTGCACTACACTGCGCTGTTGTTTACTGCACCACCGGCAGCAGAGGGGAATAAAACCTCTTGTTATAGATTCTGTTGATAATAATGTGACTCCTAGCAAAGCTCACAACCAATATAGGTTTTATCCAGATGGAACATCACAAAATTAAACAGTATGATTCAAATATTCCTGAGTGCATTGCCTGTGGGTTCCAATCATCTGTCTGTTAACTAATTGATAATATGATGTACGTTAGCGCATCACATCTGCGTGATAATTTCTCCAGGTTCCCAGTAAGCTCTGAGGCAGATGGTAAAGTCAATGCAGCCGCGTCTCCATACCTCTCTTTCTTCAGCAGCTCCTGGCTGATGTGGACCAGCTGCCCAGAGGCATCGTGGGACTTCCTGGTCATGGACTCCAGCTCTGCCTCCACACGCATCTTCTCCTTGGCCAGGGCTTCAGCTTTCCTTTCCCCTGAGCGAACTTTGCCCTCCAGTGCTGAAGTGCAAAAAAAGACAAAAAAAGCATGTTTTTGCTGTAAATTTAGGATGCTATTCTGCATGTGGCTCTGTCAACAAATCAGAGCTCCTGCATGAAGCTAACTGGTGTAAAATCAACTGACGAATTGAGTTAGAAAGATTTTTAAAGTCATATATTTATAGTCTTCTTTCTGGAATTGGATGGCCCTTTACAGTCTTGTTAGTATGAAATTCTAAATTTGTGTTGTAAAGAGAGAACTTCATATGAAACAGTCTAAAACCTCGATTTGTCTTATTCAGACTGATAAATATGAGCTCTTCTGCCCTCCATATCGGTGAGGTTTTCAAGTTATCACAAAGTTCAAATGTCATTTTCTCAAAACCACATAGCAGAGAGGAGCCATTAACTATCCTCCTCTTTGAGTCTCACGCTGTTCTTTACTCCTGTGAAATTATTCACGATTTATGTGTCACTTTGATTATTTGAACTACAGGACGTGCGTGTTTGGGTCCGTTTGATGTGAGGGAACTTTCAGAAGGCAGCCAGTCGACAGGTTTCGCAGCGATGATCAAAGAATGTAACGGTGAAGATGAACTCAGCACAACTGGTGGAAATTAAGTGAAGCCTCACGACACACACAGGGCGCCGCACAGACGAGACAGAATGACACTAATGACAGTCATTAGCTACATATGACACAGATAACGAGTTTATATAACAAGAAACACGTCATTTTGTCTTCCCCAAATCAAAACCCAAAGCGGCTGATGGTCGGGAAATGCTTGAGCCAATAACAAATTTATCCTTGTTTCATTATTGTGAGGGGAACATAACCTGCTAGAGGGCGACTGCCTGCCTACAGTTTGCACAAAACACTTTTCTTAACACTGTGACTGTGTGTGAAGAGCCATGATCCCTCCACAGACATCAAAAACCGGTGGCGACGATGGCTCCTGGACTTGTTCTGGAAATGGACATTTACCTGCCATCTGGGATTTGAGGGCTTCAACCTGGGACGCGAGAGTCGAGACCTCTTTTTCCCTCTTCAACAACTTCTCCATGGTTTCTAAAGAAATACAAAACAGAATGCATCTTGCACAAAGAATGTTTAAGATGTACTCTGTCTGAATACATTCTGGTCTCACTACTGATTTATTTAGAATTTTAATTACTGCAAAACCAGAAGAGTTGATATCTTGGGAAACATGTTTCTCTAGAGCTTGCTAATTAAAGCTTTATTAATTAGAGTAAAATCGTTCTAAAGAGGGTTACGTGCTGGACTATTTCCTGACTAAGCACAAGGAAAACTAAAAAGTTCTGGGCTGCGTCTTTCCAAACTAATATGCTTTGTAGTAGGCTAAAACAAAAGTTTTTTTTAGTACTCAACTTTACTAAAATGTCAAACTGATAACATGCAGCATAACATCTGGTCATATAAGAAAAACAGAGCAGCTGAGTACACGAATGTCTTCATGAAGTTGTAGTTAGTTTTACGATAAAAGGAAATTAATACCTTCGATGTTCTGTTTTAGCTTCATCTTCTCTTCTGAAATTTCATTGTCCTCTATCACCTGAAAAAGGATCAACTGTTGAAGTTAACTGAAAGCATACTGAGTTTGGTAGTGGATTTCTGATGGGTTACTCATCACTTCTCCTCACTCCTCCACTCACATTGGCATCATGGGATGTGTAGCGGTCTGCCTGAATGGCCTGGAGCTGGTTCGCCGTCACCCTCAGCTTCTCCTCCAGTTTCCGGATCTCCTCTTGGCTGTCTGCCTGGGCCTTCTGCAGAGCCTGGTAGTCCTTCATCTTCTTCTCTGACAGCTCCAGTCTCTCTCGCAGCTCCCCTGTGCTTTTGTCCTGCTCCAGCTGCAGTTTCTCCATCTCCGCCAGCCTCTGCTCCGCCTTCTGTAGCTTATCCGTAGCCTCCTCCAAGGCCTGCTTGCTGCTTTTCACCTCCACCTCGGTCCTCCACGTCTGGCTGCCCTCAGCCAACTGGTCCTTGAGCTCCTGAAGACGAATGCAGAGGTCTTCGCGCTCCTTGGTCAGAATGGCAGCTTCAATCTTATGTTTGGCCTTCAGATTCTCCATCTCCAGCTGGTGCTCCATCTTCAGGGCCTCCGGAGTGGCTCTCAGTTCCTGGGCATCCTGCTCTTGGCCTGCTGGGGTAGCATGATCACTACTCAATGTGGCCTTCAGTTCCTCCAAGGAACGCTGGTGGTCGCTTACTAAAGTGTCAAATTTGGCCTGCAGAGGGAAGTGAGAAGAATTCTGATATTGTACTGGGTGTTTATTTAGAAGAAATGAATTCTCCCTCATTGAAACGTGAAGTTTTGATTAAGTTCAACATTCTTATTCTTGCTACCTTTTCTTGGACCAAAATCTGGATTTCTATGCTTGTTCTTTTCACTTATGCTATGAGCAACATTTTGTAGGAATCTCATAATCCTCACAGAGTATTTGAACAATGAAACTGTTATATTTGAAAGATTAATCCACGCCAGGGCTGGGAAATATAACAATATTACATTAACACATGGCCCAGCTCTAATCCAAACATATTTCTCTCTACCTTTAAAACCTCCTACATGTTCAGCATATATACTTTCATGACTGATTCAGAGAGGACTGAAATGACCCAACTCTGAAGTTTTTTGAACAGTTTGTATTGAGTTAAACAGAGCAGGCAGAGTACCTTCCAGGTGTCCATCATTTCCATGTTTTCCTTGGTGGCCTGTTGGACTTTCTGTTTCATCTCACTGATCTCCTGGTTCTTGTTATCTACCACCGCCTTCAGCGAGTCTATCTCCTGCTGGCTCGTTGCTAAATCCATCTCGTACTTCTCTTTAAGCTCGCTGCTCTCCTTGAAGTGCTCACGGCCCGCTGATGCGAGCTGCTCGCGCAGGAGGAGGGTCTCGGGCTGAGATTCGGAGGCCGGGGCAGCGTCGCTGTCGCTGGCTTTTTGCGAGTTCGTGTCAGAGCCTCGCAGTTGGGCCTGGAGGTTCTCGATCTCGGCTCTCCGGTGGCCGAGCTCCTCCTCCAGCTGCATGATACGACTCTGCTCTTCAACTGTGGTTTGCTGGTGAGAAAGGAACAACATCGATCACTGCTGCTGAACGTTTTCCTGAGGGTTACCAGAGCAGAAAGATGTCAGCCTTTCAAGAGAATGACCTTATTACCGCAACAGGCGGGAGCCCCTGCAACAGAATGATGTCATTCCAAAGAAAAGGTGACACTGACTTTAAGAGCAAAAATCAGGCCTCAGGGAAAAGGAAATGATAGAGAAAACCCAGTAGGTCCTTACAAGGATTGGAGACAGTCAAGTGCATTCCAGTGACTATACAGCACAAATAAATGACATTATGTATTTGGACAGTGACAAATTGTGCGACATTTTGGCTCCCTTCTGTAGTGTTCACACAAGATGATACAAAGACTGACAAACAGCCACTGTCCCGTGGACCATGAGGAAATAAACTATTAACCTGTCAAAATACTAAGGGCACTAAGCCTTTAACGTTGCATTAATACATTTTTGGCCACTTGGAGGAAACTGAACAACCTGCGAACAAAACATTTCACATTTTATCACCTTATTAAGTCATTAGCAAACAGCTGATTGTCGACCCATCCAGCAGACACACATTCATCCAGAGTCTGCTTATTGATGCCTGATGAATGTAAGTCAAATGTTAATTTATCGTTTATGCCTGTTTTTGGTCTCAAACAACTCTCAACCACTGCAATGGGTTTAATGGAGCTATTTCCCTGGAGATATCTCCCAGGTTCTGCTGGATGCCAGGTTAATTAGAATTGGTAGTTTGATAACCAAAACAACTACGTAAATAGGTGCTAAAAGGCTCCATTGAGTGGAGAGGAGGATCCCAATATCCTCTTTCTAGCAGACCAAATATTTCTTAGTATTTTTAAAAATACCATGAATAATGGCACCTCCAGATGTTTGTATTTCATGTATACCGGATACTTGCACAGTAAAGTAAAGGTTCAGTTGCATACAGGTGTAAGAACTCCTGCAATTAAATAGGTAAAAGTGAATAGACCAGAAAGACATTTCCAAACTGGTACCAGTATCGAAACAGCCCTACTCATTTTATGATAACGCTGTGATCTTATTAAAGATGACAGTCAGCACTTAAATGTTAAAGTATTTGCATCATTCCCATCCAAAGTAATAAAACTGAAGGAGCCAAAGGATCAATGTGTCACTGTCCAAGTTCCTGTGCAGCTCACTGTGTGTACAGAGAAGTGCAAGACGAGAGGAGAGCGCAGCCATTCTCTGATCATCTAGAAGCAGCAAAGCAAATAGAAAAAAAGCCAGCAGCAAACCTCCACACAGTGACACTGCACGCGCACGCACACACACACACACACACACACACTAACAATACATCCTCCACACACTTGTATCCAATTAAAACAAAAAGGAGATTACGAAAGAGGATCCGCTGCACAGTACACAGATGTTAATGTCAACCATCTGGGCGAACAAGCTACCAGACCTCAGAATTACCAGTTGATTCAAATCAAAGATGGTGCCTGAGTAGCATTCAGATTGCAGCGCAACACGCAGGAGTGAAGGAGTGAAAAGAGTCTATGCAAGGTTAATGTCCTTGAGAGCATCTGAAGTCAATTTGAAGTCGAGAATTGAGATAGCTCAGCAGCGGATCAAAGCCAAAACAAGATCAAAACCTTATTTTTGTCACCTTGGTTCTCTTACCCAACCTCAAGGATACTGCATCATGAGTGCATCTTCCCTGTTGGCAGAAGCAGACCTTACTGCATATGTTTCAAAGTGTTTTGTTATCTCTTGATGTCTAAAAATTGAAAGCACAAGCCTGTACAGTTTGATTTGTGATACTGTGGTCTATTATTGAAGAGGTTTTCTCTCTGAAGTGCAACGCTGCATGTCAGAGTGGTGTAAAGGACGTCCTTCGCTGCACTCAGCTGCTGCTGGTAAATGGACATTACCACAATGATTTGTCTTGCAACATTCATCTAAGAATCAGCGATGAATCCTATTAAAATGTAAACATTTTTAATGGGAAAATGTGTTAGTCGTGAGAGATCCACCCATTATCCTCTACTGAGGTACAATGGAAGGATATTGTTCCGGATGTCATGTGCTGGCATTCAAAGTGCAGCTGGCAACTGATCCCAAAGCCAACTTTAAAATAAAAAAAACAAATTGAAAGAAAATAAACACCAGTTACTGCAACAGAAGACGTGTGGAAAGCTGAAGCAGCTGACTTTGTGTTTCCTGTCAGAGGTGAATGTCTCATGATAAGCTCTGAACATTAACACTGTGATTTATGAAGGTGAAGGAATGAAGGAATCAGTGGGATGTCAGAAATCAGGGGCCACTCCTGACAAATCAGGGGCCACTCCTGACATCTGGTTTGGTTTGATCACTTTCTGACAGAACCCAAATCCTTTACCTTCCAACTCATTTTGGATGAGCATGACTGGCAACATACAATATTTTTCTTATCGTCAGCAAATCCCATGAAAAGACTGAAATCAATAATGGATTGATCCTCCTCAGAAGTGCCGTCAGTGTATATGAATCTTGATGCCTCCTCCTCCTCCTCCTCTTCGGTGCCACAGAGCTTCATATTAAAACAAACCAGTGACTCCTCTAGGACTTGTTGCCTTAATTGGTTGGGTTGATTAGGTTTAGTCACGAAGACTGAGATTGGTTAGGGTTAGAGTACGAATATTAGGGTAAGCCAATCAGATTCAGAGTAAGGCAGGTCATGACTTCACCATCTTGAGGAAAAAAAATCATTTGCTACAAAAACTGACTAGCACACTGTGCATTAATCCAAGACAGAAAACAGTCCCCAAAAAATGCACCGTTTACTCTGTTTAACCACAACGAGCAGCTGTTTCAGGAAAAGACTTTTTAAAAGTGAAGGAACATAACTGCGACCTGTCCTGTAAAAATCTAAGAGTGAAGAACCTCAGCAGTACTGAGAGAGATGAACCAACACATCGAAGGTCTTCGCATGGGATTTGACAGAATAAGAACACGGTGCATCTGTTCTGCATGATTTCTACACCTAAATGAAAACACACCGAGATTGAGGGTCACGCTGAGTAATTGACATGTTCTGATTTAAAATCTCCGATCCTCCTCCTCTGATTTCATATACATTCAGACACCAACTGCAGGTGGAGCACGACTTAAATCTGTGCAGCTTGTGAGTTACGCCACTACCAGCAAAGAAGCAAACAGAACCACGCAGGACAGTGGCTACAGGCAGAGGGCTCGTGCTTTCTTTACCCTCCACTTCTCTAAGTTTTTCTGAAGCATCTCTGCTCTCGACTTTTCGAGGAACAGACTCTGCTCAAGCTGTCGAATGTGGGCATGTTCCAATTTCGTCTGAGTCTACAGAGAGACACAAAGAGACGGACAGAGAGGCACAGGAAGGAGGAGAAAAAAGGACGGAGAGGGAGAGAGACCCATGAAGGGGAACAGTCAACATGTGATGAGAGGGAAGCTTTGTAGACACAGAAACAGTGCAGAGCTGAGTGGATCACATGATCAGGAGACCGGAGGAGACGAGGCTGCAGATCAGGTCTGTGTTTCTTTAACACATCTGTCATGTATAAGCAGTCCTGTTCAGGTAGCCCGAGCCTTGAAAGCCTTGCATGAATGAAATATAGTGCACTCATTCACAAGGTATTATGGTAAAATGGGCTTTATATTTCATCTGCACATTAAGGGATGGTTGGCGATATTGTTCTCTTACTGTCAACAAAAGCCATTAAAAGACCAAAACCAACAATGATCTCATCCTATTAATAACAGCAGTCTGACGTATTTTATTTCACCGCGCCATGGAGTGTCATTCTTTTCTGAAAATGTGTGCTCTCGAGCAGTCGTCTTGAGCCTTGTGTCACCACAATACAAACAATTTTCTTGGTGAATCTACTTCAAGGCTAAATGCCGGGACAGCCAGGAGCAGATTCAGAAGTGAACAAATTCCATTTACCTTCCATTCAGCTTCGTTCTCAGGCGACACACAGGAAAGAGGACGGTGTAACCTTACCTAATGGATTTCAGACTTTTCCGCACAGCTTAGAAACGAGGAGCAAGTCACACCTTCTCCGGCGTAAGCCATTTATTCACACGTTTTAAATCCCGGCATTTCGCTTGACTTTTGCCCCAAATTTCGCTGCAACCGAAAAAGCTCTCTTTTCATGAAATATCTGCACTGCTGAGGTTAGCGGGCGTCAATCAGCTGTCGAGCGAGATGGGGGGTCAAGTCCAGATCATCCTGCCTGCTGAAGCATCACTGAGCTCCTCATCTGAACTCCTCTCATCAGAACTTCTTAAAATGCTTCTCTGTGGTCTACACACACTTCATCTTCAATATCATCTCACATATGTAATCTTCCTTCTACCTTCTCAGGGTGCCTGATATTAACTGGACATTAGAAGCACATATATTCCATCCTTGATAATGATATGAGAAATACCTCCAGGTCTCCTTTGGTGATGGATTCCTCCTCCACTCTGAACTGGAGGTCCTCCACTTTCCTGCACACAGGACGCAAAGGATCACCAACTGTATCGAATGTGAGGTGACAAGGTGTGAAAGCAGCACAAGTTAAAACTCACCTTTTCTCTTCTTCAAGCTGATTGGCCAGTTCAAGTTTATCTTTCTGCGTGCTGGCCAACAAGGCTTTGACTTGCTGGAGGGTGCTCTCATTGTCTGTTACATACTGTGGAGAATGGGCAGAAATACTGTACTACCAACAACAGATCTACTGTTTAGCCATATGTGACGGTCACTCTGTGTACAGCTCTGGTTTCACACCTGCACGTGCTGCGCCTTGAGGACGCTCAGCTCCTTCTCCACCTCGCAGATGTGGCTGGTGGCCTTGGCCATCTCGGCTCGCTCCAGGTCCCTCTCGGCCAGCAGCTGCTCGATGTGCTGCTGCTTCTCCTTCAGGGCTTCCTGGAGCGCGGTGGTGCCAGAGATCTTACGGGCGTAGCGAGATGACGTCTCCGTCAGCTGAGGAGGAAAAAGGTCGTAAAGCGTTAGGAGAGTCGAAGAAAGGGCGGGAATGTAAAAGGTGTGACTGGAAGAGAAGAACGCAAGTGAGAAAGAAGAGAAGGAAGGTAGGAGAACATGGAGAGATGTGAAATCAATGAGAAAATAATGAGGTTGGAATGAACAGAGATTAGACGCAAGTTAATCAGCTTCACACGTTCCTCTCACATATAATTGTTCAATGTTCACAGGAAAACAGCTATTCTGTGAACATGCTCAACAGGCTTTGTTTTCCTGTGATGTCTAAGTAATATTTCACAAATGTGAGAAAACGTATGTGTCAAAACGTGCTCATAAAATAACCCGACATGCTTTGAAAAACCGTGAAAAAAGCTTGAAAGCTTAAAACATTTTAAAGTCAGTTTCTAAACCACGGGATATGTGACCTGTCAAACAAACCGTTGGCTTAAATTCAGTAGTCCTAAAAGCTGCAGCACTTAGTTTGACCACTAGAGGAGGCTCTTTGACAGGATTACGGCGTCCTGAGCGTATACTGACATGTAGGCTCAGTTCATTTCAGTGGCTTTCATACAACAATACAACAGAGACTGGAGTTTGTATCAACAGAGACAAGCTGCGTTCTTAGTGATAAAATACTGCACATAAATATAACATCAGTGTTTCTCAATAACCCTGAAATGTTGTGTTTCTGGTCCAGGAGCATTAAAGAGGCACCTGACATGTTCAGAAGCTCGGTCGGCTTCATGTTCAACACGGGGCGACAGGGTGTTGAAAAAGGTCTTGAGTTCTGGTTCCTGTTTCCTGTCACAAGCACCTCTAATACCCATAAAAACCCTCCCGCATTTTACCTTTCTGTCTTGCTTTTTCAGTAACACATTTTTTAAATCTTCCTTAAAAAAACAAAAGGTGATGGTGGACGTAACCACTGGCGTACCTGGCAGGCGGCTTAGCTGAACCACATTTATACCTTTATTAACATACAACCTACAAGCAAACATTTTATATACTTTTTTCAACCGGGTGTCTGATTTTGACGAACATGCCTTATTTTCCCTAATTTTCATATCTCAGTGTTGTCAGGTACGGCTACTCTATGATATATATTGCACTGAAAGGACTGAAAGGAAGCCATGTATACTTTGATGGATGTTTTTAATATTTCACTGCCTTATTTCCACAGCCATAAATGCAGTGACTAACTGACTGAGGCTTTAACACTGTAAAAAGATGTCTCCGTACCTGCACATCAGAGACGACTTGCACTGTGGTCTTTAGGAATGACAGTAAGTCAGAGCGTTTTGTGCAGCGTGACCAGCTTGATAATTCAGACCAGCTGCTCTCTGCGCTGTCTCATACTGCTGCCAACAATTAAGGAGAGTAAACGGGAGTGTCCTCCATCGGAGATCTGGCTCGCAACCAGAGGCTAAAATCAATGCAAGATACCCTGACATCTCATTCATTTGAGTTTATTGCCTGCCATTCCTGTGGATGTTGGTCTTAAAGCTGCTGCAGCGGGTTGGAACGAGCTGCCCGGGTTCTCTTTCAGCTACAGATTTGTCACAGACAGACAAAATGCAAAGTCAGTGAATCAGAGCCTCACGCTGCACAGCCACAAAACGCTAATTATTAACTGCTCAGCAGATAAGGGCGTGTTCCAGCACAATGAACCCATTCATCATCCCGCTGTTTGAATTTAGAGTCAGAAAGTTTCACGGCGTCAAATCAACAACTTTTTAAACATTTAACTGTAATAAGATACTAAGGCATCTTAAAATTAGGCTCCAGAAAAAATAAAATACCTTAAAAATCTTCAAGGTTAGCAGGACTTGGCTGATTATTATGTCTCATATTTTTTACACTTTAAGCCACTTCTATATTTTGCTTTTTTTTCATGTCGCATTTAATGATGTTTTATTTTAAAAGCACCTGTGAAACATCCTGTAACTACAAAGGCTCTATAGAAATGAAGCTCCCTTGCGTACTCACATATTTTAAAGGAATATTCTGGGAAATATACTTTTCAGTTCAAGAGTTAAGATGAGAAGACAGGACAGCTGCATCGATCTTCTCATCTAACTCTGAGGTAGCAATCCGATTTCCCAAACTGACGAACTATTCCTTTAAACAGCACATCACACTGTGAGTGAGCAGCCCCTCGGCTCTCAACATGTCGACATCTTACCAGCCCAGCTCGGCTCGGTCGTCCACTCACGGAGGAGGCCACCGAGCTGACTGAGCTGATGGAGGAGCTGCTGGGGCTGTGGGCCAGAGAGGAAACCCCCATGGCCACCCGCTTGCTCTTCTTAGCCTTTGCCGGGCTTGTGGAGGGGAAGCCGATGCGGATCACCTTGTGGATGGGAGCAAAAAGGCCAAACTTGGGAAGACACTGGAAGTATCTGATGGAAGAGAACGAACAAGAGGATGAAGATGTGAGGGACTTGTCTAGCACAGAACCGCTTTAGGACGATGCTACAATACAAAGTCAGGGTTTTATGAAGTTCCTTTGTGTTTACTTCGAGGACTCAAAAAGCTTTTTTTATGCAGTAGGTACATTACTATGCACAGACAGTCTACGTTTCTGTTTCTAACCTGGTGCAAATGCGTCTTACTGGCTCTTGCTGCATCACCAGTTAAATGACCCATCACTGAAATTCCCAATAAAACATAAGAGTAATACTGCAACAGTTAGCCATTAATAGCTAACTAATTATGAATTGGTTGATCAACAGAAAATTATTTAGCGGATTGACAATCCACAAGGCTTTTCGAAAACATAAGGATTAACTGCTTCTGTCGGTCATATATGACAATAAACTGAAAATAAATCACGAGGGCTATGAGCAATACTCCACAGCAACTGTAACCAGACTTCATCCATATTCAACTCTTTTCTGTTAATGGGGACGGTGGCGGGGGGGGGTTGGGGGGTTGGTGTGCTGTGCTAAGAAAAACATTGCGGATCCTTGAGGGTGAGAAAATCTAAATCATTAATATGACAAAGGTGATAAATATGAGTCATAAAAACACTGCTTAACAACAGAGGAAAGAACAAACAACTGAAAACATGGAACCTCAGTCTTCCCGTCAACTTCCTCTTAGGGTAAGAAGTAAAAGAACTTTGTGTGTGTGTGCATACCTTGTACCAGCTACAGCACCATCGTTCTTCCCCAGAGGCTCGTCCAGCTCCACCCCACACCATTCACCCTTGGCAAAGTCTGTCTCTCCCATGTAGCGTATGACTCCCATCTTAGAGCCTCCCACCTACAGCAGAAAGACGATTTTGATGCATTTCAGTCAGCGACCGAGGAAGGACAGTTTAGCTAACATTAGCCGGTTAGCTTAGCTTAGTACAAAGACTGGACGGGGGGGGGGGGGGGGGGGGGGGGGGCAGAGTTAACCTGGCTGTGTTGCCTCAGTCCAGACCTTTGAATCATCCACTCCAAGTTGCTCATGATGGTAATGGCGTGACATGAGTTGAGTCTGACATCAGGAAACTGGCAGGAAGTTAGTGCTTCCAGCTAAGAGTCCAGCACACAACCTCCCCATAAAGCAGCATTTGCACACTTCGGTGTTTGTATGGATTAAATGATATATAATGTGTTCAACAGCGAGTTTCAGAGGCTCCATCTCGCGAACACGACTGCACAGACTCTGGCTCCGAATGATGTCCCCCGAACAAGATGGCAGCAGTCGTATCCAGGATATTTTGGCTTTACTTCTGCAGAGCGGGGTGAAGGGGAAACACATCCTCCATCTTTATATACATCAATATCCTACATTAACAAGTTGCACTGACTGTGAACTGAATCCAGCCTTAGTTATGAATAAGTTCAACACAGCAGCGTGAAAGCAAATGACAAAATACAGACTGCAAAGTTATTTGTAACTGTGCATGTCATCACTGGGTGAATCAGCAAGCGTTTGAAGAAATGTGAAATCTGATTCAAATGGAAAATCATCTGTCCTTGCTGACATATTTAGTGTGCCACTTAGTCACACTGGTTTCCTGTTAGGAAGACGGTCCACTTCAGTCAGCCAACATGTAAAACTGACACGTCCAGCTGCTGAATGTCTTTCACACATGGCGACCATGTGTGAAAGACATGAAAACTCATCATCATGTACAAACATCCCACTGCTCACAACTTCCTGAGAAACACAACAGAAAGAAAATAACACAAACCAAACCACAGACAACACATGGCAGAGCAAACACACGAGAGATCACTTTAATCAAATCCGATTCTTGGCATTTGTTAACTTATATTTATTTATGTTTATGTCATGTTTTACTCTGGAGAACTCTTTGCTCTTCCCCCCTTCATTATTATTAGTTTATTATTATTTATTTTATGACATCTTAAAATGTCTTTTTCATCCAAACAATCCCCAATGTTCATTTTAAAATTGAAATATAAAAAAAATGATGAAATATAAAAAGATGAAAAGCTGCAAAATGTACACTTGAGAAGCTCGAGGCAAAGAATTTTTGCTGCGTTTTTCCTCAAATTATTAACTACCAAAATATTAATATTAATATATATATTAATTTTAGTCAAATTTCTCAAAAGGATTAAAATAAAAACAAAAAAAAATAAAAAATAAACAGAATGTGGGAAAGTGCAAAGAGCAGTGCAGATGTTTCAGCTACACATCTGCTGGTTTTACATTTTAACATTTATTAACAGTAAATATTCATTTTACGTTTCAGATGCATGACCTTCCGAAAAGATTTATTGTTTTTCCTGGTGTGCAGCTACTTCCTAAATATAAATACTGACTCCGGATTTAGTAGCTGACAGAACTGAATACAAGGACAAACAAAAGAAAAAACTGGGTGTGGTGTCTCCAGCTTTGGTCAAACTAATATTCCACTCCTTTGTCTTGTCCTTGTCCCAAACCACTGAAGCCATGTGGTAAGAAACAGTGTGGTGTCACAAGACATTAAACAGAGATGGTTTGCTGTCAGCCTGGCTGTGTGATGTCTCAATGATTCAGCGTCAAAGTGCCAGCAGTGCTTCGCCGGCCGGCCGGCACAAGCCCTGTCTCGGCCACTGCCAACCTCATCGGAAACCTCTGCTCTAAAGGTGGTCAAGATAGAACAGCTCCACAAGAGCTAAATCCCCTCGTAAAACACTGAATATAAACTCCTAAGAGGTGGGATTGCCAAGGACTGACAATGTTGGTCTGTCAGTCAGTCGTTCTAACACTTTGGTCGGACTGAATGATCTGCTGAATGGATTGCCATGAAGTTTTGTAGAGACATTCACAGTTCTGTTAGCCCGGGGACCAAATGATGCTCGTTTTATTTGCTCTGCCACCCATTCAGGCAGATTTCCATCAGCCCTGACTTGTGACGGGCCAGCCACAGTTATACATGTCTCTGCTCTGATTGGCTGCAGGTCTGTCCAGTTGTGGGACCAGAGCTTGACCCCAGAAAGATCACAGTGGAGTGGAGAAACTGTGCATTTATAAAATGACATGATGTACAGGGGAAGTCAAACATGTTTTTGACTTCAAATTTAAAAATTTGCCCTTCTAACGCAGTATGTCATGACAGGATGTCATAAAGATTCATGTAGAAAAAGACTCGTTTTGAATAAAGTTACTGTACATAAATGAGCATGTAATGTAAAAGAGTCATGCCATGCAATTTCACTGACTAGCGGCCATTTTGAGTGGCTTTCCAAATAAACACCAGCCACATCACATGCAGCCCTACTGAGAGAAAACACTCCTTTGACCTCCTCCAAACTCTGCAGTAGCAGGGACGGCCTCTGGTTAAATGCTACGCAGAGTCTGTGCCTCCAGTGGGGGCTCACACATCAAAGGTGCCAAGGCAAACGGAGACAGCAACCATGTGTTTAGCCTCTGAGCTTGTCTCTCCAGAGGGAAACATTTCTCTAGTTTATTTTCTTTTTTCCTAAATTTTGGGAGTAACATGTGCCTGCAGAAATCTCTAGATGGCCACTATTTAGCCACCACCACACAAGCATCAGACAAAAGCTCAATATTTGTCTTCAGCAAGAAACCAGCACCAGACAAGGCCTAAAGTGCTAAACAAGTCTTTCTTTAAAACAAAAAAACAACTGGGTCCTACTCTTGCTACTGTCACATAATTCAATACCTAAAATAGACTTAGCTTTGTGTAATCCGAGGTTCACACTTTATGCTCATTTTGCCAAATTTCTGAGGCAATGTTGTGTTTCCAGCAGCAGAGGAGGGCCCCTGCAGCAAGGCAGATGGATTACACAGGAGAGGCTTAGGAAATGGATGTATTCACTGATCAATGTGTCAGCAGTGGTCTCTCCTCTCTTAAGTGCTGAAAGTAATCCGGAGTGATTTACAATATTGACCAGGAGGAAGGCCTCTGGAGCTGCCCGTTTCCAACTGTGCATGATCTGATGTAACTATCCCCCGTGCCCATCAGTTAATGGAAAGAAATGTGACCCAAGGCCAATAATTGTATGCAGTGAACATTGTACACACTAATAGGGGTCAGTGAGGAAATGAGGAAAAAAAAGATAAAAATGTTCTTCCCTCATCTTTCACTGGGCAAGAGATAAGGGTACAATATAGGAAGGGTGAAGTAAACAGAAGGAAGGAAGGCAGAACTTTTCCTGTGCAAATCAAATTTGCATCACATTATACTGCATCTCTACAACAGGCTTCATAAAACTGTAATTAGCGATCCACTGGGGCCTTAAAAGATGAAGCCAGTTAGCTTGGCATAGCATAAAAACAGGAAACGGGTGGGGGTGGCTAGTCTGGCCTCCAAACTCAGCAAACCTACTCAGGATAAGAACCTATAGACAATACTGGATGCATGAAAAGTGTACAACCGATGACCAGTGATAAGCAACGTCTGCAGACATTTTTATTCTATACTGTTGAATGGAATTTAAATGATAAAATTCAGTGATAGTCCACAAACAAATTACAAATCCTCACATAATTACTCACCAGAACTCGATCACCAACTCGAAGATCCTTCTCCCCACCTTTCTTGACAGAACCGCTGTCGGACATGTTGGATCCGGACTCGTTGCCTGTTTTCACCGCGCTGTTGAGCAGGCCTTCTCTGAGCGGCACCACCACCCGCTGGCCAGTGGGGGCGCCGCTGCCGCCCTGCTGAGTCTGATTCTGAGCAGAGACTGAGTCTGTGGAGTGGCTGTCGCTTCCCTCTCCGACCGGCTGTCGGGTGAGCTTGGAGGGTCGCGTGAAGATGCCCTGGAGGGGCTGGCACTCAAAGTAGCGCACTCCGCCCACCGAACCATCGTTTTTGCCAACTAGGTCATTCAGTATCACGCCTGCCCACTGGCCCGGGGCAAACTGGGTCTCCCCCAGGTAGGCAATGACTCCGGGTTTGACGCCGTTAACCCAAACCTGCTCACCGACTGTGTAGTCCCCCAAAACATCATCACCCTCCTCAGAGATTTTAGTTGGTGTGGTGGGCTTGAGTGGACAGTCTGGAGACAAAGAAAAACATTACAAATCTTTTGTTGTTGTCAAGCAGGACAAGAGTTCACATAAAGAAGCAAGGCACATGAAGATCAGTGAAACAAAACTGTGGCAAAATGTGCTTGAAGTCAACACTTCTTGTTGTAATGACATTCCCTCAGCTCCTCATTGGAGGATCAAGTTGTAAACACTGCATACACTGTGAGAACATCCTCATTCACAGTCCAGCAGAATCGCCTTCGCACCGGTCAGCCCGCCTGACCGTGTCATGTCTGTGTGGCAGCATCCAGCACAACAGTGCAAGATTAGGTGTTCTACTCTAATTCCTCCTTAAAAGTGGGTCAGAGAGAGACGGTATCTGTGACGTGGCGACGATGAACCCTGCCATGCTGCCTGTGATAACGCCTGTTTGACACATAGATGAGCTGGATCTCTGCTTCTTTCCACAGCAGCCTGTAAACTGAGTAGGGCACCATTAGCATGCGGTCTAGTGCGCCACACTGCCAGTGAAAGTCTGTGTTTATCTGTGTGTGTGTGTGTGTGTGTGTGTAGGAATGGTTGGTGCCAGGGCTGCGTCCCCGACACCCTGAGAGAGGGCCTGGGGCTCCAGAGGCCCCAATGGTTGTGCTTCACGGCTCAATTGCTGCCATATGTTGTGATGTGAGACTCATTTGGCACAAATGCAAATGGGTAAAACTTCAAAGGGGTTTGAACTTGATGAGAGTTCGAGAGTTTTTCGGAATGTGCTGCTTCTAGTAGTTTATTTTTGGGGAAAACTGTTGCCGACAATTTAGCTCAGTCCACAGAGCAAGTCTATTAAAGCTGAGCTGGGCGGCTGCAGGATACTGTGGTCTGTTGTCTGAATCAGGGAAAACAGGTTTGTTCTGTGAAACACTGCATAAATCAGCTGAGCAGAAATATTGACAATCATAACACAGGAGTGCTCTGGTCCCTCATTAGTCAGCAATGTGTCAAAATGAATGTTGCTCAGGGCAAACTGTCAGACAGCATCAACATCAGCCATAACTCACTCTGTGTTTGACCCATATTGCAGTGCCCTCTGCAGCTGGAAGCACAGCTGGATTATGAACTCCAACCAAAGCACCAGAGATGGAAATGTCCCTGTGACACCTTCCTGCTAACAAGGTCACGGTCCAACATATTTGGTCAAGGTTCAGTTTGTTCGTGATTTTTAATAAAGACTCTTCCTTTAAACAAGCTCTGCCTCATTGTTGGCCTTACTTACAGTTTAATTTTGACACATTCATTCAAAACCACCACAACAAACCAGGTTGCCCTGTCCAGGCAATCAGAATAAAAAATACAGAGTGGCTGCAGTTTAATACAAAATACTCTAATCTATGGGGGCTGACAAGGGCAAACGCAGCCCAAAACATTTCCACAAGAAACCTTTCAGAAATGATGCCAATTCATAAACATACGCAGACTTCCAGAACAAATAAAACAACAGACATGCAAAAGCCAAAATGAATACATTAACAGTCAAAAGTTGAGCCGTTCCACTGGAGGCTTGGAGATTATCTGTCCATTTTTGGTTTTAGACGGATTACATAGATAATTTACTCTTGCTGGGAGGCTTTCATTGCACTTACAGTATCATGACAGCTCGAGTAACACTGTCTTAAATAAACATGTCTCACTTCTCCCCCACTCTGTATATCTGCACAGTAACACAGGGCAAGCTAACTATGCTAATTACAGTCTAATTACTGAGGTGCGTCTTTATCCACACGCTACAGCGGCACAATAAATTCGCTCAACATCGACTAGACCGTGTAATATCACGAAACACAGACAGAGAAATCATATTACTGTGCTGCAATAAGTCGATTTCTACAAACTCCCTGACTGAAGTGTGTTTGCATCGCTGTGCACCTACATGCACTGAGAACAGAAGACAAACAATCATTTTTTTTGTAAGGAATATATCAGGTCAACCAATGCAACATGTGATCCTGGCCAGCAGACGCGGGGTTAGCGTTTAAAACCTGAGCGAACCCATGATTTGGGTTGCTGGGGCAACAGGAGAACGAGGGGAAAAGGATCCTCGACAGAAGGAAGACTGGAAACACAGGCCTTACTTTCACTATTGTGCTTGGCCACCTCCCACCACCATCTGAATCCCACTATTCATCAGCTCTGCACAATGAAACCTCCACAGCTTCCTCCCGTCCCTCCTCCTCCTCCCCCCAATTATCCCCCTCATCTCTCCCCACTTTGGTTACACACACACACACACACACATACACACATTTCTTTCTATGGCCTCTTTAACTCTGCTTTATTTATGATCATTTCCACAATAATGACTATCATCTTCCTCTAACTTGTTATTTTTGGTTTAAATCGGGCTCATCAGTTCCTCAAAGCTGATATTGTGTTGTTGTGGCAGCTGCGTGCGGCTGAGCAGCACAGACACTGACAGACGGGGAGGGCTGAGCTGGTTTTCAACTTTTGATTTGTTGTTTGTTTATCTGGACCAGCATTAAGGAAATCAACAACCAAAGTGTCGTGTCCTACACTTGAAGGGAAAAATCCAAACATTTAACCATCGTTTTTTGTTTGTGAGCACAAACAGCTTTCTTTGGTTTTCCTCTTCAAATGACCAATTTATTACCTTGAGGTCGGACTTTGAGTAAACCTTCAAAGCTGCCTTCAGTCCAAGCTGTGATCAAACACATTTCATTTCATTCCGTATGCTTTAAACAGCAGCAGAATCTTTTATTTTGTTACATGCTTGTATTTTGTTAATTTAGCTTCATGCTGCCAAGTTACAGAAGATCTGGTGCTTCACGTGGGCTACGAGACAAGGAGGAAGGATCTTCTTCCGCACTCAAAGATCAAAATAAAACTGATCTCAATTTCGGTGACTTTACATGTGGGAGCTCTGTGCAGTTTTCTAACAAAACTACATGATAGTCTCCAAAGAGGACAGAATGATTAATGAGTCAGATAAATAGCTCCACTATTCTGTGAGTGAATTTGATTTAATGACATTGTTTAGATGGACTGCATTGTCCTCCCTATTCAGACTTACACAGCGATGTCAGTCACTAACGTTGATATCAGTGAACTGCACACTACAGAATAACTGTTACTATGAAGCAGTTTTTTCACCAGGTAATCCATCACTTAACAGCTGTTATGTTATACACTCAAAGGTTTGAAAACATCAGAGGATCTTCTTGTGGTTTTGGGAGAGGTAGCTCTCTCTTTGATATCACTGGGTGTGTCCGGCTATTGTGACAATGCTGCAAAGAACTGAGCAGGTCTGATTTACTGTACGTCAATACTTCATCCACACGACTGATGCATTGATGTTAGTCCCTTTACTTGTCAGGTTTAATTTACTGTATAAGGCTGAAGCAGATATTCTCTTCCACCAATCAAAGTTTGTCAATTTAATTTCCCCTAAAATTAACTATTTTAAAACAGCAATCTTGATATAAAACCATATGTACCCTGACTGATTTTATCCACCCGCCCCTACCTTTGGGTTCATTTTTAGAAATGTTCTCAGGGCAATTGAGAGCTAGTAAAAGGTAAGCTGCTGCCACAGTAAGGATTACTAGTCCACCAGGAGAAGTTCTCTTTACGTTTTCACATCATTTGTAATCCTGCCGCATGTGCTGGTGCATCAGCTGTCTCAACGTACGTATCATTCACCCTAAACATCTCACACCTTCATGTGCTGCACCAATCAATATTACTGTATCAACAATGGATCACACAAGCTCGTGTAAAAGGGGTCTCAGGGGATCAAACCTACCCTCTGCAGTTAGACTCAGCACTGTGGAGAGTTTTAATGTCTTTCAGCTCCTTGCTTTGGTTTTACAGCTGCAGCTTTACTCTCTCATCACCTTTGTTTCAGATGCAGCCCTGATGAACCCACAGTACGCTACCTGCCCAGGACCAACCAGCAGACACACAGAGTTAGCTGTGACTAGCAAAGCATATTTGAGCATCTAGCAGCTCAGGAAGTAGATATCTTTCGCAGAGGTTGGTGGCGAGCAAACTGCGAGCTCAAATTAAGTGCTAATATTGCTCCATGCCTGCTGAATGTGTAAACACACAACTCTCTGCTCACATACTCTCCATTAAAAAAAGAACAAACTAATGCAGGTTCTAGTGGAGTTACAGAAGCTCCAGAGAGTCAAATAAGTGGTGGAAATCTGTCTCCTGAGAAACAAGCTTTCAAGGTCGCAGGAGACGTGGCATCACGAGAGGTGGCTCCTCTCCTTTATTTCCACTTGAACGCAGCTTGAAGGAAGGCTCACATACTCCCCCCTCTGTCCACACGGCCTTCTTCTGAGGCTGAAACAGTTCTCTAAATACAGTAACCTCTGCCAACTTCCGACACAGTGGCCCCCTCTCTCAATCTTCCCAGTCAAAACCAACAAACAGAAGGCTGGGATTTGGAGTTCGATGCCAGGTCAGTGTTTTGATTATCTGGGGCAGGAAACTTTAATCCCTGCATCTGCGAGCCGAGGCATCAGTATTGTCCCACCGGTATCTCATTAGCGTTTTATAGCCAACTTGATTTAACAAGAGAGGTGTCACTGAAAATAATAAACGAATCAAGACGGTCATGGATTAAAAACAGAGAGGTTGATTTTTCTTCATGTCTGTCCTTTTCTTGTGCTGTCAGTTTTTCAGCAGACATTAACTAACGTCACATCTAGAATTTAAGACAATTATAGTCAGAATTTCTCTCAGGATCTCTACAAACTAACCAAAATGTTATTTAGATAACCACAAATATGTTTAGATTAGCCACTAATTCCAACGCACCCGGTGAAAATTAAAATCCAAGATATTTCCAAATAAACTGCCAAAAGTGACGAATGAATGATGGATGTCCGTGATGTAAATCTCACCAGTATGATACAGTAGGCCATGAAACAGAGTGATGAGCACAAAGTGAAACATCATGCATCATCACTGCGTATTTCTCTTTTGTGGGAAAACAGGATGTGAGTAAACTAATGAGTTCATGTTTGGTACAAACAGTTTGAACCACAGACAAGCATTTAGACGAGCAGCCGCCACATAACGACGGCCACCTAACAGCTGACGGGCCTCGAGCAACAAGCTTCAGTCCCGCACGCAACATTAAGGGATTAGCTTTCCGAGCTGCGATGGCCGAGTTCGGGACGATTTCAGACACGATCTGAGCTGTTCTGCCTTCTGCACATGAGAGGAACAAAAATGACCTCCAGCCCGAACACAGACTTCAAGAGAATGAAAGCAATTTGTTGTTCTCTCAAAACGCTCATGAATGGATTTAACAGACCGAGGAAAAGAATGTGCTGCTTACACTTAGAGGTGATCAAACAGACTGCCAGGTAAAGATGCTGTAAGATTTCCACCTTAAATATCTGAAAACAACTAGAGCTTTGTTACATATTGTGTGGAGTTTTCTTACATTATCCTAAATGTTTCCAGTAAAGTTCACACTGAGAGAAATCTGTCATTTTGTTCAAGATGATGGTGGTCGCCTGTCACTGAAACTTCCAGGAAAGTCAGAATAAGTGAGGAAGGAAGGAAAGAAGGAAGGAAGGAAGGAAGGAAGGAGGGAAGGAAGGGAGGACATCGCCAAACTAAACTTAAAAATGTTCGTCCTCGTCCATGAAGATTTCTGCCTGAATCTCAAAGCAGTTTAAAGAAGGGTTTTAACGCGCTCCTCTTCAAAGAACTTTCTCTAACATCCAAAGCTTACAGAAGACTTCACAAGAGAACAAATAAGAACCTGAGCAGAACAGAAGTCATTTGCAAGCAGCCACTTAAGAAAACCAATAACATAACAAGAAATGACACTGCTGGCAGGGCTCTAAAGGCATTAGGAACACTGAAGGAAGACACTTCCTGTGTTGGAAGTGCTGATATGGCTACAGCTCTGCTCCCGTGAAATTCTTCAGCCAACATAAACCGTGACACACTTGATAAAAGGCGTCCCAGTGAGACACAAGCACACCATCAGCCAAAGAAGGCTGCCTATTCTTCTGCTGGGTTCACTCGGAGCTGGGAGCGGAGCTGTAACTCAGCACAGGCCGGTGGGACGGCGCTGTCATGTGAGCTAAAACTGACGAGGATAAACACTGCGGCTGCACTTAAGGGCGAGAACAGCTGTGATTACTTTTTTGCAGGCAGGAGTTGTAATTTTCATTCAGAGTGTTTTTCAGACACGTCTAATTTTGGTTAGTAGTCAGTTTTTCAGCAGCTCTGAGGGTCAACGTCGTGTATCCACATTTCACCTTTTCATTTCAGGATAAGGACATATTTCTGTAACTTCTACCAAAGCCCATTAAGAGATCAAAACCAGCAGTCCGTCTCTCCACACTTTACAACTTGCAAGTGCAACAGTGCGGTTCGCTGATGTTTCTTTAATAAGTTTTGGACAACAATGGAGTTTTGTTGGACAGAGACATACGATATATTGGGCTGTGCGTACACAGACTTCTTTGTAGGGTTATTTATTAGTGGTTTTGGTTCTTTAACTGGTTGACAACAAGAAAAATACAGAACACGCCGACTCTTTACATGCGTATTCTTCTCCAGTCAGTCTTTGTGTTGTGTGTTGCATTTTCAGACATGATAATCTCAATCCCCCCCCAAAAATGAATTCTCTGAGTGATCCTCATACTTGAAACTGAAGTTTTTCTACCCGCCCAGCAGTCACATATTCACTGTTGTTACTTCTGGTTCGGGAAACATCTAACTTCTCAATAGCTAAATGCTCAAATATGTTCACCAGCTAGTTGCTAACTTTGTCTATCTTCTGTTTAGTGCTGGACATTTAATATGCAGTGGCTTCGTCTGAGCTTTTCCAGCGAAAAAAGACGTAAAAACCAAAACCGAGCTGAATGACGTTAAAGCGGCAATAAGTCCAAGTGGGTTCGTACGAGTCATCCCCTTTTACGTTCCTCAATAATGAACAGAATTTTTAAGTTGAAACAAATGATTAGCGTAGTTTTAAAACATCACTTCACAGAAGGTAAAAAAAAAATGGCATAAAACCACAAAGTCTCAAAAGAACGGCTGCCATATACTGATGTAAAGTGAAAGTCCCTCTGGCTGAAACATTATTGTCTTTTAATTTCCATAGAAATACACCTCACTTTAAACCGAGAGTGATGATCCAAACTGCTCAAAACCTAACAACAAAAAAGTTGCACTGGAGAGCTTTGCAAATACAATGTTAGAGTATAAAGTTAAAGAAAATACTGCCAAGCTTCAGTGTGTGTGTGTGTGTGTGTGTGTGTGTGTGTAACTTATAAATAAATACACTGAACCACTTCCGGTGACGAGAATGAATAACTGAAAGACATGAATTCCCTTTATTTTCCATGGGGTCAGAGGGAGGAAGTCACTTACTGTCTTTAGGGACGACAGGGCTGGAGGTTCCACCCGCTGAGGTCCTTCCCACTGGGCTGGAATGCTTGGGCCCCCGGCCAGGGATTTTCAGTCCACTGGACTTGAGCATATTCATTCTACAGTAGCAGGGAGACGGCCAGGACCTGAGAGCTCCTCCCCGGGTGATGAAGGCTTGTGGATCAGGCACTAGATGTGGGAGTGGTGGCTGTCGCGCTCCATGTTTAGCTGTCAGGGTGAGGGGGCCATAAATAGGTGGGCAATTAAGACAAAAGACAGGTTTAAAAAAAATGGAATGAGGGATGAGCTAAATGATGCAGCGTTCAGGTGCACGCCCGTGTGTCATAAACCAGAAACCTTAACAAGGTGTCACGAGTAAAAGAAAAATGTTGGGAACCTCTGAAGGAATTTTTCTCTTCCGGTGTGATCTTTTACAGAGTGTGCCTTCCGTTTATATTTGCGGTCCTCCTTCCTTCTTAACTCGCAGAGAATCTGTTGGGATTTGTTTACATTCAGGGATCTGAAATACTCCCCCATACTGTTCCCAACTGGAACCAATAATGTGGGAGGCTGCACTGGTAAGCAGGGACCAGAGAAATATCACTCATTTTCCACTCATTTCTGGCAACAAAATGTGTTCACATTCGTGTTGCTGGCTGCTCTTCAAGAGGCAGAAACAGAAATGAATAAGACGTAGGCTCTATTCCAAAACTGTAACACTGCTGTAGTGCCCATGAGCAAAGAAACTCCTGGCATGTCTCAAGTTTAGCCGTGCCTTTGTTCTACTAGCTGCTTTAACAACTAGAAATCCAACTGCAACCTCTAAAAGCCTGGTATTACGATCACTCTCACAAACATTTGTCACAGTAAACGTATCATTAACACCCCACTGCCTCTTATATCCCTTCATGGTTCATTCAACTTATCAATTTCAGCAGAGTAATAATATGACAGAGCCAATGTAGGCCGGTGCCCAAGTGGAGCATGGCCTACAAATCATGGCCCAAAAAGCCATTAAAAAGATATAATGCTGTTATAGCCTACAATAAACAACACACATCTGGCTGAGGCTTTTAAACTAGACAGTGTGTTCGGGAAGGAAGCGAGCAGATTTCAGATATAATCATTTGCCAACATATTTACTCCCATGCAGATAATGAAAAAACATTTTAGAGCAGTCATCCCTATTAAACCTGTCTCAGCTTTAAGTGAAGTGGAAAAATAAGGCCTTTGGATGTCGGCTGCTCTCATTCCCATATGCCTTAAGGTATTCTTCACGTTGGCCTGACTTCATTTTCCCAATCGGCACCTGATTTTAGTAAAATAATAATAATGACAGGATGGAGTGATAATGCGCACCTCAACAACATGTAACACAACGCCAGTTTGATCCATTGTTGTAGCTACTGCGGCAACGTGCTCCAGACTGCCCTTCACTTCAACCCCCACCAGTCCCTCCCAGCGAAAATGGCATAAAAGCATACGAATACAGGAAAATACTCACCTTTCTATGTGAAATCAGAGCGTCCGAGCGGTGTCCGACAGCCGGCCAACTTTGAATTTTCTTCCCAGGAAAGGGGGGGATTAGTGGTTGCCACTCCCTGGGATGCAAATATGGATGCTGAGCACAAACTGAAAGGGAGAGTCCGCGTGGATCAGCGGATGATGGCAACAACTGCACAGAGTCAGCAACAGACCGGCGATGGCTTAGCAGTTAGCCTGCCGGTTCATTTTTCAGGGCGATAGCTAAAGCAGCCACCGGAGAGCCAAGAGAATCGACATGTATCGCCGTTTGGTAGCCGAAACACAGGCACACACGTCCCGGTGGTTTCCGAAATGAAACGCAGCATCAGCAACACTCAAAAGCAACTTTTCTGTTGTCTGGCTCTGATTAAACAGTCTCGATCTGGAGTCCCGGGTAACCTCGGCTAATTTTTCGGCCTCTTCTCGCGCTGATCGGTGTTCCCACAGCGGTGTGGGTTTGTGGGGTTTAGCACAGCCTCCCTCTGACTCAACCCACCGGCTAGACTGAACAAAGGGGCTGGGAAGCAGAGCCTCCTGGGGGTATGATGAGAGTAAACTACAGTCTCGCCTATCTTCATGACGTACTCCGTTAAAAAGTATGGCTATTTAAACCGGCCCGTGATTGTCGGTCATATACACGACTCTCATAGCATGACTCAACACCATTTCCTATAATTGGTACAATTGTTTTGTTCGGGATCAATAAAATGGGTAAAGTAACATTGATGACGCGGTTCCCCGTGTTCTTTAGCCCCCTTTGATAGTGCGTCTTCAACTGAACAGCATCCTGTGTATCAATTATATAAGTCAGTTTACAAGAATACGGTGCTGTTTAAAACACTATACCTACGCCGAAGTGAGTTCTGGTCTACTGTTTCATTATAAGGTCTGAATCCACATAAAAGTACACTGTATTTTGCCAGCAGTTAAGGGGGCCTTAAAATAGAGAAAATTCTGTTTGAAGTTTGGTGCAGAGATCTCTGAAACCAAACACAGGTGCGCTTTGGACAGCTAATATATGGCAAAATGATAGGGCCAGTCTGGCAGTTAATACTCGATGACCACGGTCAACACATGAACCCACACGCAAGCGTGGACGATTCATTCTCATATTTCTTTCATACAGTGGGAGGGACCAAGCTAGTCCATATGGGGCTCTCCGGCTTTTCTGTCTGGTCCTTTAAACGTTTGGATTGGCCAGTTGACCCAGAAGTCGACACCGGAGAACACTGGGATTGGTCAGCTTGTCTGCTCCTGGGCGGGTCCCAGTTTGACAGCTGTACCGCGAAATAGAGACCTCACCTGCCGCATCGAGTCTTTACATCCACCTTCACTGTCTGCTGTGCTTTGTTTCACAGTAACACCACCTTCTTGCGGTGCAGCTTACCATTTGCTTTACATTTTTTGTCTCTGTAGCCCACAGTACACTTAATCACATTACTAATGTTATGAACCGCACAACAAAAACCGACACTTAACAGCATTTTTCTCTTGACCACTAGAGGTCGCTAAAGCTCTATAAATGAGCCACCACAGTGTGTCGTTTATGGAACTGTCTACCTGTCTGAAGGAAGGTCAATACACGTGAAACTAATGTAAGTACTGAGGTGATTATACTTTGGAGCGCATACGTGAAGCTAATGTGAATGATTAAACGGAGGAGGTGAGAAGGAAAAACCATTACAATACAAATTCACGGATCCTTCATATTTCCACAAAGCACTATTTCCTTATTGCCACTTGGATGCGGCAATAACATGTTTAAACATCTCTGACATTTTAATATTAATAAATCTGCTTTTCTCTGATTGCCCAACGCAACTGAAAACTAAACTGATTCACTGAAAACGTAACATTTTTCATTTCTAAAAATAAGTGCAGGTAAAGCTCTTTTTTTCCAGTTTAAATATGATTTAATTTAGTTCTGAAATTCTTTTGAATAAATTATCTATTTTCAGTTTTCACTTTAATATATATTTCGATCTTTGAGGTCTTATTTTCTCAGTTGCAGATTTTGTATTTTTAAATTAACCTTCTTTTATTTTTTCACAGTTTCAAATATTATTTCAGGTTTCAGATTTTTTTTGTTCACTTACGGGTCCCATCTTGTCAGTGCCAAAGCTTTGGCACGGATCTGGCGTGGGGGGCGTGGCTTCAGCTTAGAGGCGCGTGCAATCATAGATATGAATGACTCCACGCTTTCTATACACCATACTCACATTACGGGCAATGCAAAAACTGACGCCATTGATAAGGTTCTGTTTAGCAAGCCGTTTTAAACCGAACCTGGCACTAATCGCAGCATAAGAACAATAAACGATGCCCGATTGTGCAGTTCACATCTGACGTTTCCCACTTTCCACTTGCAACAGTGAACGCCGCAAAGTATTGACTCGCCGTGGTGTTGGCGCCCCCAGGACAGCCGGGAGATTGAAATGTCGGCTAGATACTTTGAGAAAATATCCCAAGTGTTATACTGATGATTAATTTAGGGGCATATCTTGGCTAAAGCTGGAAGTTAAGCGTATGACTAGCAACAGCTACGAATAAAACGCGGTCACACCTGAAATGATAGTCAGGATAACAGGGTACTTGGCAATTGCAACCAAACTACATTAACAAAAACAGCAATTTTACTGAGCAGAACACAGGAGTTGCTGGAGTATCCCTGTCTCGATAAATAAACAATGAATTATTGGATTATTGCACTGGCTTGATTAAATGATTGAAGTTGACTTAAATCCAGACTCCATTGACAAAAACAGTAATTTAGCCGAGCAGAACAGAGGAGCTAGCGATGCACCGCTGCCTCGGTGACAGTGACAGTGACATTTGACAGTTTCTGGGGTTTATAAAACGTTTCTTAATATCTTGTTAAGGACTTGCTGCAGTAGTCATCTCTCCCTCCATGCTGACCGGGACCTGAACACGAGCCTGGACAGACAAACTATCACAATCACAGCGCGTTAAATTACCTGCCTTCCGTTTCCACCATACTGCTTCCGTTTCCGCTGTACTCTCTCCGTTTCCACAACAACGTACTTTCTCTCACACAGGTGTACATTCTTCTTTTACATACATTTTCTTCTTACATACATATAATATTTATAATATTAAATGTATATATTGAATTCATGTGCGTAAGAGCAAAATGTATGAATATGAGAGGGAAAATGTATGAATGTGCTCATTAACATACATGAATATGACAATAAAAATATGTAGGTGTAAGATTAAAAATACATTAATGTGAGAGGAGGATGCATGTGTGTGAGAGGGCCAGAGTGAAATATGGCTCGTAAGGTTTGGTTCCCTTTACATTTGGTTATCATCACCACTGATGAGACTTAAGCGTGTCCACATTATTTCTCTGTCTATCTTTAACTTTTCTCCTTAGTCTTAGATCTCCTTTCTTTGTTCTTCTTCCTTGTTCTTTATTCATTTCTTGTTCTTTGTTCTGCTGTCTTCTTATTTATTTGTCTACTTTTGAATTCTTCTGTCTTTGTTTTACTTCCTTTCTCTGTACTTTTTCACCTCCTTTCTTCTTCATTCATTCATTGTTCTCACTGTTTTCTTTCTCTGTCTTGTACTTTTCTCCTTCCTTCCTCCTTCCTTCTTGCTTCATCCTTCCTTTCTCCTTCCACAACAACAACAACAACAACAACAACAACAACAGGAACAGGAACAACAGGGGGTCCCATTTGGGGCAGCGACGGGGGAAATTTTAACTTTTAAATTTTTATTAAGAAATTAGAACTGAAAAAAAACCAAAAAAATAAAATTGAGTACAGTGTCGGATTTTTCTGTGCTCATAATCGAAAGTTCCACTTTGGAGTTCAAATCTTTTTTCAGATCAATGAAAATTAAGGCCCTGATTTGACTCCTTAAATAAACTCATCTGCTGTCATCATCTGCTGTTTGCCTGTTCGAATTAAAATGATCAGAATCCATGTAACTGCCTCTCTATCACCATCTAGTGACATAAGAGATGAACTACACCCTCATCCTTGGATAGGTGCTCTTGACCCTTAATGAACTCCAAGGCAAACAGGTAAATACTGGAGAGACTGTGAAGTGGAGACCATGTAGATCTCTTCTGCACATTTCCTGTCCTCAGTACATTCTGGAGTGAAATATTCAAATTATTCAACAAAGTATTTGGTCTCAGGATCCCAGGAGACCTGCTAGGCATACTCACTGTGGCCACTGCTGGCAGATGCCAAAAAGAAAAGCAAGAACACTGAACTGACTCATCTCATGACAAGTGGCAATCAATAATCAAAGCAATCTACTCAATGGAAAAACAATTTTCGTGCTGAGACTGCAAGATGTGAAATTTATGGAGAGGTGGTCAATTTGTTTGAAAGCAACAGGAGAAGAGTGGCTCCGACCTGAGGGACAGATACAGTCTTCAGTCTTAGTGCTTTGGATTTATCCTTTGTGTGTTAACAACAGTTGTGTTTGTTGTTTATGTTCATCACAATCTGGTCTGAAACAGAGTCAGGAATTCTGTTATTTGTTCATTCTTTTGTCCTGTAAGGATTGCGACATTATGTGCTTCAGTGAGGACAACCTGACAACAGCTCATCAGAATTCAGCTGTGGGAACAGTTTGTGTTTGGATCTTTCCTGTTTCAACATGACAATGCCCCTGTGCACAAAAACACTTGCATAAAGAAATCTTTCTCCCAGTTTTGCAGAGAGGAAATTGACTGGGATGAATTGACTCGCCGACTGGAAGCCCAGCATTACCGAACATCATCGCTCGATTTCACCAGGGTTCATGTGGCTGAATGGGAGCAAATCCCGGCAGCCAGCTCCTAAAATCTTCTGGTAAGCCTTCCCAGAAGAGTGGAAGCTGTTACAGCAACAGATCAGTACTCATGCTTTTGGAATGACATGTACAGTTCACGTGTCCACATATTTGTGTCCATGCTTGGAGAGCTGACACCACCATAAGTTTGTCTGGTGTTGCTGATGATTATTATGCATCATTATATTCTATATTCCTGTCGTTCATTAATAGTAAGTGACCCCCAGCCAGTCACAACAGCCTAACAAAAGGTCTCTGGCTGACCTGAGCTGCCTCATTAACATGCAGCGTGTCCAGATAATGGCCCTCTGTGATTTGTAATAATGGCTCAGTGTTTCTGAATGTGTGGACGTTGCCCTCTCAGTCCACTTCACATAGGGAAAGTGACTGGATTACAGGCTAATCCCATTATGATGCTGCTGCTACGTGAGGTCCGGTTTGAGAGCTTAGAAACTAAAGGCTCCAGCTTCAGGACTCGATCAGCAGCAAACCGGGTGACTGCAGCTACTGACAGCTGACACACATAAACAGTTTGGGTGACTGACAAGGCAGAGCATGTCTCTTTATCTGTCGTCCGGAGACACGCTGACATGGTATGTATGATTTGTTTTTGTGATCTGATGTTTATGTGGCTCTCGGCATCAGCAATCTTCAAACGGACAACCCAGCAAACAGCTGACGGATGATGATGTACAGCAGCGATCGACGGCAGCCAAGTTTGGTGTCAGCTTGAATGAGCAGTAAATTCACAATGTGTTATGGCAGGGTGCTTGTATGGAGTCAGAAATGTGCTGTGAAAATAATTCTAGATTTTTAAAAAAGAGAGAAAAGGTTCATTTTATAAAGGAAATTAGACTTAACAACAACAAGTGAATGAACAAATGAATACGGACTGAATCAATGAACAAAGTCATGAATTCAATGTCTGAGCAGATAAAAGAATAAGAGGACAAAGAGGAACGTGAGAAGGAAGAAAGACTTAAGGAAGGGAATAATAAATCGAAATAAGGCCCACACAAACACACCGTTTAGTCTGCTAGCACTCTTCATCATCACGCAAGTGTCACGCAGAGGGAAAAGTCTGCTGAGAAATACAACATGAAAGAATGAAACAAGAGAGTAGATTAAATTCATTTCACACAAAAATAAAATTAAAAGCATTCAGATATTTTCTTCTTAAATCTTTCCTCCTTTCTTCATTTCTCTTGCTTCAGGCTACTTCATTCCATTGCTGATTTTAATTAAAAAAATAAGCTCAAAAGCAATTTTTTGGGAATTCAACAGACTGAAGAGAAACTCTGTAACATGAAAGGATAGCTGCTTTTTTAACTCTTCTTTCTTTCATTAAAGTCACAGGACACTTGCTGAATTAAACATTTTTCACTCAAATACACAGGAAACTGAAATATTCATACTAGGGTCTGCTGAACATTTTGTTTTTCAGGACCGAGCTGCTGCCGAGGGGTCTGTTCTGGAGAAATGACTAATGAGACAATGATTAACCTGACTGGCACTGAGGATGCATGTGCATGTGTCAGTGTCAGTGTGTGTGTACATGACAGGAGGTGAAGGTCTGCACGGCCGACAGAGAGCATCTGACCCAGACAGAGACGAGGGACAGTGACAGAGGGACAATTTGCAGGGACGCACACTGTAACGCTGTCCTGCATTATTGGCGTCTTTTGCAAGTGGGTGGCATTATATCACAACTGAAAGGATTGTATTTCTTCTTGAAAAGCATCTGGCTCACTTGGTCCAATGCAGCCAGCAGTGTATACAGTAAGTGCCATTTACAAGTATAGCAGCGGCAGCACAGCAGCTGCGACTATGTCAAGGTCTGAGGAAGCAGCCAGAGTCTGATACAGCAGGCAAAAATAATAAAAGAAAACAATTTTTTCGACTGGAGAAGCAGGAGCAGGTCCAGCAGAAAACCCACTGGAGAATACAATCTGTACCCGCTGCAGGCACTACTGTGTCTTCATACTCTACTACCTCATCCTTTGTTCCAGCTGCAACTTCAGCTCCTGCAGCAAACCAACATAATCAAATCCTCAACTAGTCCAGCATCTGGCATTTCCACATAACCTGCGGCACTCTCAGGTAACGCATGAAAGTGGCCTCTGCGTGTGTGTGTGTGTGGCTACTGTATTTCCAGGTGAAAAGATGTGTATGAGGTATGAGCAGCAGACCTGGAAAAGGACTTAGAATATAACACCATTAGAGGGACGGACGGACTGGTTTGTGTGGCAGTTGGAGCTGCATTTAAATATCGAGTTTTCAAATTAGCTTACGAGACCACTAACAAAGGAGTTTGAAAGAGCCGAATCACTGGCTGCAGCTGCTAAAAAAACACACACACAAAAAACAAAACAAACAATGTGGAATTTTGACAATAATCTGGGATATAATATAATCACAAAACACAAAACCAAAACTGAACCAAATAGGCGGGAGAGAGTTCAAAATCTTTGGCTAAGAAACAGTTGGGACACAAATAGCCAGCAGTGCATACAGGCTGTTGGTGTTTGTATGTGGGCTGTGCTGTTAACTGACATCTGTGGATTAATGATCCACTTTTAAAATTCATTTTTAATTAGGTGCTCATGTTAATTTTTCTCCTCTTGAAGTTTCTGGTTTGAGTTAAAATGTGTTTCAGTATTGTTAACTCGATCAGCACGTCAGCTTGCTAGCTGATAATGTTGATGCAAAGATCAGAGGACATCAGTCTCTAAACAAGAGCATCAGCAAACAAGCGATGACCATTTTCACAAACTGTTCTTCCTGCCACTGTTCGCTAGCTAACATTAGTTAAGCTTAGGTAGCATTTGGCGGTACATGTTACTGCAGCTGTTTCGCCAAGTTAGCATGCCTGGCAGCTAGCATGCTAACAAAGCCCAAAACAGTTGCCATGAACAACTGGCATAAATTCCACACAGAAGCAGAAGAAGAATCAGCTTTATTGACAGTATATATATTTTTACATACATACACTGAATTTTTTTCTCTGCATTTAACCCATCCTTGTTGAACACATGTGCAAATTGGGGGTCAAGTGCCTTGCTCAAGGGAGCACATTAGCCAGCTAATGGGGGTGGGGGGGCAGTTTTCTCATTAATCACTCCACCACACCCAAATTTTTACTGCCCGTCCAGTGGGGGTATTGAACCAGCGACCCTCCGATCACAGGCTGCTGCTCCAATGTCTTGGTGACAGCTGCCCCCAAAGCTGTTATAGACAAATTATTGTTTGTGAGTTCAACAGTTGGTTCATCTCTGTGTTTGCTCTTTGGTCTCCTTCATCATAGCCGTTGCCATGGCATCAGCAGCTCTGGAGCTGATGGGCTTCTTCCTGGGCCTGCTGGGGATGCTGGGGACCCTGGTTGCTACTGTCCTGCCGTACTGGCAGATTTCTGCCCACATCGGTTCCAACATTGTCACAGCCGTGGCCAACATGAGGGGCCTGTGGATGGAGTGCGTCTACCAGAGCACAGGGGCCTTCCAGTGTGAGACCTACAACTCCATGCTGGCCCTGCCCTCCGACTTGCAGGCCTCTCGCGCCCTCATGGTCATCTCGATTGTGCTGTCTATCCTTGCCATCGCCGTGGCAGTCCTGGGAATGCAGTGCACACTCTGCTTGGAGGGATCTGGTGCAGTTAAGAGTCGTGTGGCAGGCGCCGGCGGGGGCTTATTCCTTGCCGCGGGCTTCCTAGCACTCGTACCAGTGGCATGGACCACACATGAGGTGGTCCAGACCTTCTACCGACCCAACTTACCTGCCAGCATGAAGTTTGAACTGGGGGAGTGTTTATATGTTGGTCTGGCCTCTGCACTCATCTCCATGCTGGGAGGAGGGATGCTGTGTGTGTCATGCTGCGAGGAGCAGGATGGCGGCCGTGGGAGACGGCATGGCGGGGGGTATCCATATCCAGTAGGAGGCGGCACGCTGGGCACAGGGGCACGGACAACCTCTCAGACCTACCGCAATCCCACCCTGCAGGTGGGAGGCATCAACACAGCCAGCAGGGGGCAGACGCTGGTCCGTAGTGCCAGTGGCAGCTCCCACTCAAGTACACATGGAGTCCAAGGGGCCAAGAAACCCACTGCAGCAGGATATGACATCACAGGATACGTCTGATGTCACTCTGTCCATCACAAATGTAGATGTGGTCCTTGGACAACTTAGGTTTGACTAAATGTGTTTATATAGTGTATTTAATGTTGTCACTATATGCTTGATGGAGCAAAAAGACAAATGGAACACATGACATACAAACTAGAAATGAATTTTAAGATTTTCTCTAAAAGTTTGTTGAATAAAATACCATGGTGGAATGTCATGGGGGGTGGGTGGGGTTAACCAATACAGTTTAAAAATTTTTCTCTGTAAATTTTTGATCTTTTTTTTAAAATTGTACACATTTCTAAGTGTTGGTTGACACATTTTATTACCTCAACAGCAACTTGTCTGTGCAGCACATCCGTGCATGCTTAAGATAAAACGACCCTTTTGTTTGGCACCACATGGGGCCTGCTGACCAAATACAAAATGTTTCGATTGGAGGTGTACGTAAAACCGATATTACACTCTAGTTTAAGTAATATAGAAAAGACATTTGATATTGATGGTATACCTGCAGTAACTTTTACTGGGGTACGGTAACACCACTTGGACAAAACTGCAACGAACTGCAGTACACTGTGGTACTAGAACCTGAAGTAATAGTAATACTAATTTAAGTTTAATTATGATTATGATTACTTTTACTAATGATTATTTTGGATGGCAGCGTGTGACTGTCTTTTATTGCATATCAATTTTTATTTATATTTTTATGTAAATATATCAGTGGTGGTGGTGTATTTTGACCATATTTGAATATAATATATATTTTAATTATTGCCCTGAGATGTACACAAAGATCCAGATTACAATACAGAAATTTACTGTCATCATTTTATACATATGGCCAAAAAAAATGTTCTTTTTGGTACATGATCCATGCAGACATTGACTATTTAATAAAAATAAATAAAAAGTTAGAATTGTACATAAAATTCAATGAATTTTTTAAACATTTTGACTTTTGACGTGTTTAGTAACTCTTCATTATTTGGACAGCCCAGTGTTGACACTCAGCTATTTGCTGCATCCATGCATAAGGAGTCATGATCCAAAACCTGTCGTGACACGGACCAGAAACAAAGCTGTGACAGTAACAACTTGATCTCCACACTTTCCTTCTTCATCAGAGGAACAAACAAGCTGTTTGCCGTTTGCTTGTTGATGAAACAACCTTCTGTCAGCCGAATCAAACAAAACACATCAAACGGGTTTCAAGTTTGCTTTTCATTTGTAAATAAATGAAAACTTTTCTGATTGAATATTTTCCTCAAAAACACTGTTGCATTAAACATACCATGAATATGATGTTAGTGAGCGCCATAAATAAGGATGGATCAGACAAGCTAGCTGCGTCCCAGTTGTTCAGCACATACTATCAGCAGGTTCTGAGTTTGTACTGTATTCACACTGGAAAAACACTAACGCAGTGTAGACGGAGAAGTTTCCCAAAGACTTAACACAAATTGCAGACGTAGGTGAGATTCCTGTAGGCAGATCAGAAAAAAGCAACTTAGATCTGTGTTGTATGTAAGTATTTAAATAAAGACTGATGTTACTGCTGTTCTTTTTTTACAGTGTAGAACTGGAAAAAGATCACAGCCCTGAACTGAAGGCAAACAGAAGATCGACACAAACAAACCTAAACAAACAAAGTTACAAACTACTTTAGTCCGATCGATGTGCCGTTTCGGTTTGACTTCCAGGTGTAGGCACAATTGTGTTAATGCTCAGGAGTCTGAAAGGCTGTTCTCAAGTCATCAGATTAAACGAGGTGCTGATCGGACTGATCTTTCAGTGAGGGTCTGACAGGACTCGACATTCTTATTTTACTACTTTGCAGGACTCCATGCAGGCCCGCATTATTCATACTGCATTTGTGTGGTCTTTGTGTGCAGTGCTGTCACACAGTAAATCAAGTCTGGAGGAATAGGTGAGTGTGCGGTTTTTCAGATCAGTCAAGACTTCCAGTTTAGACATTCAAACATAAAATTCTGCAGACCTCAGCCCCTGGTAGTCAAGCACTGAGGGAAACTGGAACACCGTCAGGAAGAGATCTGGTTCAGCCCACACACATTTGACCGAGAGAACACCAGAGATAAGTGGAACGAGGACGCAAACACACTTTGAGACTACAGGAAAAAACAAACATAATCTCAAAAACATACAGCAGATGATCCTGAGCACCTTTTGTCCCAGTCGCAGAGCCATGTGTATGTTTCCCCTTCATATACCAGAGAGATAATAATAAAAAGCAAATCAGAGCCAGGACTTTAAGATAAAATTAGTTAGCACACCACAGTCTCTGTACACACATTTTATTTAACATCTGAATGCTGCTTTTTCGCCAGGTGTTCTTTCAAAGGCAAACTGTGGTGACTGGATGGCTCCTTCTAGTGTCCACAAGAAGAACAACATGCAGTTTAAACTGAGGAGTCACCAAACAAGCAGCTGACCTTCATGTCACACTGCGGTAACCTGATGCAGTAAGTCACTGTGTATGAAGCCACGGTGATCCTTGAAACAACCACACAAATAAACTTGAGCACATTCACGATCTCCTTTTAATCCAGGAAAAATAAATAATACACAATCACATCACATCTTAGCACAATATGCACACATCTCAAGGGCCCACGTTGTCACGAATAAACAGTTTATGTCTCTTGTTTCTTCTCCTCCTGCACTTCTTTCTCTTGCTTCTCTTCTTTGTGTCGCTCACGGCCAAACTCAATCACCAAAGGTTTACCGAGCAGCCGGTACCCATGGACCAGCTGCAAGGCTTCCTGGGCCTTTTCAGCATCTGCCAAGTGCCAACAAATAAAACAGGTAGGATATGTGTAATTATTTTATCATTGCTGGTCACCGTGTTCCAGAGTGCAACGGATTGCCATCTGATCTGTCACAGACCATCACAACCAACAACTTCCTGGTTTCAGAGGCAGCACTGGGCGCCACTTTCACCTCTTGTACATAACAAACAGTTTCTAACCTGGCAGAGTGATGAAGGCCTGACCCTTCATCCTTCCAGTCAGCAGGCGGTAAAGGAGCGGCGGCCCGTCCTCCGGCTCAAACCTGGAGAACAGCGCCACCAGCTGGGCCACTGAAGCCTGTGCACTCAGGTTCTTCACACACAACACCTAAAGTGAGACGGACAAAAACAAAGATCCTCAGTAAGTCTCTGCAGGTGCTTAGTGGAGGCGGTCGTGGTCACCTAACATGGACATCCACTTCTGAGCGTCTTGACATTAAAAACATGTCATTTCTAACTACTCTTTTAACGTCATGTCATACCGCTCTTATACGCTGTCTCTAATGCTGCCAGGCTGTGCTGCAGGAATATATAATTACTTCATAATTGCAATCGCTTTCTTTTGACACACTGAAACAAGTTCATTTTACGAGGTGCCCATATGACGACTGAAATTTCTTGCCATAATCATTCCTCATGTGCACACAGACCATCATGAGATTCACTCATTCAAAACTTCAACGTAGGGGCAAAATACACAGCTCTATATTCAGACAAATAAAGCTGCTGGCTTCAAAAGTTACTGTGTGTTTAGTCCAAAATTATCTCTTTAGGTGTCCCTGGACAGCATTTCCTTTGGACATAAAAACATCAGGGGGACTTTGTAGTCAAACGAATGTGGTCTTTCTGGATTCACTTCATTTAGCCAAGTCATAACGCAGAGGTGTGCAGGTACAATTCAGAGTGTGAGGACCATGGATGTTGTCCCACATTTGTTTGCAGCAACCAAACCCTGTTTGAAGATGTTCCAGTTCAGAGCTGCTAATATGGGATTAAGTGCTACATTCTGTGACTGAATACTGCGTACAGCCTGATAGCTAACCAACAGGATCACCTGGTTTACTCAGTAACACTTTATGGCTGGTACACGTAGCTGTTGATACCTTGGAGGGTTTTCCTGGCTGGTAGTTTCGGAACCTGGGGATGCTCCGGATCCCCTCTTCTGATTCACGGTTCTTCAGGATTTCTTCATCTGAGATTGTCTCAATCTCCCCTCTGACAGTCAGCGGCTCCCCTGATCTCACCTTCGCCGTTCCACGTAGACTGCCGATTGGCTGACTTATATTTATCTGTGTAGGAGCAGGAAGTGGTGGCTTCCCGAGTCTGTCCTGAGTGAGCTTCTGCTCTGAGGTGTCTGAACTCGACTCCGACTGTGCTGACAAGCTACTTTTTTCACCCTGCAGTTCAGACTGACAGTCAGAGGCCTTTTCTGATTGGCTGTTGTCTCTCTGAGGGTCATGTAATTGGTCACATAGCGAGTGTGATGCTCCAGTTGTTTCTCTCTGAGAGTCCTGTAGTGAAGCCTGTTGTCTCTCTTTGATGAGAACGTCTCTGTACAGAGAGTCCATCGGATCTGAGGATGACTCCCCCTGCTGGCCTTTCTTGTTATCGTCGTCTGTTAAAGAAAACACAAAAACGTGAGAGGTCTTCTGATTTGGACTAAGCAGTCACTGTTTTACAGCATATCTGTCATCTGTGCAGTTTTATTTACCCTTGTAGTCTCCTTTTTTCTACTTTACTCACTCCAGTTTATCAAACTCATTCCTTGATCTCAGACTTCCCTCACAGGATTAATTTCTCCTTTTGTTAACATGGATTTGAGACATTATACAATGTAATTTTTGGACAATGCCATCAGTAACACCATGAAAAAGTCTGAAAATGAACGCAGTTTTTCCAGTCAAAAATATAGGTCAACTGAATTCTACTCTGTTAAGAGTTTCCAAACTGCTCAGGTTGAGAAAATCTGCTGAAAGCAATATGTGGAATATTCAGGAAATCCTTGTTGTTAATGACACCGGTTATTTATATATCTACATATATTTAGAACAGCCCACAGGCACTGGTAGTGTGTAGTGCACTGGAAAGTTGGAGTAGGTCTCAGTTTTTAAGCTGAGTTACTATCTGTTCAAACTTTGGCAACAAAAATATAATTGATACACTGAATTTTTGTCCGATTCTTGGGGTAGACAAAACTCATTTTTCATTTCTTCCACCTCTTTGTGAACACCGCTGACCGACTCCATACCTCTATGGTAAAGTGCAGTGAGGAAACCAAGGCGGTCATTTCCCTGGAAAAGCGCTTGTTCGATCTCCATCTCCCGACGCGACAGTGGTCGGCTGGTGGCAAACCGCTGTGGGCGGGAAAGAAGCTCGGCTCTGGCTTCAATCTTGTCCCTGATTGACTGCAGACGCTGCTGCTTCACACCTGGAGCTGCACACACACCATGGGACTGTGTGGGCACAAAGCCGAGGATCAGATGTCACATTGTTGGATGAGGTTTATATATAGTATGTACATCAGTGTGTCCTTATACTGAGCCTAAAAATAAGCTGTCATGTTTCCCCAAATGGAAGGTTATTTGGAATAACCATATCTGTATGTGATGTATGTTTTATCAGCTGTAAGGAGAGTAAAGATGAATTATATAAGTCTTAAGGAGTATTTAGACATATATTTATTTGTATATACTTGGCCTTACACTTGCAAGCACTCAACACTGAGGAGGATGGGGAAAAATTGACACAAACAAAGTCAGAGTTTCCAATCCATGCGACCTGAGAAAACATGAGAAGAACATGCAGTGCCTGGAGAATGAACCCAGCTCTCTGTCTCCAGCAGGTCTTACCTTCTCTACCGCCTCTGGTGCATCTCTGTCCTGCCAGAGCTGGATCTCTGCGTCAGTTAGGCCAAGCTCCCGCAGACCGGCCAGCTCCTTCTCCCCGTCCTGCAGGGCCTGGAACTGGGAGAGGCTTCTCACTCCAGCTGCCTGTTCCCCAAACGGCCGATAGAGTGCAGCCGGGGCAAAGCGCTGCCTCTTGGCTACACATCTGTAGGACAGCAGTTTTTCAGACAAGGTGTAAGACTTTTTGTGTATATGATCCAGGATTCACTCGCAGATCTACCAAAAGCAGCTGCACAGTCACATAAATGCCTAAATGTTGTTTCTCGTGTTTTACAAAATCCACTGCTGAAAAGATGGCAGAGCGAGAATATGTAGCCCTGCTGGTTGTGTATGAAACATCCTCCAGGCTGCTCTGTGGGACTCTGAAGGCAACATAATAGAACTTTTTTTTAAATAGCACAGAGAGCTCCGGTGGGAATAAAGCTGCGACATTGCTGTCATTTCCCACTGAGCTGCACAGGAGCACACTGCTTACTGGGATTGTTTTTAATTGTCACTGCGTGGCAGTAAATTTGTCAAGGGAGAGGTTAACCACAATTTGCACTTGAATGAAGCTTTGGACAAATATTTTTGGAAACACCAGAGCCTTAACGCTGCATTTTTAAATCAAATGTTTTGAATGAGGAATGACAGCAATTTGATTATTTTACTGAGTAGTTAGTGTGCAGTACTACTACACCATACTACAGAACACTTAAATTGCCTGTGGTAAAGAATGACTATAACTACCGAGCAAAATATCTAACATTTGTAGTCTTTGGATGTTATCTCCTAAAGCAAGTTGAATTAAAAGACAAATTCCTGTTCTGTTACTGTTAATACAAATGACAGAATATCAACCTGAATACGCTTCAGTCGTGTAAGGTCAGATGATGTCTTGTAGTAAAAGTTTTATGCACATTCCCCCACCCAATGTGTGTCTGCAGGACTGTTAAAAAATCTGTGTGGCTGAAAGTCCAAAGAATATGGCTGTAAGACATGCCAACGTGCTAAAATGTGCTGGACTAAAACTCCACATGGAAACAAAGCGTTTCAGTGGAGGTCTGGTTTTAAATTTCCCCACACATTATGAGAGCTTGGATTTTAGTAAAACCATCATCCTCTGGAGAAACAGAAAGTCTCTGACCGGTCGATGTCAACATTGGTGTGGAGCTGCTGCAGCAGGAGGCTGTGCAGCTGACGCTGGCCCTCCGTCTCCTGCTCCTCCAGCAGTGGTCCATCCTCACAGGATCGCCGGCTCACTCTGACCAACACGACACAGTCAGAAATCAGGTCACACACTGGATGCTTACGCAACAGTAGGAAAAGGACACGCCAGCCATCAACAATTAACCGTTGCTTTCATGTGACAGTGCATTCCCTTATTAATTCTATTTTTAAACACGTTATCAAATGAATTTCCAGATAACTGACCGAATCACAACACATAACAACATCAGCAAACAAATCACCTAAACTGGCCAATGTATTCCAGGTCAATCTAACTTGCACGTTTTGTATTAATTCCGTAATTAATTTTATTTAAAGATTCAGTTCACAAGTTCACACAACACATTACATGTATAGACTGTATAGGTTAAGAAAAATGAAAATGTCCATTTGAACTTATTTTACATCTGAAAAACGAAGCATACGGCAACAAATCAGCTAACGCTAGCTTGGTTGTAACGTTAGCTAACGTTATCTCCATGACAACAGCAGAGCCCGTCGATCGAATGGCCGACGTAAAACAGCTTTAATCTGTATTTTTCTGATAAAAGTGGTCTCAACCAATCTCTTAAATGAACTCCATTTGACTAAAACGACACAATTCCTATATTTTTACTGATGATAACGCTGATAGCTGAAAGTTTTGTTTACCTTCGCATACTTCCGCCTTGTACTTCCAGTTCCGGCGTGTGGCATTATGGGAAATGTAGTTAAATCACCACCTACACAGGAATGTACTTTTGCTGCGTTTCGTGGTTACACTTTAGGAAAATGATGCAACAGTTTAGTTTTGGTGCATTTTGGGAAGGAAACTGAGCAATGCACATTGCATCTATTGCAGAAATGATCAGAACTGAAAAGCCTGTTTGCCGACCAGGTTTCTTTTTCCGCTGTTTGGCTGCATGCTGTTCTCTCTACTGGAATTCGCGTCAGACGCAATAGCACACATGCATATTTTCTCTTGTGAAATAAAATATAAAGAAAATAAACGCACAACACCCCTTTGTGCACCACACCCAGCTTTATTAGAAAGGGTGTGGTTATAAACCCATCCGTCATCAGCCCTGGCTTCCTTCCCTTCATCCATGGGAGCTATATTATCAAACGTAATGCTGCAAAGCCTGCTGGATATACAGCTACTGTACACCGCTTCAGTCTCCCTCCCTCCCTCCCTCCCCACCCAGCTCGAGTGTCCTCAATTAGCCTGCTGGCTGACGTCATTAAGGTGACATGGGTGTCTCTCTTCTCCATCTCCGAGCAATAAGCAGCCCGCTGCTGCAGCATGGCATTAATAGATGGGGATAAATGGATGTGAGCAGAGCCGTGCAGGCTGCATGCAACTGAAACCCCCCCGTGCATAAGCGCGCGGCTCTGCTACAGCTCTCCTTCTCCTGCGCGCCTGCCTGCCTGCCTGCCTGCCTGCCTGTAGCCGGTGTCGGGTCGCCGGCAGCTCAGCTTCTCTGCAGGGCTGCGCAGCTCCTGACTGACAGAGAGATGAGGGGTGGGGACGCAGGGTGGGGTCACAAGCAGGGAGAGGCGGAGGAGGAAAAGGCAGAGAGAGAGAGCCCAGCCCTTGAATACACGGCAACAACACGCCGTCAGAGAGAGGGAGAGACACACAGAGAGACTGGCCGTTTTTTGGGGGGAGAAAAAGGGAACCTTCGACGCTGCGGATATGAATTGAAAAGAAACACTGGAAGAGGCAGGGATCGTGTTCCATATCCCGAATACTGTAAAGGTGGAAAACCAGCCCCCCCCAAACCCACCTCTCTCCCTAACAGTTCTTATTCAGATAGAGCTACACCCAAAGCCCCGACCGACCCCCTCCTGCTCCTGCTGCTCCACCCCTCCGCCGCTGCACCGCTCCCGCAACCGAGATGCACACGGAGACCCGTAACAAGAAAGTAAGTGCACGTTATTGACTTTGCCCTGGTCAATGCAAAGGAAAAAGAGACACAAATATCTGTGTGGACGATCTGCCTGTACACAAGCAGAGCTGACATCGTCATATAGCAGATATGAATGTCACTGAGTGTGTGTGCCTGTAACAGTCAATTGCAAGTGTATCCTTGCAGACAGGCAGTTTATTTTGCAATTAGTGGAAGAGTTTTGTAATAGCGACCTCATTGCATTGCAACAACATCATGCCGAGAGCGTTGTCATTTCCACGCTCTCGGCACGGAAGCCTCTCTTGTCTGTGGCTTTCAGTCTCTCTTCGATGTTAGCTCAGATTCAATTTTAAATGCTCTGTGATCTCTGAGAGGCAGGAAGGAAACGGAAGGCAGAAACTGCAGCTTGTAGGACACCATCTTAGCTTTTAAAGGGCCAGCAGCCTGCGCTCGAACACAAACACACGAGCCTGGGAAGCAGCCAGGTGCACAGCCTCCGGACTCTCTCTGCACGGGCCCGACTTGTGCCTTTAAATCAGCCCTGCTTCTTCACTGTATGTTTGTGTGTCAGGCTGGCAGTCAGTATACTCAAAAAGTAAATTAAATCTGGCGGGTGATCAGACTGTCACGCAGCACAGAGCTTAAAGCAAACACCAGTGTCCGCTCTGCAGCTCCAAATCTGTTGGTTTCAGGCTCTGCGTGGCAGATGATGGAGACAAGTTACGGTTTGGTACACAACTTTCAAGTTCCTCGCTAAAGAAGTGAACTTTGACCTGCACATTTACATGGATGACCAGTAATGACAAGTGGTGTTTCTTGTGTTTGAACATGGATTGTGTGTTGGAGCACACAGTGCAGTATTACTCCTGCCCTGTTGGATTTATTTTTGTTTATTATTATTTTAATCCATTTGTGCATCCTTCAGTATCTTGTATCTACCAGCAATAGAGCATTTATGATATCACTTCCTGTTTCGGTGTGAAGAATTTTGTTGAACTGAAAACAGGTTTGTCCTAATTTTAACTACTAGGACTACAACTAACACAATAACTGAATGATTTAATTTTAGCTTTGTCTGTCAGTTATTTTCTTGACTGACAGACTAACAGCAGACATTTCCTGAAACAAAATATTTTTCATGTCAACTCTGTGGGAAGAATTCATGTCAAAATGTCAGGGGAATCTGACGCACGCAGACAGAATAATAAGGTATGGTTAATGTGTTTAAAACATATTTAGATTAGATTTAAATAGCCATCTGTTGGAGGATGGTAAATATCCATCAGGTTGGAGAAGTGACTTGTGATCAGAAGGTCGCCGGTTCGATTCCCCCACTGGACACGGTAAAGGGTAAATGTGGATTAGCAGAGCTAGCGAGTTAGCGGTACCCTGTTTCGAGTGTCTCTTTTGTAAGGATCTGCAGGCCTGCGAAAGGGTCAAAGTACTTTGGGCTCCAGGGAAAACATGTGACTGCTTTGCTCAATGAAGGGCTTTTAACTGAAAGTGGAAACCAACCAATCTGCCTGTAGCCTTGTGACTGAAGAAGAGGACCATTTTTACCCCCACACACGCTTAACATTGCCATTTTAAAATGTAGTAACTGCTTCTTTCGACCTGCAGTAAATTTAGGGACGTTGTGCAATTAGAGTTAGCCTCGATGAATCTGTTAAATAGAACAGGGGCTTTATAACCTGTCAGTAACCCAGGAAATACACATGAACACCAGCGTCTACTGCTATGTGGAGACAGTTGAGGCTGAAACACTTTTAAAACCTGCATCACTGACTTCTGTCATGGCCAACACTGAAAGAAGGCATCCGCACGTTGCGTTTTCCAGCTGCAAGCAGCAGTGCAACCTGAGGTGGTGAGTGCGAACTGTGAAGTGCAGGAAAAATGCACGGTTCCTCATACACCAGGACTTATCATCCTCAGATCTAACCTCAGACCTCCACTGTGACATCTTCTCTTCAGCTGGGGGAGTTTCTTTAGGAGGCACATTTTCTTTCACGGCTCGTGCAAAACTGCCAAATTTTCTTCTGTTAAATCCAAACAAACCCGAAACATGAAACGCATGGCCTCCACATGTGGTGGCGACTGCTTCCCTTATAAAGAGATGCGTACTGGGTACTGTCTGCAAGAGTGACTCTAAAAGCTTTCCTGAGCCATACTGAGAGCAATGATTACACTTTAATGTTACATCAGTCAGTCGATATTAGCAAACCAGACATTTATTTACACACTCATAATATTGTGGGCTATTACTCTGAATGATGTGGTCCACAATCACTTGTTTAGATAAAATAAATCAGCGTAATATTGGAGGAATGACAGACGGAAAGATGAATATGACTGACCTCTTGCTAACGGTCGTGATAACTCACTCACTCACTCAGGAAGCCACACTCGTTCTGTGTGCTCCTTTTTACTTTCAGTCTTTACATCTAACTTTGACCCAGGTAAATGTTTTGTACGCCGTGCGAGCAGGAAATCAATTTCCTCCCATCACAGTCAAGGCTGCGCATTGTTGTAAGTGTATTTAAATGATGGCAGCGCACAGGTTCTGCATCACAGACGCATAACTGAGCATGCTCCTTAGTGTGTGTGTGTGTGTGTGCCCTGGATCAGCTGGGCTGTAGGGTCAGCTGTACATTCCTGTGCAGGGCATCAGCAGCAAAAGGCCCTTGAATACAAAGTCTGCCTGTGTGTTTGAGAGATTGTGTGTGTGCGTGTGTGTGCGTGCGCACAGAGACAGGGAGACGGTGAGCTGATGCTATACAGTAGATAATTATTAACTATGCTGAACAAAGTTTGATCAAACCACTGAGATAGTGGCGTATACGCGTAATTGTCCTCTACACACACACACGCACGCACACACACACACACACACACACACATATCTTACTGAGTTGTCAACATGACTTGGGTGGGTGGAGGGGTCAGAAGCAGCCAGCTGTTGCGTGTGTGTGTGTGTCACCCCAGCCTTAAAAATTCACTTTAACAAGCTCTCCAGTCAGGCACTCCTGCTTTATCTGACTTTCATTAAATTGTGGGGAAATAATTATTTTTGCTGCTTCTTCCCATCTCATCAACACGGGCAACATTTCCCACAGAGGTGAACTTTCTGAATTGAATGACACATTAAACAGCGGGTTGGAGGTGATTCTGCTCAGTTCAGCTCGTTGTCTCCACAGTGTGTACATTTTACAGCACTGATGCCTTTACAACAAGTGCTTCTCTTCTAATTTTCTGATTTCTTTCGTAGCTTTTATGCAGGCATTGCTTTCAGTTCATTTCAGTACGTTATGAAAACCAACTTGAATAGACATGTAGAAGCTGCGGTACATAGGAAATCCATCACCGTGAACCATAAGTCAACTTATCTTTTGTCTAGTGTTGTCAGTGTTGCATAGCAATGCTCTAAACAACAGAGACTGAAAATCCACTGTTTCAGGTCTCTAACTTGAAATGTAAGAGTTGGGAACTTGAACAGAAGGAAGGAAGACATGATACCCTTCTTACTAGCTAAAGCACATTAACATTCATGTTTGATTATTTTTATTGTCCTCTGGGTTTCATTTCTTTACTGTCTAAGCTATAAGGACAAAGGTATTGGGACACCTGACCTTTACACCAACAGGGACTGTAATGACATTGCATTCTAAACACACAGACAGCTTTGCAGCTCTAACAGCTTCCACTCTTCTGTGAAGGCTTTCCACAACATGTTGGAGTGTTTCTGTGGGAATTTGTGCCCATTCATGCAGTAGAGCATTTGTGAGGTCACACACTGATGTTGGACCAAAAGGCCTGGCTCACAATCTCCGTTCCAGTTCATCCCAAAGGTGTTGGATGGGGTTGAGGTCAGGACTCTGTGTGGGCCAGTCAAGTTCTTCCACACCAAACTCATCCAACCATGTCTTTATGGAGCTTTGCTTTGTGCACTGGGGCACAGTCATGCTGGAATAGAAAAGGGCCTTCGACAAACTGTTGGCACAAAGTTGGAAGCATAGCATTGACCAAAATGTCTTGGTGTGCTGAAGCATTAAGATTTCCCTTCAGTGGAAGTCAGGGGCCGAGCCCAAACTTTGAACAAAAAGGCCCATACAACACCTGAATTCAATAACAGGTGAGATGTGTCCCAATACTTTTGTCTGTATTGTGTAATTCTTAAATGTTCCTTGAATGTGCCTCCAAAGAAAAGATTTTAAAACACCGTGGAAGCATAATGAAATCTTAACTTTGGCAAATCTAACAAGCTTATTGTTGGGTGTGATGGATTGCTTTGCATTACAGAACCAGAGGACTGCCACTGTATGTCAACAAAATATCCGTCTGAAAAACAAATAGTAAATTTCAATGCAGGGATTTGTGTCACTGTCATTATAGTGACATAAATGATTAAATTCTAATTCACATGACATTAATTAGTCACTCCCCAGCTTTGACCCACAGGTGTGTGAATAGTTACGTCACAATCCAAGTGAGTCAGCTGAGAAAACTATGACTCCGTGTGACAGGTCACAGGTCCTTCACTGGGCTACTGAGCTACTACCACACCTTTATTCAGGATGATCAGGTTGAGACTGAAGGATGAAAATAAACTGAGTGACTGAAAAATCATCCGAAATCTTACATGAGACAGCTGCAGACTTTAACATTTCAGTGAGTGGCTGCAGTTGGTACCACAGTACAGATTTCTGAGCTTTTCAGTAATGTTCACTGGCTACACCCTCTACGTGATACTGTATCATTGCTGACTATAACACCACAGGAAGGATTTAATCATCTGTTTTAGATTTAGTAGTTTTGCAGTTTTGTCATTTTTACAAAGTACAAAGTTTTGGTAGCAGCTTACACAGAGTCTGATCGAGCTGTGTGCATGTACCATACATCAAGGACATCTTTCTCAAACTTCTCTCCTAAAAGAAAAACAAAAATCACAGAAGAGACAAAACAGATTTCTGAACTCGCAGTCGTCAAGTATCAGAGTACAATGCGTCTCCAAAATAGGTCGGGTTTGCCAGCGAGAAACTGTCACAGCTTCTTCACCGGAAACACAGCTTCCAATATTGCTGTTGTTCTGTCCACCCACACATTTATATTATGTTCCACTCCTGAATGAAACTAGTTCACAGCATAAAGATATTTTGCACTGGTTTGCAACGTGTGTGTGTGTGTGTGTGTGTGTGTGTGTGACTTTGCAGGATTGTGGGTTAAAAACAAAACAGAACCCAGATGAACACTGACATGGTATTTTAGAGATTTACTTGTGGAAGAATTAGTTTTTTCGCGGTTAGCATGACCTGGCAGTACATCTCAGGACATGTAGGAAGACTGTAACTGAAGTAGAAATATGTGAGGTAGTATGAGGGAAAACTAAAAACAACACGTTGTCACAGAGAGAACATGTTGGATGCCAGAAACCAGTTCTTTGAGATGGTACAGAAACACACGGGGATGCATTTCTAATTTAAAGGCACACGTGACCTGGAGATCAGGAGTCTCGTGCTTCACTGGCTGAGGACGCTCTAATAAACGTACTGAAAGTGTTTCCCAGGTGGTGAGGAAGTGTCGAAGCTAACCGGCTCACTGCGCTTTTCCATTTTCTGTTTTACGCGATGCCCTTATTCAGAGTAATTTACGGCTTGTGCAGCAGTACAATAAGCTTCAGTTCCTTGATCACCGGCGTAAAAGGCGAACGGCAGGGACGACTGCCAAAGGCTGGATGTCGCTTCACAGAGGCTCGTCCCCAACTTGGTGTATGTGTTTTTGTATCAGGTGGTGAACCAAACCAGCTGAGTGTGTGTCTGAGTGTGTGTGCGACAGAGGAGATAAATGAGAGTGGAGTGCGAGGACACCGTTTGAGGAATGGACTAGATGAGTTAGGGCCATCACAAGGGTCATTGGTGGCGGGTGGCGTTTTGGTCAGGTCATTCAGTCGGCTGAATCACTGAGAATTAATGGGAGGCAAGTAGTGTGGAGAGCAGAGAGGAGGTAAATGTCAGATCTGTGCTTTCCATTAGTCTGAATCCCGCCAGAGAGCCAAACAGAGACGCAGTCATTCATTTTAAAGCACTGTGAAATAAAAATTAAATTTTCACTTTGTTAATCCGCCATGCCAAGTCATAATATACAACTACTTAGAAATGATCTTCTATTTTTTTAAAATAAAAATGGGTTTGTGTATTTTTATCACATGCAGTACATGTCGGTACAAAAATAAACTTCAGACAAATTTACCAAAGGCTTTACTAGTGAGATAAGGAGTGAAAACAATAGAAGTCAGTGTTTGCCAAAGCTGCTTGCTTTTTCTGGGAGGAGAAGAAAACATGAGCTTGTGTGATGAAACTAGAAAAGATACGAATTCCAGAGGTGTGTATGTCACCATACAGGGGTTAGGATTCAGTATGTTGTAATGTCACAGAATGGCTTCATCTACCAACACTATACGCACAAAATCTGAGTAAATACATGCAATCAGAACTCTGCATCACAGCAATCTGAGCAAAGGAACTTATGATTGTCTCTGTATAATTCAGTAAGAATATAAAGATGCTTGCAGGATTCTTTAGGTGAACAAACAGTGAAGAGTTGGTACAAATCATGTGAAATCCAAGGTGTCAGAGGCTTTCTTTCATGCTGACCTGCTGCTGTGGACTCATGGCTGCCTCTGCTGGCTGGAAGATACCGTATGTGAAGGACACTGTTATTTTAGCCAGTAGTAATGGGTTTTGATGCTGGTCACACCATCACGTCAGGGCTAAATGTATGCAAAAATGCCTATCAACAGGCAGATCACATTTCCCACAACAGATATGCTTGAAAAGGGGCACAAAGTTAAATGTTGCTCGACTCTACCAAACCCTGACAGCACTTTTCAAGTTTGATGACCAGCTCCATAAAGAAATGCTTTTCCCAGGTTGGTGTGGAAGAACTTGACCGGCCTGCACAGAGCTCTGACCTCAGGCCAGTCCAACACCTTTTGGGATGAACCGGAAGTGACTGTGAGTCAATCAGTGGTGGACCTCACTGCTGCTGTTGTGGCTGAACGGGTGAAAGTCCCTGCTGCCACTTTCCAAAGTGTTGGAGAAACCATAATGAGATGTTCAAGTAGTCACATATGGATGTAAAGCTTCAGGTTTACGTTCTTCATTGTGTTAGTGAAGCAGTCATTGGCAATAAAATTGTTCTCAGGCTATCCCCAAATGTGTTCAAACAATGTATATAAAAGAAAATCACCCATAAATGAGAATATGAAAATGAGGGTTAAGATAATAGCATGAAAGTTAAAGATAGGAGTAGAATATTATAAAATGAAATGCAGTGAATGTGACGTACGCTGATCTGCTGCAACATTAACACCACTGACAGGTGAAGTGAATAACATTCATCTGTTTACAATGCAATGTTCTGCAGATGTTCTTTCACACACACCGCCCACCTGAACACTGCAGACACTTTAAACCAAATACACCAGGTGGGGCCTCCCACCTGGGGGCCACACCCTCAAATGCACAGGTCCCAGAGGATCCGACATTCTGATGCCGGTGGCTGCAAAATACTCCCAGAGGTCCTGTGTCCCTTCACTTCAGAGCTGCTTTGGCAGCACGAGAAAAGCCTACAAAACATTTAGCAGGAGGTTTTAATGTCGTTGCTGATGCGCTTCCTGTTTTGTTTGCCTGATTCTGCTAAAACCCCCGGTGTGTGTGGTCCGTCCTGATACTGACTGGTCCATTCGGTGTCTGTGTTACGACATGTGAACTTGTTCCCAATTTTCTGTTTAGACGAGGGTTAACAGAATTTTGTTGCCCTGGATTCAGCAGAGCAGGAAGGGAACCAGAGTTGTTGGTGGTGTCACGGTGCCCCCCCACCCCCCCACGTGTTTGCTGGGCGGCTTTGCTCAGGCTGGCCTGCCCCAGGGCTTCGGGGCTATTTATAGAGACACAGCACCGTTTATATGGTAAAGGCAGAGCAGAGCAGAGCACAGCCGGCTGATTCTCCTGTCACGGTACCAAAATTCAACCCTGGACACCATTACTAAGTTCAGTATCCAAACATTTGAAGCCTGCCTCCTACAATTATCAGTGAATAAAAGTAAGCAAGCAAACGCGTTCTCGTGCTAGAGTCGATCCCTCGGGATCAATAAAGTATCTATTTATCTATCTGTCTTCTCATAGTGTGTTTACGCTGAGCTGCTGATCTGACCTCGAGTGAAGTACGTTTCCTGTAAGTTTAGCTAAAAAATGCCCCCCGTGTCACCAGTGTGAATGCGGTGAAGGTGATGGAGAAGCACAAACAAACCACATGTAGCATCATGAAGATGTCAGTTTGATTCCGGCAGTCCAATAAGAAATATTAGTGGAAGCCTCTTCATAATGAGATAAATACTCAGGACCGAATTGTTGTCACCAACTGCCTCAGCGCTCGTCAGATCTGTAAACCAAACAGTTCCCTGTTCGACTCCTGGCATGGACTTAGTCAACCAGTTTTGGTGGAACTGGGATCCAGTTCAAGTCGTGACGGACTGTTTGACTCTGATGCACGGCTGCAGTATAAGAGGCAGACTGCAGCTCTTTATATCACTGGCCTCTTCCTACTCCTTCGCTACTACAGTCTATCATCTAAACCATCTGGACGTGACACTGAAATTAATACAAATTCTGCCTCGAGAACACAAGTGTTGAAAGTGTTGAATATGTAAAGATGAAGATGTCGAGAAGCTTTTATTTTCCTTTCATTTTTGGCCTCAGGCCTACAGTAAGTGTGTAGTTTTGACCGACTTGTCTAACTGGCAAGACATAAACTCTATAAACACACATTTTTTAGCCATTACAAGATAAAATAGCTGGAACAACTAATGGATATCCATACACAAATATTAGGATCTGGGTTTACGTGCTCAGGTCCAGAATTGGGTCTTCTCACAGTTCCAAATCCAGGTGGGACTGCTGGAAAGGCACACACTGTTGTGAAGGTGATGTTGGAGCAGCACACTGTAGCACTCAAAGCTAAATGCAGCCCTTCATTTGGTTGTGGTGTTATTATACACACTACATTTGATTTGGTTTGTAGTTTTTACTGCCGGTTTGAATCTGACTCGAAGGCTGGCCCGACTGGATGGGAGCTGTAAACAGACCCAGAAGTGGCAGCTGTTTGTGAATATCACACACCCAGACTGTGTGTGTCTCTTATTCCCTCCATCTGTAATTGGTCTGTCAATCACCAACATGACAAGAAAAGCAGGGAAGGAGTTTGGTGGAAATGCTGAGATGGAGAGCGAAGAGTGTGCAAGGTGGTGGCGGTAGGGTTGGTAGGGAGGGGGACTAACTCTGTGTGCTTGTTTACACACATACTGGAGTTCCTTGGAACAGCTTGGGCAGCCCAGCAGCCATCTGTGTTGACTATACATTGAAGTGACAGTTTAACTCTGTCTGTCTTAATGTGCTAATCTGTCGTCCTTGTACGTTTCCTGATTCCTCCAGTTTTCCTTCTGTTCATTTCAAACCAAAGCGGTAAACTGAAACACATCATTTCCTTGAGTTTTCACACCAGATTGTTGTGTCTCAGGGGTCAAAGTAGGATTTATTTTCATTTTGTCCTCATACGTACAGTATTATACAGAATACATGAGCTTGTGCTCCTTGTGGTGTACACAAGAGAAAAATAAGTACAAAAGAAAAATGAAACAGATGAGCTGAACTGGGGAGTTTAGGTTAAAAATGTGAAAATATTAAATGTCAGAAAATTTCCAATTAAGATTAAGAGCTGAGCTAAAAATAAATTTCACAGGTTAACACAAATTTACCAATTTTATCACAATAATCCATTTGATACTCTGGATGCTGATATGATTATTGATGATATCACAAAAGTTTGCATGGTGAAAATATCACAGGAAACACAACTGTGGAAGTTGTGCTTCCTGTAGAATGTAAGATTTTAGATAAGGTTTTGTATTTTCAGTCAGCTCTGCAGCCAAACTGAATTTTGTTGTCACCTTAAATCTACACAAATTCAACTGCACATGCTGAATACATTAACAGTTCGGCAATTTGAAAATATTGCACCTTTCAGGTTTTTCTTGTCGGTCTGATGGTGTGCTGGAGGACAGAACAATACGCTTGAATGGATCGTTTAGTTTGAGGTCATACGTAGAGCTCAGTCCCACTCGTGAAGGGACAGGGAGGACTTATTTATGCATCTGTCTGACTAACTAAGCTAGCTGTGAGTCAGTGTTTTTCTGACTGTCTAATAAAACTTGAAAGGCTTCATTTGGGTTTTGGAAAATCTCAGCGGTTTCTTTAGGCTTGCTCCCCCCCTCTTCTCCTGGTCTCAGCTGGGTCACGGGTCTCTCAGTCTCGGGCTCTTGTTGCTTCATCCCAGCATCGGGGTTAACTGGACCTGTGATGTTAGATTAAGCTCGTTGGCTGACCTTCTGCTTCATTTACTGACCGTTTTATTGAGTTGTGGGCTGTCGTTTACTGACTGCCGGGCTCAGTTGGCTTGCTTACTGGTACACTGAGTGACTGAATAACTCGCTTACTGGCTGACTGGAAGTCAAAGTGCACTTTTAACACTTAAATTCCACATGTGACATGGGATGAGGACCACATACTCATGCCAGACTGTTGGTCACAGAGAGCTGAGGTTTATCCGAAGGTGGTGAAGCTGCTCGGAGTTGGTCATGTGAGCAGCTGCTTCAGAAAGCACAGCTTTGTCAGGCCTGTGGGTTATAGCAGCCCATGTCTCATCTGTTTTCTGTGTCGTCAGTCCTGCTCTGCTTGCCTTCCATTCACATCATGAGATAAATGCAGATTTCAGTCTCGTGTCCGTGATGGGTTTCTCTGCTGAACAGTCACTGTTAAAGAACTCCGAGCCAAGTATGCCTGTGAGTTAATATTCATTTAGAGGTGATTCATCCACGCTCAACTTTGCAACACGACGACGGGCTCTTTGCCCGAAATATTTTAGTCTGTTCTTCCTTTTGAGAATTGGCAGCTCTTGTTGGACGCTTGCAGTTCCAACATCAGTGGTAACCCTGAGGCCAACTTGATACACACCAGTGGACGGTGAATTCCATTGTGCCAGTTGGCACTTCCAAAGAACTCTGACAAGTGATTGTCTGTACAGACACACAACACACACACACTCACATCCTGTCTGAAGATTTTATCAACAGAAGCGTAACTTAGACATACTTCTGTGGAACTGGGATCATGCATGCACGCTTGTGTTCTTAAGTGTGTTTTTCTTTGTAGCTTTCCAACCGAGACTTCACAGCAGTCGTTGATGACAAATTATTAGAAATGATTGAGTGTTGTTTAAGTCAGGTAAGATGGAAGGTGTTTGCATGCACTGCACAGAGTTTTGGTGCCAGGTGAGCAGCAGGCCTTCCTCAGCCGAACCTTTAAACAACACCTCCTCATCCACATAACCTCTTGTGTTTAGTCTAGTCCTTATTTGCTGTGCTTCTTCAGTGTTTTTGGACGACGCCCAAGAAAGGCTGAGCGTTGAATAGAGTTGAGAGAGTTTAATGTAATATGTAAGAATTTTTAACTCAGCAGCGTGAATTTAGTGGTCTTTTGTTAGCAAAGTGAAAAGGAGAGAAGAAGCTTTGGTACTGGATGTTCAAGGGAAAGGATGTGTGTGTGTGCGTGTGTGTGTGTGTGTGTGTGTGCGTGTGTGTGTGAGTGAGTGAGTGAGGGTTCATTATTGGTGGGTTGAGTGTGGCTGAATGTGTGCTTCTGGTGGGAATGTGCGACTGTGAATTATGTGAATGAGTGTGTGTGTTGTGGTGAGGGGTGGGGCCTGTTGAGCGTATGTGTGTTTGTGTGTGTGTGCGTGCATGCACTCATACGCGCATTCTTCACAATATTTGCCGCATGCCAGTGTGCATGCCCGTGTTGATGTGTTTCTGTGTGTGTGTGTGTGCGAGGATATTGGCCGTGTCACCTCAGATTAGGCCATGATGCGGGGGTGGTGATGGTAGAGTGACCCCCTACCAACCACGCCACAGTCATTAACGGGGGAAAGAATCCCGTCGTCATGGCAACGGTGGCCGCGCTGCCAAAACGGCCACAATGAAAAGAAAAGGGGACGTGGGAGGGGAAAGGGGCTGGGGGTGGGGGGATGTGAAGGAAGTGGAGGAAGAGGAGGAGGAAGGTGGTGGAGGTGGGGGTTGGGTGGAGGTTGAGGTGGGGAGGGTGTGTCTGAAACTGCATATGTGTCTGTGTGTGTGGTGAGAGATGGAAGTTATGGGAATGATGGAGAGAAGGGGAGATGATCAGATAATCAGCTCTCAGTGTCTCAGATGAACACGCACACACACACACACACACGCTGGGTTTCTTGGAAAAATAATTCTTCTCCTCTGTTTTGATCTTATCGTTGTGTTAGTGTTTATTTTCACACCAGTGAAGCCACTTGAGATCTAACTGGAAGGTTGAAGGTGATCCGGGTCAGCTGATCATCATCATGTGACCACAGAAGGTTTCACATTATGCAGGGGAGCTCACATTATGCTTTCTGTCAGAGTCATTTTATAAATGCAAAGGACTGTTTTCCTTCGTCTCTGGGTTTTATATGTTGGACCCTGTCAAGGAGAGTCACAGGCCATATAGCAGGAGTGGAAATGTTCTTCTGTAAGAACAGCGGAAGCATTACGGTTGTTAAGTTTGTTTCTGTTTGCTTTCAAGACTCTTGGTTTTCATAGCAGAAGGAGAAACACAGGACTAACCCATTTGCTGCTTTTATAAAATAAGAAAGAGATGTTGTCCTTGCCGGACCTTGAAGCCATCAGAGAACCGTTTTACTGTATGTTTCAGGGCTCTGACTGCTTTCTATATGTAGACACTTAAAATCGAAGGTGGAACAAACAGTGAAAGTGTGTTTAGAGAGCTACAGTACAATTTCTTTTTTTGTTTAAGTCTGTTGAGGTGTTTTCTGAAAAGATGGGATTTCAGCCTGCGGTGGAAGATGGCCAGTGACTCTGTGGTCTTCATTCCACCGCTGCAGGACCAAACCGGAAAAGAGCCTTGACTGGTGGTGTATCTGTCGAGTGACGGGGCTGCACTGTGGTTCAAACCCTGGCTCGGAGGTACGAAAGAGCAGCTCCTCTCGCCGCCCTGTAGTGCACCACCGGAGTCTTGACGTCGATGTGAGCTGACAGGCTGCAGAGGTCTGGTGGTAGCAGGTCGAGTTGCAGCAGTCCAGGCAAGAGATGACAAGCACCTGGATGAGCACTCCTCCTTAGGCCACCTCCTTATTAAAGGAAGAGTCCACCTCATTTTGTAAAGGAGGAACCCATAGGAGCATCACACCTTGCTGTCTGGGCTGGCATCACCACAGTCAGCGCTGTTGGTTGTCTCAGCGTGGGAATCCTCACAAGCTCAGTCTTATCCAAGTTGAGCTTTAGGTGGTACCTTGCTGCCAGGCAAGAGGTAATGCGTGCCTCCACCTGAGTGCTGGACAGGTGGAGGCGTATGTGGTATTTGGTTGACATTTGTTTTAAATGTAGTGCTTTCTTGTGTTTTCATAGCTTAGTGATGAGTGATCTGCCTCTCTCCTCATTGACTGTCAAAGTTGGCTTGTCTGTGGCTCAGGATGCCTCATGCGTCCAGAATGGTGCACATCATCTCGCTGGGGCCTGAACCAGCACTTCAAAACTGAAACTGAACAACATTTATGCATGTTTGTTCAATGTGGACAGTTGGATAGATTGAGAAATTTAGTTTCACTTTGTTTTCTGATGCCCTGTTTACAGGGAACTTTCATTTGAAACTTTAGTTTTAGATCTAAGTTTTGTGATATGATGGTGTCTTGTGATCCCATGTGAGATGGGCCAGATGTTTGGAATGAGACAGAAATAAAGCGTAACCCTTAAAGGCCTCAGTATGCTTTAAAGTGTTTGCTGTATCGTCTCACAACAACCTGACGGTGAAATCAGTGGAGACTCATCGGACTAACGCTCAAAAATCTGTCACAATCACGCCCACTTCAAGTAACTGCCGGCCAGGCGGGTTGCGAAAGCACCACTGCCTGTGTCACTTTTTATGTGCAGCAATGTTACTACCGTCGATACGTGTGCATCATCTGCACCACGTTTTGTCGAGTTCGTCTGGAGCATACCCAAAGTATACAAAACAAAACAAAATGCAGTCAACAGTTTTACCAAGTGAGCTAATATCCTTCTTACAGTCACGTGTTTGTCAAAGTGCTGACCTTTGGGAACGGTTTAGCCTCTCTGGGATGCCCCAGTCGTGATCCTATCACCTGTCATCAATGAACCTGTTTACCTGTGATTCAAACTGGTGGTTTCTGAGTAGTGCAGGACTTTCCCCTGTCTTTTGTTGCTTCTGTCCCAACTGAATCACGTTGCTGCCATCAAATTCAGAATAAGCAAATATTTCCAAAAAACCCAGAGAACTCGTGAAGACCTTCACTGCTCCTGGTTGTCCATTGTTCTGGAACTGGAGCCTTGATGTTTGTTTGGCACTCGTCCCTTGTTTCTTCCACGTTAGCAACTCTTTTGTCAAATGAAGGCAATAACCCGACATGTTGGCAATTGATTGGTTTGTTTTTGATAATGTCCTCTCAGACGACCACCTGACAGACGAGGTGTGTCTCAGTCTCACAAAGTCAGTCCTGGCTCGTGTCTGTGCGCACACACACACACACACACACACACTTATGTTTGAGGTTACTGCTGACCTGTAAGTGCTTTGAGTTCAGTTTCTGAGCTTTAGAGAAGTTCTCTGACCACAGTGTGGGCATGTGTTTGTGTGTTAGTATATGTACATGAAGGTCGGGGTAATGTGTGTTTAACTTAATGCACACTAACTGTGTGTGTGTGTGTGTGTGTGTGTGTGTGGGGATAAGAGGGTGTGTAGGGAAGTGGTGGCCAGCTTTGCGTCAACAGGGTGTGGTGTGATAACAGCCCAGCAACTTCTCTCCCCCTTTCTCTCTCTCTCTCTCTCTCTCTCTCTCTCTCTCTCTCTCTCTCTCTCCCTCCCTTCCCCTCTCTCTGCCCCCCCCCCCCTCTCTGCCTCCCCCTCCTCTCTCTCTTTCTCTCTGCCAGCCAGATGGAGACACACCCAGTCCTTCTCTGTACTTGTCAGCATATATTCGGCGTGTGTTGTTGTTGTTTTTATTTTATGACCAACGTTTTTTGAGACGATATCTCAGCTTTTGGACCCACGCTGAGGCAGACACTGTACTGTAAACACGACACAGAAGAGGCCCGAACTGACTAAACTGCAGTTACAAACACACCCGCAGACGTGGGTCATATTTGGCTGGTTGCCAGCTCGCAGCATCTGTCAGCCATAAAGGAGCCAATCAGCAGCAGCACGAGTCGACCAACGGAGCCGCCGCGGAGGCCAAATAATGAGACTAAACAGCAAGAGCGAAAAATCCAGCGTGTCAACATGGGAGCAGTCTGGAAGATCATGGTAACATCTGGCAAACCACGCCAGCGGAAAGCAGCAGCAATCACGAGCCGAAACTAAACAACACAAGCAAATAACGCGTGCATTAATGAACTTCAGTTAAGGACCCCAGTGTGTGATGTGAAAGGGTTTCTTTTGAAATTAAAAGTGGAGTGAACTCACTTGGACTCATCAGGTGGACGACTCCAAACGAATGCTGTGTGTCTGCTGGATGTACAGAGAGACGACTTTCTCAGTTATTCTGCTGCCAAAAAATAGTTAACTTTTCTGAAATAAACATAACAAACACTTCCATACGTAAGACGAAGCTCACTTTGGTTACCATAAAATCACGGAAAAAAAAATCAACAGGTTGCAAACAAGCTGTTTAAAACGGCGTTTCCCGTAAGACGTCCTCCCCCACAGCCGAGCTCAGTTCAGCTCAAGCACCCCTTCATCAGCAACACGACTTCTGTTCCAAATGGGCTCATGTCTCAGTCTTAAAAGGAAAAGGAAAAACACAGTACAACAAGATGAACAAAACAAGAATATATCTCTAAAGAATAAACAGAGAAAGCTATCGCAGCCCAGGCTTAAGGGAACCCTAAATGACCCGCCTGTGAAGCGTGTGCATGTGTGTGTGTTATGTTATGGCAAATGTGTACCTGACAGTGAACCAGCGTTACAGGATTTTTCAGTGATTCCCGCCTCCTCGCTCTCAGATTCCTGTGGACAATCCCTGCGGTGGTTTCCTCAGAGATGTGGGAGCAATTTGCATGTTAACTTTGTATTCCTCGACTGTCAAACATGAATTAACCTGACAGGAAGTCGGTCTGATCCTGCTGTAGTTGATAGTTGTTGTATTCGTTTTCTGATCTAATGTGAATGTTCATTTTTAGACTTTGTTTTATTCTAGATGAATTGGCTGCACAATTCTTTCCGGTAAGACTGCATGTATATATATGTATGCATGTATATATATATATATATATATATGAGAATTTTTGCTAACTTTGTTCCTGGAGACAAATGAAAGGTTAAAAAAAACATGTTTAGATAATGAAGTATGAAATCGCTCTGAAATCCAGGTGTCAGTGATGATACCCAGACCTAAAGCTCTAAAAGGACTGCAGAAAAAATTAAAATCGTCATTTTTCAGTTTGCACTGATGTAAATATGTGTTTGTCCTTATGAAATCACTAGTTAGTTTGCATTTTAAGTGTGTTGTGAGTAGTTTGCACAGAGTGTGCTGGTGAGGAGAAACAGTCAGTCTGTTGTTGACAAAGAGAACAAAAAGCGGGAAAGTGCTAAAAGCATCTGCATTCAAAGGGGCCACGCGAAATTCACAAGACTAAACTCAAATTAACACAAAATGTTGCCGTGTGGAAGCGGAGTGAGTCATCAAAATGTTCCTCAGTCTGTGTTTGTTTTTGGCAACATGAATGGAAAAAAAAGATTATCTGTGATGTGCTGCACCTGATAGAAAATGAAAACGTCTTGTAGAGTCAGATGTGCTCGTTTTCCAGTCAGGGAAACGTCCGTCCGCTCTGCCTTCTCTCCCTCCTCCAACTTTTCTTCGCTTTCCCTCTTTCTGTCCGCCTCCTCGTCATGTTTTCATGTCCGCCGCGGGGCAGCCGGTGTTGCGCAACAGCAGTGACCTTTGACCCGGTGGCCTCTGGTTGGCCATTGTTGACTCGTCCGTCCCTGATAGACAGTCGTCAGCTGTTGTTTTTACTCTCTTTGCACTTCGATCCGAGATAGATGAGATGTGTGTGTGTGTGTGTATGTGAGAAAGAGAGAGAGAGAGAAAGTGAGAGAGAATCATGTCATTGTACGTCATGAATTTCAGGAAATCTGCGAAACGTTTGTGACATTGATGGCGCAGTGTGGCTGCTGCTGCCTGAATGCTGCTGAATCTGATCTGTTGTTATTTCTGACGCAGGATGGAAGTTTTAGTTCACATTCACACTTTTCTTTCTCTCTCTCTCTCGCTCTCTCTCAGTCGATTCAACCAGCAGTTAATCGACAGAAACTTGGAGATTACAAGAATCATGCAGTCATTTTTCAAGCAAACGTTTCAGCTTTCCCACCGTCAGGACTTTGAATCAGTTACAGACATCATCGTGGGCTTTAGAAATGCGTGGATGTTATTCACACTTTGCTCCTGTTTTTGTAAAACCAAACATTAAATTGGTTAAGGGGGAAAAGATGATTGATCCAGGCGAGGAGGCCCCTCTGAGGAGGACCGTGGCCCTTTAAGAGGCGGTGGTCTCTCCTCAGCTGGAGGAGAGGCGGAGGGAGTGAAGCTGTCAGGGAGTGGCTGGGGGACGGAGATAAGTTTGTCGTCTCTTGCAGGGTGCAAAGGAGACGTATAGCTGCATGCATGTGATAATGTAACATTACAGCGTCATGTGATCACCTCTTTTCTCTCCTGCGTCTCTCTGTTTGCTTTAGACTTTTATTATATCTCGCATCAGATGAATTCTGTAATCACCGTGATGTGATGATGTGGACTGTGAGCAGGACATGAAGAGGAGAGTGGGTGGTACGAGTTAAAGGGGGAGGGGGGAGGAAGACATGGGCCAGTAAGGTCACAGCTGTGTGAGAGAGGGTGAGGAAAGTTTCCCTCCCTTAACTCCCCGTCCCTCTGCGTGTCTCTGGAGTTTTGTTTTCACCCCTCCGTTTGCAACACAAGAATTCACTCACTAATTGTGACACGCTAATCTTGAAACGGTTCTGGTTGTATTGATCTTCTGAGCTGCTGGGTCCAACTTGTGTGTGAAGCCTCCGTGTTTTGGAATCTTTGCAGCAAGATCCATCATTGTAGTCCACCACGCGCTCACTGGTTTGCATGACACTGAGCTTCTTCTTCTTCTTCTACTGCTCCTGCCTCTTAGTCCTTGTCACGCCACTGGTTCTTCCTCCTCTCCTCTCCTTTGCAGGACAGTACAGACATGGCACTGCTTGCTACAGCGAGCCTGAGGTCACAACAAGATGGAGGCCAGTTGCACGTAACACACACATGAGAAGCAGGCTGAGAATGGACGAAATGAAAGTCACAGTGTCACAGGAGGAATGTCTGATTGTCTGTCTGTCCATGCACATCTGGTTCTCCTGAAGGAGAAAATGCTCTGACAAAGCATTTCTAATGCTGCATTCAGAGGCATTAGGACAAAAAAAACACAATCTGGTGCCCACACAGAGTCTGATCTGTTTGTATTTTTGTTAATTTCTTAGCCACTGACTTTGGTAATCCCCTCACTTGGCCTCTAGCACCACTAGCAGGTCGACATGTTTGGATGGAACACCCTCACCAACACACACATCCTACTGAACACAGACTAATTCGAGACTCAATCTGATGGTTTCTTGCATCTCAAGTGATGAAACACTCCTGACACAGTAAGTCGTGAAAGTGTTTCTTTTAAAGAAACCTTCCCAGAATCCTCCCCGTACGATGCAGCTGAAGCTAAAGTAGTCATGGCCCTTTAGCACCCAACCAGCCTTCACCAAACACCCAACTGAATGTCTCATCTCTGTTGCTTATTAACCAGGCCCCACCCTTACACACACACACACACACACACACACACACACACACACACACACACACACACACACACAGAACAACAGAAAGTAAAGGAGGTAGAGAGAGTGTGTGTTCATGCATGTGTGAGTTTGTCTGTATAAAGAAAGTACAGGCCAAAAGCTTCTAATTCTAAAAGCTTAGACACTATAAGTGCACACACACACACACACACACACACACACACACACACACACACACACGCACTCTGACTTTGAGTTTTCCTTCGAAGCCTCCTGCTCTCTAAGTGAGGGACCTCTTGCTTCTCAGAGCTGAGGCTGTAAGGGGAGGAGCCTGTGTGTGTGTGTGTGTGTGTGTGTGTGTCAGGGACTCCAGTTTCATGAGTTGTGCAATGTTTGGACCCTCAACTGGAAAGCAATGGGAACTGACCTCGCTGCCCTCTCCCAACTTATCTGCTCCACCTTCTCTTCTCTCTGCAGTTTCATGCGGCTCTCTGTTTTCCCTGCAGTTCCTAATAAAACGTGAAGCAGTCGCAGGTAAAACCATCAGGGAGCTCTGTGGTGATGGACACAGATGAAATTTCACTGGCTGGTCGGATCACCGTGCCTCACCTGCACCTGAACCTGAACAGTGCCCTCTGGTTTGGCCAAACACAGATGGGGTGGCATCACATTCAAATATTTAAGGCCGCTCAGCAGCTTATTAGAAACAGAAAATGTTATGATAATAATAATAATGAACATGTTATTTTTAACGCTCGTTATTGGTGCCGCAGTCTGGGACTCCTGCAGCACTTTGCCTTTGTCCTTTTATCTCTACTGAAATGCATCCAAAGCGTCCTGAGGATGCCACAAAATCCATTAAGATGCATAACCTGCCGTTATGACTGAACCTGAGCTTTGACTGCGTTTGCATTCTGTGCGCTGACAAATTAGTGTTTTATATTTGAATGCTATCGACGGCGCGTCGGGAGGATGTAAGACGGCGGCTCTGAACTGAGCTTGAACCCACAGCGGTATGAGCGCTCGGCAGGGAGGGGGAACAAAACCCCCTTCTCCCTCTCGTTTTATTTTGGTTGTTTCTCTTGCTCTTCACATGCTGAGTGTAGTCTTAGTAACATCAAGTGATGGTGAACCCCAAACTGAAGCTACTACTGCTGCTGCTGGATAGTTAAATAGCAACACTATTAAATAAACAAACAGGGGAAGGTTATAGACCAAAAACAGAAATCTGGAGCCAGCCGGAGCCAAATTATCTTCATCTGCACTTCTGATGAAAGGGACTGAACGTTGTGTGTGTATGTGTGTGTTAGTGTGTGTGTGTGCCTTCAGTAGGGGTTTTTGGAGCTGCTTGGGAAATTGCTGCATGTGCGTTCATGAGTGTGGGCATAACCGGACGTGAACCGTGTACGTGCGTGTTTGGACCCTGTGGTGGCATGAACAGAGCGTGGCTGACTGGGGCAATCCCCCCCACCCCCACGCAAATCACACACACACACACGCACACACTCAGGCCTAGGGGGTTTGGAGAGAGGCAGCAGTGACAGGGAGGAGAGCGCTGACCCAGATAGTGTCTGTGTCCCACCCTCTCTCTCATGCACACTGTAAGAAATGAGCCCAGCATGGGTTTTTATTTCACAGCGAGGCTTCATGTCATAATGGATTTAAAAAGGGCTGCAGCTAACTGTTACTTTCATTACTTACTGATCTGCTGAGTATGTTGTGATTTGTTTTCATTGTTCTGGAGACGAGTGAAAATCATTCCCAGAGTAAGAGTTTGTGTACCTTAAGAGCCGCTGCGAAGTGTTTCAGGCTTTACACTTTGATTTTAGAGTGGATGAATCTTAAAAAACCCCTCCTGCTTGGCGTTTTAGTGTGTGTGAAGAAGATTCATGCAAAACATCTAGCGTTCTGCCTGTGTCTCATTGTAAACGTCGCTGTGTGTTTATGTTTGAGCTGCAAGTAAATCGCTCTTTGACACTTTGTTGTCTTTGTACAAAGTGTGTAATGTCTGGAAAAATGCTTTATTTTAACTGTGACGTTTTCAAGGTTAGGAACATGCCTGAATTCAAATACACTTGATTTTCAACATTATGTGCTGTTTCATCTGCACAACAGGTTTTAAAGTTTGTGTTTGTTAGTCAGTGTTCTTGTTTTGGTCCAGATCAATTCGGTTAACATCCTGCTTCAGTGGATAATTTAGAAAAATCTTCCTTTTTGTTTTGACCTTCTATCACCAGCGAGAACGGAGCTTCTTGAACATGTCCTGTAGCTTCCAACCGTCTGCTTGATCATTTACTTGCGCGATCACATAGTCCATGTGTTGTTATTGAAAAGTCATCAGTAGGACAAGCCTTTACTGACAGATTGACGTGCGAGAGGGTGAGCTGATCACCCAGAACCTTGCTGCTAATTGTATTTGTGTGTCTGAAATGTTTGAGAAGCTGTCACTTTTTACAGCACGTCTCCATCACATCCGTCCACTTGGTCCTGCCGTCTACGTTCACTGTCTCACATGAGAAGAATAAAGGTATTTAAATGTCTGGTTCGTGTAAGTGAATGAAAAAGCGTCCTCACTAAGCTGTGACATGACTCTTCTCCTCAGCAGCCTACAGCTCAGCAGTAACAGCCTGGTGGTTCTGAGCGGGTGTGAATGTGTGGGACCGTGCGAGGACGAAGCAGAGTGTTCAGTTCACGCTCAGTCAGCCCTCGCCGGGTAAAAATAGATTTTAAAAATGTTGAGATTGGCCTGTTTGAAGCCTCTAGTGGACGGCTGCAGAACAACTGCACAGCAGATTCAACTTCTCTCAGAAAGTACAGTCAGTGAGTTTTGGTCACATTAGCTCATATTTCTTTAGTTTAGATCTGCAAGTACTTATTTAGTTTGTTAAATGTTAAAAACCCTCATCACAACAGATCAAAGAAAACAAAATATCGGATTAGCAATGGCAAAAGAAAGAGAATTGCATGAAATATGATTAACACGATCATTAAAACTGTTCATCACCTGTCAATCACTGACCAAACAGGTGGTTAATTGTACACTTTAATTTGAACTCCGTGCCTGTTCACCACAAGCAGTCAGTGTACCGGCTCACCAGGAGTGTTCACAGTTCCAGGTTCATTTATACGTTATTCTGCAGCACAGGGTCGCACAAGAAGAACTATTTTCTCTCTGATGAGATGCAGAGGAAGAATCGAGGAGTCTTTCAGATGGAGGGAAGAAGCTGGCCTGTAGTGTGCTGGTATGCGGCAGCGGATACTGATGTATCGCTTGTCAGATGGGACTCAGTCTGGTCTTGAAATGACCAGGGATTCCAGTTCTTTCTGTTGTGTGCCTCTTCAGATCTCGTCATTCTTTATTCATAAAGTGGATCTATGTACATCTGGCATCATCTAGCACTTTTTTTTAAAAAAAAAAATTTGCGTCTTGTGGTATCCAGTCATGTCTTTGCTTTAACTTCATTTACATTTAGGCCAGGTTTTAAAATATGCCTCACAGTCTGAACGCCTTCAGCAAATAAAACAAAAAAACAGTCAACAAGCTTCATTTTGATTTCTTTACACGCTGTTGTAACTTAACAGTGCTGACCGTGGAAAAGTCCCATCTCTCTCTGTCTGTCTTTATTCAGTCCTCTTCGCCCCCCCCCCCCCATCCCGACTTCCTGTGGTGGGATCAGAGGCTGACAGGGTGACACCCACCCCGCCCTTTTTATTCCTGGAAGTCCACAGTGGGACCCCTCCTCTGGGACACACACACACACACACACACACACACACACACACGGACACACACAGACTCATTCAGTCACTCCTCATCTATACACACAACATGTGCATATCCACTCACAGTCTCTCACTATCACTTCTCGTTAGTGCTGCTCTCTCTCCACACACACACACACACACACACACACACACACACACACACACCTCTTGGCCCCCTTCACTGTACTCCTTCCCCTTGACTGCCTTACCAGCAGATGTGGATCAAATCGGATTTGCAAAAGATTCTCAGTGTTTGCTTCATTCTGTTCAGGGCGTTGTAATGGGTGTGGTTTGTATGCTGAGGCACAACTCTGGAAAGTTCAAACGACTTAAATTTTCAATTTAGCCTGTTTTTTTTCTTTGATCTCCTGCTCACGTGGCTCCGTCTAAACTCCACCTAGCTCGAGCTCCAGATAAGGTTAAAACAAACTGAGAAATTATTTAGAAATCCTGTTCAATCCACGTCTGGCTGCAGCGCTTCAGTCTTCCAATCCAAAATGTTTTGAGAGGATTTATTCTAGACGAGATACTCACAAATCATAAAGGAGCCAAGACAAGTACACAGAATTTTGGGCCTTGCCCTGACATCCGATATTCTGTTTTTAAAGCGAAAATTGTTGCTATTACTATTGGTCAAAATTCACAAAATCCACAGGTCAAGTTGAGCTCAACATGAAAAGTCACAGGAATGACTTGCTCTTAAAGATGAATGGCAGTTCATGTCATTTTCAGCTGACTCCAAAAGTGAAAAATGTTTGAGAACAGGTTCTGGTCGAAATTTCAAAAAAGCTTAGGAATTGAAGGAGTGTGTTTGACTTAAAACTGCTGGTGGAGTTTTGCCCTTCACATGCGACGTCTGCAGCCTTCTGTTCTTTCCAGCAGACAAAAACAAATCCTCCTTCTACAAGACACTCACCTAAAAATGTCAACAATGGTGCTTTCAAAACCGAAAGAGGTTCTTCACATTGTATCTGGCTGAGAGCACCAAATCTGATTTATTAGAAAATTCTACTATGCAAAAATCCTCTCACAAACTTCTTCTCTCTCTTGTGAGATGAGAAAACACAGAAAGCAGAATGTGCTTAGTGAAGTGAGGTGAAGGACCAATTCTAATTGTTTACATTCGCTCTGTCCCGTGAATTTACTTAATGAGGTCGTCTGATTTCATCCAGGGTCGTCTGATAGCTAAGGGAGAGCCATTTTTATTCGTGCTGCCGCCGGCGGGCTGAATGGACAGCATAAAAGGCAGGTGAGAAGTGGCCAATCACAGAACAGAACAGGTGATAACAAGGCCAGCAGAGGAGAGAGCAGGTTAAAGTCATCATGCTGGAACAAACCTAAAACGAAGGCAGAGGGCGAAAAAACAGGTGGTAAAAGATGAAACATTTCTACAATGACATGATGTTTACTGGAACACTTTTGCTGGAGCACCCTTCAGTTTCGGGACTGGATGTTAATTAACAAACTCTCCACTCACTTTTCTCTCTGAGTTTTGCTCTGCGCATCTCTTGGACTTGTGCAGTTATAAATGACATGCGGTTAAATTAGTAACGGGAGGCTTGCGTACGCTCCTGTTTCCTGCACTCTTGCATTCTGTCACGTGCAACTACACAGGAAGTTTTTCCTCAAGTAAAAGTGCTTCCTAACAACAGGAAACCAACTGATACCAGTAAAAAAACAATGAATCAGTCAGAAGCTGCACTCCTTACTCGGACTGTAACCAATCTGCAGTGCATTGTGGTTAATGTCCTGCTCCTGTTGTTGTAGAAATCAGGTCCAATCCCAATGTCCAACCTAAGACCTTAAGCCCTGAACCCTCGTGGACTTTGTCACCAGCTGAGTGCTTGAGTGTGAGAGTCTTCAAAGGTCAAAAATGGTGAAAAAATAAAAATGGGACAGAACTTGTCTTACCTAATGGGTTTGTGATTTTTTTTTTCTGTCTTTATGGTCAAGGAACTTAATGGCCCGACTGGCTGATTTGAACATACGCTAACATGTAAACTTCTTTTTCTCTACTTCCTCCATGTTTAGTTACAGTTTTTCACGGTATTTTTTAACTAAAACAGTCATGTAGCCATGTAGTAATGAAATGAAACGTCCACATACAGACTTTTCCTGCCCCTTGTGACTTTAACGTCTCATTGCCATGAACTGTGGGTTATTCCCTCAGGCAAAGTCTGCAGAAATGTGGACTTATGGAAAGCCATCATGGAGGGCTCTAAATGTCTGTGAAAGAGCCCTCATGCATATTAAGATCTGATGGTGGGACGGCCCTGAGCCCTCCTGGACTTACGGGGAAGGTGGCTCAGAGTCTGTGAGTGTGGACGTTCGGTTTGGGCCTCAGACTCTTCACATTCTCACATGTATTTCTCCCTCTGTGATTGTTGAATGTTGGCACAAAAATGGCTGGAAACATAGGGCCCCTAACTCAATTGTAGGGGTGTTAGAAATAACTTGGCCGTTTGGTGTTTTAGGCCACCAGTATGAAATTTTAAAAAGTGTCCATGAACATAATCGTTCATGCCGGTTGTTTGGTGTAATGTCGAGCTCTGACTGTGTGTTGGTCGCCGGTTGGGGGGGAAGGTGTGACACCAAGCTGCCTTTACCTTTGTTTAGAGGCACAGAGGGGGCTCTGTCCCATCACAATGGGACTGAGAGACCAGTGTGTGTCCTCTGTGTGCGTGGGGGGAGGGATTGTGTTGGCAGCCACACCCAGACTGATTGGCTGAGGCCACACCTTACTGTGGAATCCACTGGAGCTGGGTCACATGTCTGCCTGCAACACCACGCCACTGTCTGCTGCCCCACAGACAGCAGAACACGCAAAACACGTGAATGAAATCCGTGAAACCACCGGAGGAAAATCCAGTGAGGATGTCATCCTCAAAGCTGACCTGGATTTATCTTCAGCGCGGCACTCGATGGAAAGAAAGAATGAAAGAAAAGCAGCCTTGTGTATGTCCAGTTTTTGAACCGCAGCTGAAAACTCTTGGTTGATGTATTGACTTTATGCTGTGAAACAGAATGTGAAACTCTCAGATTTTCAGTATATTAACCGCAGACCTTGCTCATAAATCATAAGTGAAATGTTAGAAATCCAGTGAAAGACGCTGTGGTTCAAAACCGTTGCAGACAGACTGAAATTTTATTACTGTGACCTAATACTATTTCTCCTCCTAGAACTATTACCTTTGAATACTTCCTCTATGAACACCCTGAAGAGGAACACGCCCTGATGGCATCTTATGGAGAGAAAAATGCTCCCATCTATTGTTCTCTGTGTTTGTCATTTCATTACATATGACGTTTTTTGTCACACTTAACTCCTCCCGTACTGCTTTTGTACTACTTTTACAACTACTGCCATATCTGCACTCACCACTACACAGATTAACGCACAGAAATACCCAAAGCATTGGGTCACTACTGCAGACAGGAAGTAGAGACTAAGCTTGTGTGTTTGATCATCTGCTGCACTTTGAGCAGCACAGTCAAATGACTTCACACCTTTTCTGTCACTTCCTGTTTGAAGCTTTCCCACACATGATTAATACTAATCATGCTCAACTGTTCTGTCAGTCAGCGTTATTGTCCTTCAAGGCATCCAGGAGACCCAACAAAATGTTTGTGATCGTATTTAATCACGCCATGGTCACGTTCGAAGTCCGCAGACCCAAAGAAATTGCACTCACTTGTGGAAGTGCTGGTCTCACGATGTCAGGTTTCTTTTTGAAACCACAACTCTGAAAAAAATTCCGCTGAAATGTTGGCTGTAAGCAGATTCACATCAGCAACAGTTGAGCTCAAAGGGGAAGACAGAAAGACAGAAGTGGAAAGGAAGTCCTCTTTCTGTTACACACAGCCAGCACTGGTGTGGTTCAAACTGTGGGTCACAGACCCAGTGGTGGGTCGCAGCATGGAGACAAGTGGGACAGTGAAAGCTGAGTCAGTCTGAGAAAAACATCGAAATACAGATTAGATTTCATATCTCACGGTTTAAGCTGATTGAAAAAAATACCCTGACACGGCGTCATTGATAACTGATTGATCGTTTAAAAGTCAATGTTTCCATCGCCAAAGTAGCCTGACTCATTTAGGTTTATTTCTCGTTTATTCTTGCTTAGCTTTCACTTGTGCCCACACTTTATTGGTACTGACTGTCTGTCAGGTGAGGAAGGTTGCTCAGGTCCATACTCATCTGTATTTTCTCTTCTTTGAAATCCATCAGAATTTTGAGAATTTAACAAGAGGTTCCTTCCTCTTGTGTTTCCCACTAAATTCCCAAGTTGTTGTCGCTGCGGTCGCAAAGCCAACCAGACGGTTTTCTGTTTTCCTCAGAGGAGCAACCACCCACAACACAAAAGCCTGAGTTTATTCGTTCATTTAGTCTATAATGGAGACATGGGAGGAGGCGGAAATGATGCCAGCCTGACTGGATCACCAGTCGGCCTTCATTTTCCCAGCAGATTTCATACCAGGTGGCAGGCAAAATGAAAGCGAGGTTTACAAAGAACCAGCATAAAGGCCGCTGTTGTCATTTTTCTGTGTAGCCATTAAACTGTGCAGTTAGTTTGTTGAGTTGCCAGTTGAGAACTTTGGTTTCGTATTCCTGAAATGACAAGAGGAACGTACTGTGTTTGCCATATATTTATTTCCATCAACATATGCTGAGATTCTGCTGAAACGTTCAAGTGGTTGAGTTACATCTGTCCTCTGTTGGTTCAGCTGTCAGTGAGCTCTCATACAGTTTTACTTGTAGCAGTGAATGTGTTCAACTGTCAGAGAAAGGAAGTGGACATGGAGACAAAATGGAGACAGAGAAGAAGAGAAGGGGTGTGTACGTTACTAGAAGTGTGCGTGTGTGTGCGTGTGTGTGTGTTGAGTCTCTGCCCCGGCACTCCCCACACCTCTCGCTCTCTCTCTCTCTCTCTCTCTCTCTTTCAGCATGTGTGTGTGTGTGTGTGTCTCTCGCTCGACCTCCAGAAAAGGGTGTGTCCGCCTGCCTGCTGCTGAAAGGGAGGGAGGGGTCAGTTCACGGCTACTCCTCCCTGCTCTCTCTCTGGGTCTGTTATTTCTCTTTCGCTCTCATTCCCTCACTGGCAGCCTCAGGATTAGGCCTTTGTCTCTCTCTGCTTCCCCTGTCCCTCTCTTTGCCTTTAATTTTCTGTCTTTCTGTAAACAGAGTGTGTGTCTGTGTGCGTTTGTGCCCCCCCTTCTGGTAGATTTTTGTGAAGGGGTTTTCTTAAGCCAGCTTTTAGGGCAGAGGTAATACTTGTTGTCATGTTTTGTTTTGTTTTGTTTTTCCCTCCCCACTCCTGCCACTTCCTGTCTTTTTTTCCTCTCCTACCTGTCTTCTTCCCCCCACTTCCTGTTCTCTGACCATTTCTCCTCCTTTTTCACATTTCCCTTCTTTCCTTCTTTTTCTACTTTACTCCTCATTCCTTCTTGAAATCCTTCAACAAATCCCCTCTTTTCACCCTCTCCCTCTGGCCTGGAAGTTTTTTGGGCTTCTTTTTTTCCTCACCCTTCCTTCCCCTGATTTTCTCTGCCATCTCTCCCCACCCCCTCCTTTTTTTCTGCTACCCCCCCATCTCCTCCTCACTTCCCTTCCTCTGCCTCCTTCTCCTTGCTTCCCCTCTACTCTTATTTTTCCATTTATCACAGATCCCTCCTTCCTCCTCTCACCTTGTGCCTCTTCTTCTTCTTCTCCTCCTCCTCAGTGCCAGTCGACTCCTAAGCAGAAGAAGAGTGCCACCGGCACCCAGAAGAAGCAGAGGAGCCCGGCCAAGCAGAGCGCCCTGACCCAACAACAGCCGCCGCCATCGTCATCACTCCCGCCAGCCGTGTCCCAGGAAGAGGAGGAGAAGGAGGAGGAGCCTGCGACGAGGCCTCGGCCGCCGCAGGAAGAAGACGAGGAAGAAGCAGGCGAGGAAGAGCGAAAGGAAGTGGCGACACAGTCTGTGAAGAAGAAGAAGGAAGAGGAGGAGCAGGAGGGAGAGGGCGAGCCAGACATGCCCTCTGTACAGATCAAACCAGAGCCAGAGGAGATGGAGTGCACGGTGAGGAGGGGAGGGCAGGGCAGGCGGGGCGGATGGAGGTCATTGGTTCATTGATTAGAAGAGGGTGGACGATGTGTGGGTGTGTAGGACAGATGGATGGCTGAGAGTCAGGTGGGTGTGGAGAGGTGTGGCCGCCGACTCGCAGCGCTCGCGATCAGACATGATCGAACACGTCCGATCAGACAGATGCTGGAGGAGGATTTTATTTGAATACTTAAAATTATGTTGGCATCAGAAAGTTTTCCACTGATTAAGTGAGCTTTGATTTGTCAGTGATACGACTCTCGGCTCACTTTTAACTTAAGGGAGTCCAGATCCGATCTTGTAGTTTTTCTTTTTGTGTGAGAAACTCAGACACATGTAAATCATGTCTTATTTTTACAGTTTAATTGTGTAATAACAGCAGGCTTCTCAACACCACAAGTTAATTACTGAGATCTGGGAACACAGCAAGACCACAATATGCTAGAGGCAAGAACCAGGAGTGGTCAGCTGATCAGACAGGTTGTAAATAAACCTCCAGGGCATCCAGAAATATTTGGAAGAGAAAAACAAGCATGACTTTTCAACTTTGACTTGTCATACTTGCTGTAATTTTCCTGTGAAAGGAGGGATTATTGCTGACATTTCAGGTGTCCTCACTTCCAGCTTCAACCATTAGCTTGTTCACATCCTGTCTGACTGCTTGTTTCTCGTCTCATCTTGACTGACATGATGAGCCAAATTACAAAGACACTCAAGCTGCTGAAAAAAGAACTGTCATTTTCCGATGGTTAGATCGCTGGGATGAACCCATGCTGTTGTTAGTGAATCCAGGAGCTTTTTCTGTCTGGGATTTAAGTGGGGGTTCAGAGCAAAAGCAGCAAAAAATACAAGGAGCTCTGGTGGCTGTGAGCTGACAAAATACAACACAGGAAATCCAGTTTGAGCAACAGGTTAATGCGTTTGACGCAAAAACAATCTGCCAGGAATCTGCGTCATGCTGAGTGATGTTTCGCACTGAGGCACAAGCAGAGCCACGTTCACCTTTCGGCTACGCGACCCTGTCTTTTAGAGCCCCTGCTGGGTCACTGCAGTGGCCCCATTCAAATGAGTGAGTGGGCTTGTCCCACGCAGTGATTGGGTTTATTCGGCCATGACCAAAATGTTGTGTCTGTAATAAGTGCTGACGGGGTGGGGGGGGCTTTGTGAAAGCACCAGCACAGGTGTCTAAACTGATGGCACGTTTAGTGTTGGAGAGTTGCCGGAGTTTCCCGTGAGGACGTAGAGGACGAGGAGGAATCGCAGCGGAAGGACTGAGTGAAATCCAAATTCTGATGGAGGATTTGACTACAGAGATGTGTGGTGATTGGCTGGGGTGTTTGTGAATGACAGGAGGATTTTTGAAGTGCTTGTGATGAAGGTCATGACAGTCTGATGGTTTAGTTTTTCTTTTAAAATGTAGAAAACTGCGTGAATCATCCCTTGATCCAGTTTCTGTCAGTGAAGCACTTATCTTTGTTCTTCTTCATCTTAGCTTTGTTAGTCCAAATGCCAAAGACATTCCAAATCTCAGAGAGGAAAGCAGCAAATTTAACTTTGACCTTTGCTTGTTAAATGATTAATCCATTAGACTGTTTGTTGGCATTAGGGATGGTGCAGCAGGTCAGCAGTTCCCTTTCCCAGTGAAAGTGACACTCAATACCCTCAATGTGCTCAGTAACTGCTGCTGCGAAGCCCTTGAGCAAAACGTTTAAACCCCCCCTTAAGTCAGGGTCTGCGGTGACAGGGACTGAATGAATAGAACTGTGTGATTGTGAAGCGAGGCAGAGAAAAACCTGTGTCCTCCGACAGGCTTCTCTGCATCCTAAAGCAGAAGATGAGGCTTCCTGCTCTGTCGACGCGATGTCAGGAAAAGCGAAGTGAGAGAGCAGGTCGTCCTGATGGAGGCCCGACACGACAGAAAGTTTGGAAAGTCATGGATCGCAGTTAGCGAACAAACACTTAATTGCTCTCACAGCGTGTTGACATTTGCGGTTTTGCGTTTCAAGCAGCGATGTTGACCTTTTGTTTGTTTTAATCCTGAGTGACTTTGAAGGAGAGCATCAGGAGAACCAACTCTGTGAAACAAATAGTGAGGAGGTCAGAGGTCACAGCAGCCCCAAAGCACCCTGACAAGAGACTGCGTGAATCATTTTGAGGAGAAAAGCTCCTCTCCAAACCAAACTCCTCCTGGGGTTACCCTGCACGTCGCCTTAATGCCCCAGTGGTTTTATTTCTCAGGACTGAACTATTTCGGTCAGACCGTCTGCTAATAAATTAAACTAATTTGGAGCATAGGGCTTCGTCTTTTTCCTCATGATTTACACCGAGCAGGGGAGCGCTCGTATCTTCCAGTCCACTCCTCCTTTGCTACGTATGACTTTTTATTATCTCAGATATACAGATTTCAGGGGATTTGAGTGGCGAAAATAAACGTGACAAAATGTGCAGTCCAAGCCTTTAAATCATCCAACAAGGCAATTCAGAGCAGATAGAATAACCCGAACTCTTCATAGAAAAAAGCTTGAAGTTATTAAATCCCCACTGCTGTGTGAACATATTGAGTTTCATGCCAGTTTACAGTGTTAGTTCTGTAAACTGAGGATGTCTGCCATATCTGTGTTGGTTAGTTTCTGTTTTTAACTAACTGGTGGTCCTTTCTGTAAAATGAGTCTTCATTTTTTAGTTATCTGATCATAACTCTCCATTTTCTTGCTTGTGTTCACAAAAACTACAGAAGCAAGCAAACAGCACCAGAAAACACTCCTAACTAAAGTGTAGCTGTTGTTTTGGGTTTGCCCTGTATAAAGAGAACTGTCCATTAGTACTGATTAGAATGGGAGGTTCAGGTGCTTTGTTTTAATTTTTTTAATATCATAATGCTTCGTTATACCTTATAGAATTAAAATGCTTTGTCATTAGGTGTTGGGTAAAATGTAATAAAATGCAGACCGATTGCTGTCAAATTGTTGTTGTGTGTCATGAGGACGTGACGCTGCTGTATCCACCGCCGACTTACGTCACTTAGTGTTCCTAAGGGCAGCGTGAAGGTATGTGGTTCTCAGCATAGCCAAGAACCCAGAAGGGTTTGCTTTGAAATGTCTAATATGTCCACATTATGTTCTTCAAAAAGTACAGATCGATCCATGGCGAACCCTTGGCCTCATGACTTTTTAGAGGAGACAAACCCGCCTGTTATAATCTTACATTTGTTTGTCGGTTGTGGCTTCCCTTCCCGATTACAGACACAATGCAACTAGACTTTTTGAAGGATAATTAAATATAATCAGGAGTAGTAAATATGTTGGGAGTGTTTGCATGTGGCCCTGGCTGAGCTTACAGGTTTAACAGCACAGGCATGTTGCTACACCTTTGACATTTCTAACTTTAGTGTTAAGCTCAAAGCTCATAGGTAGGCCCATGTACCCTGTTATAACCGGAGACAGAAGACGGTATAGAATAAAGGGCGTGAGCACTAATGATAAGGTGAAGCCTGTCACAGGAACACAACGGCAGCCATTAACCCAGCCAGCATGCTGAAGACGGAGGGACGTGAGCTACAGGGGAAGGTGGGTGGGTGGATGAGGTATGCAGGAAGTGAGAAGAGTGAGAAGAGAGGGAGGGAAAAAGAAACAAACTGACGGTGAGGAGACAGATGAGGAGAGAGCGCAGATGGAGGGGGACGGTACAGAGGTGGAGGTGGAGAGGGTGTGGTGGGTCTGATAAGGAAAGTCTGTGCCGCAGGATTATGACTGCCATCAATTCTGTTTCCTTTGTGCTTTCTTCAGTGTTTTGTTTCCTATAACGTTGGTTGCTCCCGTACAGCCAACAGCAAGGAGATGAACACTGAGGCAAGCTGTTCCTGTTGGTTTTTATTAGGAAAGCCCACTACGCCAACAAGCTATTTTAGAGAAACCCAGAGACAAGTGGAGAGGGGTTTTTTTTGTCTTGATGGTCAATGGAGTACACTGAAAGTACATCAAAATAGGCAGATAGGAGAGGAGCATTGCATTATCTGTAAATTATCTGTAACTGCCTTGTGAATGTAACTGTAACTGTCACTATGGAGGCTCTCAGGGTAAAAACTAAGAACATATTTTGGTTTTTCTATTGCATATTTTCGCTCCCAAGAAGCTGCAGTAATGACGAAGTTTTGGTCAGAGGTTTTAACTGTTCCCCACGTCGAACAGTAGTGACGTGGGTGCAGATCTGTCGTCAGTGGAATCCAACAGAAACATCTTCTCAGATGGAGTCATGTCAACAGCTTGTCTGCGGCTTGCTAAGCTACCTGTCAAACAGACTGACGTGATTATTTTGTCGAGAGACAGACCACAGTTTCAGTCAGTTAAGATTTGTGACACCACTGGACCCACAGTGCTATAAATCTCCCAGTCCACACTTATCTCTCAGGCAGAATGCAGTCTTGGATTTGCATTTGTGTGGGATAGGCAGGACTGGCTCAGTGAGGGAGTGGCGTGTTTGGGAGTGGAGATAGTGGAGTTAAGTTAAAGTTTGGTGTAAGACTGGCTTTAGATATGTGTTGTTCATGGTTGAGGCCGAGTCACCATGTCTCCAAAGCATTAATGATTTGTCTTTAAGTGAACTTTGCTCAAGTGCGCATGTGGAGTAAATTAACTGTGTGGAACAGAGAACTTAAGCTTTGTAGAGGTTAAAAATCACATTGTCATATTCAGGAGAGTTTTCATTTTTAAGTTGCTGTCCTCACAGTTAAAAAAAAAATTGTCTTCATTTGCTCTCACTGCAGTGGCTGGCGAGTTGAGAAGGAAATGAACAAGGAAAAAACCCATTTTTTGTGCATTGTACTGAATTTATAGACCTCAGGATTGCTTTGACACACCTTTCCATTAATATGTCAGCCTTTCAGCTGACAGTGCTCCTTTGTTATTTATTTTGTGACCACAAAATTATTGACACCATTGATAAGCTTTTATAATCAAGCTGCATGATACCTGCCCATACTTGTACCAAAGGTCATGGATCATTACCTCCAACATGCTTTTCTTAGCAGGTTATAAATCTGCTCTCACTAGTGAAAAAGGCAATTAGATTGTGCTTCTGGCTATGACACGGCTGGATTTATGTAGCAGTAAAACTGATAGCACAATACACAAGATGCTTCTTCTTCTTCTTCTTCTAAATGCGAAAGAAGGAAGCTGCTTTGTGTCACTGTACATGTGCTCATACCAGTGTGACGTGTGGAGTTCCTCAAGGCTCAGTTCTCTGATCTGTTTTATTTCAACATTAACAAGCTTCCATTCGGCACAATTATGTAAAGCAAAAAAATACTTATTTATTTTCCCCTCAAGAGTCACAAAGTGGTCTGACGACAAAAACAAAGAGCCTCCGTTTCAGGTTCTTGTCTCGAAATACTGTTAAACTTGTGTATAAAACCACGCTTTATTCACTGTTCTCTGATTAGTCAGATTTTCACATACTTTATATGCAGGATTTTGTGTCTCAAAACTTTTCTGAACATAACGTTTATGTCAGCACTCACTCAGTTTAAAAAAGCCAAGAAAACGTTTACTCATTTCTATTGATCATCTCAGTTGATCAATCGTTCTGCTGAATGGAAGAACTGGCTGCCATAATAACAGGAATCTTATCATCAGGAGCCAAATTGTCCACCTGCTGACAGAAAGTAAGCTCCCGATTGGCCGACTTGAAAACCTTTCACGTTTCACAGGAAAGTAAAGCAGAATTGTGTCAGTGTGTTCGCATGGGGCTGTGAGAGTTTGGGGAGATGGGGGAGGGGCCGGTGTGTGCGTGTGTTGTGTTGTGGCATGGTTTGGGTTAGTAATGGGTGGGGGCTGGGTGGAGTAGTATTGCATAAGGGATCATTAAGCAGAGGATGCGTGTGTGTGTGTGTGTGTGCTGACCACACCTCTGTGGCTCGAATGGGGTGGGGTGGGGGTTTCCTGTCCCTAAGATAAAGTCTTCAGGAAGCAGGTCCTCCTGGTGTTCGCCGCACATCCCTCTTGTGCTAACTCCGATTCACTATTATCACTTTTATTCAGACTCGTTTGCATCGTCACGACACGACGAGCGTTACGTCGTCGTTTAAACAGGATGTCACTTTTCCTCACAACGCAGTCTGGATTTTTTCTAATAGTGAATGTTCTAGAAGCGAATCCGGAGCTATTTGCGTACAGCGGCCTGTGAGGACAAAACACGTCTGAGAAGGGAAAAGCACACACGAAAATACAAAGATCAGAGCACGAAGAAGCAGCAGGAGAGGATCACCCGAATTCGTTAGTTTCACCGACTGTCACATTAACAAGCAAATAATTGATCAGGATGAGACGATGGCCTCGTACACGCCTCTAAATCTGAAACGCCGCACGCCGTTCCTGGTTGGTGATTGGCTGCGTAGCCAACAGACGGAATCTGCTGGCAGTCACACAGAACAATGTGCTTTTGTCCACAGCTTGATTTTTGTTTATTTGCCTCTCAATTAGGGGGAGAATTTAAAGGTCTGCTTGAGGAAATATAAAACACTAAGATGTGTGTCGCTTCGGTCAGCGACGGTCTCGAACCTCTGACGGAGCTGATATGTGTAGCTTCAGCTGACAACTATTTGTTATTGATTAATTATTTTCCCACTTAGTTGATTAATCATGTGCCCATCACATATCTGAAGGCTTAACGTGTCTTCAGCGTATGTTGTTTGGTCTCTCTTAAAATCTGCTATTACATAAGAAGAGAAAAGCGGCCACAAAGCTGTCGATTATTTTTCTAATGATCGATTGAGTGACTGATCGCGTTGTGGAAAAGGAACCCACGCGTTTTTGACCGGTTTTCCGTGAACTTCAGGTTGACCTTCAGGCGTGCGTTAGTGTTTTGGAAAGAAAAAAGGAAGCTCAGACTTGAGGAGAGGACACATCTGGTATCCTGATGACCTTATTCGATGCTTTTGCTTTTCTTCTGGCCGCTGAGCATTGTGAGGTGAAGTGCCTTGCTCCAGAGCAGTGTGGCAGCTGGTTGTACGTTGAGAAGCCATCAGGAGAGTGAGGAGATGATTGAACAGGCTGGTTAGTTAAGCCGAGTCTGTCAGCCTGTCAGAAGAAGGTCATTTTGTGGCATTTTTCTGTCAAAAGTTAGCAGACGACTTCCTCTCATTTTGCAGTATCGTTTTTTCCCACAACACACACATGTACACACTCGCACACTCGCACACACACTCTAATCTCATCTCTTCTTCCTTCCATCGTTCTTCTACTTTCTCTTTCAAACTCTCACACTTGACTCTCTCTCTCTCTCTCTCTCTCTCTCTCTCTCTCTCTCTCACCCTAATAGGATATGTCGAGGGAGGCTCTGCTTCCGCTCGCCCCGTCACCATAGCAACCATGGCTCTGGCGGGAGTTGCCGAAAAGACTGTATAGCCTGACCCCTCCCCCCCTTCTCCCTCTTCCTCCTCCTCCTCCTCTTCCTCCTCCACCTTTCCAGACCAGCCTCCCTCTCTCTGCCCCCCCTTTCTAACTCACTGCTCCAGCCAAAGGCGAACACACACACACACACACATGCACAAACATACTGAATACCTGCCAGCACAGCACAGTGAATAGCCCTGTAATCTCTCTCCCTCTCTCTCTCATATACACACAAATACACACACAATGAGGCCCTCTGTGCATGTGTATGTGTGTGTGTCTGTGTGTGTGTGTGTGTGTGTCACTGATGTATGCACATAAACAAGTCAGTTGTCCTCCAGCAAACAGGAGCAGTCATGCACAAAGACACCACACACACACACTCACACGCACACACACACACACACACACACACACACACACACTCTATCTTTCTCCCCTTGTGTGTGAGAGAGAGTATGAGACATGAGAGGTTAGAGGAGGCCCGTTTGCTGTGCTTTTGCAAGGCAGGCTTGCTAGCATTTGTTAATATGTGTGTGTGTGTGTGTGTGCATGTGTGTGTGTTTAGCCTTCGGTCCATTCAATGGACAGCACATTCACAATTTTGGGATGCAGAGAGAGATGATGATGTGGAGGGAGGGCTGATGCAGCTCCCTCTGCTGGCGCAAGATGATGAGGATGATGTCATTGTTGGCCGCCCACTTCCTCTGGAGTGAAGCTTCCAGGAAGTAAAAACAGCAGCCCTGGTCAGGACAGGAATCAGATACCTCTTATCTGCTACTCTTTCTATTCAGAACTGATCATGTGGTGCGTTCAGTGGCTTGGCAGAGAAATCAAACCTGTAGTGTGCTGTGTTTTGCCCCAAAATAATCGAAGACGTGTTCGCTTGCAGCGTGCGATGTTTATTGTGGATTAAGTATCTTTAAGGTTTATCTTTAAGGCTGTTGATTCGTTTAGAGTAACTGTACTGCACAGCGACTCTGCAGCACGTCCGCTGCTGTGCACAGGTTTCGCCGTCATCTCTGCTTCCCTTATCGTGCCGGTAAACCAGCTCCTCTGACACCGGCAGTGAAAATCTGTCTGTGTTAGCAAGTCATTCAGTCTGTTCAGCTCTAAAAGTGTTATTAATCCAAATCTGCCATCTGTGATGAGATAAATTCACCTGGTTCCAACACAAACAATCTGTTTCCTCAGTTAAGCCGAGGCGTCGCCGGTTCCTACGTCGCCTTTAACGAGCATAACCACCATCGAAAAGTTTCACTGCCGCGATGACAGAGCCACAGTGAGGCCTTTTATATCTGAAAGGTGAAATAATGAAGGGTGCGACTGACTCGATGTGAACTCGAGCGAATGGACGAGTTCATGTTTCTCCACACCCAAGAGGGAGGATTTTGCAGTTAAGAAGCACAAAGTGTCAGCTGAGGACTCGAGCGACGAGCTTCGTCAAACTGTTGTGACCTGCGATCTGCTGTGATTCTCGCTCTCTCTTTCTCGTCCTGCGCCTTCTGAGCTGTATATCCCACAGCTGGATGCAACAAGTCCAGGCACATTCTTATAGGGTTACAGAGGAGCGTGCTCGGATCCTAAGCAGGATCTTATTTGCATATTGTGTGCCTGTCAGTCATGGTGACATTTTCGATTGGAGAGGCTGCCAGGCAGGTGTTGAGGATTGTATGAGTGAATGGGGCGTTGCACCACAAACAATCAGACAGGTTTCAAACAAGTCCAGTTTAGCCCAGTTATGTTAAGTATTTATTTTGAAGTGAAAACACAAAATGAGCATTTATAGGATCCACTGTTCGACAACTAAAATGAAAACTTGTAAATAAAAAGGAGGGACAAGTGATTTATTTGATGTTTCTGACTGCTAATTCTGTCATATGTTGGCTCTCAAGATTTCTTCCCAGAATCTACAGGAAGAATATTTAACATTTAATCTGAGATAGACTGATTATCACCTGACCAGTTATGTTGAAATCACGCATGGTAGTAGCTTTAACTACAAGGTGAATGTATGTAATGTTGCTTAACTGGGTCCTCTGTTCACCTGCGTCCGTTTCCTGCTCAGGTTGACTTACTCTTTGATATTTACCAGAAGTGCTGGCCCAAAATTCTGAGGTGTACCATGATAAGGTTTGGTTTTAGGTCGGTGCAGCTGCAGTTTACATTCACGTACAGCCAGCTGAACTGCTTTGATTAAAACTTTTAACCTCAAAAGTCAGGAAGGATCCTTTGTGGCCGTTTGGGACGAACAAGTTGCTGAGCACCCAGGAAATCAGCAGTGGAAGCTCCTATTAGGTACCATTAGGCTGAGTGTCTGTGTTTGTGCTGGCTAACAGACAGAGTGAGCTGAGCTGGGAGACAGCTTGCTAACAGGTGGGTGAACCAGACAGAGAGCAGGGAGGAGGGGGAGGAGGGGTGGAGTAGAGTGCAGGGTGGAGGCAGTTGGTGTTTCACTGGGTGGGTGAGGAGTGCAGCTGGGCGGGGCTGCGTGGTTCATGGTTAATATCTCTCCCAGCTGTTGTTTTCGTTCTGTTTTCATGATATCGTCCATAGGCACGCACACACACACACACACACACACACACACACAGGAAATGACTGCATGCAGTACGTGCACACGCAAATTCAGCACCCTTATATGCCCCCAAAATCATAACAAAGTGCTGTTGATCACAGATGACATTGATGCAAATCAATATGAACAACACACCTCCCTTCTCCTCCCCTCCATCCTCTCATCCTTCTCTTTACCTCCCCCTGCATCCTGCTCTTCACCCATCCTCCCTTCACCCTTCACCCAACATACAAACAGTCACAGTATTGTTTGTCTCACCTCGGGACCTATCGATTTCTTCCTGTAGAAAAATACAGCAGCAGTGACACAGACTGAACGCCTATTAGGCTGTTTATTTACTATGTGCACCGTCCTGTCTCCACACAAGATCATGTTATCCACCAAAGGCCAGTACATGCAGCGAGTGTAATGTTACCAGGCCTGGGCCGCAACTTTTCCACCAAATACACAGGAAGTAAAAGCCAGTTTTGCGTTTTGAGTTTGATATCTGAAGAATTGTGAAGATTGGGAATATTCGACTGATGATGGATTAAAATGAGACTGAGACAACACATTGGGTTGTTGTAATTTGGTTAATGCTGGAGACGTGCTAAAGTAGAAAATTGTAGTTGAGAGAGTTTGCTTTTTGTCAAGAAAGTAAAATAAATTGTAGCTTCTCTTATTGTGTCTCACTAGACTTAATCAGGAAGTTCATCATCTTGCCGATCAGAGTGTCCTTTCATTTCTGAATGATGCTGTAGATTCATAGCAAACTTGAGTTTGGTTTGACCATTAATTGATGTTCAGTCCTGCATACTTGACCTAACTGTTCCAACCTCAGGAGGAGGGACTTTTCTGGGAGGCAGAACTGCACCCCATAAACTGAAACTGAACTTGGCTGCTGCGGTTTGCACAGCAGAAGTAATAAGTAATCTATTGTAACAGTAGCAGTTTGTGGAAAGGTTCCTGGGATGGATGAGAGACATTTGTGACCTAGTGTGTTAAACAGGGAGTCTGTTTCTATCTGTCCATCTATGAGTCCTGACACATTTTATTACCATCTCTGTTTCACATTCAGGATAAACTGTGTGCAACGTGGTGTAGAAAACTGGAGAGCCTTTGCCTCTGCTCCCTCAGACTTGTGCACCACTTCTGATCAGCCGGTAACATCACATGGAAAATGTGTGTCATTAAAATCTAATTTCTTAATGGGATTTGGTATAGGAGCTGTTTCTGTTGACCCCGCTTGTGTAACCTGTCATAAATAAGTTATGTGTCTGCTGACAAAGGTGTGCTGATTGGTCCTTCAGTGCTGCAGTATTAAGTGTTACCCGTTAACCCTTTGTTAGACCAGCACAGTCACATGAGAAAAAACCAAACAGACTCTGTGACCCAGGACCCAGAGATGTGGCTCTGATACGACCGAATTAGGAGCATTCACGCTCCACACACACCGTACCAAGTAAATAACCCTCTGTGGGCACATAAGCTTACTGATAGCAGAGCCGTATGACTAAATCACTCATCTGTACGAGACCCAGTGTGAGTATAACTTGATAAATCTGTCCTTTGTACAGGTTTTGTCTGCCTCTCAGCCCGGCCTTCTGACCGCTGCAGCCACAGCTGCTACCGGCTTGCGTTCAAGTTCCAGGTCGCATGAATTAACTGCAAGGCGAAGACTGGGTGACCCATTTTATGGTGGAGCAGTTGAGCTGAGAAGTGAATGGGGAGGGAACAGAGCGCTCAGTTGGCGAGCTCCTCTGCAGCACGTCTGTTTCAGCCAAGGATTTTTCACGTTGAGTTTGTAGTTTTAAGGCGAACCGTGTTTCGGCCCTGGCGGATTGTCGTGTTTGCTTCAGAGGCAGTTATTTTATGGACCTGTGCTGCTGTCTGACTGTCTGATTGTTGACCATAAATATTACAAATGAACATCAAGCTTCACTGAAAAAGATTTGAAACTTGCGACTGAGACCATAAACTCATTTGGAAACTGTTCACCAAGGTCATAAATCAAGTGACAAGCAGGCAGATTTTCTCATAAGCTTCCTTACAATCAAACTTCATTTTGTAACCAGTGCAGTCACGTCCTGCTGGACATCAGAATGAAGACACTTTTAAGGTCTTTAAGGGCTCCAGTGAAAAAAAAATCCTCATGAAAGTGTGAGATTATGATCTGGCTATAACACGAAGAGTGTCAAGACAAGCTTTTTCTTCCACTGGCCAATGTGTTGCTGTACATCCTCCTTTTTAAGCTAATCACTTTGTCCTGTCCAAAGGTTTCTCTCTTTCCGACTTGCCCTCATTTTTCTTCTTGTTCAGTCTCTCAGATCACAGAGCTTGCGGCTCGAGTCCGTTGAGGTTTTTCTTTTTTTTCCAGAGGACTTCATCCTCTGAGCCGCTTCTTTTCGGGGATTTTTGCAAAGAGTTGTGGGTTTAAGCTGAGCAACCGTAAAAAAGAGGAAAAGAGGACAGGGAAAAAAAAGACCAGAAGTGGATGGAGAAATGTGAGAGTGAGTGGGTGGAAATGAAGCCAGCGAGGGATGAGAGGTTGAGGTGGGAAGAAACATGGGTGTGGTTGATGTGAAGAACGAGAGATGCTGGAGGGAGAGTCGAGGGTGTGGGAGAGAAAGGTGAAAGAGGTGTGGTTGTGATGGAGAGAGCGAGAGAAAGGAAACGAAGAGAGGAAGAGGTGGGGGGTGAAGTGATGGAAAGATGAACGGACTGGGAGGGGAAGGGAAGGGAAGGGAGTTGGATGGTGGGTGGGGAACGAGTGGAAAACACAGAGTCAGCTGATGGCTCCCAGTTTCCATGGAAACGCTAGGCCTTTCCCACCCACTCTCTCGTCTCTTTCTCTCCTCTCTGCCTCATCCACTCCCTCACTTCTTTCACACTTCATTTTCTTTCCAGTTTTTTGTGTCTTTTTTGTTATTTGAGTCCGTCTCTGTAATCATGTTATGGCCTCCTCTTGCCGCCTTTCCGTTCCTTTCCTTTCCTTTCCTTTCCTTTTTGTCTTTTCTGGATCTCCTGTAATCCCTCCTTAGCTCGATCAGCCTGGTTTGGTGCTGGTTCTGTTATGTGCTAAGACTCCGTCTTTCCTTGCTCCATTTCTTTCTTATCTTTCCCATCTTTCTCCTTAAATTCCTCTTTGCCTCTGCCAACTTTTGTGCAGTTCTATCTGTTTTTGTATTCTCTCATGTGTTCATTTAAAATGGAGAGCTTCAGAAGCACAGTTCAGGGTGTTCTTGGACACACGATCAAGGAGAGCTTTGAAAATTGTCCCTCCTCGTGGCTGCACAACATGTTCAAATGAGGAAACAAAAAAAGGTGGTCTGTTGCTTGCAGATTTAAAATCTCTGCATATTTTCTCGCAGTGAAGAAAAACAAGCTTCCTGCAGTGAAAAAGCTTTCTATATTCTAAATGTGACATGTTGCAGCCTGCAATTCACTAAAACATGCAAATCCCCCGATAGGCTCCTCTAACGGTGGTTATGTGCATATGTAACGATGGTTGACTGCAGGAGGATGTTTACCAGCCTTTACATTTGTGCCTTCATCCACCATCTCACACACACACACACACACACACACACATAGCCCAGCCTCCAGCTTAACTGTGTGACCTGATAAAAGGGCGTAGTTGGAGTCTCCACCCTCTCCTCCTCACACAGAGCCAAGCTACGCTCAGCTGAACTGGAAGGAGGCCAAGTCCTGGACTGGATGCTCACTGCTGCTCCCTCTCTCACTCCATTTCTCCCATCTCTCTCTCCCTCACTCTTAGTCAGTACCAGTCTCTCTCTATATCCGTCCCGCCCTCCTCTCTCTGTCTCTCACTTTCTCCCCCACCTCCCCCCCTCAGTGTCCCACACAGCAGCCATTGTTCCTGAGCTACATGGCAGCTGAGCCCTGGGTGGTTGTAGAGGCGAGTGGGGAGCCTCGTTCCACTGAGGAGGCTGTGAAAACTAGGGCGTGACATGATGCAAGTTATATTGAAGCATCGATCCAGGATGAGGCAGTTCCTCAAAGTGAACTTTGAAAACAGAGGTAGTCAGTCTTAATGGACAGAGAAATGTGTTCACACCTTACAGCATGTATAGAGTTTAGAAGTACTGTTCTGCACTGGAAATTCTCTTGGATAATTTTAGTTTTATACATCAGTTTTAATTGTTTCTGAGACATTTTCCACCAGTTTGCTGTGATTAGTGGCTCCAGATACTTCTTATTTGTCCAAAAAGTAGCTACTATCTGTTTCACCAGGACTACCAACAGCGTCCCCCAAAATACTCCATAAATACCACAATACACGTGAAGCTCTTGCAGCAGTTTTGCAGAAAAAGTACAGTACAATGTAAGTACACTCCATAATACATATGCATATTTGTCTACAAACATTTGCTGCTGCTGTGGTGGTTCGTCTTCAGCTCAGTCTCCCGGCACAAGGGAGAGAAACAATTAAATCATTTCTGATTTTTGGATTGTGTGACTCCTGCTGGCTTTTTCAGACAATGAAGCAGCATGTGTCAGCATTTTTTGTCATGCTCTGCTTCACTGTGATTCCATCAGTCTAATTAATACATCAGTTTCTCCGTAAAATGAATTCTGTGATGTCCTCAGCTTGACTCGAATTTTAGGATCTTTTCTATCCTGAAACATAAAACTCTTCATGTGGAATTTGAATATTTGCCCATTTGTTTTCTTTTCCTATCTTGGAACTGGTCATTAAAATACACAAAAAGTTAAGTTTCAGCTTTCTAAACTTCTCCTGTTTTCCTTTCCTCCCTAGCAGGCAGATGTTGGTGATGACTGCTCGCAGCCCACAGACCTGAAGGTGAAGATGGAGCCACCAGTTTGCAAGACAGAGCCGTCGTCGCCCCAGCCATGTCCCGCCGAAGACCAGACCGAACCCGTTGACCTGTCGCTCAACAAGCCCCGCTCGTCTTCGCTCCCCACTTCTACGACAAGCACCACAGTCAACCCTGCACCCAGCGGCGCCGTGACCCAGCCGAGCCTGTCGGCTACACCAGTACCCTCTGCGGTACAATCGATAGGCTCCATGGTAACTACAAACTCCCATCTCTTCCAGTGAAGCAGTTGAGCAATGTGTGTTAGAGCGACCAATCATATTTCCCTCCTCTTCCCGCTCTAGGTTCTCTCTCCAGGCTCCATTTTGGCCACTCAGGGCGCCGGGGGACAGCAGATTCTCCACGTCATCCATACAATCCCCTCTGTCAGCATGCCCAGCAAGGTGGGCCAGCTTCAAACCATCCCTGTGGTGGTGCAGTCGCTGCCCGTCGTCTACACCACCATGCCTACCGACGGCGTCGCCACAGCAGCCATTACGGTGCCACTTATAGGCAGCGATGGCCGCTCAGAAGGATCAGGTGAGTAGTACAATGAAAACCTCCAGTGAGATACCATAAGGAAGGACAGCAGTAAAACTGACATGTTACTATTGCAGTAATACTCTTAATTCTTGGCACAACAGCAGCGGTGATAGCAGCGAAAGTGTCCAGTACTTAAATTAAATGGCAGAAAACATCTAAAACATTATTCCCATCAGCCTCAGCTGTAGTTTGAGGTTAATATCAACGTAGCATGCTAACATGCTAACAACATGTTACAACGCCAATATACTAAACAATAAATAATCAAACTGACAGGGTGTTTTCACTTCATTATTCAGCCTTACACCATGGGTATCCTCAACCTTGTTGTGTTTATTTTGCCCAGATCAATCAGCAGCGACACAGTCGTCATGTGTCTGGTAATCGTTGCTCGAAGCAGCTAACCTAACGTTTGTCATGTCGATCAAATAAATACAGCAGTTAAAGAGCTGCGGTTGTTAAGAGCTGCTTGCCACCATGTTTTGTTCAGATGAAAAGAGAGATGCATCCATTTCATAACTTCAGCCTCGTTCTATATGTTATATGTTATGTCTCATAAACAGTATGTCCTTGACGTGCTGCGCAGTGGGGCCTCCTACTCTACCACAGCTCCTGATTCAGTACTGCTGATGGATTGTGTCGCTGCCTCGGTTTACCATTCATACTAATATGAAAGCACATACAGCATCAAATGCGGGAAAGGATGGCGTCTTTGGTCGCAATTAAACAGATTTTCATTTCATCTTCCTTTTAAATTCATTCTTATATTGTAACAAGATGCTGGCCACAGAGAGTGGTTTGAAATTTTGCAAAGCAGTATCAGTTAGGAAAAGGCAGGCAGTTTGAGACGGTTGATGGATGATTTTTAGACCTTTCCTCGTCCCTTCCTATCTCTCTATCTCTGCCTGTCACACCCGCCATTGTTCTTCCATGGTCCTGTCACTCTTGCCCACACTGTCATTTGCGGGGAGCTCTCGGTCTCAGAGGAGTACAGTGTTTCTCTCGAGGGAAATGGTGTGTGTTTGTGGTTAGCGGCATGTCAGACTGCCTGTCTGTCTTTGTCATTCTAGAAGCTCTCCATATGTGCCAGATGATTGATACTCCCTTTAAATGAGGAAACTCGTACTCAAAGAAACGTCTCGACAACATATGTTGCAGAAAAATGTTCCTGATACGCATCTCTAAATGTTTCAACAGCTGATCCCGCTGTCTGATAATTTGTAAAGCCCATAAATCAAAATCAGAGCTTGCGTTGTTCTTTTTCTGAGTAGGCAGAGTAGCACAAGGTTGCCAAAGTGGCATATCCTGTCATCTTTTAATGTGTTTGTCCGCGTTCTGCTCCTCAAATGCCCCGACCCTTTCTGACATTAAGATTAACAAGAGAAAGCAGTGGTAGAGTATCTATATCTAACCACTCCCTGAAGTCAGAGTTCGTCTTGCTGTCATCTTGTCAGCTGTTAGTTGGGAGCACCTTAGACACTGCGAGAAATCCGGTCGATTCGCGGTGAGCCAACGGCGAGCAGAGAGGTTAAAGGAGCTGTAATCCATCTTTGAGCAAACACGAGGGGAAGCTTGACATTTGCTCAGGCACGCTGGCAAAACAGGCCTCCACCCATTTGACAAACTGCAGTAAAGTCTCTCAGTAAAGTCCGTTTAGTTCACCTTTCTCATCCAGACCAACGTGGGCCTCGACTCAGGAATGTAAACGAGGGAGGCAGCGACTCTCGGAAATGTCTAGAAGAATGTCCAGCGCTCAGACTTACCCGAAGATGCTCTCAGACAGTTAGACCTTGCCTTTTTGGATTGATGCGCACTTTGTCCCAACTCGCCTATTCTGCTTTACTTCATTTCCCAGCATGCATTTCAAACATCTCCAAAGACAGGATGAGGATGTGTTCAGTTGTAAGAGCACGCTGTTTGTACAGTTCCACTGTGGGAGTGTAAAACATCATGAACATGAGAACCAGGACAGGTGCTGCATGTGATGAATGTTTTTGTATGGGATTACTGTAGATCATATTAGCATTAGGTGTCAGTAATCCACAGTGAGAGTAAATCAAAATGCTAATTTACTGTGTGTTTTGTCTGCAGTCTCTCATGCCTGATTTGTATTGGCTGCAGTAGCACAGAATGCAAAAACATTTTTGTGACTTTTTGTGGTCTCCTCTTGTTGTAACAAGACTGCTGGTATGATGCGGCACTTCAATGATCCCACGAAATGAGCTCTTGAATCTTGAAAACAGTTTATGTTCACTGGTAACCTCAAGTTGCACCATTAGACGTAACTAATAAGTCAACACACATTTTTCAACAGTCCCCATCTCAACACCCGTCCAAACCGGTCTGAAAGTCTGGTGGGTTTTGGACATTTTAATGGAGAAATATTACAGGATATCTTAAAAGCTGTGTTTACTGGTTTCAGTGACTGTCAGTGGTAGCAGGAGTCTCCTGTTACTGCACTGTGACTTAATGCCAGGCTGAAAAGCAGCTTGTTTCACTGTGTTACATCTGTACCCACACCTAAAAGTGATGCCACAGTGTGCTGACACACCCTGGACATCTGTGTCAGTGCTTGAGGTCAGCAAAAATACGATTTTCAACTCGTGTCGAGTTGCTTTTTAAAGGATGATTCTGTATTACAACTCCAGCCTTATGTGTTTTTAAATTTCCTATTATCATTTTTATATAAATCACTTCATTTTTGAGAAGGAGGCCGGCCTTTCAAATTTTCTGTTTTCTCTCCCAAATATGTTTGACTAACTGGTTTGTTCCCTGCCCTGTCTGACTTCTTTTAAGTAATGCTGCTGTGTTCTCAGTATCATATAATCCAACTCTGTATCCTTTACACCAAAAGCAACTAAACAGCTGACCAAGAACATGATCTCACTTCTACAGCAGCTCACAGTTAGCCAAGTTATCGTTCCCTCAGAGGAATCATTCAAGTGTTCCCTAACTAACGTAAGCTAATAGCATCTAATCTCGTGAGTAGACCCAGGAGGAGTCTGAACGTTCGCCTGTCATTCAAAGACACCGCCGGTTCCCGTAGGCCACACTGAGAATCTGTTTTGTAGCTGCTTTTCATCGTGTCATGGCGCTGTACAACACAGGCGCAGAAACGAGGAGTGAAGATGTGAGCCAGACAAGGGGAGTGGGCGAGGGAGAAAAGGAGGAGAGGAGATGGGAACTTTGCTATTGTCTGTTTTCTTCGTGTACCTGCAGAGCGAGCAGGCAGCTGACATTGCCTGTGCTGTGGTGCTGTGTGGGAGGATAGGTAGACGCAGATGGAGGAAGGGAGTAAGAGGTGCAGGGAGTGGGGTGCTGCAGGGGTGAGGAAGGATGAGGAGGAGAGGGTGCAGAGGTCGAGAGGAGACGAGATGGGGTCGTTTTTGCCTTTTGAAAGAGGAAGGCTGCAGTGGCAGAGGGAGGGGCAGGTTTGGCTTAATTGTCTCCAGAGACAAAGAAGACTTCTTTTGGTGTGTGACCCTCTCCACACCAACACACACTCACACACACACACACACACACACACAGATACTCCACCCAAATTCCTTGCGTCACCCTTCTAAAGGCCCCTCCCCTCCTCCCTCTCTGCAGGCTGGGTGGACTTTGACCAGTATGGCTGCCACATTCCTGCAGATAGACAAAAAAAACAAAAAAAACAAACAAAAAACGGGTGGGTGGATGGGTGGTGGGGGGGCAGCAGTAATTTGCTCTTTTGTTTTCACTCATTATGCTTTTATTTTGGTGCATAAATTGTTCTGTGTTTGTTCACGTCGTGGTTTTCCACTGGAGTAATGTTGTCTCCGGTGAGCAGCAGCCCATGAAATTGTCAAAATGTGAATTTAGGTGAAAAGAAAAGAGGGAGCGATTGTGGAGTGAGAGACTCTGACTGATTTACAGCTGCTGTAATCAATAAATAACGCATGTTGTGACCTTCTGATCTACTGGAATCTGAGCCCGGACTCTGCAGAGACAACAGGTTGTCTTCTCTCTGCATATATGAGCTGAAGTGGACGTTAATTTAAACATCCAAATCCCCTGCACTCAGCAGGAAATATCTGAAAAATCATGAATTTTACAGTAAAACCACAACTTAAAGGACTCATCGTCTTTGGTGAAAACCCTGAAAGCATTTCCTAACAGCTTGCTGAAATTTGAGGACAGCCAGCAGAGGCTGACGATGGCCTCGAGAGATTTGTCTTTCAGTTAATTGCTAATTAGCATCATCTTTGAGTTCTGCAGAATATTTTTCATTAACATCTGTTCACTTTTTCCCGCTCCCGCTGTGACATTGCAAAAGGTTGTTCAAACAGCAGGGAAAGAAAGAATGAATGAAAGGAAGGAAGGAATGAAGGAAGGAAAACTGGCTGGATAAGAACACTGAAACATGTTCTTTAAGAGAGCAGTAGGAACGAGGAGACGTGTGGAGGAATCCAGCGTGGGGTTTGGCCACAGATTTGATCCATCAGTTCTGCAGCCTGGCAGACCACACCTGACGTCACACACACACACACACACACACACACACACCAGCGAGTCTTTGTCCCGCTAAGTTGCTGGAATCCAGGCATCACTATTAAGAAGTTATTAACCCCCTGCTGTTCTCTTCTGTCTGTTCCCATCCCTCCCCCTCCTCCTCCTCTTGCTCCATCCCTCCCTCACTTCTCCCTGTTTTGCTTCTTCCATTTCCTAATTTAATTAACTGATTTATCTCATTTTCTTCTTCAATCTCCCTCCATCCTTCCATCGTCATCCTGTCCTCTCTGCAGTTCGTATCAAGCCAGGTTCAACGTCTCCGGTGGAGTTTCAGAGCGACAGCGACGCCGAGAGCGGGACAGAGTCTGGATCGGCCTCCCTCAGCGCCCAGAGCCTCGACGCCGGGTGAGTTTGTGTTGATCTCAGAACATTCAGTTGTTCAGTCCAGTTCAGTTCCCGGATGGTACCTGTGTCGGGAAATAAAAGTATCTAAGTGTGTATCTATCGAGAAAACGTCTGTCTGCCTCAGTTTTGTGCAGTTCCACACATGAGCAGCAGGTGGCCTCATCCTCACGTAAACGACAACCGCTTGCAACTTTAAAAAATAAGCTTTTCTAGTGTTTTATGTTATCAGACTGTTTTTAAACTTAAGTGTCATTCCAAGAAAGAGACGAGAAAAGTCTTTTAGTCACCAGCAAACACCACACAATTTGATTAATTGACATTGACATTGTTGTGTACAGTCACCTCACTTGACCTCCCTTTTAAACCTTAAATTGCTAATAACTTTCACTGCGTAGGTAAAACGACATGTTAAATAGTGAGCTTTGGATGCATTTGAAAGCGAGGGAAGCAGCCGGCTCTATCAAAATCACACATACGGTTTCTGTGCTAAGCTACGCTAACCGCATCCTGACTCGAGCTCCGTACAGACAAGAGAGGCGTCACATATTTTCTCACCTCAGTCTTGGAAAGAATGCGTCCAAAACTGTTGGACTTATCTGACACCGTTGCTCGTTTGTGAGTCAATCACTACAGTCACTAAATCAGTACAGTTAGAGCTGCATGTGGCGTGGACAGTCGGGCTCGCTGTCCCCTGTGGCCAGACGGGGTCCCGAAAGCCTTCCTTTATAAATCAGACTTCTGTAAAGCTGTTGACAGGTTGTGAATGAAACTACGCATGATGTAACGTCGGTGTAAAGTCCATGACACCAGTCGGCAAGGCCAGTGAGAGACACACTAACGCACAGCAGGGTTTCTGGGAAATGCGGTCTTTGTGTGATCACCTCCCTCCCCTGCAGCCTCCTGACTAATTACATTAGTGCAGTGCTGCCTTGACTGGACACTTATATAACCTGATAGAACCCTGCGTACAGCAGAACACACAGTCAGCGGAGTGTGTGTGTGTGTGTGTGTGTGTGTATACGCTTGGTTCATACTTCATAACTGAGGCCATTTGGTCCTTAAGGAAAGTGTGGACTTTTGGCAGGTTGTTCTTGGTGAAAGTGAGGGTTAGTGTGCCAGTGCCCTTTCAGGTACAGTAATCTGTGTGTGTGTGTGTGTGTGTGTGTGTGTGCAGTGTGTTTATTAGTAAATCAGGACAGAGCTGCTGCCACACCCAATGGGGTGAGGCTGCCTGACTGTAACAGAAATTCAGGGCATGGGCGTTGACAGTTAGCTTAGTGCTGTAATCTGCTCTGTGTGTGTGTGTGTGTGTGTGTGTGTGTGCGCACATGTTGCTGGGCAGGGCAGTCCCAGAACTGGGGTGTAAACATGATCTCGTAATGCAGTTTACCGTCACACCTCGTCGTAAAATAGCTCAGGAGAGACAGAGAGTTTTTTATTTACATTGTTCACACTGTGATTATAACATAAATAAAAGCAAATATAAATCAGGCCACAGACAGCTGTGCCACTGACATCAGAATTGAAACAATGATAATGATATGTGTTTAATAAAAGTGGGAGGAGACAGACGGACAGAAGAATGAAGTGGAGAGAAAAGAGCTGGCGGTTTGAGTCACAGGAAGGAGAGGATTAAAACACGGAGGGTTGGGAAGATGTGAGGCGGTAAACAAGAGACAGAGGAGATGCAACAGTGCTGAAGTATTGAACTCAGTGTGACTCTCTGGCGCCCCCCTGTGGCCTTAACGCCACCGTCACATTAACCTGAACCTGGTGACAGACTTGCTGCTGCCCCACAGCGGGAAAGAAATTATCAGAACATTTTTAATGAACAAAGTCAACCTAAACACACATTAACAGTTTAAACAGCCATTTGTAAGCATGACTCACCACTTTTTCACTACACATACACAAAGACACAGGTAAAGGAATATTTGAGAGTGAAATAAATCTGAAAACAATACGTTATTATTATCCTTATTGTTGTTGTTGTTCAATAAGTAAGAACAGGAAGTCAACATTGTCTTTTAGTGTGCAGATTAGCGATCAGCATCGCTCACTTCTTTGCCTCTCTCAGGTCGGTTATGGACTTAGAGCCCGTCGATCCCGATTCGCCGGACATCAAGAGGAGGCGGATCCACATGTGTGACTATGAAGGCTGTAAAAAAGTTTACACCAAGAGCTCCCACCTCAAAGCCCACCGGAGGATACACACAGGTGAGGTCCGAGCGAAACACACAACACAGCAAAAGGTGAACAGGCATAAAGGAGCAGTTCACCCCAAAACTCCGGTGTTTACTCACCACCATACACAGTGTGAGTGTGAATAGTTCTGCAGTCCAAGAACCAACAAGAGCTCACTTAATCAGAGCAAAATAGGCCATAAGAAGATGTGAGTGATTCATGCTGTTCAGGTGTTTCCCTGCAGCACAAGAACTTTTCAGAATGTTTGCAAAGACTCTAAAAGATGACCAAATCTGGGATAATTTAGTTATAGCTCCTTCGTGCGTTTTTGTGTCCACTCGTACCCCGACTTTGCTCTTCCTTTCCTTCCTTCTGTTGCTTCCTCCCGTCCTTCCCTCTCCCCTAACTCTTCTGCTTGTCTCCTGCCTCCTCCAGGAGAGAAGCCCTACCACTGTACCTGGGAGGGCTGCACCTGGCGCTTCGCCCGCTCCGACGAGCTCACTCGACACTTCCGCAAGCACACGGGGATCAAACCTTTCCGCTGCACCGAGTGCGACCGCTCCTTCTCGCGGTCCGACCACCTCTCCCTGCACCGCCGCCGCCACGTCATGATGTGAACTCTCACCTCCTCTGAACGTCCCGTCAGCCTCCCCTACAAGCCAACCTCCCGCCCCTCTCGACATCTCCGAGTCCCTCACAGCACATCTTTTACCAGTGACCCCCCCCTCCAGCCCAGATGAGCCTCTGCTACTTCCTGTTTCCTCTCTCACCTCCCCTGGGCCCTGCATCAGGACTTTAAACCCCATTTGCAGATTTAAAAAAAAGGCACAGCGCCTCCCTCCTCCTCCTCCTCCTCCTCCTCCTCCTCCTCCTCTCCTTCATGTTGAAATCACAGGGATATCAGCAGCGTGTCTGTGAGGTTGTGTGTGTATGCAGTGGCGGTCGGGGGATTTTTACCGTGTGTGTTTCAACACATCATCATCATCATCATCATTATCATCCATCATCCATCATCATCACCGTCCACTCAGCCATCCTCCCTCCCCCCCAAAACAATCCCCTCCCTCTCTCCCACCCTCGTGCGGAGAAGGATGGACTGAAGGGCATCCATCAGCAGGGACGTTCATCCATCCATCCATCCATCACACTCATCCATCCAAAGGGGAGGAGGAAGAGGAGGAGTGACATGTGAAGGGGATGTCACTCCAGCTGCAGTCTTATTGTCGACAGTCACTGTGTACATATCCAGAGTTGGGAAGTCAAAAGCCAAAATGTCATATTTTATGCTTGGAAAAAAAATCACCACGAAATGTTTTCACAAGAGGAACCTTTTCAGCCTGAGAACTTCACAACAGAAAGCGCCAGGGAAAACATTTCTGATGGTACCGAGAAAGTACCAAATCTGATCAAAACTTTTGGATCAATTATTTACCAAACTGCAATGGATCCTGAAGGCAAAGATTTCCCAGCTCTGAGTGAGCTTCGTCACAGCAGCTGAAGTGACGTCAGGCTTGTATTTGCTGTTTGGGAAGCATCTGTCTGAGGCTCAGATTAAAAAGTAGTTCCCGCCTTGACTCACCCCCCCATCCTGGTACAGGGAGCTACAAGACTGTGAAATTTCTAAAGATTCATTTGTTTTCATTTTATCAGTCACATTTTTGACATTCGTGTGCCCTCACCCTGCCCCCCCTCCCGCGCACACACACACACACACACAAACACCCTTTCTGATTCTTCTTCGATAACAGTATTTGCTTTTTACGCGTCATCGTTGCTGTTGTTTTACGACATAAGGCCTTCAGTTCTGTCGTTTAGTTTAGTTTCCCTTCTTTTGCCAGGTTTGGCGCTCTTTACAGGATGGCATGTGTTGTTGTTGTTGTTGTTGTTGTTGTTGTTTTTTTTTTAAAAAAAGATTTCTGATCCTTTTGTTGTGTTCTGAGGCTGTGAAAAAGACTGAGCAGACACAAATAGTTTGAGATTACAAGTAAAACTCTCGCGCAGGGAATCGGGGAGCTTTTCTGAGTGTGTGTTTTTACCTGTGCTGTTTGTGCGTGTGTGTCTGTGGGTGAGCGTGCATGTTTTGAGACAAACACATAATCAGAATTTAAGATTTTTACGAGTGTGTGTTCCGGGCACTTGTTCTTTTACCTCTTGCCCGTTGAGCCTTAATAACTGAAGTCAGTCTGTAAGGGCGAAACCAGAACCGCCGACAGACGACGGCAGGCCAAAGGTCTGATCTTTGCATCGTTGGCTTGTTTCTCTGTGGAGAGGATGTTCCTCTTTCTTTGTTTCAGTGTTTACAAACCAAGACGATAAAGTTGCTAAATTTTAATTTGAAGATTAAATTTCCTCATCTAACCAGGCAGGTGCGGGAAGAAACCTGCTGCACTGCAGATGCAAGCAGATTCAAATCTTTCAGAAAAGTTCGCATTTATCTGAATATGGAAAAAAGTGGTCTTAGCTTTTGAGAAAACAAAGCTCGGACTGCTGATCTGAAAACGGGGCGTCGACACAAAAACAAAGAATCTATCTTGTTTCATACCAGGGTCAGATTGACTCATCACAGTCTCATGTGGTCACCATACCGGAGACATTTCCCACACTGGTATTGAACATCCCCAACAGTGTCAAGAAGCCAACATGGCTGCCACTGAAAGTCAGCGGTCAGGCCGTCTGTCGGTGGTTCTGGGAGAAACCAGGCACTGTGTCGGGCTGTCAGGGTCCGGAGTGCCTGCGGGTTAAACCACGGGGAAACCAAGCGCTCTCCTCACTAGCGTTTCTACAAGGGTGGGTGTGGGTGTGGGGGGTCGATTCTCTTTCAACTGGTTTTCATTGCGACAGAATGAAATGAACCCCCCAGACTCCAGATGTAATGAGCACACTTCTCACAGGCAGTTGGAACAGAAAGGACCCCCTTGGCCCTGCCCTCTAAACCACGTTGTCCATGTCTTAAGTGGGCTGTTTTTCAGCTCCCGTTCTGGACTGAACTTGATTATGCAACATGACGCAGACCTCGCTCCGCGCGCTGTTCTGAACGCACTCGTGGCGCACTAGTCGGTAGACGCACTGCTGACACGCAGCTCACCTTAAGGCTGTAACAAGAACCTGAAAGGGAGGTCAGGGCGCGGAGAAGCCCGCGCTGTCGATCACCGGGCAAAGACCAAGAGTGGAGTTTTGAGTGTTTCTGAGTGTGGGTGATTGACAGAACTCGCTTTTCACCGCCCTGACGGGCTCCCGTACAAACAGGCAAACGGCGTGGTTCTCGTTAGCCGTTCGGAGTTGCTGTTATTGTTGTCATTTCAAAAGCTAGTAGGCTAAATGAGAGCAAAATGTTCTGCACCTGACTTTCCATGGTGTGATGACGTGATGGACGTGCAGGCTTCCTGTGAGCTGAGTGCATGCCATGAACAGGGCAGATTGTTGTTGGGCCTGCACGCTGCAAAAAAATAAAATAAAATAAATCAAAAAAATATCCATCTTAGCAAAGTCGCTGAATCTGGTTATGGATTTTTTAAATATTTTTGTTTTGTTTTTAAATCAGATCAATACTGTTGAAGGAAAGATATTATAAGTCACATCAAGAAATGTGTGAAAAATTTTTAATAATAGAAAAATTATAAAGAATCTGAGCTAAATTCAGTCACTTGTTTGGAGGGATTTTTGGCCTTTTTTTTGCAGTGCAGAGCAATACAATGTGCCCCTTCCTCCTGACACCCCCACCTGCTTCAACTAAAAAACACAAAACAAAACATAGTTACTAAGCACATCTTTCTAGAAGAGTATATGCATTTGATTGCAATTTTCTTTCTTTTGTAAACTGTTGATAAAGACATTAAGGACAATGACAAATAATTAAGATAAATCCATGTACATAAATGTATATAATCAAAAAGTGCAGAGTAAATGTAACGGGTGAATTTCTATTTTTAACACTGACTAGATAATGTGAAAAAAGATCTTTTTTTCTTCTTCTTCCTCTGTTGGTTTGATGAAATGTGTTTCATCACGTGTTCTTTTTTTCAGATCTATTAATACATTTGTTTCGTAGTTTCTTAACAAAGAAAAAAATGGTCCCACTTGTGTTGTGCACACTTGTTGCATGGAGAGTAGCCTTCTTGTTTTCTTATAGTGATGTTGGTGAGCATGTCCGTGTGTGTGTGTGTGTGTGTGTGTGTGTGTGAGAGAGACAGTGGGTTTCCCTTAAACATTGATAACCTCTGAGATAAACCCACATTGAAAATGATTCATTAGGGATCCATTTGTTGTAACAGAGCTTGATATTCCTGCACTGGACCTCATTTAAAGTACGACTAAAAACAAACAAACAAACAAAAAAACCAGAGCAGATTCAAAACATTTTACAGTCAAGCTCCAGGTGTGTTCAGACACTTTCACTTTCAACTTGGCGAAGCAGCCCTTCACAATGTTTCTGTTTAGTTAGATGGATCCCAGGCCCCTTTACGTCTAGAAACCATCACTCCATGTCACACACGTTGTTCTCTATCTGAAAGTAATGCTGACCCATCGCTTTACAAGCACACCGATTGGCTGTGGTGAGCGTTACAACCATCACATTGGTGTTGTGGAGACAAACACACACTGAGGACAGTCATCCTGACCTCTCAGAGCCAGCTGATGATGACCCAGACTTATCGCTGGTGTTGGACTTGTTGCCGGGAGACCGATGCATGAGTTTGTTTTGTTTTTTTTCTTCCTGCTTCCTGTTGGTTTTTTGCTGGTTTGTGCAAGCTTGTTTTTAGTATTCTTCTAAATCTTCTGTTTGTGTACAAAGCAGGAAAAGTTTATCTGTGAAGGGGCAGTGAAACATTGAAAGAATTTTATCCCCACTGAGACCTTGACAGGATGGACTTCGTGTCTGAGGGCGACGTCCGTCTGTGTGCCTCGACGCGCCACCAATCACTTCCTCTGCAGATCACAAATTTTAGGTATTTTCTATTGAATGCAGTAACTTATGGGCCAGTACTATATTTACTCAGTGCAATGCAGTTATCATTATAATAATACAATTATTAATAATATTTTTTTCTTTTTTTTGTATTGTACAGAACAAATGTATAAAGATCAGTGAGGAAAACGTGAGCTTTTTGATACTGTGACTCATGGTGTTTAAAAGTCAGTTTCTCCCTGTACAGTTGTGATTATTTCCCCCCTTCCCCCCTTCTTCTTTTATAGAATAAAAAATGTTTTTGGTGCAATTTAATCCCTCGTCTCTCTGTGTTGTTTATTGTGTTTAGCTCATGTCCTTCCTTGAATCCAGCGGTTCATCAAATGGTAATTTAATTAAGTTAAAAATAAATAAGCAAATTTCTATTTTCTTTTAACAACATGAGTGAGGTTTGGTTTTTATTCATCAAATTAAAGTCAGGTATTGTTTTCTTTCATGTTTGTTATGATGAAAAACAACATGAGAAAATGGGGGAATCGTTTATCGGTTTAATTTTAGAGAATGAAGGGTGCAGTTCTGTTGTTTTTTTAAAATATTAATTAAATGATTAAAACTACACTGTTCAAAAATTATAAACACAACACTTTTGCTGTCATTTTTATGACTTTGAAAGTGTTTTCTCATTCATTGACTGATTTATGTTCCATTTCAGCTCTAATGGTGAAAATGAATTCTTTAATTATGGCTGATGACAGTGTGACAGTACAAGAATTTGAACCTGGCTTTATGGTCACACTTCTGTTGGGGCAACGTGTTCGTACGTTTCTGACACAAACTGAACTGAACTCGTTATGCACGAAGAGCACTTGCATGTTGAGTCGTCCTCCACTAGAGGGAGCCCAGTCCCAGATTATGTGAGGAACAACTGAAGGAATCCAATCAGTGAGTGAGCATAAACAGCCAATAACAGGAAGCGCAGACGAGGAAGAGTCAGCACAGGTAACTGACAGGTGTAAACGTCAGCTCACTTCAAACATGAATTTACTTAAGTGACTGAGCTTATATTAACAAGAAGAAAACTACCAGATTTGACTAAGGATCCCTCATTTACAGCACTGAGATCAATCTAAATAATAATAATAATATTAAAAAATCCTACAGAATAAAGTGCAAAGTTACAAAAACGTCTTGTGTAAGTGTGTTGGCTCTGAGTGAGAATCTGTCTTTGTTGTTAGCTCTAAATGTGTTTATTGTCCTCACGCAGTGCTGATCGGGACAATCATTAACACACACGTCGTCAGTCGTTGGATCCATATAGGGACACAGACGCACACCATATAAAAGCAATAAAGAGCAAAACACTGTTGCCTTGCGATTTGGCGGCCTGCGTGACGCATTAATAAATTGTGCCAGTTCACTGCCTTCCTAACTGCTTGCTTTATTTCTGGTTTTCAAAACCCGTCCGGATTGTTAAGTGGAGAAAGTTTTTGCCTCCCACACAGAGGATCACCGCTCGGCAAGCAAGCTGAGACTCGAACTGATCTTTAAATGCTTGTGTATAGTTTATGAAATGGTCATGGACACACACGGTGTGAGCGGACAAATATAGTAACGGCCATCAGCAAACAAATTTAGGTTTATTGCAATAACTGTGTGCAATTGATAATGACAACTCTTCTTAACGCTACAACCGCTACAGCCCACAGGCTGAGTGACTCATTCAACTACTACAAATTAGTGCTTCACAGTGGTTCAGACAGGCCTCAAGTCTCCCGAGGCTTTACTGACAGAGCAGGATAACGTGTTATGTGTACGACCCACCACCAGGGCATTTGAAAATCAGCTAGTGGCAGATGGCAACTCAAAGAAGACAAACAGCAACTGAAAATGACTGCAAACTGCAGAGACAACGAGGTCCTCACCCTCCTTACCCTCCAAGCAGAGGATGAGATCAACTCAACAAGTGACTGCAGGATCTGCTGTGGAGTGGGAGGATGTAGAGGTCGGATTATAATTGGGCCTTGCTGACATGGTTATCTTCAAACCGGGGACTAAAAACCAACTAGCAGGGCAGTGGACACACCATTTCAGGAAAGAAAACTATGTTTTTGTCGAAACATACTTTCCAGCTGACTGTCTGACTGATATACATCTCCCCTTTGATATATTCTCAGATGGCACTTGTGCACAGCTAAGTTAGTTACGCAGAGCTGTGATCATGGATGATAGGGTTTCTTGGCAGGCCTTGAGCACTTCTGAAAACATAACCATGTCTGACTGGGTAGCTAAAGCATAGATGGTGTAGACAGACAAAGATCTGCTGCCAATAACCTATAAGATACGTTTGTGCTGTCTGTGCTATACAACCCCTATAGACAGGTTTCGACATCATAATGCAATATATACTTTGCGCGCCTTGTAAGTCTTGTCCAGGCAGCTCTTTGCCAAACAGTAAGCCAGGTGAATAATACAGCTGATCCTTGCATGTCTTAGTGACAAGTCACAATCTGCAGGCGCTGTGGGTTGTTTTGAAAGCTATGTTGGCTGGTTTCCCTTTTCCATCGTCTAAAATGTCATCTGGGCACAGCGCGATGTGCAGGCAGCTTTTGTCTGCAGCACTGTGTCATAAATGTAAGCAATTGAAACAACGCCTATACAACAGAATGCTAGTTTAGCCATGTTAGAAAAAATGTTGAAGCAGGTCACGTGGCATTCAGTGATCAAAACGATCCTCACCTTGAATGCACTTTGACTGAGATGACGGTGAGGTAGCGTTGTCTCACTTTGTGTCTGGCTTTTCAAGGTTGTCAACACGCCTCTGTTCCAAGAAAAAGAATAAAATAAAATAAGAGATTTCTTACAGTTGACTGATAAAGCAGTTCTAAGAATTTCAACTCGAACATGTCAAGTGATGTTCTCTGACTGAAAGAAAGTTATGCAGTGCTGTACTACCTGAATCTTTTAAAGGTATAAGGCCTTTTCGTATAAAAGATCCATGCAAAAATGATCTCTCCCAGTCATCACTTACGATCCACTAGAAGTGCGTGCTGGTGTCTGTCTGCATGTCTAACCTTCTGACTGTATTTTTTCATTATTTTGCTGTGTCTGGGTTGTTTTGGAGCATCAGGATTCTGGAGAGTAGACCTGGACGACCCCACAATCAGCTATCTTTTCAGGATTACTTAGCGTTGTGTTTACGAAGAGCAAATGACAAATCCTAAATGGTGTGTATCTTTTGTGTTTGTAAGTACAAGCTGCGCAAAGCACAACAAATCTTTCAACCTGGTGTTTGTGAAAGTGTAAAAGTTTTCAGTAGATCACAAAAGGACCAGTGAAAACGGCATGAGAAAAGAAGGGTGTCGTTTCTCAAAGGTTAAAACAGTTAAAGACATAGTTCTGACATGATTCACACATGTTAAAATAAGTTCAGTCATGTCACAACCCTGCTCTAAAGAAGGAAGACCACACATGAGTTAGAAGAGGATTAACTCCAATTATGACAGAAAATACGCTTAAGGCATGCAAATATCCAAAACAAACCAAATAAAACTTGAACTCAAAAAGGGTGGAGGCCTGTGGAGACAAAAGGAGACTGGTTGACTAACATATGTAACCCTCCTTCCCTACGTGACCCTCCCTCACTCCACCAGCTAGAGAGGGTCAACACATTCATGTCTAGATGACGCTGGCAAGACAAGATATCTTTGCCTGCATTTTCCTCTCACTGTGGTTGCCCTGATACTCACATCATCAATCCTACATCCTCCTGTTCCACCAAATTTTCATTATTTGTTTAGTTCATCGGTTTTCTCAAGTGTTTTCACTTATTCCTACTGATAAGACATCTGCACAGGTTATGGCTGGGTGGAGTTATAACGGGACTTAGATGAGGTCCATGTACAAGTGAAGATAGTAGAGGAACAAGTTGTTTTTTCTTGCTGGTGAAACAAAATTAAAAATAGAAAAAGTGACTCCATGACTTGATGGTCATGGAAGCCATAGACAGTGAATACAGAGAGAACCAAGTGAGACAGACTGAAGATTATGATGTTTTCAGAATTACGTTTAGCAATGGGTGAAATACTTATGTATCAAGCGATGTATTGTTAACGATGCAGGTAACATCTCTAGTTGACTTTAAGTCTTTTGTTGTGGTTACTGAATAATGACTGTTCAACTAAACAATCCAGAGACTGTGTGTCCTCCTGTACCGGATCCCCAGGAGATATTTAACTCCTGAGAGAGGATTGCAGGCAGTACTGCAGAATCAATCAGACAAGTTTTAACAGGAATTTCACTGCAGCGGCTGTGGAATGAGCTGTGAGCTGAGCACCCGGCTTCACCAGGCCCCCGGCCATGGGTGGATATTATACTGATGGGACAAGGGCACCGGACCTCAAAAGCACCTGTGTTAACTAGAGAGGCATAACAATGTGTTTTTAAAATTTTGAAAGGTCGCATCCCCCCTCATATGCCTCACATTGGTTTGGTCCACTGCTTATCTTCAGCCACAGGTCTTTCTGTTTTACTGCCAAAATATCTGATACGAATCTGAATTACGACCTCGTACAACCACTGAACCTTTTAACATGACAACACAGGATGAGCACAAGATTGTGTGGCAGAGAAGTTGCTGCAGACTAGCGGGAACAGGAAGTTGGCCTTACCTGAGCTCTGGTGAATTTTGCCTCACGTTTTGCCCGCAAAACAAAGGAATTGTTGGACATTTTTATTCACTTCTACAACTCAAAAGAATAAAACTTGAGGCTGAATCTTTTGTTCTAAAGTAAAGTGACATTTTTTGTCATTGGAGGGAACTCACTCCAACGAAATTTGTTCTCTGCATTTAACCCACCCAAGTGACGTGCACACACACACAGCAAACCCGGGGCAGTGGGCGACCGCGTGCAGCGCCCGGGGAGCAGTGGGGGTTAGGTACCTTGCTCAAGGGTACCTCAGCCATGGACACCGGGACGGGGAATCGAACCAGCGATCCACCGGTTACGGGTCCGACACCCTAACCGCTGATCCACGACTGCCCCTATTACTTCAGCTACTGTAATATTAACCAGTGCACAGCTGTCTGTGTTTGAGCCATGGTGAGAACTTAGTGGTTTTGCATTGCAAAACCCACAGTTTTGGCATCCCCTTCAGGATTTGCCCTTGAGAGACATTTGTATGTTTATTGTCCCACCAACAGTAAAATTAAATACTAGCTTTTTCCCCCAAAGTGAACTCTCAGGAGACTGAGGCCAAAGAAAATGTCCCAGAAAAGCAAATGGAAAAGCAACTGATTTTACATAAACAGGTGAGTCATCTGGGTACCTGCAGGGAACAGCCTGCAGCACTGCTGTTGCCAGCATCAGTGTCTGTTAACATCTTGCAACACTGAGGTTGACATTGAGGTTTTACAAATTTAGATTGTTGAATCTTGTTCTGTACTCCGCACAGAATTTAATGTCAAATCAACAGTTCAAATCAGGAAATTGCAAAATAATTAATTAGCAGCCATCATCTGGAAATGTCTACAAAGTTTTGTGCCAATCCATCTAGTCCATCTAGTCCATCTAGCCCATCTAGACGTTGTGATATTTCGCTGGATGAGGGAAAACTTTGGCCTGCTGGTAGTGCTGGAAGCAAAGTGAGAGGATCACCAAAGTCAGTGGGAGTCATCCTCTGGGGACTATGAATGTCAGTACCAAAATGTAAAACATTCATGGCAATCCATTCAGCAACTGTTGAGAAAATGATGTCAAGTGGTGGACCTTAATACACAGTATGATACAAATATTTGGCATGTTTACATGTAGCACGGTCAAGGAGACATGATGAAATAGATGGTACTAATGCACATTTATGAACAATGAACATTGTTCTTTAAATCTTCCACATAAAAAAAAAAATAAGATCCAAGCAGAAAATTCAGTTACACAAGCCGTACTGTAGATTCACAGTACAAACGCCTGAAGAGTACATTACATGTTAATGTTAAGGGCGTAGTCCCAGATGATGAGGCAAATCTCTGAGGCTCCTTGCTGAAACCATCTTGGCACAAACATAATGATTACTTTCCCTGCCAGCAAAATACATTAGTGGACCCCACCCTACCAATTTATACCTGAATATTCAGACTTGTGCTTCTTACTTCACTGCAGATTTGCCCCCCTGCTGCCCCCTCATCAAACCAGCAGGTTTCTTTGTGTCACGCAGTCCCAGTGGAGATGCCTGCTGTCGCTGTTACCTTTCACCTGACAGGTATCTCCTACCACAGAGGAATCAATGCAGGACAATCATTAACTTTGTCTCCTCTCAGTTTTGGTCAAGAGCTGTCAATAAGGTCTTTTTAATACTTGACCCAAACTCTTATCTTCTCACAAATGGGACGTTATCGACAACATGCAAAAATCACGCCCACAAGCAGATCAAGAGTGAGCTTTTAAAGCCAAGATTTATGACTCATACCACATGACTGACAGCTGAACTCCAAGAATACCAAGAAAAGCAACGGAAAAAAACTGCTGCATACAACTGAGTGGGAGTAATTTGGCATGTTTTTTTTCCCCCGTTGTTTTTGGTTTGAACCATTACGATAAACTTTTACGTTTTTGTGTTCTTTTTGTTGCCATACACACCCATAAATACAAGCAACCAAGCCTCCAAACATAAGTCACACAACGACCAATAACCAACTTGATCAAAACTTTGAGGCTGTCAAGGGAAAAAGACAAAATTATAAAACAAAAAAATTACGTTTGTATTTAACCTAAAAATCTCAGAGTCGATCAGTCAGGTAAACTAACCATTTATACCAAATGGTTATGCACTTAGCTTTTACGTTTTTATATTTCTAACACGTTTTATAGACAAAGTGTTCAAAGCTGAGGTGTAAAAATGTGCTTAAAGACCAAAGAAACAAGAAAAACAACCCAGCATTATTTTATGAATCCTTTTTTATTTCATTCCAGTGTTTTGCACAAACAGAAAACAGAAGATATACTGTTGTTGTTCATATCAATTTGTACATAAACTGATAAATTCTCTTACACACATGACGTATCAAAAGAAAATTAAACAAGAATTCATATACAACCGATCTAAAATCCCATTAGTTAAAAAAAAGAAAAAAAATATTAATATTATAACAGGAAATAAAACCAAACAAATATTTACAGAGTCTTCTGTTAAAGGTAAAACTACAGTTATGTACACAGTGGGTGGTCAGCACTCCCTCCTTGAGAGAGACAGGAGAACTTGTTTCCTCAGGAAGAAACTTTTAACAAATAAAAACAATTGCAGTGTTGAAATAACAGGATGTGTTTCCCCTGAAATGAACACACGCTGGACAGACCAGGGTCACGCTTGTTTTATCCTCCACGAAGAACCATATGGGTGGAGTCTACAGCCTAAGCACAATACAAACAGGACCAGGCTGCAATAGAGTCAACCAAACTGACTTCCAGATGCTATCCAGATGTTCTGGCATCACCAACCTGTTGCAGTTAAAGAAAAGCTTTAGGAGTTTAACTATCTGCTCATTAAGTTTGTGTTTTTAAAGGGGACAAAGGTGCACAGCAGTACCGATACAAAACACCTGAAAAAAAAAACGTTGGGCAACCTGTAGGCGGTGCATGTTGGCAGGTGTAAAAACTGGTCTGACGGAGACCAGACAGCTCCCCCTTGTGGAGAACCAAATGCTAACTTTATTTCACGATGTTAAAAAGCAATAAAACATTTTTTGAATTTTGATTTTTTTAACACATAAGTCATTTAAATACGCTGACTCACTGCACAAAGTGCTTAAATCAATGAAAAAAGGTCTGCAGGGAAATCTAAAAGTAAAGTGAGATCAGATGGATTCATGTTGAACTGACTGACAAACTGAGCGGTTTGCAATCATAATTCACTGCTGGGTAGATGTGAGCCTCTGAGGTTCAGGATATTTGTAGACTAAATGTTATTAATCACTCGCTCTACTGGAAGACATTTAAATTTCAGTTATCATCCTGACTAACCTGAAAATTGTCGTGTTTGCATTGCTTTGCTGTTCATATTTGTCCAGATGCTGGAAGAGTAAATAAAATAGTGCCTGGTTCAAAGGGCGTGTGCTGTGTAACGAGTGATCTCATTATGGTGGGAACATTTAGATATACAAACCAGCCTTGTCTGTCTGCACTGAAGTGACAGTTTTTTTGTTTTAATTTGAGTGTCAAATCTTAGGGATTGCAGATAATTAAATCATTTTCAATTTCTCAACTTATTGCTTGGTAAAGTTGACTGTTTCACATTAGGCAACTGTCCAATCTCATAACATGCACTGAGCAACAATTCTTTTCTACCTTTGTCAGTCAAAAATACGCGGGCATTCAGACAAGACGCAACTGACGGCGACTGTGATCAAGTGAACGTTAACCTGTCTTTACTCCAGGGCTGATTCTGCAATCATCCTCACTGTGCTTTAAAACAATGAGGAATGATTACGTAACAGGTCTATCCACACAGCTCTTCTTTGCTCGAGTGCTGAACAAATGCGGGGAGGGGGGGAAGCCCAGCGCTGAATGAATAGAACCTGCAAGCAAACCGCAAACTGTCGTCAGAGGAGCTTGGTTACCGTGGCAACGGGTAATGTCATGGATACAAACATTGGCAAATCGCTCCGCTCTCTCAGCTCGACAGGAAGTACCTGCGCTTATTAAATTTTCCATGGAGAATCATCTGATTGTTACTGTTGTTGTTGCTTGTTTACTCTTTTTTTTAAAAGGCCATCTCAAGGAAGGTTCGACATGGACTATTTCTCATATTGACATCTGATGTGTAAAAAAAAAAAAGTCAAGTATAAATCTCAATACATTCGTTGCATTTTCAGACACAGACACACACACTCGCACACACACAAATATATATAAACAAGTATTTACAAAGGCAGGATGTAAGGAAATACACTTCCACCTCTCTTTGAAGTTCATACCTAAAAATGACTAAAAGATGGTGATGACAACGATGAAGTTGGCGGCAGAAGAAAGTGTTTCCAGAAGGAGTCCCAAACGCCACAGATCTGGTGGCTGCAGCATTTGCACAAGGTGATGCATGTGGGGTGTGTTTGAATGTACATCTGCTGTGTGTTTTCGGAGCAGCTCATGTTTTTAAATCGACAAACCTCATGTATGCAGTGATGAGAACAGACACCAGAATCATCCCCGAGTCCCTGGTAGATCATTAGCTCTGGCGTTTAAACCTCGGCAAACACCGTTGACTGATAGCAGACGACCAGCCTTATCTCAGAACGGAGAAAATGACAACCTGGCGTAGCACCACAGCTAAACAGAGAGACACTTTGCACGTTGTAAAGCCAGTTGTGACAGTTCTGTTCACTGGACTGAAACTGACTGAGATCACTCAAAAACTTTTCGCTTCCTTGCATTTCATTTACTTACTAATTCCCACCGTTGATCTCCTTCCATGTTGGCATGTGGAAAGTGTAACCCGCCAGGTGACTGACACACCTGGTGTTCTTTCCACCTGCCTGAGAGGAGTTTCACCAGGAGATCATAAAGTATAAAGAGAGCTCCCCTCAGATCCACCCACTGAACAGGAACTGCAACCAGGCAGTTGGTGCAGCGGCAAGGATGTGATCCCTCACCGGCTTCCCACCCGCCAACACCGCAAGCTGTGTTTGTCTGTCTGTAGTACTAGTGTATAGATCTGCTATCACTCAACTTGATGCTAGCTGGGAGAACCAGAACACACACAGGGTGCACGGGGATGATGCTGGTCCTGTATCGGTTCTGTTTCTGGTTCAGGTGGCTGTCGTGTGTGTATGTGTGTGTGGATACTGCTCTGTTTGTGTGTGGTTAGGCGTATGTGTTCGTGTGGTATGTGTGTGCTAATTCTGGTGGCGCTTCATGTGCAGGGCCAGGTGGTCCGAGCGGGAGAAGCAGCGGCTGCAGGCGACGCACTTGAACGGCTTGGCTCCGGTGTGTTTCCGGTAGTGTCTGGTGAGCTCATCCGATCGGGCGAAACGCCAGTCGCAGTTCTCCCACGTACAACGGTACGGCTTCTCGCCTGCAAGAGAGCGGAGGGCAGAAGTGTTTTTGTGTGTTTGTATCATGCTGTTTTTTTACATTACATTTTGCTGATAATACTCATGTTCTTTCATTTAAGTAGCATTTTGATTTGGTACGTCTGTAACAGAGCAATTTGAGACACAGACGAAAATGTCACAAATCGAAACCGCAGTGTGTTTGTTGAGAACAAACCTGCACAGGATACTTTTAATATGAAAAGTATCGATTGGCGGAGCTTCAAAAATGAAACCCAATGCTGTACTGAGCTTTGCTTTCATGTCACCTGCCTTCTTTTAAAGCACGTTCTTGTGTTTCTTGACTAATCCTCCTTTTGGAGCAAAACTTAAAAAATAAAATATATCTCTAACTTCTTCTCTTGCTTATTGTACCTATAATACTGACCATCTAGTACATAAAGCATAACTGTTTTATAAGGTAGCTTTGGACAAAAATTTATAAGAAGTGGGAACCCGTAAAAGCGCTGAAGAATGACGAGCAGAGCAAATCTAACACGACACTTATCCCTCCCCACCCTAACACTGGCATTTCTCCGCTGTGCCACGACGTGCTATTGCCAAACAGTGAGCTAATCATCAACAAAGAGAAAAGAGCCATGTTGAAAAGGCTGGTATGCACACAACAGAGAAAAAAATGTCATCTTTCATAGCCGAGATGGAAATTAATGTCAGAGAATCAATGGAAGGCATGAGCACAAACAGAACTGAAGAGGAGATGACTGAACAATCAAACCGTGGTTTAGTAGTTTACAGAGCCAAAGTAAAAGAGTTCAGGACATAAAGGATCAGATCGTCTTCAAAATCAAGCAGGGACTAAAGTAAATACTCTTTAGCATTACTTTTTATTATCTTGTAATGCCCTCCTCCATCTTTTCAAACAAGCATAAAGCTGGTCGTTGTAGAGTTTGAGCTGCCACAAACGTCCTAAGTTGTGTCCTTTGGCTGACAATCCACCAGGAAACTCTGCTATCAGCCAGTGTTGAAGGAGGAAGATGCCCCTCTTTGGCCGTTTGGGTCATTAAGTGCTCATTACCAGCGTGGGCCCGTTAGTGCTGATTAGATAGCTCATGCTATTGACCATCAATCACTTAGTGACAGCTATTAGCGACAGGGTCCAAAGAGCACGAGGTGGGGTGGGGGTGGGGGGTAGTTTGTTTGGAAGTTTAAGTTTAGGTGTTATAGCTTTCAAATAAATGTTTGGAGAACCACGGATCTCCCCTTTTCTCTGCTTTAATCCAACGAGCACCTTAGCTGCACAGCAGAGACTCAGAAGCACTCAAGCCTCCTATCAGGACAATATCCTGTTTCTCGAGTTAGCCGCTCTTGATGTGTGTGTGTGTGTGTGTGTGTGTGTGTGTGTGTAGAGGCGGAGTACAAATGTCTCCATATAAAAGACTGAGGCTCTCGACTCGCAGGTGTGTTTGGTTTTGCTCTATTGCTGCACTGTCGGGGTCAAAAGCACAGCCGCTGCACTCAGACTATTATCCCCCAGGGATGGCAAACAGGCCGGTGAAATACGACACATCCACACACACAGAACAAACACACTCGACTGGTGTATATTCCCAAACAAGCTGCCAAAAGGTCAGGTGAAAAGCTGTTTCTCCCTCCTTCCATCCATCTATGCATGCTTTCATTTTCCTTTAGTCTAAAGGACAGCACTGAGTTTTGTTGACCAACTAATTACCTGTGAATTGATGAGAACACTGACTGAAACATCCCTCACGAGGGGGTGTGTGTGTGTGTGTGTGTGTGTGTGTGTGTGTTAAATGCCAAGACACTGTTCGCAATTCATCCCTTTTGGCTAAGTTCATGAAGCTGTAGGTAGTGACCACCTCAAACTGAAGTTTTTATAAAAATACTGTTTCCAAGATAGATGAGTTTGAAACAAACAAACAGTCTGGTGTTGTGACACGACTGGACGACAACTGCGATCAATCTAGAAGCACGTGGACCCTCGAGATCGAGATGTCCCTTTACTTCTGTTTCCAAACGTCACATGACCTCATTGAGTGGCGGATCCACACTGTGTAAACATACCAACAGAGCAGCCACCAAGAGGCACCACCGACTGGATGAATTACCTCACGTCTCTGTCTTCAGTGGCTCACTGTAAGTAAGCACTGTGGGTTATAGCTCGCGACATGGCGAACGAGAAGCATGTGAAGAAGCATCTTTAACGCAGTTGCAATAACACAACTGTTAAAGTACAAAGTGATAAGGTTTATTTTGTAATGATGTTTCAGCTGAGTGACTCATTCACTCTGCTGATGTTTCGCAATGCATAGTTTCTGCTCTCCCACTTCCGTGTTTAGCATTTGGAGGCAGGTTAAAGGTGCAGAATTTTTCTAATAACCAAAACAAACAAAAAAAACAACAACAATATACAATACACAAATATAAACTCTCTTAGTCCTCACCACCTTGAAGTGTGTGGTGGTTTCTGTCTCTGCAGAGATCCTGCATGCTGCCTGTACTTCTTTTTATTATCTTACTAACTGTGTTCAGGATGTGTGTGAGGGTCAGCGACAAACAAAGTCGATGGCCGAGTCTCATTCCCAGGTCATACCCACTTGTGGCTTGGCAGCTACTGGGAATGACACCCAATTATTTTTGTCGTTCACTTCACCTTTAAATGTTGTGTTTACAAACAGCAGCTAACAAATTCTGTACAGGACGTCTTTAACTACCAATCATGGATGATTTTTGGTATTTATGATCTCCCTTAGCATGTCAGCTCACCGCGCTGTTCTCGCTGAAAGACGCCTCCTTTGAATTTAAAAGGCATCAACGCTCGAAAAGCTTTTATTGGCATCTATTCACAACAGACAGCAACTGTTTGATCAGGTGGTCAATGAGAAATGACCAAACTATTATCTCTCTTTCTCAAGCGCATACACTAATGAGAACACGCATGAATAAACCATAATGGACCAACACACACACACACACACACACACACACACACACACACACACACACACTCAGAAACGCACAGGCAGCAGCTACAGTGCATCAATCACTCTGGGACAAAAAGCTTTTGTCACAGGCTGATGTGTAAGGAACAGGTACAGCTCGACCTCTGATTGCGGCTGATTTGCTACTTCATATATACAAAATGAGCTTAAAATCAAGTTTATAGAAAGACAATGCATGCAATATGTGTATAAGTTGACAATAAATTATTTAAGTCTCTTAATTCCAAACTAGAAATAAAATCCTACTTGGTTTATCTTTTTATGTACTTTTGCCTGCCCTGTTCTCAAACCACATCCAATCCTCTTTTACCTCAAAACATTCACGCCCAAAATGAGTGCACAACGTCTTGTATAACACGTACTACTATAGCACGTTAATAACATTTTAAAACCATCTCTGCCTGGTTTTACTGAGTCAAAGAGCAAACACTTTGCTCACTCCTGGACGCCCATAAACTCTTTGTGGACCTCTTAGCTTTATCAGTTAGTGTTTGTGAAGAGGGCTGGAGGGTTCCCTAATCAGACTGATAGCCTTCCACTCTTTACACACACACGTACACACACTAGCACAATTACAAAAGTCAATGTGCAGAGTTCAGATGGCAGCAGAAGCCATGGTCAAGGCTGTTGTGATAGCAGATAGCGATGATGCGCTCCGACCACATGCACATCGACAGCCACCTGAGGGCTCAGTGACTGCTCTTCCAACAGGTAACACTGAAGCTGGTACAAGGACTCAAACCGACAACCTGTCAAAACCCAGTTTACTGACGTGTTGCTGGGATTAAGTTTAGAACGAGAATATATTTACAAAAAAAAAAAAAAAAAAATCAATGACGTTGATGGGGTAGAATATTGAATATAGACACACTTTGTACTGGTTTCAATTGCGTATATGTCATGAAAGGGATGTTTGACACATCGTCCTGCCTTTTTTGGAATCTGGGTTGTAATTTTTCAATGTAATCTGAAAAGTAACACTCAGTTAACTCATTTTAGTTACATTCCACTACTGGTTGTTATGCAACCCAGGACTATCCTGTTGAGCCTGTTCGTCCGTAGACAGTTTCACAGCAGAACGATCCAAATCTATCTGATTTGGTAGAATTAGAAAGTAGCTTAGAGCTCAGGCTGATTTGGAGGAGTCTAGTCAAACACTCCTTATACATTAAGCTCTTAACCTGTGTCTCATGCAAGCTGAGCATCAGCCATGAGCCAGTCTCAGCATGCACTGTGTGGCATGCAGGATGCACACTAGACAGATCATAGAGTTCACACACAGATAAACACGTTTACACCAATGTGACCTAAACTGCTTCTTTCTGACCTGAAAATGCAGCAACCTGCAGAAACTCTGACCACAGAAAGGTTTTCACGTTGTGAAGGGACAGCGTACACCATGCCCGAGATAAGCAAAACCAAATTTGATATGCACACATCTAGAACATGAGCTAATCTCATCAGTCAACATGACTTGATTTGGTAAAACCTTGTGAAAGGATTATCGCTCTGTAATGGCGATTGGTACATGTCAGTGTTTGTAAAGGATTCTGCTTTCCGCCGATTCCCAACATGTTTTACCACACCATCGCCCTTACACAACTGATTCCCAGATTGTCCCATTCACATTTCACTTCCAGGGAACTGCGGCAGACAACGTGGGAGGAGGTTTAACCACATCACAGATTGCCGACACAAGTGCTGATACAACATGTTGGTTAGTGCCACTGTGACGCATTATGGAGTGGACACAGAAACTTCCCCCTTCGGGGGGCGTTCCAACACAAAACATGCTCAGATAGACAAGCAGGGACACATCAATAAGTCGACTTATCAATTAGTCTACTACAGAAAATTGAATCTGCATTTTTTCAGCAAAAGGGCAAACAGGTTTCATCTCCTTAACCGTGAGGATTTTCTGATTAAAGACTGCATTTTATCATTAAGTCTGTCAATCACTTTCTGTGAAATGTAAATAAGCGTGCAAACACTCAGAGAGCAAATCTGAAGATCTCTTTGTGTGAGAAAGATTAATGGCAAGAATCTATATGAACGATAAAAACAATAATTATTTCTGGAGCCAAGCAAACTGGAAGTGATTTAACAAGGCTGAAATGTGGGTTATGTTATCTCTCTTATTTGCTGTGGACAGGAGACATACATTCTGTATGAACCGAAGGTGTGAACAAGCTTCAACTCTCAAGTAGGCAAACAGAAAATAGCATTAATCAAATCTGGAAAAGATAAAACATGAATAGATTTTTGCAAGTCGGAGATTGGAAAAAAAAGCGACTTCGTTTTGAAACGTTTTTAGGCTGATGCAAACACGACTGGACTAATTCAATAATGCAGTTTTTAAAAAGGTATGCTTAGAGTCAAAAGATTTATCATTAGCTGTTATCCAGAAAGCATCAAGCCTTCAAGTCTGTGTGTTATCTGAAGGGGTGGAAAAATGAAGTTAGGGCCTATGGATGATTTGTCCTGAAGGCAGCACACAGATACAAAAGAGAATGAGGTCCTAGGAAAGAGCCTTGAGGAACTCCCCAGTTGGCAGGATGCAGAATAATCCTTATCAACGGCGAGTTGTCTGTTTGAGAGATGGAACTTAAAGCAGTTTGGAGTAACAGTGACAGGATATTCAAGATCCAGATCACCAAGTCTGTGCAGGATTTGAATAGAAAATGCTATATAATGAGACAATAATGGAGCAGTATATGACTGTAGATCTACGCCAAGTAGACGCTCTGGTCAGATTTTTATTAATTTTGCTTGATTTACATGGAACATTTTCTCAGTTTCCACAACTCAGCTCAATACTTGAGCCTGATGAGCCATTATCAAATGAATGCAAAGCAAGACCAGGCAAGCCTGTTTTTGCCAGATTGCAAGTGAAGCCCATTTGTGAGAGTCACCGATGGTGACCACAATGAGTAAACAAGGCCGATTCTTTTTGTACAAGTCCTGGACACGCTGCAATCTGTTGCATGTTTCAGTTGTGCAATTGCCTACATGTGAAGTGATTATCAGCTCACCAAATACGGCAAGCAGTCAGTGTTGCTGATTCACACAGAGGAGTGTCTGTGGCTTTCTTAGCAACACTGGAGAGATTTTAAGTGTGCCTTAATGCAGCGGTTCCTAACCTGGGGGTCAAAACACACCCAGTAGGCTGTGAGACGACTGAAGGAAGACGGTTTCCAGAGCTTCCTTTAAACGACCAATGTGTAGGATTTAGTGGCATTAAGTGGTGTGGTTGGTGAGTGTGTCGTTTGTCCATTCTGGGCTACTGTAGAAACATGGCAGATCAACATGGCAGACTGAATATATTCCATTTCTGCCCCTAAATTCAACAAAGTGGAACATTAATTGTGCATAACAGAATATTTTTACCTTTGACATGCTTGTAAAATGATTCAGATGAAGCAACCTGACAAGTAATAACTTCTCTTTGGTTGAATCAGCAAACATTCAACCTGTGATAAGCAACTACAGAGAGACACAACTTTGATTTGAAATGACAAAAGCAAAACAAGTTGGGAATAAATATCCCACTGGATCTCTTTGAAACTGTTGCACATCACAAAGCAGCCCAGCAAAGAGAACCACAAAAATTTTGCCTACAGGGAGCAGAGGAGCTCGACTGTTTGATTAACCAGTCTGATATCATGTTAGCAACAAGACCTCCTACAGCTGCCAAATAACTTTACAGCACTGCATCGACAGACAACCACAGATGATTCAACTAATGATAAAGTGCTACGCCAAAGACCATTAACTTGTTTGGTCACCTTTGTGCTTAGCCAAAGGGAGCATGATCATGCTAAACAGGCTAGGGGACAAAAATACTGGCAGTTTTCACCACATTCTTGAAAGTGAGGCGACGTTGGTAACAGTGCAGCAGCCACTTTGTGAGCTGGCTGAGTAAAACATACAAACTTCCAGCTACTCCTCACACTGACCTTTCCTTCTGGTACAGTTTACAGGTTACATTCTTGTATAATTTATCGACGTTTTCACTGTATTGTGTTGTTTACTCTTCTCACTGCATATTTCATTGCCTGTTTGTCTTTTGTGCTTCTGCAACAACCAAACTTCCCCACTGGGACTCATAAAGTTTCATCTTATCTATTTACGACCATGGAGAGATCTGTTTCTATTTGCGCATTCATTCACGTGTTCGGCTCTTTCTCCCTGTCACTGTTTTCACACTGGAGGAGCTTTTATCGCATGAGTAAATCTCCAAAATCCAGGGCTGACACTGCTGGGAGTCCACAGGTTTCAACTTACAGGAGGGAATCACAGTGAAACCAGCCTTCCCCCTTTATGCAAACCCCCCACCTTCCTCCTCCTTCATCCTCTGAAAAGAGACTGAAAAGCAGGAGTAACTGGTTTGGCCTTAGTGTTAACTGTGTGTCTTCCCTCTTTTTTTCCCCCTCTTTCCTTCATCCTCCCCTCCTCCCTCCCTTCTTTGTTTTCTCTCTCTCTCTGGGGAAGCGAGGACAGGTATGAGCACGCACACACATGATGGAGGAAAAAAAGCAAAAACTCTTGAGCAAACTAACGTTGCTTCTATGTTGTTTGTTCCTTTTCTTTGCGTTCTTCATTCCTACTATAGTTGCAGGGTGTGTCGAAACTGGCGGCGTGACAAAATATGCAGTATACAAAAAACATAAACTGAAACCAAATGAACTCAAAGCTTCGTGGTGACTGGATGTTCACTGGTTTTATTTGTTTGGATTCTGACAGAACATTGTCAGAAGTGAATTTGCTCTGCAGTTTGTACCCCTGAGGTCTAAACTAATATTAAGGTTCTTACGGTCATATTGTAACTGCGTGAGCACACACACTTTAATTATCCCTGTTTTCTTTTCTTTTTCACTTGTCATGAGGTTGTGTGCTGAGAAAGCATAACACGGGAATAGAAAGTTTTTAACTATTTGAAATCAGGCAGTGATCAGACAATGATATAATTAATTTAGGCAGAGCGCTGACATTGTGCCTGCATTTATCGATTGGCATCGTCTGCTCTGATCCCTTTTTCATCAGTGTCTCATTCATCAGTTGTTTACTAGCTGAACTGTGATGTCTAATCATACAAACTGTGCTAAAATGGTCAGTTAATCAATTAGTAAATCAAAAGACAATTAGGAGCCAATTATTTTGATAACCAATTAAAAGTTTCAGTAACTTTTCAAACAAAGTTTTGCTGCACTTCTGATAGTAAATGAAGAGTCTTTGGGTTTTTTGGTCAGACAAAGAAAGCGACCTGAAGATGTCACTTTGGGCTCTGGGAATATTTTTTTTTGACATTTTATACACCAAAAGACTGGTTGATAAATAATGATAATAATCATTAGTGGCAGCACTACTGGTCACGTTACTGTACATGAAGGCTGATGTTATGTTCAGCCTTGAATGAAGAAAAACGGTAGGAAAATACAGGCAGTTGGAACGGACAGAATTTACCCTTCACAAAACTGATTCAGCAGTTATGTTTTTTTTACCTGTGTGCGTCCTTTGGTGCGCCTTTAGATGAGAGCTCTTCGTGTAAACTTTGGTGCAGCCTGAAAAGAAATCACAGAAGAGATCATGAGGCAGGCTGACGGTGGACACAAGGTTCACCTCAGGCACAAAGCTGTTGTTATGTGAGGAGAAAATGTACTGTTTCTCTGGTTGTTTTTCGCCGGTGAGTATGACGCACCAGTGGACAAACACCACTCAGTCACATACTCGCAGACTGGCTGCTGAGGGAACACCAGGACCGCTGGTCTCATGCACTAATTAATCACGTTCACAAACACAGCTGATTTTCTCCTGGACGGCAAACATAATTTAACTGCAAAATATCACCATTTTAGTCATTAGCCTATTGACACATCGGTCGTCTCAGGAATAAGGCAGCAACCTGACAAATTCTGCCATCAAGAAACGAACTGAAAACAACAGAAAACAAAATCATCACACCTCATTGACTTTTCTTTCTTGTTTTAAACTAACATCTTACAGGCTGAACATGAGGCTACATCAGCTCTGTGTTTTTTGCAGCCTGGCGTGAAGCATGTTAGCAATCTGGTTTCTGTTTTTCCTGTATTGATGCATTTGTGCGTTTAAGCATGTAAAAGAGGCGGAGCATCGCTGAGAGATTTCAATTTGTGTTTTTGCTTAGGGACTTATTTACACAGCAGAGGTAGAAAGCAACTTGCTGAGTCTTGTTTTCATTAGTTATTTGTGTGGCAAACTTATTGCTGCCCAGGAAGCTGCTGACGGTGTGTGTCTTGTGGTGAAAATTAAATCATACTGTACAGCAGCAGCCCTTTTACTCATGTAGTACAGGCAGGTATCGCATACTGTTTGCAGGTGGACTATTGCATCAACACATGATCACCGCTGCTCACTCACCAACATGCACTATGCAGCAGGAAAGTGCCAGGACAGTCAACAAAAAAACTGAAGAAACTAAATCAAAAGGTCTGGCAATAATTGGGAGCTATCATTATTGCACAGGCAGTTATCCAGTAAGAGGAACCCAACAATCAAGAAGGGGTTTGTGTGCATGAGAGCCTTTTCACTCTTTTCACCAAAGAGAAAAGCTGCTGCTGGGTTTAACTGCGGTGCAAGTCTGCTTATTTTTTTTCACTTATCAAACAAACTAGTCTCAAATCTATTTGAATAAACTGTAAAAATGTAAGACGTTATCACTGAAATCCATTGAGACCCCTGGAAACCAAAGATGTTTCTGCCCTAGTGGAGGATTATTGTCTCACTCTAACACAACATAACTCTTAAAATAAGACAAACATTTTACTGTGAATAAAGCAAAGACCTGGGTAGTCACAGAAGTGGATCCTCCTCTTCTCCAGCTCTGGGTTGTTCCGTCTGTTGTATTTGGGACCTGTCAGGACACCTTGGCCATGTGTCATCAGCAGGGCATGTGGGGACAACCCCTTTATTCCTGCCAGACGCTGCTGATACGGAGGCGGGGGCTGTGGTGCTAAGCTGAGCAGCTCCGCCTGTCCGTCTGGGCTCCCTGGCTGAGAGTTTGGGGGTGAGGGTGGCAGGCTGTGGGCTCCTGTGTGCTGGGATGAGTTGGTCGGAGAGGCCTGGTAGTAACCGTGGTGCTGCGGCAGGTGGTGCTCTGCCATCATGTAGTTGCCATTGGTTGTTGGCAATGAAACGCTGCCGAGGTGCAGCATGGTCCTGCCGCCGGCGGAGCCGTGTGCAGGTGGGTTGGTGTGGGACAGAGTCATGGTGAGGTCAGCACAGCTGGTGATGGGCATGTGGTAGACCTGCTGTTGGGGGGCTGGGGGCCCGATGTGAAGCTCTGTGTCCAGATTAGGCTGCTGCTGCTGCTGCTGGGACCCAGCGACCACACTCACCACTCCTCCAGAGCTCATGTCTGGTTTGACAAAAACATTGTTGACTACAGGCGGCACGCTGAAGACCGAGGTGAAGTCCGGCAGGGCCTGGGTGCCGGTGGTGCTGTTGGGGATGGAGCAGGGCACCTCCAGCCCAGGTTCCGTCTTGATCTGCTGCGGCGTGAGGGTCTTGGTGTTGGGTCGGTAGAGGCCTGTGCGGAGGTGAGTGGTGCTGGGAAGGATGACGTTGATGTTGAGGCTGTAAGGGGTCGAAGGTTTGTCTTCTGAGAAGTACTCGTCGACCACGGAGGCGCTTTCTCGCCTGTATTTCTTGTCACCAGTGTCAGCTGAGAGACTCAGCAGAGGACTGTTGACCTGGGGAAGGTATTTGTCCAACTCTTGTTGAGTCTGCAAAGAAAGGAAAGACGTATAATGAAGCTGCCATTTACTTTGTTCTCATTTCTGCTGCTAATAAACAGTATTTGTTTAACACACACAAGAACAGAATTTTTGTTTAACTGCCATAATTATTTTGTGAGGTCAATGGGCTGCGGAGGGTGATAAGGCGGTTGTGACGTGCCTCAGGTCCACTGAGACCACAGCTACAAGAACTGAGTACAGTTAAAAGTATCTAAATACACTGTGGGGGAGAGAGACAGCAGAGCAACTACTAAGAAAGGATAAAAGAAGAGTTTCAGAGAAGTTGGTACCGGGTCTTCCTCCTCCATCCCTCCATCGTCCTCCCCTCCTTCATACATCACATTCCTGTTTCCCAGTGGAGCTGACTGCCCTGACAAACCGCCGGGACCAAGACACGGGACTGACAGCTGAGGGGGACTTTCACCTCTTGCTCCTTTTTCCCTGCAGGGCAGCACGCTTGGTTGGAACGAAAACCTACAGACTGCCAAGTCGTAAAAACAAATAGTGCTAAGAGGTATTGGTGTTCCTGCTCTCGGACGACGATGATGCAACCGCAGTAATAATCCTTGACGTTTTCATACAGATATGCATCAGTTTTGCAGCTGATATAAAACAGAAGACTGTCGCCACAGGGGCAGGCTTTTCCCTTTGCTAATTTAGTCTCTCACCGTATGACAGTTGTTTCCCAGGAAGAATCCACTGGGACACAGGAAGTGATTTTATATTTTAATTTCATCAGGGATGAGGAGAAGATGATGCGACCAAACCGTATGTGTGAAGTGTGAAGCACAGTACAGGTTGAGTAAAGCAAAAAGAAAAGGCCAAAAACAAAACCCGCGTTTCACCTGTGACTTAATAATTTTGTGATTTAAACCAGGAGGCAGCAGCATGAATTTCTGACTGAAACAGTCACATCTTAAAACATGTCATTGCAAGATGGCTATGAAATCTATTACCTTAATTAGCTTCAGTCCTACATAAACACCATTATCTGCCATACTGGTTATTTCACATTTGTGTATTCATATTTTTCCTATGTGTGCTTCTCACTGATCCAACAAGGGTGTGACCTTGTTGGATTTCAGGTATTTCTGCACACAAAACAGAATTTTGAACAGCATGAGAATCAAAACCTGCTGTCAGTTTGCTGTTTGCTTTTGTTACCAGGGCGATGCAGCTGTCAATCAAATCTGACCAGATTTATTTGTATGACTAGTGATAAAAGGTGTGGAAACGGCACCTTTGTTCCAAAGCAGAGAAGCTGTTTTCAGCAACAAGACTGGACAGGCAGAGGAGTGTATGAAAGTAAATTACAGGTATTTTCCTTTGTTTAAGTGGAAGGCATTATCTGATCTTGATCCTGATGAACTGGTGTGAGTGCATGAAGCAGGCAGTCGCTCCTTTAGAGGCGCACGAAGCGTAACGTAAAGAACATCTGCCGCAGAGACCACACACGCACACACAGAGAAGTACACGCAAATGCATAAACACATGCAGCACAAAAAATGCAAAAAAAAAAAAAAAGGCAAATGTATTTATGCATGCACAAATGAAGGCATAGAACACAAACAGAGCATTCCCTCTCACATGGAAGCGACCTCATGCATGAAGAAGAGGAAGGAGAAGAAGATGAGGCAAAGAAAACATTCAGCCAAACCAAAACAAAGACTGAAGGCATGAGAGCGACGCGCTGAGACTCAGACACTGTCAGGTAAAAATAGACCTGCCAGACAAATGTGATCCGCAAAGTGACAACAAATACACAGCGCTGACGAAAGGCCGAATGGGAGGGAGGAGCGACTGGAGAGAGAAAGAAAAATGGCGGTTGTGTGCCTGTGTGCACCAGTCGGGTTGTAGTTTACTTCCATGTGTGTCTAAACTCATTAGTGTGTGACAGAAAACTTCCTCACCTGAAGCTCAGTATCATTAAAACCAATGAGCTTGAGGTGAAGCTACCACAACCAGAGTCTATTACTTTCCAGTTATTACACCAATCCATTTCATTGTGGTCACTGATTTAAGTGATCTAATTAAAGTATTTTTATATCTTGGACTTCTGGTGCCTGTACAGAGTACTGAAGCACCAGAGTCATGAACCAGAGTGCGCAGTGGAGTCCTGGACTGACTCGGCCGATTTGGGACAAATGTCCTAACGAGGTGCTGACGTGTTCGAGGTCGTGTCCAGTAGCTGAACAAGAGGCACAAACAGCAGAGAAGGCCTGTTTCAACACTGTTATTCTGCAGCACCGTCAACACACACACACACACACACTCCACATCCCTCCAGTAATAATCTGCTGATACTGTATATTATCCCACACAAACTTTGAGGGTTCTTTCTGTGGGGGCCCTTCAGCCTGAGGGGTCAGTTTGTCGTGTTTGCTTGCAAAAGTGTTTACTTTGCAATGTTCAATTCACATTTATAGTTTCTGCTTTCATTGTTGGCTCAATAAGTATTTAGTCCAACGACTGAAAACAACGTGACAATCTTGTTCAAAAGGTATTTAAGCTCAATGCACATTTTCATTTTCCATTTTCAGTAGAAACAGCAAAAAGCCCTTTTTGCATATTTGCGTATGCATACGTGCCTGTGTGTACATTTGTACACTCGCACACACACACACAGTGGATGTGTTTATTCAGTCGTGCCCATGGGGCTAATAGGCGTCCATCGCTCGTCGCTGGTGAACTCACACAGCCTTGTCATCGGTGCAATCCGAGCGCTGGGTGAAATAAAAGTCTCGGGTATTTACTGAGGGGAAAAAAGGAAAACAAAAACAGCCTCTCTGTTTCCTCCCCACTGAGGGCTCCTGTGTGCCTTTCAGGACGGGACACAAACAGGCCCTGTGCTGCCGGGCTGCTGGCAGCTGGAGCCCTCGGGTGCCCTTGGCCACGTCCCCTGCTGGCCTGCTGTTGATCCCTCTCGCTGTCACCCTCTGCTCTCCGATTTGCTGATTTATTGACATTTCTCCACTCCACTTTTTTCCATGCAGGGAAAGGTTGATGTTATCAACAGAGGATGCAGCTGCAGCAGCTCCTCAGCAGCGAGTTGGGTGCTGATCATCTCGCACCAACAGTCTAAGCCTCTTTACTTCTGTCTAAATGCAGTTCAATCTGCCATTTTCCTAAAGAGGATGGTTAGCCTGGCTTAGATCATTTCATGGCCGTCTGTGAGATGAACTAGCAGCTCTTCTCAAAACAAGAGAATTACACACACACACACACACACAAAATTCTGCACACAAACGCTTTAAAATCCATAAATCATATCCATAAATCGTTTCCTCCCTTTTATGAGAGAGGAAATTAAAATCTCTGGTCAGGGCTTGAAGCCTTCAAGAAGAAGTATGACGACATGTTAACTTCAAAGAAAAAGTGAGTCATGTTTTTAGATTATATTCTAAGAGTCAAAAGAAACCCAACCATTTTGAGCGAGGAGTGCGTGTATGTGTGTGTGTTTTTATATAACATTTAGAAATGTTAGTGACGTTAACTATCCTCGGCACCGGAGTCACGGCAGCCTCAAAGCAAACTAGTTGATGAACTACAATCTTCAGGCCAAGACTTTGTCAGTTAATAATTGGAGAACATGTACAACTGCTCTGCTATGAATCCTTCTGCCTGATAACAGACAGTTTCTTATCAGTTCACTTCAGGTTTATGGGACAAAGTGGGAGTTTCCACGTATTCAGTCACATCCATCCTTAAAGGGCCTTCACATGTTTTAGACCCGTTTACAGTTGGAATCAGCTTGAACTCCAGTGTTCCTTTATGGCTCTTAGGAGCGCAGAGGAATGGTCGCCACTCGCCTTTGGATCTCCATAAAAGTAGTTTGCTTTCTGTGAAGCAGCACAGCAGAAATCATGACAGGGTCATCAATGCGAAAACAAAACCTTTGAGACTGATGAACCGCTGATGGACTCGGAGATATGGAGGCTTGTTTTGACTTCCTGAGCCAGTGCCGACTGAACCGCTGGTTGGACAAAATCCACTTAAAGGAAAAGAAAGCGTGTATGTAGATTTATGTGCTATTCAAACATGCTGTGTACACAAAAATCTCCATAACATTCTGTATTATACATACTGTGTGAGTGATGTATGGGAGCAGTTTTATTATTTTCACGGTTTATGTAAAGTCATGTTGGCTGATAGCAGCCGTGTTGATTACTTTATGGAGAATCTCGGTTTCAGTTCTGTTCTTTACAGTGAACTCTAACGCTCATCTTTTATCTTTTATCTTTTCTGGGACTGAATTATTTGGAAATGAACTGCAAATGTCCTTATGATCAGGTTAACAATTCATCCAAACAATGACCTGTCTCACGTGTTATCCTATTTCTTGTCCCTCTTTGTTCTGTCTTGTCCCACAAAACAGAAAAGGTCCTTCTCAAATTTAGCTTGCAGTAAAGAAATGTCTGGGGGCATTTCCAGTCCTGGATCCAGAGTTTCCTCTGCCGGCACACTGATTTCAGGATTTCACAAGACACTTGGGAATCATTGCTCAGTCGTGCCATCACTTTTACACACTGAGAACGGTCTGAAGAATCTGAACACCACAAGGCACTGCGGACAACAGACCTGTTGTTTGACAATGTGGACGCGCGTATGCAAGGTTGAATGACTTCACCTTTTGTTTTTATTCACCAGAACTTTTTTCACTGTAAAGGGCAAACAGTGGCAGTCATTAAAGAGATTTTTGCAGCTTCAGTGGATGAGCTTCATGACCACAGGCATGAGCTAACCGTACAGTGTGACTGTCTGCGGACGGCATGTGTTGTCTGCTGCAGCAACGTGGCCGGGCATGATGGGTACAGACGACCTCGGCAGACCAAACAATCCGAACAGAGAAGAGTAAAATGATGAATCCCAGACTAACTTGTTGGTCTGCCTACACATCAGGCTGACATACTTGCTCAGACAGTTATGTTTTGGTTGCCAAAATCATGCAGGTTCACTACAGCTGAATGAAATCTCCCAGGGTCTCCATGCTGATCTGTTCCGTCTCTAATCTGTCAGTCTTTATCAAAACAGTAAAAAAAGAAACAAAACAAAAAAAACAGGCTGAGGTGCATCATGTCAAGAATAACTTTTAGCAAACAAGTCATACAAGTAAGACAAGCTGCTATTGGTGCAGCAATGATCAGGGCGTTGATTTATTCTGGCCACAAAACACACAACTTCAAAACAGACAGAGAACAAAAGGCTGTGAGGGTTCGTGTGAGAGGTCGACTGATTTTTACAGGCCGATATCATAACGGCAGTCTGAAGCAGGACAAACCTGACAGTCAGCCGATAAAACAAAATCTGACACGAGGGAAATAGTGTGGAGGTGTGTGTGTGTGTGTGTGTGTGTGTGTGCGTGTGTGTGTGTGTGTGTGTGTGCGTGCGTGTGTGTGTGAGGACATGAAGGGACAGTCAGCCCTCAACAGGTTCACACAACCAGCAGGTTTTCATCTTCCTCTGCAGAGTGAAGCCTCAACAAAAGATCTTTGACTTTGCTAGAATAACTGCATAACTGTTATGATAACTGTTAAGATCTGAGAACACTCATAGAAGTCTGGTTGGTGCAGATTAGTCGATCGACCTCTAGCTCATGTGAAGAAAAATACAGCACTGACAGACTGACAGACTGACAGACAGCCCGACGACAACAACCAAAGAGGATGTTAAACAGAGGAATCAGCGAATTCGAAATTAAAATGTGGAACTCAAATCTCCAATATCAAATCCAATCTATATTTCTGATGAGTTAAGACAAGTGAGATTAGCTCAGTCAAAAGAAAACAATAATCATCACATCACGCTTCTCGTGACCAATCAGAGCGGCATCCTGCGAGCTGAGACTCGCTGTCAGCACACACTCGCTCTGATGCAAATCATCTGCGTGTGTCATCCTGGAAGTCAAATCGTTAGTCAAACCAAAACCACTTCTGCCTTCTGCAACGAGGGGCTGAAAAAGACGGGAGGAAGGTACAACAGAAACAGAAACGTGTGGAAGAAGGTCAGTCTGGTCAAAACACGACTTGTGAAGCGTGAACTCAAACACAACAAGGCCCCTGTGCAATCAAAGCCAGGTTTAAACCATATCTGAGTATTGATCTTCAGGAATCATTAGGCATGACTGGCAACACACTCTTGATCTGCACGCCATGAAGTTACTCTGTAACTTCTCCTGTCGTCTACGCTCAGTCTTACAGGAAACCCTTTGGTGATATAATGACAAAAGAATCTGGGAATTGGTTTCATATTAGTTACTTATTCTGCCATTACAGCTGAGATACACGAGCAGATTAATTTCAGAATAAAACCTAATACTGTTTGGAAGAAAAGTCAAGGATAAACTTCCAAAAGATGGACAGAAAACCCATGAAACAACACAAAACAAATGAGACCTGATGATCTGTCAAAGCTCAGCGTTTGTCTAACAAAATGCTGTTCAGGATGGTTCTTTCATGACACAGAACCTCTCAAAGGGTAAAGATTTATTCTTTTTTATGGTGTTTTAAAATTCCAAATGACTAATCTAATAATTGTAAACTAATCAGTTGTAAACTAAAGAATCTTATCACTGAATTTGATCCAATCCAATATGCAGAAAGATCACAATTACAGCAGGTTTACATCCAAACTGAGCAGGCAGATTTGTTGTCAGTAAGGTTACATTACAGAGCCAACGTTGCAGAATTGTTTTGCTAATCAAAGACCTGTGTGCTGTTTATGTGCAGAAGTGTGAGTAAGATGACTGCTCAGAGTGATGAACCCACTCTGAACCCTGCAGGTCCCCCCGCCCCTCAGCTCCACAGACATTTTAGCACCTTTCAGCTTGCAACCTGCAATTTTACTGTTTCAGTTCTCATTCTCAGCTGTCATCAGCCTCATTTTTAGATGTTTTCACGTTAAATATATGAGAATAAAAGCCCAGTGCAGTTCTGAAAACAAGTTGCTTGTCATTTATATTGGCTACTTCTGCAGAAAAAAATGTAATTAAATGTTAAATTGCATGCATGTTTCTGTGTTATACTCACCAATAATTAGTCCAGCATTCAGAACAACTCTAAAAAAAGCTGATACACTCCCTGTCCAGCACCCAGATGACTATAAATAATGCTAATGTTGCTACATGTCTGCTAGGTGTGTTAATAACTTTTTGCTGTTTGCTATAACAACTTCACGTCAGTGTCTGGTTTACAGCTTGTTGCACTTTGTCCAAGTGATCCAAAGATCAACACTCCAAGCCTCCGACCGTAGAAAACTGAACCCACTCAATCCATGTTTTGAGGACTGAACCGCTTTAACAGCATCCTCGTTAACCTTATCACTCAGCTGTGCAACAGCTGAAAGATCCACAAGTTCACTCAGTCGGCAGCAAAAGAAACCTTTAGGCACGCATACCAAAAACTCCGATAAAAAAAACAACACAGACAAGAAGACTGCATGTACGAGGAGCCTCATCAGTCTTTCACTGCTGCTGTGACTTTCTCATGAGGTCGGCCTTTATCATCGTGTCCACTGCCTCGAGGCGGCCTATGGAGATGCGGGCTCTGCTCAGACAGGTCGGGCAACATACTGCTGTCACGACACGGGCTCTGTAAAGCGCTCTTTAAAACCCCAGCACAATGACACAAAGACGAGTCTCTGGGGGAAGAAAAGAAAGTGAAAAAAGGACAGGCAGGCTTTTTCTCCTTTATTGTTTTACCACGAACTCTCTGTTGTGCTTTGCTTCAGTCAGAGACCCGTTGTTTAAAACCAAAATTATAGACGCTGGGAGAAAAGGGATTAAACAGACAGACAGAGAGCGACCTGTGATCTACGAGGAATGTGTCTGAGAAACGTGCTTCGTGCACATTCACCGTGAATCAAAAGCACATCAGCTAAACCATCTCAGGCTGCGGTTGGCATTAATTTGCCTGAGGGGGTAACTATTCCACTTAACCTGACTTCTTTGTTCTTGACAAAGTCATGCTTTGCATAGCATCAAGCTCTGCATGTTACAGCAACAAGGAACGATAGAAAAAGGAGACGTTGGCCATTTTGTCTACCGAAGCCTCGGAGCAAACAGCTGTCACAGACAGGCAGCTCCACGGGTTTTTTTTATGTTCAAAGTAGTCAACATGTCAAGCAATGCATCTGACAACTCAAACCTGTGCTGCTGTGCTCATTTTCATGCTCTCAGCTGCATTAAACAAACCACTTTGTTCAGGCTGTAAAATGCGTCCCTTTATCACACGCCATTAACCGACACTGATGTGCTGCAAGAAGGGCACACGCTGGGTCCATGTGGTTTTACGCCTCTGAAGACAGACATACTACAGAATCCATAGAAAAAGTGTGGGCTTAGATAGAAGAAAGGTAAGACATGAGAAAGAGCGAAGCTACTTGTGTGAGAGCGACACAATAAAGAGCTATCTACTTAAAAAAAACAAGACAAGGCAAAATCGTGAGCCAATGAAAATATTTGAGTAACACTGCTGCACCTGCAGCACTACTTTTAGATTGTACACACATGCAGAAATATATGTTTGGTTAGCTTGACAATGCCAATAAAGTCGGTTCAAAACAGGTCCAGCACGTCACCGCTTTCATTCTGTGTTTGCATAAAACAGGCCTACTTAACACACAACGCTTTGTATGGAGTATGTTGTGTGCAGGTTCAAGACATGACAAAGAGTGAATCACATCCACGTGCATCAACAGCCAAAATGGTGGGTCGAGAAAAGCACCAAGAGACAGGTGAACAAACATCTTCACCCCATCAAATCCGCTGGGGGCTCTGCCTCTCTGGTCATGTGGGAACCTTAGAGGAGCAGAGCACAGTCAGCCTCAGGTGTTGGGGTCTGCTGCCTGTTTACCAAATACCTGGCGGGAGGCCAAACTCAGCAACGTACGAGGGCATCTGGTGTCTTTTTGTGTGCTGTGTCGTGATCACGCAGGGAGCCACATACAATTCACAGCCATCTAACTTTAATGCAGCTGTCATGTCTCCGCTGTGGTCAGATATTCACGTTGAACAAAGGAGGCGACGGCGTGGTCGCGAAATGCTCCTTTTGTACGATTAATTGAGCGAAAAAGACGACAACAGTTACTTCCTGATATGCTCAGGCACATTTCTGGTATTCGCTGAGTATCTGAGACGGACAGATCTATGAAGGAATGATGGAGAAGAGGCCATTTTGCAGACCTGTCTAACAGTCAACCTGCTCCTCCGTCATGTGATCAAATCCCATGACTGAGCAGCTTCTGCGTTCAGGCTCGATTCTCATAATCTGGAGGAAAACTGCATGTGTGTGCAGCTCTTCTCTGACCCAGCTTAATGTTCGTGCATTAAATTCATATCGACCACACGGCATGTATGAGATCAGCAGGAACAATAAACGTGTTGTTGCTTTTCCATAAATCTTAACAGACACTGAATGCACCACCTTTACTCCCCAGAAATAACTGTAATTACACAGCAGGATTAAACTGGATAGAATCTATGTAAGTATATTCATGCAAATCATATCAATTAAAAGCAACATAAACTAAATTTACTAAAATCAATCTTCCTTACATACACAATTACAAATAAAGTTTGATTTGAATAGTTTGTATTGGAGAACTGCCACTTGCTGCTCCAAACGCAGCTCACAGGTGAACTTTACCTGCGTTTTCTAACCTGTCAGGTGTCTGTGTAGGACTTTAACCTGCCCGTACAGGTGAGCTGCTTACTTCCACAGGTAAAAGCAGCCTGACAAACGGAAAAAGGGCGCACAGCGTGAGCCTCGTCGGGAATTAAATGCTTGTTGGCAGCTTTGTTTATCCTCTAAACGACTTTGTATTTTGACTGAAGCAACACCTGCAGCCACAGCGTCTGTTAAGACGTGAAAGTGAAGGTTAAAAACACAGAGAACTTCTTAAACACCCAGACAGGCCGGACCTCCGGTCAACCGGGAGCCCGGCCATCCGCAGCGGGTCGGCGGAGTCTCTCACCGCGGGTTTGACGTCCTCAAACACGGACGCGTCCTCGGCGCCGTCCCCTCCCGACATCCTCACCGGCTTCAGCTGCGTGAAAACCGCCCTCTCTTCTGTCGTGTGCGGCGGATTCATGGCCAGTCCTACACTCGCTGCCATTCAAACTATTATTCAAATAAAACTTCTTTGGGTTCTAAATACATAAAAGAGTTTACTGTTAAATGCGCCCGAATGGACCTGAAGGCTACGGAATAATCCCACGGCCCTCCCCTCTCTTCTGCCTCACAGGTACGTTTACCTGAGCTCAAGTATGAACCTGCTACCTGGAGGTGACGGGGAACACCCTGCACAGCCAATGAAAGCAGAAGATGGGTCTTGTAGTCCAATCAGCTGCAAGGAGGGAGGGACTCACCTGAGAGACTGTAGGAGGGAAGGAAAAAAACTGGAAGGCATCAGGCAAACTAACCACAAACACACACATTAAATGCAACTACACTATATAGACAAAGGTATTGGGACACCTCTGTTTATTGTTGAATTCAGGTGTGGTATGGAGCTACTTTTCATGGGTTGGGCTCAGCCCCTTACTTATGGTGAAGGGAAATCTTAATGCTTCAGCATACCAAGACATTTTGGACAATGCTATGCTTCCAGCTTTGTGGCAACAGTTTGTTGAAGGCCCTTTTCTATTCCAGCATGACTGTGCCCCAGTGCACAAAGCAAAGCTCCATAAAGACATGGTTGGATGAGTTTGGTGTGGAAGAACTTGACTGGCCCACACAGAGTCCTGACCTCAACCCCATCCAACACCTTTGGGATGAACTGGAATGGAGATTGTGAGCCAGGCCTTTTGGTCCAACATCAGTGTGTGACCTCACAAATGCTCTACTGCATGAATGGGCACAAATTCCCACAGAAACACTCCAACATGTTGTGGAAAGCCTTCCCAGAGGAGTGGAAGCTCTTAGAGCTGCGAAGAGGTCGGGGGTGGGGGGTTTGGGGGTGTCTGTGACAGCAACTTCAAGCTTTATTTCTACAGTCACACTGATGTTAATTTATTTTTTCAAAGAAAAAAAAAACCTCCTCTGCTGTGATGAAAGCTGAATTTGAAACTAAAGAAACTAAACATTTTTTCAATAATGTGCATTCCCGTCACACATAAAGAAATAAATGAGTCACTCGGGTAAAGTTCACCTGAGGTCGTGCACAGTTACCGCCTGTCGTGTTCCACAGCAGACTGCTGACAGATATTTTGGGATGTATAGCAGACAGTAATGTGTTCCAGCTTTGGTCATTTCTTGGAAGAAGGGATCATTACGTGTGCACTCGAGGACACAGGAAGTAGTTGGAAGTTACAATGACTGTGCGTTTTATTGCATGTTACGACCTGTTTAGCAAATGATGAAGCTTTAGTTAGGGTTTGTAATGATAGGAACGCACAGGAATAATTTAGTTTGATGGCTACGGATTTAAAGATCAAGTGTGTAATCATAAAATGAAAATAAACATATTCTGAGGCAAAAGAAGTCCAGTTGAAATAAAAAAGCCAACAAAGAGATACCAAGCACAAACAAGGCCAGAGAGTTTCATACTTAATCCTCAAATTCATTTCTTTCACTGACGCTGAGACACACTGAGGGATTCTTCACATTTCACTTATGGCCAAATGAAATAAACATTTGCCAAGTAAATGTGACAGCTGTGCAATTTTCTTGTAATTTCAGGGGCTTGGCTCCAGCTGGATGCAACAGGATACACTTTAAGAAAATGACTATGTGCACTAACAGGCTTCTGCCCTTCACTGTATCCAAAACAATGTGCATGCTTATTTATTTTAAAGACGCAGGAATGAATTGTCCTCTAACTATTATTATTTCTATGCTAAAAGACAACACACCCTTATATGGGAAATAAAAACAGACTATTTGCTCCAGTGTTGAGATAATCCAGAGTCCTGTAAGTGCTGAGGTTATTTTAAACAGCGGCGAGCGTGAGTAGCATCGCAGTCCCGTTTGACATACGTGAAAAGAACCCATCATAAATCCTGAATCATCATTAAATAAATAAATAAACAGCAGAACAGCGGGGAGAGCCCACTGACGTATACAAGACGTAAAAGGAATTGCATTGCAGCTATGCTGAATGTCATTGCCAGCTGTTGTACAGATGGCGCTAATGAACTCAGACACATATCAACCGTGAAAGATATAATATTTTAAATCAGAAGTTTGGTTTTACCGTTGAGATCCATGTGCACCTAGACTAACCATAAAACACTTAAATATCTTGTGTAATTTCATCCGATAAGGACCGCGTGCCACACCTGGTGCAGTATCGTTTAGTTTGCCAGCCAAATTTGGCATCTCGTGTGAAGTTTCTTCACATACATAGAGAAAATATTTGTTTGACTGTTTGTTATTACAGATGCCAATTCACTTGTCAAACCTGATTCTAACATTTTGTAACTGTGATTTGTAACATGCCACTGGGGCGTTATTGTCTGATCACGTCAGGTTACTGTTGTCAGTGCTGACACTTATGCCTCTTCACACACCGTGAGAAAATTCTGTCCTGATGTGAATTGTGTGTATGCTTAATACAATAACAGGAGCTTTTCTGATCTGGTTTAGTTTGTAACACTGGTTTGCCCGCATATTTGCGGAGTATGATTATTCTACAGCAGAACATGGCCAGCTGTGATGAAAGAGCTGGTATATGCATCCAAAACGACTGTTGGGGAGAGCATTTCCATGAGGGCCAGGATGGCTCTTAAAAATACCTGCCGAGTTTCGTACAATAACTCATCACATCACCAGCATGGAGGAACAGAACAGCTCACTATCCTGGCCGATCTGATATCTGATCATAAGGGCTGGCGGTTACTCTTTATTTTTCTCACTGTCAGCAAATCCATTTCCTAACTGTTTGCATCACACAAACGTATCAGCTCAGTCGCTGGGGTTAAATGTTAAAGCTGTACATTTCTGCAAACCGTGAATATGTTAGTTTTGTTCGTTTTGCAGCAACATTCCTGCAATATGTGTTATATCACGCGCTGGCAGGGTGGACGGGTTGGAGTTGTTGATATTTTTGGGCGTGATGGCTGCCAAGTAAGACACTGCTGTTTGAAACCACTTCAACCAGCCATCAAACTGGCTCATTTTAGCGATCGCTGGGCGCCAACGTCCCTATGGCACCAACGGTCAATGTTTTGAAGGACAAGTTGGGAAATTTTCACATAAGCAGGTATTTCAAAGCAAAATGTGAGGCGTAAGGCTGGATAAAAGGTTTTATCATGTACACATAAGCAATGATACTGGCCAGCATACCGGGCTTTTGCATACAATTTGCAACACTTGTGCTGCACGTCAGCGTCACCACATGGATCACCACTGATGATGTCACACAAATATTTTTGCCCACCACATTTAGTTACTTGATCTTCAATTAAGTTTTGGCTTTAACGACTTTGCTCAGGATGACAAATGGGTTCTAAGAATCTTCTGCCGAGCAAGACATGTTCTATTGAGACATTACTAAGACATGCTTTATTAGATTTAGTAAGCTGTTTGAGAGAGGAAGACAGGCTGGAGCCACAGAACCAGATCAGCCAGCTGCAGATTTAATTACACCTCTTAAAATAGGCTTATGCTACTTTTGTTAAGCTTTTATTAAGCAAACAATCATACTATGGGGATTGATTTTAAAATGACACTCCACCCACAATTTACCTTTTGCTTATAAAGCACTTACTCCCAAAATGCTTAAAAGGTTTGTGTTTGCTCATTCATAAAAAAAAAACGCTCAAACCACTCCTGCATGCTTCTCCACTGAAAAACATTACGTACGTCCCAGCCATATTTCTACGAAGTATTTCAGTGTCAGATGTGCTGCACAAAAGACCCACAAGAAGACATACACTATATAGACAAAAGTACTGGCACACCTGACCTTTACACCAACAGGCACTTTAATAACATCACGTTCTAAATACACAAACAGCTTTGCAGCTCTAACAGCTTCCACTCCTCCTCTGAGAAGGCTTTCCACAATATTCTTCTGTGGGACTTTTGGCCCATTCATGCAGTAGAGCATTTCACACACTGATGTTGGACCAAAAGGCCTGGCTCACAATCTCCATTCCAGTTCATCCCAAAGGTGTTGGATGGGGTTGAGGTCAGGGCTCTGTGTGGGCCAGTCAAGTTCTTCCACACCAAACTCATCCAACCATGTCTTTATGGAGCTTTGCTTTGTGCACTGGGGCACAGTCATGCTGGAATAGAAAAGGGCCTTCAACAAACTGTTGCCACAAAGTTGGAAGCATAGCATTGTCCAAAATGTCTTGGTATGCTGAAGCATTAAGATTTCCCTTCACTGGAAGTCAGGGGCTGAGCCCAACCCCTGAAGTTAAAAGTTAAAATTCAAATAAACATAAAAGTGTTGTCAAAGACAGAAACGTAAAAAAAAAAGCTGTTTCACACCTTTTTGTTTCTGGCAATACCAGCTCACACTCTGCGGCTAGACTTTATTTATAACCACAAAAGTTCATCTTAATTTCCAGTGCAGATCCCAAAGTTTCCAAACATGCCAAATATGTCTCTGTATCTTCATCATTGCATCACTAGTACACAAACATCTTATATGTGTACATACACACATGCTATGCAAAGCTGAAATTTGCCTTCATTTATTGTTACTGATTATAATGCAGATTATCAGTGTTGCATCCTGAAAACAAGTAACCCATAAACTTGTGAAATCCTGTGAGTGTAGACTCTCGCTCCAGGCATGTTCCTTCTTCATGAAGAGGCTCCTTCACTCTGAAGTCTTGCATCACTCTGTGATTTATCATATGCAAATTAAAAGTGATAAGTATAAAACAAGCCTGTTTAACGCTGGTGTTATGAAACCCTACGGGTATTAGAACTTGCTGAATTTTTGTAATAGCCTTGTTTAGTTGTTGCAACATCTTTATTTCTGCAGAGGTCACCTGACAGTCAAAGAGATTATAATCTAAAAATAATTACATATTTTCTTTCCTTTCTTTTTGTTTCTCATTTCTTTTAATAGTTTCTCAAATTCTACTGAAATCTCCTGACCTGCTGTGCTGGAAACCCTTTATTTACCTACTCTGCTCTTTTATATGGAAGTCAAATGAAACACGAGATTGAATGACTTGATAAGAATGGTGATTTTCCAGTCATGCAGCAGAAACTCTTTTACTTGTTATCAGATAACACAGTTACCAAAAATAGGAAAACAAACTTGAATGTAACAAGATCACAACAACAGTCTGCAGCTCGGGACAAACACAGAATCTGTAAATCCATTTAAATTTTGCAGATTGTAACTTGTGTGTACATTTACAGTGTGTGTATAAATCAGAGTTAACAGACAGAGAGCAAAGAGCAAAGGAAAGAATGAGGAAGCAGTGCTTGTGACGACTGGAAGACAGATCGAAAAAGAAAGAAGTGGAAATGGAGGGAGAATTTATTTGGATTTTCTTTTATCCCCTATCACCTGTCTGTCTCGCACAACTTGTGTTGTGAGAAGACAGAGGACAGATGAGGACACTGTGCCCATACTGGTTAGCATCCTCAACATCTCTGCTGACAAGACTTTAAGTTTGGGGAAAATGTGTACGATTCTTCCTGCCACCGTACATCTACAGGGAGCTGAAGGGTTGTTGATCAATGCCAACAACTGATTGATTATTGTGAGATTTCTGGGTTTCAGATCTCACTTAATCTCAGTTAAGATGGAGAAATCAATAAAGAATTAAGATTGTTAGTGATTTATAAGCAACCTCTCATTAATGTCGGAAGTGTTGTGATGCACACCAGCTGTGGTTCAGGCGGAAGGTGAATGAGAGCTTATGTAGCTGCAGTTACGTGCTGTCATAGCAGATGCGTGTTGGACACAAGAGGAAGTTTCACCTGATGACAAACAGGAGATAAATGCATCGAGGTGTTGAGGAATTTTTCTTGCTTAACCTTCATGTCAGCTCACGCTGGTTGGTCGGGCTGCTGACCGTGCGGTGAGAATATGTGGGTCATAAGAGGCAACTACTGCTCAGTCTTTGTGTGTCAGAATTTCTTAACTGATGAGTTACAGTCGTTCATTTAAAGCATCACTGGCAAAAGCAATGCAGTTTTATTTTAATTTCTACTCATCCAGCTTTTCTCAAACATATCTGATAATGAAAATACTTCAAGTGTCAAGAGGTGAAGAAGTATAAACCTATCGAGACCTCACGCCTTAGGTGATGGACTACTGTTTTAATCTTGGTTTCTCTGAGCCTGAATCCTGATTGGATGAGACTGAGAGCCCACGGACAGCGACTTGTCAATGTCAGTGTGGCCCTGCCCGAAAGCATACTGCTTTATCTGTTATGTTACCCTTTATGGGACATCATACTGTATTGAAGAAGACTCGAAACCTGTGGGGTCGTTTTCTCATGAGCTTACACACAGTCAGACTTCTTTCCCCTGTTGGCCATTAAAAAGAATGCAGGCTTAAGGGACTTTTTTTGCTTTGGATTTGGCTTCACTTTGTAGAACAGGAAGTTCTGACTGTTTTATGCAGCCAGTGATGGTGACTCTTTCGGCCTTTCACTGTGTCCTCATGTGTCCTGTCACTTCACGCAGATTGTCAAACATCAAAAAACTAAGCTGCTGTAAAAATACTCCTGGCTGGCCTTCGATTTACCCAAGTTCTCCCACACTACACTGTAGTGTTCCTCCATCTCATGCACTTGCTACCAGTGGCTGCTTGAATCCGATTCAAGACACTGATGCTTCTCTTCTGTGCTGCAAATGGCTCAGGCCCATCATGCATCCAGGACTTGGCCAAACCATGACATCCCAGCCTGTGGTCCACTCAGCTACGGTCAGCTCTCAGTCTCTTGTTTCTATTGATGACAATTAAAGTACTTCAGCCTATTGATCAGGTTGATATATGTGCATGATTGTTGCAGTTTTTGGGTTGTAGCTGCACACACTTTTTGTACGTGGTTTTAAATAAAAGCTAATGCAACCCTTTGTTGGCATTGAATTCTGGGAAGATGTTTGGTGAGTCTAAGAAAAGAGTTTTAGAAAAGAAAAATATTGAGGTGTGGTGCTCTTGGAAGCAGATCGTACCTCTCTGAAACCTCTCATACCAGTCGATTGTGACTTGACATCATGACCTTTGTATTAACAAAGGCTTTCAGGTGACGGATTACTTAATAGTAAATACTGTAATGTTATTTAATCTAATACCAGCAGTTAAGACACACACCTTGAAACTTCTTATGTAATGTGATATCTGCATTGAAGCACACGTGACCCGTATAGCACTGAGGAAAGTGAGCCTCGCTCAGTTTCTTCAGGAAAGCCCTAAGCCATGTGGACAGTACAATACTTAACCTGTGCCACACATTGTGCGTCACCACACCTGTGAATAGGTGACAGCACAGGTGAGCGGGGCTGCGTTTATTTCACCAGAGAGAATTTCACAAGGTGTTCTGTGGAAACACTTGAAATGAGTCAACCTAAAGGCATTCATTAAGGCCAAAAATATCTCAGCACCAATTATCATCTTCTCATGTCACCAGTGAGACAAATCGTTGTGTCAGAGGCTGTTAAGTACATTTGAAGGGAACAGTATTCCAGCTTTTTGCACATTTCCTCAGAAATATGAATGTTGTCTTCTACTAATTCTTCTGTTTGTGCTGAATTTATTGCATTTTAGAACAACAACAACATTTGTGGGGGTCGAGCAGACAGTGGTCAGGAACCACCGACTGATGCTATCTGCCTGGTCTAGACATCAGACAGCCTGCAGTATTAACCCCTGCTGTGCGGGTCCTCCATTGGCTCTCTTATCTCCGTCTTTCTGACCATCAACTGAGAGCTCCTGGCTATCCGAGACTTTTTCTTTTCCACAGAATGCCAACAATGTTAACAAGCCATTTTGTGAGCAGCCAGAAGGATAAATACAGAAACATAAAGCACAAAAATGTGTTACTTACTTATAAACAAACAAATCACCTTTTGTGTTACTTTTCTCTTTGTGTTACAGATATTGACGATGCAACAGTTACCACAAAGTATTTTTACAAAACAAGTACTTGGACAGGTATCCCGTACAGAGAAAGTACTTTTTATTGCAGAAGGTCTAAACAAGTCAGGGTGAATTCCGACGAGGAATTTGCAAAGCACCATCAGAAGGACTCCACGTTGTCTTCTGGTGTACACAGTCCCCCCCCCGGACAATTACGGCTCTGCTGCTGGACTTCAAAGACAAAGTGCAGACAGCGGAGGAGGTGGAAGTTACAGATCACGATAAAACAAGCCACACTTTTGAGAGGCCAAACTTCTAAATGGAAGTGTTTGACTGAAGGTTACATGTTAAGTTAAGGTTAAGAAAAGACAGTGGTGATGCGGTGAACCATCGGGCACGAACTTCAGCCCAACCCCCCCACTCGTGCCCCTCTGGCACCCCAACCACCACACCTTTACTTAAACCCTCTACTTCCTCCTCTGGCACTGAGCACATCCTGCACAATCATCCAGAACATTCAACCACAATAAATATACTTAAGCAGATGGTGTGTGGTTAACAACTTTCATTTGTGTTGAGTAATGTTTGTCTTGTTAGTTTTCATTTATTTGTTTTTTTAAAAAATCATTCATGGGAGAAAAGATATCGGCTGGATTTAAAAGATAACACAAGGTAAGGAAATGAATCATGATGGCGCAGCGCTTTGCGCAGGATTTGTGTTTAACCTGCAAGTTTCAAAATCTGGTGCAGGAGGCTAAATCATAAACTTATTTATAAAACTGAAAATATGAAATGTAGAAAATAATAAAACAAAACCCTGAACTTTGGCTGTGCTACTGCTGGTGGTTTGTTTATGCAATGTAAATGTATGTGTGAGGAGTCAGTCCATCCGGAATTAGTTAGTGTGTGTGTGTGTGTGTATGTGTGTGTGTGTGTGTGTGTGTGTGTGTGTGTTCAGTAAAGAGCGGGGAGGACAGAGATGCTTTGCCGAAGCAACGGCTCAAAGCACAACGTCAGAGATCTTTACTGTTGTTCTGAAGGTGTTAAAATATCTTTAGTTTGTTATGAAAATGTGGCCATCTGCCACAGTCTTGGTCATTAAAGGACAGTAGAGGCAATGATGATGATGATGATGATGATGATGGGCTGGGAGGTTCTTTCCACTGTAGTACCTGTACTTGTGGCTCTGTCAGTGAATTGTGGGCGTGATGAAGTGGAGGCTTCGCATTGGTTGTTTGGACTTGGAGGCCTCGTATTGACTGAGGGAGGAACCTGTGAGCAACAGCCTCCAATTGTTCACAGGAATGACGCCTCCAATACAGGCCTGTTTACCTTCCTTTGAGGTAAGAGCTTAAGCGTTGATCCTAGTAAACTCAGAACTGGTACACTTCATTACTTCAGTTATCAGCAATATGTACAGAGGTGAGACCATGTCAAGGTCAAGGCGGTGGGAGGAGGAGATGAGACAGGTGGAGGCTTTTTGTTCTGATGGATCTTTTGCACGTGAAAGAAAACAGTCTGTCAAAGGTGTGAAACACACATGTGCGCGCACACACACACACACACTCTTGAAAATGTAGTGCAGTCGAAGTATAAAATACCAGAAAATGCAAATACTTGTGTAAAGCACAAGTACTTTATTCATACATATGTCATCTGCAGTAATTTACATATATTTTCAACATTTATCAGTAGACAAGATAAAATAAGATAAGATAAGCCTTTATTAGTCCTGCAGTGGAGAAATTCTCAAGCAGACTGTATTTTTGTTTTTACTGCATATCAATTACAAATATTGGTTATTAAAATACAAAGAACAAGACTGATTGATGGTTTGGGTTGATTCTCTTCGCGACAGGAGACATCTGAAAAGCTCTGATAACTGCTGCCTGCTCAGCACCCAGCAGCTGACAGGCAAACCGATGAACACAGCAGAGCATTTAGCAGCTAAAGAGCCAGAAACTTCCTTCAGGAGCTGAAAACAGAGCTAAATGACAGTAGATTTAAAGGTGAGGAAGCCCAAAACACAAGTCAAATGAATACTTGTTTGCTAAATGTGTAAAAAGGCAGCTGGACTTAAAATGTTCTACCACAACTACTTTTACTGATAATATGTCAGAGTCAAATGTAATGAATGTTGATTGTGTTTTCTGGTTTGCCGTACCACCGGATGTTTATGGTTTTATCGTGTGAGAATGTCAGCTGTCCTGTCTCACAGACCCATCAACAGTCTAGGGTTTAAAGAAAATTCACAGGGATGAACATCAATGAAAGTTACATTAAATTACACCCCAGAGAAGATGCCAGACCCAGACACAAAAATCTCTTTTAATAATTTAAAACGGATGTTAACACAACTTGCATCATATTATATTGATATGATGACTATCTGGTTATCGTATATGCTGATGACGCTTCAGTTTCTGTGACGCCATCTCTTATCTGTCCAGACACGACAAAGGACTGATCACTGCTTAAATCTTTTTATTGATTGTGGTTGCAGTAAAGAGTCAGACGGTTTATTGCTCTTTCTTAGTCTAGTCATAACTGTACAACTCTGTGCTAGCACATCGTGAAATTACAACAAACAATTAAAGACTCCAAAGGAAACAATCTCCTTAAAGCTATGATATGCACAGTTTATGGCTTAACAACAACAAACAGACTGCCAAACTCAAATGGTATGATAAATACAGATCAATTAGCAAATATTCACATCCAAAAATGTTTTTTTTTTTTTTTTCCTGAATCGTGATTATTCACAACAGTAACAACAGAGGAGCTGGACTTTGAATTATTTCTGACAAAAGTTTTCCTCTACTTAAAGTGAAAAATCTTTTAGCTCCATTTTTTTTTATCAACGGTCTTTTGATAAGAAGGAGAAGTTTATGGTCTGGGGCAAAAAGGACCCTTTAACCCTTTAACTGTAAAAGTGTTATGACTTTTAAGGACAGCCTGCAAACTTGAGAAACATGTTAACTCATTAACATTGAGATGCCTTATCAGGAAGGGAACTAAAGCAGTTTATGACCATATATCACTGTAACTGTCGGACTCATATGTAAGAAACACATTGCAAAATCTGCCCAACGGCGGGGGGGGGGCACTAATAAACTGTGTCTAGGCAACGTACTTTGTAAAGACACTTTTAAATTACCACAGTTTGAGTTTCATTCCAAAAATGTCTTGAAGCTGAAAATCAACGCATAACCCGGTATGTTACATGTGTAGAGCTTAGCTGATCCTCCCAAAACAAAGTGACTATGTGTATGTGCATCCCATAGAGTATCTACATATCACACGTACTAACACGTAACATCACATCCCTCTTCCCAAATGCTTCAAGCAGGAAGAGGGAAAGCGAGAAAATATGTTTCGAAACTTCTAGGTTGCTGATAATCCTGCAGGATGTGTGACCATATTTGGGTTTCAGGAAGTCTTGGAATTCCTTGAGATGAGATATGAGTGAGTTGGTGACATCATCTTGCAGAGGGAAGGAGGGCATAGAGTACACACTGAATGGCGTCCTACTCGCTTCCTGTAGCTGATAATCTGCTGAGGCAACCCACACCATTCCACTGCACTGAGTGCTCCTGGAAGCGGCAAGTCAGCGTCACCCTGTAATCGCTCTCTGATACAGATTCACCAGTTAACAGACAGATTCAAAATGCTTTAAAATGACCGGCGCTTTCAGACTTCTCCAATATGACTGAATCCTCTTCTCGCCTCAGCAATAGATTTATCATCACTTCCCCGTTTGCCCAGTAAACAGCAGATTGTTGATTGTTATTTTAACCCCTGAGAACTGAGAGCTCCCACCATATCAGGTTACCCCCTCCACCTGTCTGAGAAGGGGAGAGCAGGGGTGGGGGCTGAGCTGGGCTATTATTAACCCTCCATTGTTGGTGTGTAAAGTGGAAAAACCTCCACACAGGGTCACATGGATTCCAGCCCACTGAAATATGCTGTGAAATATGCTCCTGCCCTTTAGCTGGTTTTTCTCGACACACATAATCACCATGAGTGTGTGCAGCAGCTTGGGTAAAGCCCTCCTGTGTGCTCCAGTGCTATATCATTTACAGAAAACATTTAACTTTTGGGGGCATGTACGGTATTTTAGCACGGAGACTGACATCATTTAATACTCAACTTTGAAACGTTGTGTTTGGGAAAAGGCTGACCTCGTCACAAAGTGCTGTGTCTCAGTTGTCTCAGTGTTTTAGTGAGGTCTCTTTCAAGACATAGCAGCTGCTGCAGATCTGCAGTATATCAACCGATATCATATCGACAGTTTCTAGCAGACAGGAGTGGCTGAATATATGTGTGACATAAGCCATGCTGCCATCCAGATGTTTAAAGTACATGAAAAGAAGGAACCTTGTGTGCAGTTAACTTTAAGGGCTAAAGATTCTGGTAGCCTTCATCACTGCAGCTTCCCACCAAAGCTGGCATCCGTGTTATTTTACCAAACTGTCCCAAAATGAGGAAGAGAGGGTTTCTCAGATCACTGTCCCATCTGATGCCCCATTCTAGCAATACGCTGACGCTAAGTCAACAGCAAAAGAAGCAAAAGAAGCTGCCAATTTGTCATCAAATCTCTTCTTCTCTTTACCCATAGATATACTGTACATACACCTCAGCCAACAGGAAACCGTTTTCACTGTTCTTTTTACATGAGTTCATTGCACATGTTAAGTTATGCCGTATAAACTTATCTACACATCTCACACATCGGCATCTTCACTCTTCATGATTTTTTATATGAATGATTCTCTTGAAGCTTGTTTAAAATGACGAAACAACGACGAAAGTCTGCTAACTTTTATTTATTCTTGTAATGATTGTTGCGTCATAGATGTAGTGTATCTTGAGAATCTTGACTCACTTAGACAAGATATGCTTAAAAGAGACAGTTAGCTCAGATGCTGCAATGTTAACGTGCATCTACAAACATCTGGCAGCACCAACATTCAATTCTGCAACCTGCAACAAAAAGTTTTAGTGATATTGTCTCATAGGTGAATATCACTGCTGTACCTGTACTGTGTAGATTTTAGGGAAAGTAGTTTTTGGAGCAAGTCTAAGTAAGCGATAAGTGAGTGACTGAATTCATAAGTACGTACACTCCTTGATCTGTATCGCCCATAGTGGTAATGCCTCAGTTCACAGGCCCTATGGAAGGTTCCTCCCATTATACAAAAAATGAGGGAGTGGGCTGGAGATACTGGAAACAATCTGGGTGGGTACTCCAAGAAACAAAATGATAAGAATCAAACAATAATTCAGGGTAGAGTTTCATCATCCATAAAACTGGTTTACAAGATAAACCTGCTGTGAGAGTGAATAATTCGTATTCGACGTGTTCAATCAAGAAGCATCCTGAAACGATGAACCCAACAGCCCGTGTTGGGGAGGGTAGGTAACCACAGGTATCAATGCAAGGACATTCAGGAGTCTGAAAGCTTTCCAAACCCTGCGCAGCATTTTGCAATTCCAAGAGACAGTCAGAGCAGTCGGAGACCGGCTTTTCCCCTCAGTCTTGATTGTCAAGACTGGTCTAATTGAAACCAGCAAGGAGTCTTTATTTTTTCATACAATGCAAACGTTGATCTGAATGGGGATGAAAAAGTAAATCCGGCTGAATCGTCAGTGATTGATTTGTGGTATAGTCTGCAGGTGCGCGTCTTTAGTCAGTTTAGTCAGGCTGCATTTGTGGAGGACACGCTATTATTTTGAAAGATTCAGGATGGAAGCACACTGGCACAAAGTACTGAGCTATAAACATGGACTCCTGCTTCCCTGTTAAAGTCCTGTTACATAATCTGAACATCATTAACTCATTGATTTTTTTTTTTTTTTTTTTTACACGTTTCATATAATAAAACTGTGCTTCGTATTTTCCACAGACAGCTTGTGTTGCAGCACTTTGCTTCTTTTCTGTTTCAATTAAAGTTTTATTATCTACTGATAAGCAGGATCTTTACACACGGACTCTGTTGTCTTAGGAATCATTTGTGTACCTTTTCATTCCCTAAAGGAAGAGATGGAACAGGAAGCTGGAAACTCAGAAAACACCTTCAGTCTGAATGATGTTGGCGTGCATGTGATCTTTCATTGGTGATTCAGTGCTGTGATCGTATCTGTTCGGATTGTTCATTGTCACTCAGGTAACTGTGTGTGTGTGCGTGTGTGTGTGTGTGTGTGAATTACTGCATTTAACCGATTGACAGCAATGGCACAAAGGATTTTCCTTATTGAACTTGAAGTGAACTCAAGCTTCAACTAAACATGAACAGTGACCATTTCCTGATTTGAGTCATCAATGCAGCTTATTCAACATGTCATATTCACACACACACACACACACACACACACACACACACACACACACACACACACTGTGCTGAGCGCCCGATCTGTCAGCATCAGGTTCTCTGGCTCTTCAGTCAGGTGTCACGATGTCACGGCAGCGTAACTTCACCCCGTCACGACACTCTCAGCATGTCAACAGGAACACAGCGGACCACAATGCAGCAGTAAAACGATGCGCCATTGAATGGATGACAGCCAAGCGGCGCTTCATTTACTGGCAGGCATGGAGACTTGAGACGATCTGTGTGTGTGTGTGTGTGTGTGTGTGAGTGATGTAATTATCACAGTGTGAAGTCATTGTTTCATGTCTGTGCGGATTATGAGCTGCGTTTCTGTCTGAATGACCAGCAAATTTGAGGTAACAAGGAAAGAAAAAACAATAAAACCCCCAAGAAAAAGTAAATTAAGTCTTTGGTGTCAGACAGAAACATGCATCTGTGTCTGATTATTATCATTAATGGCATCCTCCTCGTTAACGTTAGCTAGCACAGTTAGCATCTTGTCAATGAGTACGTGCACGCCGCCCCTTTTTAAAAGACATGACGGTGGTGTGGTTTGCCTTTAAGACAGTAGCACACGACGCTCTGCAAGCTGATTACCTACAGCAGGGCTGTTATGTGATAAATTCACAGCCATTAATAATGAGTGAGATAATTCTTTATGCCCGGCTGACTGTGGAACAGACACCAGACTCCCTAATCTCGCTGACAGACACATGTAGGTCAGTCCGGTGAACACAGACACATAAAATAAAAATGACATCTCCATATCTCCAAAATGTAACTAATTAATTCTTTATGCTTCACATGGATTGAGTCAGCAGCAGACGACACCTCTGTATTTCTGATTTTATTTGGTTTAGTGAAAACTCTGAGTTTGCTAAACGTGAGCCGAGGGAAAGAGAGGCACTCCTGGTTACTGTGGTAAAATACTTCATCAATTCCTGCCGAGCCTGAAGCAGCTGTCAGACACGTCTCATTTCCTCATTCATACAGCCCATATCAAAGCACTTATCGAAACGCATTTCATGTCTTCAGAAACATCAAAATCCATGTTAGGTATTACATTCTCATCTGAGGACTACACAATGATGTCTTTTCTATTGTACTTTATGTAGCATATGTGAGTTAATTTGGTTTAGTCTATTTTTTTCCCACACAGTTTTAGGCCTTGTTTGGTTGTTTGTTTGCTTACTTTTGACTCACCTACATTCAATAAAGTATCTATCTATCTATCTGTTTATTTAATGGTCAGTCCACCTGTAGTGTGAAGACAGAGACAGCAATCTCTGGACACTATGGATCTGCACTTAAGCAGTTGCAATTAAGCAGAAAAGAAAGAGTCAGTTTTTCTCATGCGTCCAAACTGCTTGTTGTAATGTAACACAAACAAATAGCTCAGTGATTTGCTTGAATTAGGTCATGACGTATGGTGTAAATTAGGTCTACTGGCACACTTGGTTGCAGCAACATGTAATTTCAGTTTCTAAATACCTGACCTTAATAGATCTGTGTTTCTAGGAAAGACCTCTGCTGGAAAACACCACAAACCGAGTTGTTGGACTTGATTTTTACATGCAGTTTACTGACATCACTTTTGTGGATCGCCTGGCATCAAAGTTCAGACATCACCTGGGATGACTTGTCGTTATATACATAAAATTACACAGTGCTGTAGTTAATTGCTGCCAACTGGACCTGTCAAAATGCAAACTTGTTTTTTAGTCTGAACCGACGCTCATTTCGGAGACAGTCACTAATGGCCGACGTGGTGTGTCAGGGCCTTCACAGTTCATAATGAAAGAAGTGTTGGAATCTCGACCATGATTGCTTTTTATTTAGTTTTTTAATTCATTCATTATTACATATTACATATTTTTACAACTCAGTACGTCTCAGCATCAGCCACAGTCACAGACAACGGCGCTCTTAAGAGTGGAGGTGATGGGAACGAAATGCCAGAATCTGCAGGAGTCGGGAAATGAAACTTTGGTGTCGTAAACGTCACATTTATGCAGCATACTGGACTTATTATACAGGACAGAAAGGTCGGGCTTTGTTTGAACGTCTTTACTCATTCGTCTGATTCTGTCTCACAACATGGAAAAGGATGCTGAAGAGGAAAGAAGAACTGCTTTCAACTTGAATTACTTGAGGAACTGCGGCTGAGACGATGCAGTTACGTGTTCGAACAAAGTCGAGCGAAGAGAAAATGTGAATTTGTTCGATTTCTGTCCTCACGCATCATCAGCAGCCAGTGGTGCACTTCCTCCAGCTGCGTCACAAACAACATTCCAAACTTCACTGAGGAATCCCAGCCAGTTGAAACAAACCAAACTCAAACAAAAGATCAAACTGTTGTTGTGTTTTGGCAACCGCAACCAAACTACAATCCAGCGTAGGCGCAAGGTACAACACCTCAAGGCAGCAACCAGTGTGACATCTGCGTTTAGATGTCAACCTGTGGAGCCAAAGTTGTGTGTCAGTTGTGTTATCATGCGTGGGCTTTAAGAGCTGGAATGCAGTAGTTGTATGAGAATAATCTGGGCATTTAGCTTCAACAGACAAAATCTGGTACAGCATTTGTGCCAAACACAAATATGTTAACGTTTGAGGAATAGCAAGGTGATGTTGCAGTTCCAAAAGCAAACCTCGACGCAGGAGGACAGACGTTTTGCTAGTCGCCAGTGCTGAAGGTAACATTTTACCCTCATCATGCGACTGCCTGCTGCTGCCATTTCAGCGCCTACCAAAGCGCTTTGAGGAGAAACCTTTGGGGCCGGTTGAGGCATGACAGAAAACACTGAGCAGTTTGGCATAAATCCACCACCCATTCGTGTCTGATTGTGGGACAGACTGTTCCTGCTCACTGAAAGTGATCAGACCTTTTGGGGATTCACTGCAGAGCATGTTAACCTTCATGGCTTCGAAGACTCATCTTGTTGAGTTGATAAATGACAAATAAAGCTCAGTGTGATCATTTCAGATACGACCACGCCTGTATAGACAGTAGGGATTTGCATTGCGTCATGTAGACTATAAAGACATCACTACACTTGTGGCAGGTGGTTTAAAGTGCAAACTGTCCTGACTTTTCTGACCTTTCAGCAAGACAAACAACTTCTTTCACGTTCAGCACATCTCCTTTGCACTGATTTGAAGAAGCTCAGCGCACGTTCAGCAGAGAAGACTGACTGTCTTTACGCTCATTCATTCACAAAAGTCCCCATCTGCTTCCTTCTTCATTAGTTATGTTTGCTCTTTCATTTTGCCGTGCCTTTTTACTATGTTCCTCCTTTCATAAATAAGCCTTTATTTAATATATTTTAGATTTGATGATATATAAAAAAGAAGTTTGTTACAGGAAAGGATATGTTTAACAAAAGAACAGGCTATTCTTACCACTCAAAGAATCTCATCAAATCTCATTCATCACAGATGTAGAGGATTAAAAATAAGAACTTGTGTCACTTCATGCACATTGTTCCAAAATGAAGTTAATAAATGTGTGTATTAACTTCTGTTGAAACAATTATGTGCATTAAAAATGTCAAGTACTTCTCTTGTATACATTTAGATTTTACTGCGGAATATTTGCAGTTCCTGCAGTGACAACATTGTCCTCTCAACTTTTTCTCATTTTATCACCCTGAGTGAGATAAAATGAGAAAAAAAACACAGTTGTGGTTTTTGTGGTGTTTAGAAGAATGGTTTAGAGAAGTTCAAGCTGTTCTCAGATTTCAGACTTCAGACGGTATGAATGGCAGTCTGTCAACCACTAATTGGACACATTAAAGTTTTGTGTTTCAGCCACAGAGCGGCTGCTGTGTAACCGGCGGTTGGCCGTTGTAGGATGCCAGAGAGGAGTTTTCCACTCACTCTTGTTCTCAGGCGTCACGCAGGTCCTTTTTTACGTCTGTTTCGTGGGTGTAGGCGGTGACTTCAACACTGACGTGAGCCGGTTCTATAACCACGCTGACTCAGGCCGAGAAATGTGCTCACACGTGCCTGCACACAATGCAGAAGTGCCTGGATTGGTTACGCATGTGGAAGAAATGACTGGTGGAGGGAGAGGAAGAGGGAGAGGGAGAGGGAGAGGGAGAACATGGATGAGACCAGGCTGCTGTCCCATTGAGGTGAGCCAGCAGGCGAGTTGTTCAGCTGGTCCTGGCAGTTCAAACCTGTTCAAAATGTGTTCTGCCTCAGAAACCAAAATGTAAAGCTGGGATTAAAGTCCAACATCTGAGTTGAATGAACCTAACTGATCCTAACTGATCAGTCTGGGATAAAACATCTCCAAAAAAAAAAAAGAAAACAAAGAAAGTTGATTCAAACTCATACAATCAGACTAATTCAAGACAGGTGCAAGTAGCCAAGGTAAGTGTGTGTTACTATTCTGCTGTTCTTCAGCAGCCCGAGAGGTTGAACAAAGATCAGATTGATCCTTTATGGCACACAGCGGCAAACAGAGCAGCGATGAATGGTCGGTGGCTGACGTGGCTCAGCTCACGGAGTATGTGTTCCCCGCAGTGAGGACGAGTCCTCAGCAGCGATGTGGGTCTGATCCCATGGTCCTTTAACTACACGTCTTCCCTCTGCCCATTTCCTGTCTCATTCCTTAGTTATTCTGTCATACACACGTCTGTGTGTGTGTGGGTGTGTGTGAAAGAACATGGCAGCAAGTGAAAATTAAATAGACAAATATTGTTCAGAATGGTAAGTACGTCTGTTGTCTGTGAGCACAACAACAACGACAGAAAGATCTGGATTTTAGACACCACGTTTCTGGTCAGTTTTAATCTGGTGTAGCCTACACCTACTGCTACGTATCCATACATGGATTACTGTTTGTATTGTCTCTTAATGTTGCACCAGAAAGGTGACGGTCATAACGGCCGCAGAGGTGCCCTCATCATGTTAGAAATGCATGTACTTAATTAGATAATGAGGGGTTAGCATGAGAGATGCTTGTTTTGTTTTTGTTTTTTTAACCGTATTTTGATGAATGCAGATGAATGAAAGAGAGACAGAGTGTGAGGGGATGCGTGGGCCGTTTGCTTTGTCACGGCTCCATTTAGTTTGTTTTCTCGGAGATTACAGCAACAAAAGTTCCGATATGGTGCGAACTTTGACCAGGTTCCCTCTGACAGTCACCGTATGAGACTGTGATGGATGAACGCTAGAGCTAACTGACTGTCCAAACACTGACATTCAAATGCACACACTCTCCATGCCATACCAGCACACACAAACTTGTTTCTGTCATTTATGAGATTGCACTGACTTACATTCACGCCCAAGAGGTTAACTCTCACCGCTCCCATCTCACGCCCACCTAACTTTAACTCTGTCGTACCTGAGGAAGACTACGGGAGCAGGGTTAGAGAGAAGCAAGGTTTCCTGCTCCTCATCGCCACATTAACTGCGACAAGCACAACCCATACGAGTCTCCGAACAAAGCTTCAGTGGTCAAATTGCATCATGGGTAATCCAGGTGCAAAGTCGTGACAATGAAGGAGAATGTGTGCATTAAAAAGATAATAACTCCTCTGCTTCTGCTGCTTCAGTCTTTTTAAACGCCTCATTAATTCTGAATTGAAATGAATCAACAGCAAACCACCCCAAAGTAGGACGAGGACCAGATGACAAAACGGTCAAGTGTATGAATTGTTGTACAGGTTTTCTATGTATATGCTGCTACATCACATCACCTATCTGACAAAATTAAAAAACCTTTTTTATTTTTTTGCCATTTTTCTGATTATTGTTCTCTAATTTGAGTAAATTTGTCTTTCCTCCTCCTCCTCCTCCTCCTCCTTGATTTTTTTCACAGTCATGAAACTTTATCATCAGGTATGAAATGGAAAAACAAAGTTTCAACCCAGTTATCACAATAAAATGTGGACACTGTGCATTTCCACAAACTATTTGTACATTATTTTTATAACCTTCATACGTACGTACGTATATCAGCTTTTCTAAAATTCTACATTTTTCTTATCAGGTTATGATTGTGGCCTCAAAACCGGGTATTTTCAGCCAAAACATTATCTTTTCAAAAGTGTTTTTATGACTAAACAAACCAGATTGTAAGCACAACATAATTATGACACAAAATCATAAACTGAAACATAAAGCTTTAACGTAATCCCTGGTTCACTTAGAAACACGGGTTTTTCTTTCTGTTTTTGGGGTAGATCAGCCAAATTCTCCTTCCCAGACTCATTTTTCCTCCTTTTCTCTGCTAGTTGGAGATGAGTGATGAGAAAGAGGAGAAAAGTTCAGCTTTCCAAGCTGATCCCAGTGATGTGAAACTCTGGTTCGGTGGGTCACATCTCCCCCTGCTGGACAAAGTAGAGCATCGTCCAGAAAGATAAGAATATACTGATAAAGTGTGTTATTTAAGGTTGAGGTAGTTCCAGTTAATTAAATATAAATATATTTATAATCTATTTTCAGGAGGAGATTCTGCTCCTTCTTTTTCATTTGCTGAGCACCTGAGGGAAAGTTTATTCACCTTCGTTGTCTTAAGCAGGAGACTTAAAAATCTCCAACGTAAAACCACAACGGTTTGCGTATGCTCGATACCACCTGAGACAAATTATCAAAAACACGTTTTGTCATGTTTTTGTTGATTTCAGAAATCATCAAGATCACAATCAGCTCCTTCTGCAAATAAATGAAAGGAATTAGGAGGAGCTGGACCTTCACCTGAGATTCATATGGAACTTCAGAGAGAGAAAGTGGTGTTGTGTGTGGTGTGTGTGTGTGTGTGTGTGTGGCAACCAGATTGCATCACAGTTTCTTGGTGCAGTCACTCACCCACGCACACACACACACACACACCGTCATTACTGATGATGTGTTACGATGTCAGTCTGGGTTTGGTCTGTTGGTTCTGTTATTGTTAAGCCGCTAAAATGCACACTGATGATCACACACACACACACACACACACACACAGACACACACACACACGGTGCACAGTTTGAGGTGATCAGGTGTAAACAGATGGTAAACAGATGTGAGCCATCTGAGACAGAGCGATGTGTGTGTGTGTCTGGGGGGGGGGGGTTGCGCGCGTGTGTGTGTGTGTGTGTGTGTGTGTGTGTCAGAGGGATCAGAGATAATCGGAGCTGCCTAATGACGCCTCCAGAGAGACCTCAGCTAATCCCCTGTACCTCTGGGACACACACACACTCACACACTCATTTCCAGTCAGCTCTTGTGGGGGTGCGTTTGGTTCAGGTCTGGTGAGGACTGGATGGGTGGGGTTATGAGAGGAGGGCACCGGTGCAGGTCGAATGGGGCAGCGACTGGCTTCACTTCATTCCAGTCTTGTGAACAACATAAACTTACAGAAACGTAAAACCTGGTGAAGTGCACTGCAGCAGGCAGTTGCAGTTGATCCTTTTCACCATGTGAGAGCTTCCTCGCTGTTTGTCCTCCACAGGAGCTTTACATTGGCAGCTGAAGAAGGTCTTGCAGCTCACTCCACCCGCCGCACTGAGCTCGGCCGTAGAAAAATGGCAGACGTAGCAGCGCCAGTTAAACATTTTGAAAGGTCGATGATTCAATAATTCCTTTGCAATGCATGAGGCATCATATCGTGAGGAATAACCACATCCTTTCCTCTATGGTCCCACACACACATGGTGTGAACTCTGTGTGTGTGTGTGTGTGTGTGTGTGTGTGAGTGATCTGATGAGGTGATGATTACATGAGTGACCCTCTGGGCTGCTCTGTGAGGCAGGAAAGGGCTGAGCCAGAGGGATTTAAGGCTTAGGGGCTTTTTAAGAGTGTGTGTGTGTGTGTGTGTGTGTGTGTGTGTGTGTGTGTGTGTGTGTGTGTGTTGAATTATTGAACTGCATATTAAATGTGCCTTATTCAGCAAGGAAGATGCTTTATATAGAGACCACAGCTACCAATCATCTCCTGAATCCAAAACTCAATCAGCAGAATACACGTTCAGTTTGTATGGGTGTTCCTGCCAACCACAGGTGCGTTGAAACTTTCCTCGCTCTGCTTCACATTCCAGTTTCAACTTTATCTCATGAGGCTTAAGGTGCTTAACGTGCTTAAGGTCTGCTGATATTTAGGCACAAAAAACACTTGATTGAGGTTAGGATTAGGTTTTATTATTTGTTTGTTTGTTTCTTTGCTTTAAAATATCAAAAAGTGCTGGAAACAATGGTTTGGTCCCCTCTGAGCTTTTGCAGAAAAGCCAGCTTCAGATCGAGGACTGAACATGTTTGACTAATCAAAAGTTCAGCCAGAAACTAAAGTTCAGCCCAGGATGAGCTCTTCAGTTGGCTTGCTTGTGATAAAATACAACAACTCATGACATTTAAAGAGCTTCAATCAGGTAATTAATCAAAAAAACAAATTATATATCAGGGAACAAAAATGGAGGAAACCTCAGGAAGAGCCTCTGAAGGGGATGGCTCTCATGACATGCAACAGATCCAGGAGGACAAGTGAGCAGGAGAATCCACACACAGAGAACACATAGTAAAATGACCCTGAGTTTAATTAATACCACACATGTACATGTTTTATTATGATCATTATCAAAGTCCAAATAATAACAATAAGAAAGAACGTGATGTACCTGCATGTGCTGCATTCAGGTGTGTGTGGGGGGTATGAGGAAGTCTGTGTGTTCCTCCAGTGTCAACAGAAAACATAAAGAGCAGCTGTGATGAAAGACTGGCTGAATCCAGACCGGCGCTTTGATCTCTGCACAACTTCTGCCTCCTCAATCCACCTCCGTCGGTGCACATGAAAGAAGACGGGCTGATTTTAAAACATCAGTGTTTGGACGGAGCGTGCAACTCCATGTCAGGAAGGTGATTCTGACAACAGGTGTACTGTATGTTACATTTGTACTCTGTCTCTCCAGTACAACTCTGTACAAATACTAAAAGAAACGAGCAAAAGAAAACTAATTCGGCTTCAAACGGAAGCTCTTCCGAGTCCACCTCTCCCAGAAGAAGTGTTTCATCGTCTGGCAGCGCTGACATGATCAGCCTTAACATCACCTTAGGCTACCATCAGCTTCAATGTAGATCACCTGCCAGCAGGGAGCAGAGGTGGGCCGCTGCAGTGCAGAGATTCAGACGTGTAAGAGTCCTGGCTCACCAGCAGGTGGCAGTGCAGGTCAGAGCTCACAGCCATGTGCTGCATCCCAGCCAACAGAGTTTCCTCTCCTTGGCACAGCGCCATATTTATATGAGGGACAAGTTATTCTGAGCTAATTGGCACCTGATGTTCACTTAATGAGGACAAAGACAGACTGAAGGGCCCAGAGAGAGCGTTGGCGGCAAATCTCCTGACGTGACGAAGAAATGATACCACCTCCCAGTAATTGAGATGCAAGCATTTACACAGAAACACGCGAGACAAACTGACACTCGTGTACAGATACACACACACACACACACACACACACACAGACGACTAATGAGCTCAACAAGCTTTTCTAATCAAAACATCGAGCAAATTAACAGGAGAATCTATCACTTGGTGATGCCTTGTGGGTTTCGTCTTGCCTTTGTTTGATACTACTTTTGTTTCTTGCTTCTTTTTGCTTGAAGCCAACTTTCGTGTCTGGTGAACTTACATCGTGCTTCATCCAAAATGCTTTAAAAACAAAACAGCAAGAAAATAATAAGCTTGTTCTTAAAGCAGACTCGCTTCCAGCCCTACACTGATCCAAAGCCTCTCGAAGTCCCAGCCCTGAGGTGTCACGGTGTAACTCAGTCGCTCTCAGTCCTCCACTGACTCTGTTCTTTTATTTACAGGATATACACACTCATAACTGCTTGGAGACACACACTCTGACTACAGCTAATGGAATGTAAACAGTGTGTTTTGTGGGCTTTGATCAGATAAATAATTTCTGCTTGGTCTTGTGTATTTGGTGACTCCAAAACGTCCCATACGCGCCTATTTTTATAGTATAGTGTTGTTTATAGCTTTGTACCAACAGAATTTAAGTAAGGGCACCAATGGACATGAATGCTACTAATCAAACTTCACGAAGACAAGATTAAAATGTTTTTTTCCTCTTCTTATTGTTTTTCTCACGTCCTCCATGACATGACATGTCAGAATGAATGCACTTCTCAAAACAAAAAACAAAACAATGTTAATGTATGTCAGACAAGCACATAACACTACAGTCTATTGAACCGTGTAAACGATCCATTCTGATAATTCCACCACAGAGCTGTAAGCACACCCACCGCTGATGCTAATAATAACAGAATAATGTGTGACTGCAGCAGAGTCTAATGTTTCCAAACTCGCCCTCAGTGTTTCTGCCCTGCAGTGTGAAGAAGGCATCCTAACTGACTCTGTGGTTCATTAGTATATTTATGAAAACGCTTCATTAAAATTGCATCCAGCATTTCAGTGCCTGTAATGAAAAGTTAGTGTGAGTGTCGAGAGCGCTCCCGTTAACCAAACTCGCCGAGCACTGCTGGAGACTCACACACCATGTGGTCTGGATCCCGAACTCGGAGATGAGCACCTCCTGCATTTACAGAATAATTCACTCAAACAAAGACGCCGTTGTTCAGAAGTGAAGCGAGTGTGAAAACCTCAAACTTTTCACTAGAATAAAAGAAATACATAATTTATACGAGATGTTTGTAGCCAATTTCACAATTTCCACTTTGTGGTGATTCTAAATGCTGATTTTGGTTATTTTGCTTCGTTTGCACCCCCTCAGACAATTCAGCTTCACTAACTTTGAATTTTCTGGCATTAAAAATTGCACATCTTCCCAGTTGTTCATGTTTTTCTCATAGTCTGTGGGCTCAGAATCATCACAAAATGTTCTCATTTGACCGATACCTTACAGAACATCATCGCTCATACATTTATCCCCTTAAATGTTTTACCTAAAGTGAAAAATCACTTTAATGTCCAGTGTAGATGATGCTCTGTATGTGCTGTGCTCATTAACTCAGGGGTCTGAGTGGAAACAGTCACTCCGGGTCCATCATCACCAATCCTCGCTCGCTCTCTTTCCTGTTCTAATTGCCCGAATAGTCGTACTGCTGCTGCCCATTAGGATAATATCCATTAGTCTGCCTTTCCTTCCCCCAAACCACCACTCCCTGCCTTTACTACACCTCTGAGACACGCACACACACACACACACACACACACACACACACACACTTATGGGCAAAGCAACGACAGCAAGTTTTTTTCTTCACATTCACAGTAGGTTTTTATCACCAGCCAGCTCTGATTTTAAGTCCTGCTCGATTCCATCTCAGCCTCAATGCTTCCACGCACAAATAAGCATACGAACATCCCGCGATTCCTCTTCCCCAGAAGTATTGAGCTAATGTCGTACTCCTCCGCAAGCCTCCGGGTAAGAGCTGATCTCTGAGCCAATCTGCTTTTATGAGCGTGGAAATGGAAAATGGGGAAATTATTTATCTCACAAACCCTTTCAGGAGTGTTGTAAAACCTTTCCTTTTACTTACCAACGGGATCGCTGTCTGACGCCTTCCAAAACAAGGCTATCGTGCAGAGTAGGAGAATTCTACCTGGCAAAGAGGCTACATAGATCCAGACCCTCCAGAGATGAAGTGAAGGACTTTCTCTGATCTGTCTGTTCGTTTATAAAGAAATAAATCTACCAAGGTAGCAAATGGTGACATATGCACATCGCGCGCCACTTTAAATTGTGACAGATTGATTGTCGCCATCAGTGTGAGGGATCAGTTTTGGTTCAAGGTGAGCAGTTCCACAGCTGGATTTCCCACATGTCCACAATAATACTACAATACTACCACTGCAGTGTGAAGATGGATGTCAGGCAGTGATTAAAATATGTCAAAAATATATTAAACTGCAGATTTACACAGTAACTGTACATCTGCTGGTCATTTAATTCCCACTGCATTAAACCAACAGTGAGTTAAGGTAAAATGAGGGCACAGCTTCTTTTTTTGTCTGTGGCGAGTGAATGGTAATAAAGCATGATAATACATCTGTGGCATTCAGCTTCCTGTTCCCGCATCCAGTCACAGGTGTATGACACCTGTCAGCAAACTGCTGGGTCACATCTGGGGACTTGATGACTTCTGATAATGTTTTAGGCTTTTAGTAAAGTGTAAACTGGACTTAAGAGGATCAGACAAGTGAAAAATGGACAAGGAGAGAGGAAGCAGGATGGAGCTTAAAATGGGAGGGGGGAAGAAAAGAAGAAGAAGAAGAAGAAGAAGAAGACAGGAATGTGAGACTGCTGGCATATGGAGAAATCAGTGACTGGACAGACAGAAGTGAATCCAGGATTACAGTATTGTTATTTCATAGTCTGAGGAGGCAGATCTACATCAAGCCTCCAAAAATGTCAAACAGCCAATCAGCATCAGCCTGTGTGTGTGTGTGTGTGTGTGTGTGCTGGGGGAGGGGGGTCTCTGGGACATTTTAAAATTTTTATACAGTGATATGTTTCTGTCACTCATTGCTTTGGGGCAACAGAACTGGTAGAAGTGCGGGTGGATTACACAAAGTGGAAAAAAAAGATTAAATATTAAAGTTGCTCTCCTATGGTCAACCCGGCACACCGAGCAAACTGATCTGAGGTAGGTCAGGACTTCAGAGGTCAGAGGTTGGGACACGGGATGAGAGCACAGTGGAGGAAGACGAGCTGAGGGACGTGCTCTCCATCCTCACTCCATCCTCACTCTGCAGCCTCGGGGCGACACACTGCAGCAGTTTCAGACAACTGAAGTGCCGTCGCAGTTTCAGCCATCAGCTGTCGCAGGGCAGGAGATGTCGTAATCTTAAGAGGTGTCAATCACAGTAGATTAAGGGAGGTCACTTGTGGTCTGCTGGGATTCTCTGGTGTCAGGCTGTCGGGGCGAAGACGCGACTACAACCTGCTGTCCCCTCTGAACCTGCGCTCAAAGCACATGTGTGAACAAACATATGAGCAGAAGCAAGCGAACCAAGCACACTCCCCTCCGGCATGAAAGAAAGATGACGGCATGAATGATGTATTGTACTGTTACACACTACAAACACTCAACACACTGAAGGTGCAGGGAAAAGAACTGGAGTGATATGATGGTTTCTGTCTGCTGCAGAGAGAGCGGGAATGTAGAGGACAGAAGGAAAGAAGAAGAGGCTGATGGACAGACAGCTCAACCACCAGCATATTCCTTCTTTACTCAGAGAAGAATGACAGGCTTGTCCAGTAAAGAAGATTGTATTTCACCTCAACATTTTTAGTCCAAACTGACAGAATTCAGAGGTGGTTTTTGGTCAGATGGTTGTAGGTTTATACGATTATTGCCCAGACTCTGACTGGCTGAGGAAATTATTCATCAGCTATTCAAGTTGTCTGGTATCATCGCTGCTTCCCCAGTTGAAAAAACAAGCAAGTCAATCTGGGCTTTGCAGGTAGGATTAAAAGTGTGGATGCGTGCATATGTTCTACAGTGACTCAGCGTGGGACTTCTTCAGAGCTATGTTACCTGTGAGAGGAACATGAGTTAAAACAAAATGGTCAAAATCAAAGCAGCAGAAGCTTGCATACAGTCAGGACTTTTTGTCTCCGGTATGGACATGTTGGACTGTGTTTCTGTAAGTTTCGGTCACTTTGATGGTGGGGAAAGTTATTGTCAAGGTAATTTGAATTTACTGGGAAAGTCGCTCGGCATGAACACTGTAGACAGTGAATGCGCATTTGCACTTGCTTGAAAACCCAAAACCGACACTCAAAGACATCACTGCTGCTTGTTGATGCAAATAAAATGACTGAAAATGCAAAGATGCACTTGCAATGCAGGATGCAGTGTTTGCATTTTTTTGACACGTCCAGGCCTATTACTAATGACATCTAATGCTTATAATGTCTAACAACATAAAGACTTACTGCACCAGACTGCTCTTATGGAGTTTAATTGGATAATTAGGCTTTGCATTTCTTGCTGCATTTGTTCGTTCCTGTGCACAGTCCACAGGAGTTCTTCTGAGTGGGTCAGTTTGTGCAGCGCTGCAGACAATGACATGAACTGAACATACATCGTCGCAGATGTCGCCGCCTCACAAAAACAATGTGATGTAATACTGCAAGTTCAAACTGGTTCAGAACTACCAGTTTCAGTATCACTATTTTTCAGAAACCGCTTGAAGATTGTTATCCTTAATTTAACATTTACATACCAACTGTCTTGATATGATAAGATCTTTAGTACTCTGATAGAGCTGGATGGGGTGTTGATGAGTGTCTGAGAAACATGTTACCAGAGGTGGGACAATAAGCCAAGTTGATACAGATGCATAAAGTCCTCTCCCTCCATTTTAGCAGATGGGACATTCTAAAAATTCAAAGGACACATCAAATAATTTTTTCCCAAAGATAGTTTCTGTTATCTTGACTTGAATCATAGTATAAAATGGCAATCACTCAAACCTAACAAGACAAAAAGCACTGGGACACCTGACCACTACATCAACAGGAACTTTAGTGACATCACATTCTAAACACACAGACAGCTTTGCAGCTAACAGCTTCCACTCTTCTGTGAAGGCTTTCCACAACATGTTGGAGTGTTTCTGTGGGAATTTGTGTCCATTCATGCAGTAGAGCATTTGTGAGGTCACACACTGATGTTGGACCAAAAGGCCTGGCTCACAATCTCCGTTCCAGTTCATCCCAAAGGTGTTGGATGGGGTTGAGGTCAGGGCTCTGTGTGGGCCAGTCAAGTTCTTCCACACCAAACTCATCCAACCATGTCTTTATGGAGCTTTGCTTTGTGCACTGGGGCACAGTCATGCTGAAATAGAAAAGGGCCTTCAACAAACTGTTGGCACAAAGTTGGAAGCATAGCATTGTCCAAAATGTCTTGGTATGCTGAAGCATTAAGATTTCCTTTCAGTGGTAGTCAGAGGACTGAGCCCAAACCCTGTGTCTGGATACTTTGGTCTACAGTGTGTATCATAACATTATGCTTCCTCTCTACAGTAATCCTTCTCCTTCTGTATAATGACCATGACAAGCGACAATGAGCACTTGAGAAAGGACAGAAATGCTTTGAAGACCACAACCCCAATTACCCCAGATTATCCTCTTAACTTGTTACCTCGGGGTTCTGGACTCTACTCATCATTTGCCTGCTGCTGGCATAAATGGCAGGAGGAGGACAGACGAAAGGTTGTAGGAGAGAAAATTATACAAAACAACCTGTTTATCAGGAAACAGTTACAGGTCCAACACATCCACCTGCTCCTCTACCAGTCCTGCATTTCAAAACATAAAGGAGAAGCATTTTGTGTGTTAACTGTCACAGGACTTGATCTGTAACCCCCAATTACCCCTTTTAATAGGTCTTAATACTCCTTATAGCTCTTAAGATTGTTTTGTTTCATTCTATTTGTCCGTTGGCAGATATCTCTGAAAGACATGACTGGAAGCATTTTCCTCCACAGCACTGCATAATCATTCAATTTGCAATGAAAACACGCTACCGACGGCTTGTAAGGTCAGCAGTCAGGGGACTGAAGTGTGCTGTGCCATGTGTTCATGTAAGCGTGTCAGATTAAATTCCTAGAACTTAAATTTAAACGTTTGTACTGGTGTTTGAACAACACATAGAGAAAAGCCTACCTGCAGTGATGTGTTTTGCCTGACAGGAGCCTGGTGGAATGCAACATCTGATAATCTGATCTGATCATCTCCTGTCAGCTTGTGCAATTAGAAGTGATACTAAAACCTCAGAGGTTTCACTTGTTCTGGTAGCTGGACTGTCAAAGCTCGTTGAAGATGTATAAAGAGAAGGAATATAATCCCGCCCCATAAAAGGCAGGTAAAGACGTATCTGGATTTAGCATCTTAATTCAAGTTTCCTGGAATTATGCTTCTCCAGGATGCATACAGGTGAAAATTCAAGGAGGTGGATTTGCGTGGCAGTTTGTTCTATGCTTGTATGAAGGGCTTTTGTTTGTTTTGAACCCCTTCGTGAAAGGACTTGAACTAACCAATCAGTTTTCTTGATGCACGCATTTCTACTTGATGCTCTGCAAACTTCTGTGTATAAGTCCAGCATAACGGCTCGAGAAGGAATAACGATTTCTCATTGACTTGTTCTTCTTTCATCAGTCTGCCCAGATGCGTGTGGAGTCCATCTGAGGTGACACAAAAATGCATTCAGGTATGATACAATGAGTTCTCATGTGCACACAGGCCTTGAACTCAACATGCATGATGATATTTAAATAGAATCAAAGACTGAGGATATCAGTCTACACAAATGAGAAAGAGACCTGAATTTCTCTGCTTAGAAAAGTATTACAAGGGCCCCACTTCATGTCCTGGTCTCAGTGTGAAATCAATACAAAGAAAAGACAAAAACCAAATGATGAACTCCAAATGACCAACTAAGTGGTGTAAATTGATTGTGTGCCCTGCTGTAGCACTGGGCATGTAAACGTGTGTGTGTGTGTGTCTTCTTGTCTACGGTTATGTCCCTGTGTGTGTGTGTGTGTGTGTGTGTCCCACAGGGAGTGTGTGCTCTGTGATCCAGGTAATGCAGACCAGAGAGTGAACAGGAGAACAAACGAGAGGCGACCGCCCTTCATCCATCTTCTCTCTCTCTCTCTTTCTCTCTGACCACGTTCATCCCATCCTCATTTATTGATCGATGGGATGACGCTGTGTTGTGTTTGCAGGCCGGTCATGACTGGTGACAAGACTGCACAGGGGACACGGGGGTGGGGTGCTGTGGGGGGACAGTCCCACAGGAGTTACAGACAGAGAGATGAGTGCTGAGAATTTAGCAAATCAGAATGAAAATCTGACTTTGGTGGATTAGTTACTTTTTTTTTCAACAAAATAAATGTGTTCTTCCATGCTGAGCTCTTTAATACGCTTTGGTATTTCCACCACTGATCATTTGGACAGTGCTGACCTTTGAAGGTACAGACAGACCCAATGCTACACTGATAAATCTGTCCTGTTGCCCTTTTCAAAGGTAACTTCAAAAATACAAGCACATCACCAGAGTACACGCTAACTGTTGCTCGCTACAATCTTTGCTGCAGCTGTGTTTGGCTGATGTTAGAGCGACCATTAGCTCAGTTGCCAGTGAAGCTAGTAGCCTTATAGCCGACTGAAATCTGACGAATGACTGGACTCAGCTAAACTGGGTTCGTAACCTCCCAGCAATTAAGCTGAAGAGAGAAATTTGACATCAGAAGGTGTACGGTTGTATTTTTCCCGTTTGGTAAGAAAAGTATGTGGAAGAAAAGTGAATATTTCTTGATATTTTGAGAGTTTGTTTTGTTTGCTTATTATACAAAATGCTAAAAGAGCTGTTGTTGCTTAATCAAAAATATTACTGTATATATATTACTGTATATTTTTTCCAAGTTCTTTTTCTTGATGGGATCCAATCCACTTCTTGAATAGCCATTCCAGTGATTTATTGTTTATTTGTGAGGTTTTTCTTCTTCTTTTTTTTTTTTTTTTGGCTGATTGGATTCAAACTACAAACCCATTATTCATCCCATTGAGAAGACATTTCAGAGGCTTCAGTTTACAATCACTGCAGACATTCCTCCATCGGTCAGTCAATAGTGGTCGCATGCAATCTGCACCCAGCACTTTAGCATGTGGCTCCCTTATTGGCATTCCCTTCAAAAGCAGCATGTGATTATGGGTGTTGACATTCAGAAGGGTCAGCCATTACTCTGATAATTAGTAACACTGCACTGATTCAAATGATCCATCATGGCCATGCCTTGCAGATGAAGCCAGTGATTTATCATCATGTGGAATGTCTGAAGCGTGGTTTCTTAAACTGCGGGCTGAGGACTCTAAACGAAACTGGACCCTGCTGGTGGAGAGACTTAAATCAGCTTTCGTCCCAACGCAGGGAGAAATTCAATGAAAAAGTGAAAGAACTCAAACGTGGACGGCAAACAAAAAATTAGACCCATTCAGTACCAAGTCAGTCTTTTGGTACTATACATGTGTGACTTGTTTTTGAGATATTAAGTGTGATTGATTCAGGCGATTGATTTGTAAGTTTTGTTTCCTAAAATGGTCTCTGTGTCAGATCAACAGACTTAAATAATAAATCTTGCCATGACATGAACAAGAGACGAGATTTCATGTTGGCTCCTGACCAATCATACCTTGCCATCTTTCAGATGCAGCCTTTTGTTTTACTTTTACAACATCTTTGTTTGGTCTCCAGAAGGATTTGGGTTTGACTCTTAGGAGGTGCTGTCAAACTGTTGCTCAAACAGATCTCCCCGTTTCAAAGGTGCAAAATAAAAGTTAATCATTGAGTGGAGTAAATCCCGTGGGGTAAACGGCTCTGGGGCTTCAGATGGTCATCTGCTTTACAGACGGCGACAGACACCAAGCAGAGGGCGTCAGGTCAATAGTGATAATGACAGCAGTCGGAGGTTTGTCTGAGAGCGGCGGGACAGAGACAGATGTGGCTGCTGCTGCTATAGATCCATGCTGCATTATCTGCCAGGCCTCAGGCCAAACGACAGCCACTCAGGACACAATAGGAAGTACAGGTACACACACTCACACACACACACACACACAGGATTTGTCACTAGCCGAAGTATTATTTTGCAATAAAACTGTAATCTGTAAGAGATTACAAACACACACACTCACACAGCTTAATTGGCTGTGTGAATGAATTTTTAGTCTTTCAGTCACTGTGAGTGCAAACAGAGATTCTTCCACACATCAGATAAAATGAAGACTCACACTAACATTTGGCTGAAAAAACACACTCAAAACAGCCACAAGTTACATGTACCTTAATGTGCTTTTGTCCTCTCACAGTGAAAGATTATAATGCACTAACCAGAAACACAAAAGTTTTGTGTGTGTGATGTGGCATCATCCCCACACACACACACACATAAAAGTAAACCCAGGCAAATAAAAACAGATCAGCAAGATTAATAAAATGCAGATAAATGAAAGAAAAAAGGCAAGAAAAACTGATTAATAAGAATGAAATATTTCTTATACTATATTTATATATAGTATAGTGTACTATATATACTATACTATATAATTGTATTTATTATTTACATACTTAGTACTAGAGAGGCTTTCCTTCAGTTATTTGTATTTTTATTCATATATTTTCAAAAATATTTGCTCATCTTTTTACCTTCGCTCACAGGCTGATACAGCTCCAGGAAATCTTTCCTGCCACACACATCACACTGTACAATAACAGCTAAAGTTCTGGTCATAACATACAGTCAATACACATTTTATATGTTTTTACACATGCAGTTCACTGCACCTTATATTTTATTTTATTTTCAGCATTTAGTACTGCTTATTTGTTATAAATACATTTTAGATTGCTTTGTATAGTGCGAATTTCCCAGCCTGGGATCAGTAAAGTATATCTATCTATCTGTAGCATTCAGTCGACAGAAGTCAGGACTGATAGTTTAGTAACTTTTTAATTCCTTGCAGGTCATAAACCAACATAAGACATTTGTACAGAACACACAACAAAATAACATGTTTCGACTTGAATGTTTCTCTTAGTTCTGTGCCCCATTTGACGTCATCATCTGATGATGATGATGTTATGGAGATACTCCTTCCTCCAGCGGCTCCAAAACTGCCAGGAACTGTACTTAACGCCATCTTTTTTGTCCATACAAATCCTCCCTAACAAACCTTCCAGGGGGAGGTAGAGCAGTGGTATCCTTCATGGCGATGAGGTGATTCAGAGTGAGTGAGTGAGTGGTTCCAAACTGTTTGGATCGTTCAGATTCTCTGTTGTATGAGGGTGAATAGTCACAATCGCTGTTGCCTCAGGAAGGTCCTTAGGCAAGCAACGCTGAGTCGAGCAGATGAGAGTGTGAGTGTAGCGCTGAGAACATTATACAGTCACAGTCCTTATTTGTCTTATTTGTTGATGGCCATGACCTTGAGCATGTCCTTCCACCACTTTCCGGAGTTTGCAGCTTTCTTTGCAAGGCGGGCAGACAGGTCTTTGACGTGAGCTTGAAAACATCGGACAACCTCTGCTTCCACAACTGGATCCTCCAATAATATTACAGTCCCCAGAATTCGCCTACTGCAGAACTTCTTCTGCAGCTCTTTCATCACAGCCTTGCACACTTTCTTGGTGCTCTTGATGTCCGGGCAGAAGCCTTCAGTGATGGTGAGTCCCTCCATCATCTGGTTTACCAGTCTCTTCATGTAGGCGACCCACTCCTCCTGGTTGCGGTTCGTGACAGCGTTACACTTGTCCAACACTCTCACCGTCAGCACGGTGACAAACACCTGGAGCTGGTTCTCATTTTCTGCTCCGGCTGTTGGTTCACATCCAGAGGCAGGTGTTTGAGGTTGGTCCATAGTGACCTCAGAGTTGTTTTCCTTCTCTTGGACTGTCTCCGCTGCTTTGTCATCAGACATGACACGTTCCTGTAGTTCTTCTGTACTTTCTTTGCTGCACATTGCTCAAGATACAAGATGGCGGCAATGATGACGTCAGTCAGGTTTCATTCAGTATATCCAAGGTTCATTCCATATATTCAGGGTTCATTCAATATATTCAGAGTTCCATTCCACATATTCAAATATTAATTTCCTGAATGCCATGCCAAAATATATATATATGACATATTAATATGACAGAGGAAATGAAAAAAAAGGAAATATTCAATCTGCATATTAATACAAATATACTTAAACTGTAGTCACAGTCATGGGATGCTGGATTACTTTTAATTCCAGTAAATAAAGAAAAAGAAAACAGGCCTCATAATAGTTTGATGTTACCTCTTTAACTTCATCACATTTTTACTTCCAGTGTTTGTCTATTGGATTAGGCTGCCAATAAAACAGACAAACCGGACCGAAAACGTAACATCACATAGTGCGATTGTTCGTTTAAACACACTAAATTTTGTCTTTCAACTTTTTGAAAGTCCCGCCAGCTCGACGCAGCTGGTCATCAGATAAACACACACCTGACACGACACACACACGCCCTGAAACAAAAGTCCGACCTGCAAACAATGAGTGAAGTCACGCGCCACACAAAGCCGAGGAGATACCAGAGGAGTGTGTCGGTTTGAGCTGTCGCAGTTCCTCTTGTCTTGAAAACAATGATGGAGAAGAAAGGATTTCTTTGAAACAATCCACCCAAGCCTGGAAGAAAAAGTAAATCTGTTCAAATTCAAAGAGAGGAGGTGATCTGACAGACGGGCTGGATTAAAGTTACCAGAAATTCTAAACCAGCGACTCTCAAAATCTGTGAGGGGTTTCTTAGGACATTTAGGACAAAAAGAGGAATCATTTATTTTAAGTAACACAATGATAGAATATATTACTATTTTGGTCATGGGTTCCATACTCCTTTTTGTAATAAATCACTTGCTTTACCAAATAGGAAAATAACCAACATTAATGTCATGTCTATTTGTCAGTGGAAAGACTGAATCTTTTTTCATGGATTTGTTTGAACAGATGATGAGTGAAAGCTGAATCAGTGACCTCAGAAAATCAAATTATTCCTTCAATTATACCAGAACTAATTAAGAGCTTCTGATGGTAACTTTTCATTGTGTGTGTTTGTGCAGTGAAGCCTGCTCTAAGGGGTCCGGACATGAACGTATGGTAACACGGCTGACCCCTGGCGCTGTAACACTTGTAGAGCCATGCGCTGGCCTGCAGGTCCTTTTGTTCTGCTCCCAGCAGCCCCAGCAGGGACGAAGCCACGAGGGTCAAAGGTCGATTCAGTCTTTTAAAAAGGCAGATGAGACAGAAAATGAGAGGTCATTTGGCTGTTTGTTTTCTGAGAGACACGGTTAGTCACGTCATAACTGAGACTCAAAAATTAGACAAACCAGGCAAAAAAAGAGAGAGAAACTTGAGGTTTATTTAAAAAAGAAAATCTTTAATTTTTTTTTCTGGCAGATACAAAATGGGTCGGAGGGTCGGGCTTCAAAAGGGTGAAAATTAGCGTGTCGATCGGAGCGGAGGCCAGTAAATACTGGGACTACTGCAGAGTCTTCTGAAACCGATAAAATCCCTGATGATTTTCCACAAAATGAAAACTGAAGTGAACAATAACAAACCCTGTAAACCCACCCTGACATCCATCTATACGTTGCTCCTGGAGGAAGACTTGTGGGGGCAGGAGGAGATGAAGACTTATGAGAGCATCTATAAAACAAAGTCCTTTTCACCCCCTCGTCCCCCTTTTCTCTCCCTCCCTTCTCACCCTCAAGGCGTTCTGGAACTCACCCTCTCATCCTCTTTCTTCCCCCCAATGTCCCCCTCTGATCTTTGAGCTACTGTTTAATCCTGTCTGCTGTTCTTTTAGCTTGCGTGTCCTGAGGAGGTCGCCGCGGCCATCAGCCAATCAGTGCATTGGAATCTGTCTCTGAGTCAATAGCTGCACATCAGTCACTGATTAAAATGTAAATGATAGACTTGTAAGTGTTACAAGTTGAGCCAGCTGGTTTGCAGTAACAGTGAAATATCTTGCTTGCACGTTTTTTCACTGGGCTTTTCTTTTTCTTTTCTGTTTTTTTTTTTTTAAAACGACAGACCCGAACTTTCCTACTCTTGTAAACCTGTTTTGGCTGCTGCCATAAACTCAGATTTCCTGTATACTATTGCAGCTAAATAGATTACAAATGTGGCAGCTTTCATGTTCATATTGTAAATTTATTTAAATATGAGAAGTCCTCTTGGTTTGATGCTCCAGAGGCAGTTCCTACATGGCAAAATGCTAAGAGCATATGCTAAATAGCATTAATCAATTGATGGCTAGTGAGCTATTAGTTAGCCTCAGGTTTTATGGTGTTATAGAAACCTCAGAGTCTCATTGTCTGCTAATGCTACAAACGAGAAAAATTATTGGCAGCAGTCAGGTGCTGCAACTGGCTCCACCCACTGAAGTTTAGTTTAACCAATGAGATTATTTCTTCCTCCCAGACGCATTTGTCTAACTAACACACTAATGTGGCACATAAATACCCAGACAGTGAGGACACTGTTGTGGCCTGTGGAATGGCCTGTTGAATGTGAGAATGTGTAATGAACAAGAGGCATTCATTATAGATCACACACATCATTTATTCATCTGTCTGCTCTGTCAGTCTGTCTGTAAACACGCCTGTGATCCACAGTGTGTGTGTGTGTGTGTGTGTGTGTGTTGCTTTGTGATTCTGTGTGGTTGCTTTGATGGTTCATCTTTTTGAGTTTATTTACACGTGTGTGTGTCCATGCGTGAACATGTCTTGGATTCCTGTGTGTGTGTGTTCGTCAAAACTAATCTAGCTTAAGCACTGAAATAGTCTTCGGGTTAGTGTTAGGGTTGTGTGTGTGCATTCACATTTCTATGATCAGTTTAATTACAGCTCAGGTTTCTCAGATAAGGTAGCTCTGATCGCGCTGATGTGTGTTCAAGTGTTCATTTTCCGATAAATTTGGTTTTAATTAGTTGTTTGATGCTATAGCACGGGAATGAAATGTCATGATTGACAACTGAGAGCTGATTCTGATTGGCTCAGTCTGATGGGCGGGAACTTGATGCTGCGCCTCCAACTCCCCATTACAGCCGCACAGACTCCTGCTCCAGATGACTAAATGGATATGTTGGTTTCACCTTTTGTAGCCATTTAGTATTTTATATTTTCAGTCTAATACGTCGCAAACAGCCAGTAGGCCTAAAAATCGTGTGTGTGTTTTGGTTGGTGGGCTTAAAAAAGCTAAATAAAAAATATAACTGGCCCCCAACTCGTCATTTACTGTAGGCAGGTAGTTCTGTAACTTTCTGTGCTCTCCGTTCATCCAGTTTTTCTGTCAGAGCTCTCTTGTCTTAATGGCCTCTGAAATGCTGATATCAACAAAACGCATTAATGCTCCTTTGAGTGAGACGGCTTGATGAGTGCCGAGTGCAGATGATCTATGGATCAAATCTCTCCAAGATGGCAGGACGGTAATTTGTTGTGTTTTGACATGTCCAGATATCAATATGGTGCATTATGACCGTACACTTCATTTCAGCCAAACACACCGGGGAGTTTGAGTAAATAAATAAATGAAAAACAACATAAAAAAAGCCCAACGCCATTTCAGCACATAAGGGAGAGAACTGAAAATGAAGATTATGAACTGCAGGCTGTTGCTTAAATTTGTTTTATTTTCTGAATAAAAACAGTGGCTTCCAGTGAAGTTAGGCGAGTTCAGCTCCTTCCTCCAGGATTCTTCAGCACAAACGTTGTGCGGATGATGAGTACTGAACCTGCAGGTTGTCCTTATTGTACCTGTGGGACAGAAGCATGCAGACAGTCAGACATCAACTCAGCACGTCAGAGTCCTTGTGGTTTATTTGATCGACATCTTCTACAGCTGACAAAATCTGTGGACTGTCAGTGGCTTCCTGTGACTGTTTCTATCCATCACATTGTTTGGTTGTGCCTTTTAAAAACTGTTACAAATGACTGCTGTAAAAAATATTTATGACCATATTCTCATCTGCCAGAGCTGAATATTAAATCATTAAATATTAAAGCAGTAGTTGGGAGTTCGATGAGGAGAAGCGCTCTCATGTCTGTCTACTGAGTTTGAAGCTATAGCCAGCTAGCTTAGCTTAGCTTAAGGACCGGAAAACAGGGCGAATCAGCCAGCGAGAATCTGCCCAACAACAACCCCGCAGCTCACGACCTAACACGTTTTGTTCTGTTTTGTTAATTTATCTAAAAATGAAACTGGCATTTGAACAAACAGACGATTCTGCTGATTTTTTGGAGAGTCTGATATGATTTTACTTTGCTGCTCAGACTGTTGAATGTTCACAAATGTTTGCAAATTAAAAAAGGCGGTCTGTGATGTCTTGACAGTATTGATACAAGTGAACCATTTTCAGTCCTTTATGCTAACCGGTTCTGATAAAGCACCTTAAAGCTTAGAGAAGCAAGCAACTAAACGCATTTGTCGACTGGTGAATGACGGGACTTCATGAGCACCAAGTGCGGATGTTATGGATGATATGTAGGTGGGGTTGGCTCTTTGCAAGCCTCTAAGATGGGATGGTAATTTGCTGTGTTTTGACATGTCAGATGTCTATATGGTGCATTATGCTCTTACACTTCATTTCATCCGGATACACGAGGGAATAAGAGCAGAAAACTGCTTAGAGTGCGTGAAAGAAAACTGACAGTGACCTGAAGGTTTGAGAAACTGTCTTGTGAGCAGAAAGTAATTCATTTGAATTCTTGTTTTTCGTTTGGTCCTCGTGGGACATTTGTGCATATTTGTATGAAAAGAAAGGTCAGTTAATGCACAAAATGTACAGGCCGGAGAAACCTTTTTCCATTCAACACAGCGTGAAACCATTACTCAAACTGAATCCTAACATAATCCAAAATAATTTAACAATAAAGAGTTAAATTAGAAGAATTTGTTTGTCTGTCACATCCCAAAAGCAGAATTAATGACCAACAACTATAGTTAGTCGGCTTTGTTAAGGAAAAGAATACAGAATGTTTTCTGTTGCAGAAACCACCATGGCATGACAAAATGTAAGTTTTGATTTCACATTTTTATCACGTCTTTACTGGTAGACAAAACCAGTGTTTTTTAAGACACAAAAATCACAAAGATTGAGTTCAATATTCATTTGAATGTTAAGACAAACTTGTGGTAGCCTCATCCTTTGACCAAGAAGAATTCGAAGAATTCGTCCATAGCTCAAATGGTAGGCCTACTTTAAGTGCCGTAGGACATTGTGAAATTCCATGGTCAGTGTTAATGTGTTAAAAATGAATCTACACTGCACATATACTTTTCTGAGACAAAACAAGTGAAAGTCCTAGTTTGGATCACCAAGAAGTCGCTTGATGATTAATTCTCGCTCACTCAGTGATACTTATCTCATTTTAAGATCTTTAATTCAGGATTTACATGTCGTTCTGGCTTCAGAATCAAGCCTGGCACAAGGCTTGATGTTCATGAGCAGCAGCTGTCAGTTGTGTGTCACCACAGAGTAACAGGATAGCATTCAGTACTTTGCATAACTGATCCCTCGACCCATGTGCCATATGCTCTCACACGGCTCCAGGTTAAGCTTAACCCGAAAGGCTGGTGTATGTGGTGCAGGTTCTTATTTCCAAAGTTACCATGTTGAATGGTGTGGAAGGAAGCCTATTAAGTTAAATCAGAATAACAAGTGTTTTGTGTCTTCTGGGCGAAAATGCTCCAAATCTGCAGAAATACCTTATTCCCCCGTTTTGAATTGTCAACCCCTCCATTTTTCTTCTATAAACCAGGATTTGCATGGTTTTCCGCTTGCACAAAAATGTTGTAATGACTTGCAGACCAAGCCAAACTGCTGGAGATGCACCTTCAAAACAAACATTTCAGTTTTCTTTTTCAAAGTTTACTGTAGAAGTTTGGGGTTGCGTTGGACTGGATGTGACAGGTGCAAGAGCTAATGTCCAATGATGTCTGCGGTTCAGTTTCTGCTGCAGCCAAATCGTTAAATGTTTATGCTGCTTCTCAAAACAACAGCATGTTCAGTCAGGTACAATAAAATAAAGCTGATGCCACATTTGATAAATCATAGCATCACATAAACAGTTGAGGACTGTGGGAATAACATGAATGTATGAAGCCTGTGTGCAAAGAGACGTTTTAGTATAATAAAATAATCCTTTACGCTGAGAGCCAGTATAGCTGTCAAACAACCAATCAATACCTTCCGCTGCTCAGTGACGCGGCCTCCATTATCGCCATAACAACCCTCATCAACATAACAACCCATCAGCTTCCGAGCTCCTCATCCGATCAATGTGACTCCTTCCACAGGCCTCCTTCTCAATACTGTCATCTATTCAATTAATAATTCAGACACCTGATTGGCAGATGAGGATCAATCAACCAATTTAGGGTCTCAGGCAGCTTTTTGATTTTGTCCTGTTTTCAGCCTGTTGAAGCCGTAGATGCCAGAGCTCGTTTTGATTGACAGGCCACAGTGCAGCCATCACGCCTGTCACCTCAGGGCACAAACCGAATGGTCCACTTGATCAGGAGTCCGTCTGTCAATCCGCCATTTCACATTCACCGTAATCGCGAATTCGTTTCTGTTGAGTCCACAGGTGACAGAAGTTACATTCGTAAATAACAGCAAAAGGTAAACAACTCGCCTTTTCTTCATTCTCTCTTTTCTTTCCACCACAAGCTGAACTGGAGTTGAAGCTGACAAGTCGATCGTGTGTCTTCAGTTTGAGTCAGCTCTGGTGGTGAAGGCTGACAGATAGGCTTACTTCAAAGTACCCACAGGAGCCGTCTGCTTCGGGGTAAAAGTACTGCAAAGTTTGTCATTAAAAGGAAGAGGAGCGTTTTAAGGAAAGCAGAAGCTTTTTGGCGTGATCAGCCACAGCCAATGAGTGAGCAGACTACATTTGATGAAACTAAACTTAAATTTTAGCAACAGATTATCCACAAAAGATTTGCTGATCTGTGGGAAAATGGAGACTAAATCACACACAACAAGGAGGAACCTGGCAGGACCGGAAGCTACACACCAACAAATTTGATGCGAGCAGCAGGTCACTGTGTCTCGAGCTCCATATGAATCTGCTGTTTTTGTTGATTTTTGCTTTTAATGTGAACCTGAGTCATTCGCTTCACCACCTGATGTGACAAGTCTGGACAGGAAAGAGCAGCGCAGATCAAGTCATTATGGTTTTATTTCTGTTTCTTTAATTTACTCAGGTCGACCTCGTCAGTCGTCCTCTTCTGGTTGAATTTATTTGATTTAAGCCGCGGGCATTTTTTTCTTTGTAGTTTGCTTCCTTTGTTGGTTATTTATAAGCTGAAGTTTTGACTGATCAATGCAATAAATAGCTTCATCACATCCACCTTTGTGTTGCTTCCACAGAGGAGCAAAGTGGTGTGTGTGGAGGTCGGGGTGGTGTGTGAGTATGGAGACCAAAGACCGTGTCTCATGGTACACCTGCAGTGGGTTTTTTGCACTGCTGTTCAGTCACCTGGCACTGACGATGTGTTCGGGTGTCTGACCCTGACCAGCCGCAGTGCATTTTCTATAATACACAGTCTTTTAATTTACAAACATTGGTTTGGGGCATCAAGAAAAGAAATGTTGCTGAGTCATCCCATCGTCGAGGTTAAACCTGAGGCGAGACCAGTGAAAACAACAAAGAAGACCAGAGTCATCTTCATCATCCTCCTCCTCCTACTGAAAGGCATTTCTCTCTTCTTTTTTCCCCTGTCTCCACTCTTCACTCCTCCACCTTCTCTTCCTCTGTCTGTGTGTGTGTGTGTGTGTGTGTTGTGTACCTTGCAGTGGATGTCATTAAATATTCACAGCTCCATTCTGGGCTAATTGTCCTCAACATAGCAGAGAGCAGTGGAATGAAATTAACCCATTAGCCAGGAACCGCTTTCATCAGAGCGGCAGGCCGAGGAAGTATGTGTGTGTGTGTGTGTGTGTGTGTGTGTCTCTTTCTGTTCCGACATTCACCCATCAAGTACATGCAACCAGACAAAACATGCTAAACAGATGCATCAGCACAGACTTCATCATTCAGGCAGATGTGGTGCTTTTTTATTCTTTATTCTCTCTTTATTGTCTTTAATGTTTTCCTTATTTTGTGGTTTGTTTGTTGTTTTTTTTTTTAAAAAAAGCCCATCTCTTTCCCTCCTTTTTCCTTGATTTCTGGAGGTGCTGAAGAAGAAACATCCCATCAATTCTGTTTGTACACTTTTGACCACTGAGCGTTTCTGATCACTTGTACTTATTTTTACTCACATCTGCTGCACATCAACATCCCGCACTCGGCTGCTGTGCAGCAGTTTGGAAAACAAAAGCTGTGAATGGGAAATAAATCTAGCTTTATTTTTCTGCTTTACTTGTCTTGGTCACCGGGAGCTCCTCTCACAGCTCGGGTCAATAGTGCTCTATTGAATGTATTGACAGGGTAAAGTGGTCCTACTTAACAGCGCAGAGCGCCTCGCTCTCATGGCGGTCTCCAGAGGCAAAAGACGAGCGAGGACGAGGAGGAAGGAGAAATCAAAGCAGGCACACTTCAGAGGTTTCACTGTGATCTGAAAAATATTGTATGTTAGATTTCTGCATTAAAATGTCTAAAATGACAAGAGTTTGTTCGATTATGCCAAACGTTTCCAACAATGTTCAAGGCTAAAGAGATCTGTGATTTTATTCAGGGTGAAACAGTGCGTTTCAGTTGGTGGCCTGCACTTCTGAACACATCCAGCAAAGGGAGTTTAGGACAAGAAGACATTAAGACCAGGCAACATTAATTTATATAGAAAATTTCAATGAAAAGAAAAAGCTCATTTACAAGTTGGCAAAGATGCTGAGTTAACTTCATCCTCCTCTGGGACGAAGCTGCAACCTGTTGGCTAATTAAGACGCTGCCTCATTTCTGCCTCATTAGCGGTAATTTCTCTTCCCCTCCTTTGTTTATTTTCCCTTCTCTTCTCTTTCTCCATCGCAAAAAAACAAAAACAAAAAACACCTCCATTTGTTTGTTTTTCTCGTTCCACTGCCTCTGTCGCGGTGGAGAAATTAAATTTGATAAACGAGTCGATCTTTAAATATTAATTATGTATTAATTACATTCGCAAGGCAAAACAAACCTTGCTTAATGATTTATGAGGATCAGTCCCACTTTACTCCCGATTTCATTGTCCAATGAGAATCAGGAGAGAGGAGGGAAATGGAAGGGCTGGCAAATTGAAACAATGAAACAAAATGCGATTACAGAACGAGCGAGAAAGTGTGACTGTGTGTGTGTGTGTGTGTGGAAAACATTTGGAAAGAACTAATTCATTGTACAGGAACGAATGCAGGATGGAAGCACGAGTGACGAGCAGAAAAGCTGACGAGATTCAGTTTGTCTGGTTGTGTTTGACCTCTGACCTCCTTCTTCTTCTTCGTCGTCTTCCTCCTCTACTTCAGTTACATCCCACATGGAGCTCTATGACCTGGGACCTCGACGTGACCTACAAAACGCTCGTGCTCTGCAGACTCTGATGTGTTTACTTTCCATGTTTAAAAGGTTTTGCATTCTTCTGTGTGGCAGTTTGAATTCTGGTTTTCTGGAGTATCACGTTAACGTTTGTTTCAGTGAGTTCGGTAAGTAAAAGCGGTTTTGATTTTAATTCCTCGCGGTTGGCTGTGCGTCGTGTTCCTGCTCAAACAAAGGCCTCCCGTATGCTTCTGTACTCACACCAGTCCACACCAGTCGTCCTGTCCTGATGCTCATTTACACACACCTCTCTCTCTCTCTCTCTCTCTCTCTCTCTTTTACACACACTTATCACCTGTTCTCCTGATAGTTCATCTCTTGGGCAACGCAACACACACACACACACACACACACACTCTGAGCCTCCCAACTCTAATAAATATTTCAAAGGTGGATTGTTTAGTAAACAAAGGTGTGTGTGTGTGTGTGTGTTGAATTAGAGTTTCTGGTGTCATTTGCTCTCTCTCTCTCTCTCTCTCTCTCTCTCTCTCTCTCTCTCTCTCTCCCCCTCTCTCATTTCTTCCTCCTCTCCTCTCTGAAACTCGACCTTGTTGTTGCACTGTTTCAACCAAACAAACACTGACCGCTGCTGCGTCCTGTGTGGGGTGAAGATGAGGAGGAGGAAGCCCAACCCAACAGCCTGTAGCATCACACACACCCTAGAAGTGTGTGTTTCCCTCGGAATGTATTAACATGTGTGTTTTCGGTTGGGAAGGTCAGTCTGATCTCAGCGAGCCAGTTGGTTTAATACAATTTGGTTAATAAATAAAGTAATTATTATAAACCACAGACTGTACTGGGATTCTGTGATGCAAACTAATCTCAATATGGGAATAATTACTGTAACAATGTGGGGTGAAAAACCTGTGATGATTCCTGACCAAGAGACAGTTTGGCTCCGCCCACTGGAGTTTGACTCATCCAATAAGATCACTTCTGTATCCAGAACAGCTCTGCCTCCAAGAACTGAAACTCGCAAGCAACAACATTATAAATGCGTACTGATTTTATGTGTCTAAATCCATGTTTATGTTATCTTGTGTTTGTGCACACCAGACCACATGTGCCTCTGTGTGTGCGTGTGTGTGTGTGTGTGTGTGTGTGCTGCCACCCAGAAGTGTGCGACACAAGAAACCCCAAACTCCCCACAGCAGAGACAGAAATTATCATACCGCAGCTCACCAGCTCCAAGTAAATAAAACATTAAAGGCTCACAAATTTGGCTCACAAATTTGGAGAGTGGGGAGAAATTTAAAGTGCTTAATACTTAATACACACTTTACAGTATGTTCCGCAGTATCAATATGTAATGAGGGCTAACTGCCAATCCGTTAATCCAGTGTCGCTCCTGTACAGTGAAGACACGATGCGTGACTACTTTTGTCCTGAGAGTTTGTTTTCACACAACGTTCAAATCTGCGTCAGCGACCAGGAAAGTTGTTAGGAGAGGAGATAAACAAAGCTCATGACGCATCAGTCCGCTGAGATTAAGTTTCTAAAGTCAGGAGACCTTTTTTATGATGAGGCTTTTGGATTAGATTGGCTTGGATTATTACCTGAACATTACAGTGAAACTGCAATTGAAAGCATGTTGTCCATTTACTTTAAAATTTTCTGTTTCAAATGCTTCCGGGTCCAAAAAAGTGTTAAGTAAAAAGTATTAAAATTCTACTGCTACTTTAAAGGGAGGTCAGAGTAAATTTTCACACCAGTCAAGATGTCGAACAGACAGAAATGTGAATATTTTTGCTAACATTTGAGAGGTTCGCCTCTGACCTCCGAACCCGTCACTCCTGTTAATCAAATGTTTTGTAGCTGATGCAAAATTTTTGAACAGAGCAGAATTCAGAGAGTTTCCATTCAAATCGTAGTGTTTCAAATGACCAACTTTGACTCATAGTGCATAAGGAAAATAGCAATATGTCTTAACTTTTTAAACTGTGGCTGCAGATTTGAACGATGTGCAAAGAAACAAGGAAGGGCCAATCAAGTCAATTATGAAGGCAGAGGGAGGAGAAGATGAAAAGGCAGCACTGGTGATGTGGCCGTGTGTGTGTGTGTGTGTGTGTGTGAAGGGGGGCTACAGCTAAGCAGATAGGTGACAGCAGTGAGAGCAGGATTTGTGAAACTGTAGCTGACCCCGAGCGGCTTACGGGGGCCCACACAGGACGAGGGAGACAGAGAGAGGAAGGGTGAGGATGAGGGTGGAGACTTTGGAGGGGAGTGGGGACGGGGGGGGTTGTAATGTAGCAGGGGGGCTGGTCTAGAGGGTAAGAGAGGCCTGTGAGACTTGAGAAAAGCCTGGGGGTAAACGCTGAGAGGGAGGGTGAAGGCACACTGTGGGGTGGCTGAAAATGGCTCGAGGTGAAAAAGAGACTAACACTGAAAAAATGTCAGTCCTGACAGGATATTCGCCAAATTTTTACAATTTTCTTCAGCTTTATAGGAGAAACAAGATCACGGTTTATAGAAATATCATCTTCATGGTTAAAAAAAAACCGACAAAAACATCCCGTACACCCCAACGCCTGTGGAGATACAAGAACATCACGATGCTGCTTCCTGCTTTGGTACTGAGCAGGATTTTGCTGTATGTATCAGGAGGTTGTCAGTCTGTCTGTCGATTTTCAGTCTCCAATACTCAGGTGTGAATGGCGCACCAGGGACACGCTGCATGAATGATGCATTGTGATGACTGTCTCTCAGTTTTCCTTTGAACTGATCTAAAAATATTTTTGCGCCTTCAGACGGGGATGATCGACTTCACAGCAGAGACGCTGTGAGGATTAAACATGGAGTGCAAGCAGTCACATGTAAGAGCAGGAAGAGAAAATGTCTCGAAGTCGGCCGAGAGCGTCAAAGATTAAAAAGGTGCACCAAACAGCTTAAATCTCCATAGAAAAATACTCGTTAAAGAGCAACTTGACTTTGAGCTTGATTCCACTTAAAGAAAAATCGATTTTCACTCTGACAGACGAATAATTAAAAACAATATAAGTTTCATGTGCAGGAATCCTCTCACCTCCAACAGCGTGAAGCAATAAGAAAGTAAACAAACAAACCGGGCAGCGAGACGTGTTGCGACTGCATCTCAAAACGACCAGTATGAGTGTTTTCTAATCCAGTGTCCCTCACAGGACAGCATCATTTGTCAGTGTCTCGTCAGTGTGTCGTTTGCTGGTGAGGACGGAAGGTTTTCAGGTGGAATCTACAAATCCAACAGGATTCAAAGGCTAATAAAAAAAAGAATAATAATAAAAAAAAGTCCTCCCACTTTAGTAAAACCCTGATAAGCTCAACCTGGAGCCATAACTTTGCACATTTTATTGTTATTGTGGAGGCTAAAAGTGGTGGGGGTATGAGGGTATAGTGGTGGTGGTGGGTTGGAGGGTGGGGGGTGGGGCAATGGGGCTGCACCACCGAGGATAATGGGAGCAATGGGAGCAGCCCAGGCAGCATATGGCCAGGCTGGGCTGCCTGCTGGTGCACCAGCTGTGGAACTGGTGGCTGAGATCACACAACCACTAAAGAACCCATCATCCCTCCCTCCTTCCCTCCCTCCCTCCCTCCCCCTCATGCAAGGTCACCGCATTGTACTTTAATGCATGACAATAATTAATACAAGAGAGTTTTTTTGTTTTGCCCCCCCACACCCCACACACAGAGTAGGTTCACATATTTCAGGTCCGTCTTAAAACATTACTCACATACTTATACTGCATGTACTTGAGGAGTTATCTGTCACTGTAGTCATTCCTCCACTTCATTTAAACCAGGTGGGGTCAACATAATAATAATAATAAATGATAAAAATAATAACAATAACAATAAGAAGAAAGAGGAGGAGGAGAATGTACAGCAAAAGGATTATAGAAACAGACTTAAGGACTAAATCGTGACAGTACAGGAAGTATGTGACATCTACAGAACGTCTACTGAAGAGACAAAACATTTGCAGCACAGGAAAACATCAGATTTGTGGGCAGTGATGAGAAGTTCATGAAATGACATGTTTTCTACAGCGTTTTCCTCCATTTAAGCTTTGACTGGCACCCATTTAATTATGTTCTCTTGTTTTAGAAAGCTACATTAATTTGCTTTTTTTTAAATTATATTTTTAGGCATTTTTTTTCTTTAAAAACAGTTTCTCCATTAGAATTATTTTCCTGTGATTGTGCTGAAGGCTTTACAAACAGCCATTAAACACCACTAGACCAACATAGACTCAACTTTACTGTCATGAAGCTGACAAGTTGAACACATCAGGTTCCTGCCCTGCTGGCAGTTAGGACTCTCAGTGTTTTAAAGTGTGTATCCAGACCTCAGCATAACGCTGGTTGATGACACACACTCGAACTGGCTGAGTTGCTAAGTTGCTCTGAGAAAACTACAGGACTTAGTGGTGTGTGTGTGTGTGTGTGTGTGTTGGGGGGTGATGGCAGTGACAAAGAAGTCTTTCACTGTGTCATGTGACACATATACAGATGCACACACACACACACACACACACTCCACCCAGGCTGCTCTCATTCTCTCCCTCAGCTAACCTTTATTTAAATGACAGCTCTGAACAGGCCGATCCCCTTCAACCACCACTCTGCTGTCTCCCTCTCTCCCTCTCTCCCCCTCTCAGTATCTCTCTGCCTCGCATGCCCCCAGGCAGCTCCTAATGCAGAGGGACAGGAGGTTGATGGGAGTGTGTGTGTGTGTGTGTGTGGCAAGTTAGAGTAAGATGATTCAAGAATGGGGTGTGTCATTCAGCATAAAAGCATCTCCCTTTTTTCTTCCATCTTTGAGTCTACTTTTTGTTATTTCTCTTCCTCCTTCTTCGTCCCTCCATCTCCCGGCTTGTCTCCATTTACCCCCCTCCACCTCCTCTCTCTGTGCTCCTTTATTTCTCTACGAGGAGCGATCAGAGCTCATGGTAAAGACGATGCAATATGGATGAGGCCGTCTCAGAGGCATCAAACAGGCAGCTGAGCGTCCCAGAAGGCCGAGGGACTGACTTCACATGCAGGGAAAACGCTTAGAGACGCTTTTCGCCGGCCGCTTTTATCCCTCGTTCGTTCCCCCCAGCTCTTCCTTTATATCTGCTCCACTGTGTGCCGTTAGTACGTGTTTGTTTCTGTTTGAACGTGTGTGTGTCCATGTGTGTTTGGCTTTTTGCAGAGAGGGCTTTTAAGTGACGTGACGCTCTCTCCGGCAGCCATATTGGAGGTCCGGCGCTCTCACCTTTTGGGTTATTCCAACAAATTAAATTTCTCCATCATCAACAGCCATCATTCCTGAACATGTGACTTCACAGATGGCAGTGAATACAACATGGACTTTAAATATTTACACTCTCATGGGAAGTCATTGTCCCGTGGCTGCTGCACTGGAGAATCATGTCTTAATGAAGACACGTCTATTGTGACTTGGAGACTATTTTGTTGGGGTTTTATTCTGTTCATCTGCCATGAACACTTCAAGTAAATGTTTAAGTTTTTCATCTCAAGGTGGGGGAGGGGCAGCGCTTTGTGTCTCAATAACTAGCTGAATTTTTGCGTCAGAACTCTAAAATTTTGACACAAATTAAAGCATCATTTGTCAGAATAAACAGAAATGTTTCCAACAAGTCCGATGATGTCAGATACAAGAACCCGCCAAACTGTTGGGGTAATAAGAAGGATTAAAAATAAAAAAAAGTCCCCTTTGATGTCAAACAGAAATGCTAGCACTGCTGACAAACGGCTACTTTGCAGGCTGAGGGAGATTTGCTGATGGGTTTTCCTCTTCCGTGTGCACACCACAGTGCATGTTGAGAAACGAAAATTTCTCAGGCATGTTTGGTTATTGGCGAAGCTGCAGGGGATCAGTTCAGTGTCTCAGTGATCAGGGTGAGCAAACATACAATGTGTTAATCTGCTGAAATCAAACTACTGATTATGCACGAACATTTCCAAGTGAAAACATACATACGTATAAATTGGGTTCCTTAAATGGTTTGCACATCTGTTGATTTTCAGCAGAGCTCGTAAATAAGAAATCGCTCTTGTACAACTTAAATTAAGGTCAAGTAAAAACATAAAAAATGCATTCCCTCTTCAATGGAAGACTGTCAGGGCGGCCAACAAAGGTGATAGTTTATTCTGGAAGGCGAAGGAATTATTTATGATGATGTTGCACTTCAAGGGGTCTGCCAATCAATAACATGTGGCCTTAATCACCCTGACAAAGTTGTATAAAAACCCCTACACACACACACACACACACACACACACACACAGAGTGACATCTCCTCATAGTCTCGAGCTTCCACCAAATGCTACAGTACAAGAGATAGCTATCATCGCAGCATCAAGTATTAATCATGTTTCTGAGAGGGAGAGACGAAAGGAGGAAAACCCCGTCCAACTGCTCCCGTCCCACCGGAGACAGACAGACTCAGTCCACTGTCCTACAAAGACAGGGGGAGGTTGTGTTGGGGAATTAGGAGAAGCATCTGTCAAAAAAGTGATCACCAGAACTTACTCATCAGGACTTTTGTCGTTTTTCTTGAGTTTTTAAAGGAAGCTGAAGATGAAGATTTAAACAAGTTCGAGGAAAAGTGACAAGGAAGCGAGGGATGAGCTCAGGTGGAAAAAAAACTGTAAATCTGAGATTAACTATTTAACTAAAGTGAAAAAAAGGCAGGAATCTGCTGTTTGAATAATTGAAAAAATAGGTGAGTGTTTAATAATTCACTGGTACAAATGATGAGAGGAGGGCAGCAATGAATGTTTTAAACATGGAGAAAATCTCTAACTGACCACTGGCCTGCTGAGAGGACACATTCACACACACACACACACACACAAACACACACACACAGTTTGTATACTAAGCCATGCTAATCGTCTCATTGGCTCCAGCTGTACTTGACACACATGCACGAGATCTTATCTAATTATCAATGAAAGTGTTTAATTATTCCTTTGAAGGGTCATGCAGGTGGACTGCAGTGTGTTGGGCAATGTTATTTAGCCAGCACACGGGAGCAAGAAAATGGCGTGCGTCCATGTTATGCCCAGAGTTCTCATTTGTTGTCAGCTGAAGGTGTTGACATAACTTGAGTAACAAGTTTTCAGAGTGTAGTGCAGCAGCAGCAGGCAGAACGAAGAGTGAAAAGAGTCCTGACAGCTAAACATACACTAACCTGCTGGATGTACAAGTGGGTGACAAAATACAGGGAAAAATACTGAATAAATGAGTAGTGAATGATGAACAGATGCTGATGGGAGATTTTGGTTTGACGCATTCAAAGCACAAAGGAATATCGGCTGGAGGGCTTCAGTACGCCAGGAAAATGTGTTTGCATGGACCTTAAACTGTTTGACCTGAGGATGCGTTTACTGACACTCCGACATCTTACATTTAACTAAGCTCACCAGAGAATTCAAGTCAGATGTGTTGAGTGTGTGTTGAGTGTTGAGACCTCATCACAAAAGCTGAGACACAATAACAAAGCACACACACACACACACGGCTGCCGTTCTTGCAGGTACACTGATGTCACACTGATGTTATCGTGATGGGAAGTTCAGAATACTGTGGAAGACAGATGGGCACCCAAACACACACACAGTGGCAGCACATCAGCCTGATAGACTGTGTGTGTGTGTGTGAGTGTGTGTGTGTGTGTGTGTTTACTCACGTTGTGGGGACTCAAGTCTGATGATGGCACCACTCAAGTCCCCACAGGGGGACTTGGCTTAAGGTTAGCCTAATGAATGTAAGTCTATATAATGTCCTCAAAGCGCTGGAAACATGACACACGCACACGAGAAGAGTAGCTATGAGAGTCCACCCCTCCTGCCTCATCTTTTTTCCATTTATCCTCCCTCTGTTTCCTCTTCGTCCTCTCTCTCTCCCAATTGTCTCTTCCTCATTTCTCCCCCCTCTCTCTCTCTCTCTCTCTCTCTCTCTCTCTCTCTCACATACAGGATGCAGGCACTGTATCCTGTGGTTGCTAGGCAGTCACCACAGAAACATTCTGCATTATTGATGGAGCACGCTCACTGCGTCCCAGGCAGCACCCAAACTGTCCCAGCAGAGCACAACAAGCTGCGCTGCTTTCTAACCGGCAGAGAAAGCATCAGCCAGCCACAATGGATGGCAAGAAGAGACAAATGTGTCAGTGAGATTTCTGCAGAGCCCCGACAATCAGCTGAGCAGAACGACCGTTTCATGGAGAGAGTTTTCCTCAAAAAGGTCTTGTAATTAAAGTGTTAACGTGAAGGATGAGAAGGCATCTTGATGTACTCAGAACATGATTATTTCTGTTTCACACTGGCACTGCATCATGCAACAAAAACAACTGGTCTCGCAAAAGTGGTAACTGTAATAATAATACAGTTTATTTACAAAGAAATTAAAATTGGTGATTAACAAGCCAAAATAAAAACAAACAAAAATAAAAAGAAATTATGATTTGGCGGTGAAAACAAAATGAGGAAATAAAAACTAATAAAACACCAAAATATTTAAATAAATACATACATACATACATACAAAACAACGTCATAACTGCAACAATAGTTAAAAATCCTAAAAACATTTAAATGTGGATACACACATATGGATGTGCATACACATGTGTTCACACACAGTACGTCAGAATTCTTCTTTCCGGAGTTCAGGTGTCCTAACAGCCAAAGCTTTAGTCTCACACATCCAGCCAGAGTTCAGGCCTCATCAGGCTAATGGTGGGGGGTTTACTTGAAGACATAATCAGGGACTGGGCTACAAAGTGCTTTAACAGTAACGAGTGAGATTAGCTACTATAAAAACAAAGCGGTGTTTTTTGTCAGGCGTCTGACTTCTGCATTCGGCACAGTTTGGAGTTTGATTGGTTCGCTGAAACTCCTGTTAATGTATAGACATAAAAAAATGTTTGCAGATTCTGATTTTGACAGCCTTGAAGTCTGTGGTTTTACTCAGCTGTTCGATGACAACAGATCAGCCACTGTCACACAGTCAAAGTCAAAATGTGCTGCATGAGCTTAGCTTTAAAATTTAACATTTTAAGATTCTGGAGAGTTTAAAATATTTTACATGAATCACAGATATTGTCAAAAACCTTTTGTCTTTCTGTTTCAAATAACTGGTTAAACCAGTGATGAGTCAATAAATGTTGTCAAAATCAGTCTGACTTCCAACGCTTTGCGTCTCTGATGAAGTGAAACAAGATCTGTTTGAACAGGACAGCAGTGAGAATCCTGCAGCCAACCAGCCAGCAGGTCAGCGCCTGATCAATAATCAGCCAATAATAGACAATGGAGTATATCAGACTGGAGAGAAATTGGCCTGTTAGTTGATTTAGTGAACACAGATGAAAGAAACTTGAAGTGTCATGTTCTACACTAAACATCCAGTGAAGTGAACCAAACTGAAAAACACAAATTCTCTTTGCTTAAGCGTCTTTGTTTTCTGTACTCTGAGTGTTTTGTAATGTGACCCGGAAAAGAAATCCTGAAATCCCATTTACTTTCATTTTCAAAAACACTGTTAATATTGCGCTGCCTACTTGTTTCATTCAAACAGCACGTCAGCCAGTCAGTAGTAATTAGCCATCGCTCAGTGCTTCCAGTCAGCCAGCCGGACAGTCAGCCGGGCAGCAGCATCACTCACCTGTTGTGCCCCAGGCGACGCCTCCCTCCCGATCCCCACGATGCAGCTGTCACCCCAGCCACTCAGTTCCTCCACCTCTCTTTCTCCTTTGTTGTCCATCATCTCTTGCACCACCTACACATCCAGCGCAGCCCCTGAATGAGGCCTATTCTTCAGCCTGCATGCTGTTGCTGCAGCGTCGTCCTCCGTGACCCTCCGTGCTCCGCAAAACAAAGTTTCTATTCACGAGGGTCTGGCATTATCCTGATTCTCTTCAAAGAATCTGTTTTGTTTGCCACATCTGTGATAACAAAAATGAAATTTGAAAATGTTCAGAAAATCTTTGAGACTGAGAATGCGTCCCACAGATCCCAGTTAGTTCTTGTTTGTAGTCCTTTGGTAAAAACTGAGCTGCTCCAGTCGTGTGAAAAGAAACAACAAAACTAAAAAAAAAAAACAAAAACAAGAGAGCAAATAAAAAAATAAAGTGGAGGGCAAGTGTAGAGCGTCCATAGCTGGCAGACCGGACTGTTCAGGCCTCAGGGCCCTGGTGGATGCTCCCTGTGCCTCATCTCGAAAGAAAAAACAACAAAGAAAAAGAACAATCAAGAAAAAGAATGAAAGAAAGAGAGCAAGCAAGCGGGCGCTTCTGCTTTGAGCAGCAAACAGGAGCTTGAGTGAGGAGAGGAGTGAGGCTGGAAGTTTATATGTGTTCTCTCCCCCTGAACCAGGGGACCGGCTGAATAAATAATACAATAGATATTCCTGTGATGAGGTCTCTGCGCACCATTCATAATTATTTCATTGTAGCTGTAATGAGAGCGCCGGCCCTCCTGATGCACTCTGCACAGGCAGGTAAAGGCCTCTCCTGAAACCAGGACCCAGAGGCGTGTGGTGGACCCATGCTGCAGCTACACACGAGGTGCAGCACCACATTATCACTCCGTTTCTCTGGAAACATCTGTTGCATGGTGATGCGCTTGGCAAGTATGACAGATGATATGATAATCAGCTAAATCTGCAGATGTTCTCTAATGCATGCAGAAGACGCTCTTCACTAGCGCCGGGCAGATGTGCTGTCAAATATAACAGAACACTGAAAGTGGATAATTTTGCAAAAAAATGTGGGTTATGACAACAATGATCGCTTGTGTTTAATTATTCAGTTATTTAACATTTCCAACTGCCCCAATTTTAGTGTTTGCAGTACAGAGTCAACACACCCTGTTTGAAACATGGGAATCAATCCAGAAGTGACTGTGATTCATTTTCTGGTTTTCTGGATGAAAAGATGCATTCAAACACACCTGCTGCTCTCTGAAGTGTGAAGAGAACTTCTCAGTTGGGATGATGAGGGAAAAAAAAAGGTATTTGTCAAATGATGAAAAAGCAAATATTATCCTGATTTAAGATAGTTCATCTGACTTAGATTTCAGCTTTTGCAGCATCTCCTGTATGTTAGCATTTCAAATAAGTTTTACATGGCCCCTTTAAAACTAAAGTTCTCAGACAGACAAAGCAAAAGCAGGATGAAGTAACTTAACTTGGATTTTGTGTGTTAACTTAAAAGTTAAAACACAATAATAAATAAAAAGAAAAGCTATAAAATGAATTTAAAAAACTTTTAGAGATACAGTAATGTGAATGTCGTCCTCATCATCAAGTTTACATACCGAGAAAAAGCACAGCACAAGACGAAATACAACACGTATGCACACACACACACACACACACACACAGACAGCATGCTTAGACACATGGTCACATGGACAGGCTCACAGTCCCAGTTGTGTCTCTTCTCTCTTGGGGCCACCGTCTCAAAGCTTTTGGGGTCCATCAGAGTTACAAACATGAGAGAGGGCATTTTCCCACTAAGCCTCAGTCACAAAACACACACACACACACACACACACACCTCTATTTCTTTCTGTCTCTTGTATACATCCTGCGGTCTGCCGAGCGAGCACCTTCCGTCCTCTAATCCTGTTAGTGGGTGACGGGGGGAGTCAAGGGGAAGGGGGAGGTGAGGTAGAGTTTGTGTGTGTGTGTAGAGGGGGTAAAGACAAGAGATGGGGTGGCGGGGGGAGGACATGGGACACAAAGACCCCCGCCGTTCTGCACCAGCTGGAGCTCCGTGGTATACGTGAGACCTGAATACCCGACTCATACAGTATATTCATTCATTCATATGGTCCTGAGTGAGCAGGACTCTAACAATGTCAAGGTGTTGAGTTCAGTTCTCAGTGGGGCATCAGTTCCTGAAATGTAGACAAGCGCACACACTCATGCAAGTTTTAATTAAGCCATTAAATTTGGTTAATGAGTGGACTGCTTCAGCAAGGATTAATGAGTCAACCATCGTACCCACAGAGACAAAATATTTAAAGCTCTGCCCTTCAGTACAAGCAAGACTAACAAGAATGTTAGCATTTGCCAACATGCAATAAAAACATCAAATCCTGCTGAGGGCGATGAGAATGTGGCATCATCAGGTGAAATTTGGTTTGGCCTTTTCAACAGATTTTAAACAAATTTATAACAGAACCAGTAGTCAATGTGTGGCCTTTCATCAGACAAGAGCGTCTAATAAGACGACGTTACAGAGTTGCATTCTGGGAAATGTAAGATCCAGCAGTTTCAGTTTGAGCCAAACTCCGTCCATCTCACTGACCCTCTGCAAGTTATTTTTCACATCCATTCATTAAATGGGATAACATTTTTTGACTTCCAGTGTCTGAGAACAATCCTACATCCCGTAGTAAGGGCCAGTCCATAAAGTTTGGTGGAATGATAACTCCACTCCCTCCCTCTCTTGCACCAGTTTTTGTAACTCCGTTTGAGACAATAGAGGGAGTTTTCGTTGTGCAGATATTATACAGCCTCTTTATTGCAAATATTTCCAAAAGTCTCGTTTCGGGATTCTTGTGCAAAGCCCATAAAATTATCGCCCTCAAAAACATCTCTAATAAAAATAATCCCTGCTTCAACCCATGACTTCCAATAAGTGGGTTTTTCTACCCACATTCAGTAGTTTATTATGCCATAGAGGTGACCTTCTAGTAAAAGTAGGGTTTAAGCCGATGAGACGATGTGACGTTTGCCAGGTTTCTCTTGCAAACAACATTACTGGATTCTTAGATGGAACTTTCCCCCACTTTGTGAAATAAAAGCCTTTAATGGAATCGGTTCAGTAAGTTCTTTCTCAGTCAGGACCCAACCTGGAGCTTGGTCCTCCGGAATATATATTTTGGCCAGCTGCTTAAGAGAAAAAGCATAGTGGTACCGGTCCACTCTTGGCAGGTTGAGGCCTCCGTCCTCCCGTTCTCCTTTGCAGCATACATTTTAATTCTATTTAAACGAGGTCTTTTATCTCCCCATAAAAAGGCAGCGACCGCTGTATTAAATCGTTTAAGTAGCGAGGGAGGGAAGCTCATAGGTAAATGGCACATGATATAGTTAAGTTGTGGAACAACCATCATTTTAAGAGTGTTTATTTTTCCCCGCAGCAATAAACCTATTTTAGCCCAGTTTTGTAAAGTGCTCTCGATTTTCAGAAGTAGGAGAAGGATATTTTCTGTCATTAAACCTGATGTAAGCTTTATGTCCAAATACACTAGACCCGAAGTAAGCCATTTAAACTGCCAGTTCTGCCTAATACCAGGTGGGCACAAACTAGACAGAGGCATTGCTTCTGATTTTACCCAATTTATTTTGTAACCTGAGATATGGGAGAAGGTGTCAATCAAAGACAAAATTTGAGGGACCACTGTATCTGGATTTGAGGTCAATAACAAAATATCGTCCACATACAAAAATAATTTGTGTTCCTTCTTTCCAGCTTGGATACCCATGATATTTGTGTTATTTCTGATGGCCGCTGCTAAGGGTTCTAACGCCAGTGCAAAAATAAGGAGGCTCAGGGGGCAGCCCTGTCTTGTACACTGGTGCAGAGGCAAATGTGGGGATACCCTTGAATTTGTTAATCCATTTTATAAATGAGGAGCCTAATCCAAACCTAAACAGCGTCCTGAACAAGTACAGCCACTCCACTCTATCAGACGCTCAGTGCTATTCCTTACTTGCCAAATTAAATGAAGTAATCTGCGAACATTATCTGCTGAGGACCTTCCTTGAATAAAACAAACTTGATCTGGGTGTATAAGACTTGGCAAGTGTGCCGCCAACCTTATAGCTAGGCCAATATTTTAGCATCTACATTTATTAGAGACACTGGGCGATAGCTTCTACATTGCTGAGCATTTCTAACTTTTTTATATATCAGAGCAATTACTGCCGAGATCTCCCTGCCGCTTCACCTTGTTCATAATACCTCTGTCTACACTGAAACAATGCATATTCCGCCTTCTTCTGTATGATAGAGTTTAGTTCCATTTTCGTTTAATTGAGCAAACACTCAATTCTAATAGTCGTATAGCGGTTTGTTTTTTCCAAATAAGAACTGTGTTGTATTAAGCAACCCTTCAAGCAGGCTTTAAATGTGTCCCATTCTAGACCTGGGTTAGAAGTTGACCCTTCATTAAATTCCCAGTACTCGAGAATTTCCTTTCTAATAAAGTTACAGGATTTAGGGTTAGGGTTAGGGTTTCTAATAAAGTTACAGGATTTAGGGTTAGGGTTAGGGTTAGGGTTTCTAATAAAGTTACAGGATTTTTCATTTTGGAGCAGCAAGGTGTTGAGTCTCCAACGGCTTCTAGGGGTTTCAGATAAAGACCCAGAACCTAACACCACTTCTACTGGAGCGTGATCTGACAATACAATATTACCAATTGACACAGTCATACTCACTAGTTGTTTAGCTATTAGAAAATAGTCTATCCGCGAGTATGAAGCGTGTGTGTTAGAACAGAAGGTGTATTCCCTATCCTGGGTGTGTAAAACCCTTCAAATATCGACTAGACCCAGCTCCTCTTCCAGAACCTCAACAGCTGCTTGAGATTTATATACTAATCTTAGCAACTTTTGATTTATCTAGGGCTGGGTCTCTAACCTGATTAAAATGTATGATGTGTATGGTATGGTGAACGGCCTCACAGTGTACTCCCCTAGGCGCCCATCTCAGGTGCTCGCTCCACCGGAAGTCCCGATCGAAGTTATTTAATCGTCATCATATGATGGATGCATCTGGGGTGCATCTGAAACAAAGCCTCCACGTGGCTGCCTGAAATAGCTGTGACACATTTCTTCTGACTCTTCTGAGTATTGCAGCCATTTTCTGCTGTTCCCTTCGGTGCCAAACACCAGAGACAGAAGTAAAAAGAAAAAAAACATACATTTTCATTTACATACACACTCTTCTAATCCTTATTATTTCCCCATCATCCCAGTGACATGTTCATACATCATTTTGTTTGTTTACTTGTTTTCCCTTTGTTCGACTGCTCTCTATTCTTGTAGTACAGAGCAGAGAGGAGCTGAGGATTTTGTTTGTATGGAAATGAGCATGGTGGCTCTCTGGGGAAACGCTCACAGGGCTGAGCTGTTTGATGCCTGGCCCTCCATGGAGTGTCGAGACGCCAATGTCGGCGGATCGGCGGAGGAAGGAGAGGAGCCAGCAGGATGATGTGAAGAGCCCTGATGCTGTGTTAAAAAAGGGTCAAAGTTCACCGTGGCTCACTGGACCACAGGTGAACAAAAGTCTCTTTAATGCCTTGAGGCTTTGCAGCACTTATTTTATCCCTTTTCATCTCTCATTGCAGTACATTGTCTTTGGGATCACAGGATTATTGGCTCTGACTTTAGCAAAATGAGTTGGCTTGTTTGAGTATAAGTAGTTATCTATCTATCTATCTATTTAATTGTGAACCTACACACTGAAAACAACCTTGCTCTCTCAAAAATGTTTGTTCACAACCTGAAGACGAGTCCAAACACAATATGTTTCTTTACATTGAGATGTCAGATCAATTAACTCTTTAAATGGATGAAATGGTTAGTATAAAACTCTTCATGCATTCTCAGAAGAAGAAGAAGAGAAGAAAGCAGAGCTGCCTGAGAATAAAACCACCTTGTCCAGGTGGAGCCAATCGTCCTCGTTAGGATGCTGCTCAGTTGGCCTGAATGCTTTGATTTTAAACTTTCAGAGTAAAAAGAATAAAGAAGCATGCAATTAAACAAATGCTTTATATAAGCTTCAGCCCCCCTTTGTTTTAATATTATTTCACTTCAAAAAAATAAAGAACTGTGGCTCTTCTGTCTGATAACTTTTGTTTTTGCTCCCATTTTTGCACAAGCGGAATCAAAGGATTTAAGACCTTTGTTTTTTAAAACGGACAAAAAATGATTTTTTTCTCTCAGATTTTAAGCACAAATTTGTTTAAATTCGTGTTAATCAGCACTTCTCCTTTGCCACAATGATCCATCCACCTGCAGCATGAGATGGTCACAGTAACAGCACACTCTAAAATGTGCTGCTTTATCAAGAAAAAAGATGCGAGTGGTTTATTAGGGACTGAACTATGGATTTATGGGGTTCCGGATCTGCATTTTTTGGTCACAGATACCCAACAAAAGGAGTGAGGGGAGCATAGATAAGAAAATGTATTAAACTCCTTATATTTTTTGAAACTGTTTTGCTCATTTTTGCACTCCATGTCTGTTTTTGTGAGCTACCAAGACAAGTGAATTTCCCCGCTGTGGGATCAATAAAGTTCATCTTATCTTATAACCAGACAGTATCTGGTGGGAAGATCATTTGCCTCACATCATGCTGATCAATGTGCTGATTGTGGCCTGTGGATTGTTGGGTGATTAACTTTTAAATGGCTGTGAAGCTGCTGGATGTTGGCACGATGTGTAACACCACTGTTGCACACATCAATCCAGAGCCTCCCAAACGTGTTCAGTGGGTGACATGTCTGGTGTGGTCACACAACAACCAGGATGTTTTCAGCTTTCAGGAACTGTGCACAGATCACTGCAACACAAGGCCCCCCCATCATAGTCTGTCTGTCCATTCAATCTGATCAAACAAATCAATAAAATGCACCCACATTTGCTGTCTGTCATTCATGCCTACTGAAATCATAACCCCTCTGAAGTGTTTATCATGTGTTGTGTGAGAAAAGCTGCGCTTTTTTTGGAGTGGGCTTTTATTGTGACCAGCCCACGACACACCTGTGCAGTAATCAAAGGGTTCAATCAGCGTGTGAATGAGCTACACCTGTCAGGTGGAGGATCATCCTGGACAAGGAGAAACACTCACTGATACAGATTTTAACACATTTGGGTTTAAAATATGAGAGAATAAAGATTTTTCTTTTGCTTTTCTTTTCTTTGCTCTTCACATGAGTTTTTTTTTTTAATTTTAGCACAATTGTTTGGTTTGGTTTGATGTTGAACTTGGCTCCATGTTGCTGGGCTGCAGGTTTGGGACTGTTTCCAGGCAAGACCCCGTCTCATCTTGGCTTGGTTTGGTTTGGCATGACAGCGGTCCCCTTGTACGCTCAGAGTAAACAGGCCCGTGGTTATAAAGCTTTTACACGCCAATCCTTCATTCCCTTTATGTGCAAGTGCTGCAGGGCTCAGATGCATAATGCATGAGCACTCAGTTAATCTATTGATCCAAAATATGTCTTCTCTCTTTCTCAGTCTCATTTACTGTCTTTCTTTCTTTATCTATGTCACATCCTGTCCTTACTTGTTCACTGTTTTTCCTCCCTTTTCTTCTGTTCGTCCCCATCAGGTAGCCAAGTGCAGCACACGGACAGAGCAGATGAAGAGGAGATGAGGGGGAGACACACATGAAGATAATAAAATGTGTAAACATAAAAAATGCAGAAACTGTGAATAAAAAATAACCTTATGGGCAGAGCGGTGGTTAGACTGAAAAGAGCAGAATATGAAAGTCGGCGACTGTGATGGTGAGTAGCAGCACAGAGGGGCAAGACTCATGGGTATGTGAGCTAAAGAACCTAAACAACATGTCAGTCAAAATGTGACGGGTCATAAGCAGTTAGAAACAATCCCATCAGCTACAGGTTGTAGCTGCAGCTGGCCTGACCCGAGCCAATTTGGAGACTCAACAAAAAGTATACTGAAACTGGGAGACATTTCCAAATGATACCAAATAACTGTAACAAACTCTCGATCCAAATCCAACACCCCCTTAGATGAAATTTGATTGTGGTTTAGAAAGAGATGGTGAAGGTTTTGCACAACTCCCAGGTAAGAATGCAGTTAAGGAATGACTCTGCAAAGCCCTGAATTACATCCAGACGTTAAGTTTTTCAGATTCTCACCACCGAAGGTTGAAGAAAGACTGTGGGCATGATTAAAGTATCGTTAGGATTAGACAATTACAAAACCAAATTAACCAAGTTCAACAACCTGAAGAAATCTGGTTGCCCTCGCTTCTAGCACTTCAACTGCCATGACCGGGATGACTGAGAACTCACAATGATACAAAATCAAAATTGTGACCCATTTAAAAGGCAAACATCAACTGCAAAGTGTGAACCCTGGTACATGAAGGTCAGAGCTTCCTGACCTCCACGACCTGCCTTCTGCCACCCTGCTACGTGCAAGACAAACCCATTTCCTGCACTGGAACCTAAAGCTGACAGTGGATGCAAATAATGAGGTGCTGATTGTCCAATATGAATGTAATTAGTGGGATTTTGGGCTCTTTAGCCTAGCCAGCGCTGCCTGTATTAGTAGAGTCAATCAGTCCAAATTAAGACTCAGGCTCTGACCACAGGGGTCTTTTCCTTCAGACAAAAGGCTTGTTGGCCTGTCTGAGTCCAACATGCATGCACCTTTTAGCATCCGGACTTTGCACTCATTTGCTAATGAAGGTGCTTGTCTGAAATTCATGGATGATTCCCGCTCACTGCAGTATGTACATACATTAATATGTTTGAACCAAATCAAATCTCAGTTATTCATTATTGACCTTCAATTGTCAGAGGAGGTCAGATTGGCCACATTTACCATCCTGGTAAATCCTTTACATGAAATTTAGATGACAATGGAATTCAGAAGATAATACCAGACTCTGCTCTCTGTGCTCAGAGAGGAAGATGGGAGTTAATGGCTGGAACACACTTGTATTCCACTGAGACTCTGCCTCGAACAACCCTGCGCTGCTCCCCAGCCATTTCACAACATGGCTGCCCTGCTAAACCAGCAACAATACTGTAACATCCTGTCCTGGTCGCTCAGCTTACAGTACCACCTTCATGCATATTTTACTTCTCTCTCTGCCTCCTTCTTTCTTTCCTTTCTCATCCACAGAGCCTGAAGCACAATGACATTGTATGAGTCAAAGTCCTGCTGTAGGCTGATAAAGCCGGAGATCCTGGACAATCAGACCAACAGGAAGCTCTGCTGAAGCCACAGTCACTTCAACGCACTGATGTTCAGAAGCAAATAATACACACCAAAACCATTTTAGTCTTTCAACTATGGTTTGGTTGAAATAAGTCCAACTCATTGAGTTTAATGTGAAAATATATTTGGATCTACACACAGTTTGCCGACAGGGAGCAGGACAGATGGAAATCTTGACTTTAATATCAGTAGCCGTGGAGCTACAAGTTGTTTTTGCACACTTTCTGTCCATAAGTTGCCTGCACAAAGCATGCTGATGTGCTGGTGACACACGGATGACGTCTACATTCTCATCTCACAAAGCGAAGCCGAGCAGAAGGGCCGTCTGCCACGGTCTCTCAGCGTGTTTCCTATAAGAAGGGGGATAGATGGGAGGTGAAACCCTTTTCCAGGTAAAGTGCTGAGAATCTCTCCCTGAGCGAACCAACTAACCTTTTCTTCCAGCCTCGTGTCTTTAATTTGTACTGGCAGACAATGAAATATTTACAAGGAAGTCTACAGGCAATTACATTAAAAGTGTGTGGTTAGACGCCGCCTACCCTTCGGCGGGCCCCCTCGGTGAGAAGCACAGGCCGATTTGGTGAATGGTAGCAAAGTTTACAACGTCAGATTTTACTCACTATCAATAATTCAGAGCTGGAAGAAGCAGAGGGGGAGAGGAAAGGAGGACAAGAGTGAATGGATGAGAAAGGAAGGAGATAAGGAAAGAGGAGGGAGCGACGTGAGGAGGCGTGCGTTCAGTCTGCGGTGGATGTCGGCCAACGGCTGCACTTCAGTGTCCATTTGCTAAATGTGGCAGAAATACGCAGTGTGGCGGCCATGTTCTGCTCGCTGAAAGCTTCGCCGGACGTTTGATCCCTCAGAGTCCATCCTGCACTCTAAACACACGGTCACCCATGCGTAGCTGAGCGTACTGTACACACACTTGCACATACATTGTTCATATACACACAAATAAAAAACGGTTTTCTTCTCCGTCTTCTGTGCAACACACACATACTAGTGGTCAACAAAAAATGCGTACACACGGTGCAAAAATACATCCGACCCCACGGTGGAGTGATTGCAAAACACTGCAGCTGAATTTTTGTGCCAAATAGAGAAACTTAAAAGCTGCTCTGACGGCTAAATTTAAACACAACAACCAGAGCAGAGTTGACAATCAGATGTGTGACAGGTCATTTAACTGCCAGATGAAGCAAGAAAAGCAAAGGAAAACAGACTAATGTAATTTAGTGAACTATTAGACCTTAATGTAAAAAAATGAAAAATTCTTCTCATGTGTCTATGAATTTTATGTTTTTAAAGGGGGGCAACCTTGGGGGCAACCTAACCCTAACCCTGACCCTAACCCTAACCCTAACCCGGCCTCAGTCCAGCATCTCTGCGGTGTGCTGTCCTGGTGTGGTGTGTGTCACCCAGCTGAACACCTGCAGGAGGTTTTAGCATGTCAGACAGACTCTTTCTACCGCCATCATTAACACGCCAAATGAGGGAAGACATTTTGGAAGAACGACGTTGACCCCTCCAGTTGAGCCTCAAAGGAGAATCTCTGCCACTGCAAGAGGACAGGAAGTTGACGTAATCCTGGAAAGCTGTTAAGCTTTGGGTGAGTTCAGTCAGTTGGTGTACAAGATGAACAGCACATAAAGTGACTTAAATGTAATCTGAGGAGATTAAAAATGGTGTCATACCATGTGGAGACCAATAAATGAATGCATGAAACAAATATAGATGTCATATTTCCATCATGTTTTCCACATCGTTTGAGGTTTGACCGGCAAACTCTTAAAGATCAAATATGTAAATTTTACAGTTAAACTCCTGATATTCACAAAACAATAGTGGATGGACACAAAGAAAAAGCTACATTTTCTTTTGCACGTTTTCAGTTAATTTGTTCTCAGTCTGGTCTGCGTGTTTTGTTTGTCCTTATTTGTTATTTGTTGTAAACAGAAAAAAATGTAATAGATTTTTTTCCAGGATACTGGATTTCAGAGCTTCTGTTATCCTGCCGCTCATATTTAATTTGTTTGTTTGTTTCATTGTTTTTATATTAGACAGAAAGTGAACATTGACTGCATAGCTGTTCAGATAAACCAGCGTCTTTGTTAATCAAATGACTTGCTATTGAAATAACCTTCAAGTTTGAACTTCCTTTTTCTTCACTTCCTCTCTCTCCTTTATCTCTTCTGCCCAAACTCCTCCTCCTCAGTCCTTTCATCCCCCCCTCCCACCCCAGCTGGACTCCCTGCGTGTTGTCCGTCCGGTGTCGCCTTCCCAGAGGGCCGTCCTGCCTGCCGGCGTCCCAGCGGAGGAGGGTGATGTATATTTGATGAGCGGGTGCTGGGGACCCTCTGGAGGGCCGCGGCCACAGCAGGACAATGGGCCTCGCTCAGGTTTCCTGCTGGCCGTCACCGACACTGCTGCTCCTTTTGCAGGCGAGCTGGTGAGTCAGGGCTGGAGTTTCAGCACCTGAGTGTGAGCTTTAATGCTGAATTATGTCAAGTTGGTCAAACCTCAGTGATACCAAATCATTCATCTGATAGAGTTTTTGTTTCATTTTGGTTTATTTTTGGTTTAATGATAACAAAAGAATTTACACTTACAGACAAGGCAGTTTTCTCCTTTGGGGAGACAATAAAACCAACCTTGAACTTTACTAAAACTCATATTCTCCTTAAGATGCCAAAAAAAATAATTGTTTTTGGGGCTTATCATGAAATACAAATCAGAGGGAGGCAACAGAATGAGATCCAGGGTGAGCAGACGTGTTCCCATCAGGACACTTTAAGCTCATTTCTTCTTCTCTCTCCTTCTTCTTCTGTAACATCAGTGTTGTGTTGTCATTTTCACTCTGCTGCTCACTTTTTCTGCCTCTCCTGCTCTCTTTTTGATCACAAACTGTTCACCGACTTAAAGGCGGCTTGTCAACTTGTTTTATCGACATGATAGAAGTAACCTTGTCCCGCTTGGTGTTGATTTCATTTGTATACCATTAAGTCTGAGTGATGAGAGATGAGATGCACCTGTGACCAAAACATGTATGACTCAGTGTGCAGTTCGTTGGTAATTTTTACTTTTATACTTTCAATGCTGAAAATGATGTAGTAAAACTAAATTTTAATAGAAAGTCCGAAAGAGTGGATTCAACAGCTGAGGTAAAACTGGTCCAACTGCACACTGAACCGGACTGAACTGTGACGTCATTTTGACTTGTGTCACATGATGCACACAGACGTCTCTTTAAATAAACTCGGCTCATCATCTTTTAGGCTTCTGAATTTTGGGAGATTAGCGAACTGCAACTGATACAACAAATTCTCTGAGGGTTAAAATAATTTTCTATTATTATATTTATGATATCGATGTTAGCAGAGATCCCAAAGGTTTTCTGCAGTCTGATAAGGGTAACTTGTATGTTGTTTTACTCCTAAATTACAAGTTTTCCTATTCAATCAAGTATTTTTTATGTTCCAGATCTGGGGATTATGTGTATTTTCTCATATTTTTTATTTCATATAGATATATCAATATCCACAGCTTTGATACGTTGTTATTATTATTATTATTATTATTATTATTATTATTATTATTATTATTGCAGACGTAATTAGAGGGCTTCCCTGAAGAACCTCCGCCGCATCAACCCCTCAGTTTACACTTTGTCTCCCCCCACCTCGGCGAACGCCTTCGGGTGACTATTGGGTGATTATTGGGTAATTATTGATGAATTATTCCGTGTGCACGTCGGAAATCCCCTGTTTTGATTGACAAGCAGCCGTCACGGTCACCCCGTGCGATTTATGTTTAAATATTTCATCGTCTACGTGTTTGTGCTCTTTAGTTCCCGTTCAGGCCTGTTTATTCTTTAATTGAGAGAAGTGTGTGTGTGTGTGTGTGTGTTTGTGTGTGTGTTATGGGGGGTTTACTACAGCCACAAAGTAAATGAAGCATGATTAATTAATGTATTAATTGCCAAGAAAGTGAATGGGGTTCAGGCAGAGGAATTCCTGCCATTAATTAATAATTGGAGTTGAATCTGTGTGTGTGTGTGTGTGTGTGTGTGTGTGTGTGTGTGTGACTCCTCATCACACAGAGAAAAAAAAACCGAACCTGTCAATTAGCAATCATCACCCAAAGGGCAGATCGCTTTCCCCTTGTTGTCCAATCAGATTTGTTGTTTGTAATCACCACATTAGCAGCGATGTGCTGTGAGGATGTAAACATGAGAAGAAAATATTTTTAAAACAGGAGTCACACTCAGATGAGGTTCAGTGTGAGCGTCATGCTGAAGGAGAAGAGTACTCATCTGCAGGCTCGTCATCTCTCGGCCTCTGCAGCGCTCTAAAAAACATCTTAAATGTGCATTCAGACATGACAGTAACGGATTCAAGCGGAAGTTTTCCCTGTGAGGCCTCCAGGTGACGGTCACACACTGCTCAAATTAGTTCCTGTTTAAAATGTGCTTTAATAGTCATTTAACAGTTTGTCAAACATTTATCTCTTCCAGGTTTCTTCTGCGCTTGTTTCCTCACTCGCAGGACTTTGAGTCCGTTTGGTCAGGCTGTTGGTCAGGCTGTTGGTCAGTGGAGCCTCTCGCAGGTGTTTCATTTTCAATAATATTTCAACGAATACTTTTTTACGAGTGTCGCATCTCAGCATCCTTCCTCGTTTCTCCTTCCCAGCGAGCCGGGGGGTGGGTGTGTGGGCGTGGCCTCGGTCAGGGGCGCACCGCGTGATTGGTAGAGCCGGCCAGAGGGAGGGAGCGAAGATCCACCAATGAGGAGGAGCCTGCGCGGCAGTGGTTCAATATAGGAGCTGGAGGCGAGGAGCATCTTTATTATAGAAGTCATTTACGGGCGAAACGGAGGCAGGAGACCCGCAGGAGCCCAGGAGTTACTCCTTCTCGGTTTATGTTTTTTTTGTAGGCGAACCTGGCGACACCTGCGGTCGACTTTTCATTCAAAGTGTCTGCGTGTGGCAGGTTTTCTAACCCGAGGCGAGTTTCTTGTCAAGAGAAGCAAAACGGAGCCGAACGAGGACGACACACAACGACCCTCCCTCACTTCTGCAATCATGATGTCGATGAACAGCAAGCAGCCTTTCAGTATGCACCCCATCCTCCACGAGCCCAAATACACTCCTCTGCACTCCAGCTCGGAGGCCATCCGCAGGGCCTGTCTGCCCACACCGTCGGTGAGTCCACAAGTCACTTCATCACTGACTTCCTGCAAGCAAAACTTCCAAAACTATCAGCTTTCAAGATTCCAGGTTGGCAATATGTCGTTATGTCGTGTTTTGTCCAGTTGATGTTAAAACTTGAACAGAGGCAAGCGGGTGAATTATTAGTCATGGAGTTTAAAGTTCAGCTCACAGACCCACGCAGGAATCCGTGGCCTTCAGCTCTGCCCTGATGCGTTTCAGTCAGATGCTCTTCCACATCAGCTACGAGAATCTAACTAAAACTGTTGTTTTTATTATTGTTGTTGTTGTTCTTCGGCAGAAAAATGACATTTTTCTTTTCTTTTTCTTCTTTTGATTGAGTCAAAAATGTTCCCATTTAACAACCAGAAAACAGAGAGCAAAGAAAGTTCCCAGTGAGGAAGATGGAATGAAAGTTATGCTATGATATATGCAGAAATTAACCAAATATTCAGACAGTCGGGATCCAGATGTGACAGCATGGATCAGACAGCAGCAGCAGCAGACAGTGAGGTTACTCAGAGCAGAAGTCTGCGCCGCGGAGCAGCCAAAGCCTGCGCTCAGGCGAGGCTGCTAACAGCCAGACGGGATGAAAGATGGAGGAAGGAAGAGGAAAAGAGGCGGCGTGGATTTTCTCTGAGCGCGTGTTAGCTCGTATTGTCCCATTCATATTCAAACCCACACGCTTCTCATTTCATTGTCCGCAGAAATTATTCAGGAGATCGTAAATATTAATTTTAAATGAATATCCATCCGCGCTGACACACTTTCGAGGCGATGAGGTCCGAATTGATTCAGATCGCATTTGTTTGGCAAGTGAGAAAGAAAGTTCAAGTGAGAATTGCATTTAAATTTATTTTAATTGTTGTCTGTGCTGTGAAGCTGTAGAACAGCTTGGACACTCTTTATTACAGCTTTTAATGTTTGGAGATTCGACTCACAGGTAGAAAGAGTTAATGAAAACAATGAGGTAAAATAAAAGCCTGTGTGATATTTTGAAAAATATGAATAATTTAACTTGACTGATGATTAATCTTTTCTGACCAGACTTTTTGACTTTTAAACTTTAAGGTTCATTTTGAATTAGATAAGAAGAAATCAAAATGTTTATTTCTATTATTATTCACCAAATACATGAGAGGAAATAATCCCCAACTGAAATGATTCATCCAGTAAAAACGTTGTGCATGGTGGAGGCGCAGTGGAGGAATTAAACTGCTAGAACTGATGACATGAGGGCAGTGGTTTGGTTTTTGTCACATTTCATCTTCTCACCGCTCTGACTTTGCTCCTCTGGCAGCTGCAGGGCAACATCTTCGCCGGCTTTGATGAGACTTTGCTGCAGAGAGCCGAGGCTCTGGCCGCCGTGGACATCGTGGCCCAGAAGAGCCATCCGTTCAAACCAGACGCCACCTACCACACCATGACCACCATGACCAGCATGACCTGCACCCCGACCTCCTCCTCCGCGCATCTGCACCACCCATCGGTGCTCACCTCCCACCACCACCCGGGGCACCACCAGCCGGCACAGGGCCTGGAGGGCGACCTTCTGGACCACCTCACACCGGGCATCTCCCTAGGGGGCATGCCCGGTTCGGACGTCTGCTCCACGGCCTCACACACTGCCCACGCCGCCCACATGTCGGCCATCAACCACATGCAGCACCACCACCACTCACAGTCCATGAACATGCACCCGCACGGCCTGGGGTCCCACAGCGCCCTGGGGACCAGCGGCGACGCGGAGCCCGATCCTCGGGAGCTGGAGTCGTTCGCCGAGAGGTTCAAACAAAGGCGGATCAAACTCGGGGTGACCCAGGCGGACGTGGGCGCGGCCCTGGCCAACCTTAAGATCCCCGGGGTCGGGTGTCTGAGTCAGAGTACCATCTGTAGGTTCGAGTCCCTGACGCTGTCGCACAACAACATGGTGGCCCTAAAGCCGATCCTGGAGGCCTGGTTGGAGGAGGCGGAGCGGGTGCAGAGGGAGAAGATGGCCAAGCCGGAGATCTTCAACGGGGGCGACAAAAAGAGGAAACGAACGTCTATCGCCGCCCCGGAGAAGCGCTCCCTGGAGGCTTATTTCGCCGTGCAGCCGAGGCCCTCCTCGGAGAAGATCGCCGCAATCGCTGAGAAACTGGACCTGAAAAAGAACGTGGTCCGGGTTTGGTTTTGCAATCAGAGGCAAAAGCAGAAACGAATGAAGTTTTCTGCGACTCACTAAGACCAGCGTGTGGGGGGGAAACGTTTACAAAAGGACAAATCAGAGACGAGCTGCTGCTGCTGCTGCACACTGTCAGAAAAACAAGGTACACCGTTGTGCCTGTTTGCCGCTGGACCTGTACGACACTCAGCCCCGTTTGAGCGCACTTAAATTAAATTACCTGCATCGTTACGAGTAGGCCCAAACCAATTTAATCTGTGATGGAGTCTTTCTCAATCCGTGATTTTTGCTTTCAAGAAATGCCGAAATGAGACTGCGCTGAAATCCTCAGGCGCTGCGTCGCCCCGTAGGCTGAATTCGTTATTTATTGAAGAAAACTCACATTTCCTGACAGAGTAAGGACCAAATATCGTGTTAAGAGCCGTTACAGTGTTGTCCACCTTGCAAAGGAGCAGCATCCACAGCCGTGTTTGTGCACCAGTGCCTGAGTTCCAGATGTGGAAACGAGTTCACAGAAAGTATTCAACACAGGCAGCAACTTCTGCTTTTTCTTTTTCTTTCTGACGCAAAGAAAAACTGGAGACTTGTAGGTGTATTTTAGAGGTTTGGATGCGGGACACCTGATGATTATTCTCCACTCGGTATGACCAGGAAGTGTTGTTTTGTTTTGTTTTGTTTTTTTTTATTGTTTTTGGAAGGTTCAGCCTCACGCAAAAGGATTCAGCGGTGTACCTTTCTTTTACTCTGACAGTGGAGACGGAGCACCGGGACTGGGGGAAAGGACTCAGACCCTGTCCGAAAAACCTGAGACGCTCAAATCTTTCCGGCTCTCCGCAGAACACTCTCTGAGATAACGGGAGGAAGTGATCAGCAGAAAAAGAGGGGGGGACAACGCTCCGTCTCATTCATTCTTATGGCAATTATTGTACAAAAAAATAAGCATAATATTGACGGGAACCGAGGAATAATTGATATTATCCTCCTTAGTCGGAATAGCCTTTTTATATTTATCATTGTACATATTTGTGAATATGTTGCACCTCCGTGTGTGGAATAAGCTCATATTGAATTTCCGCTGTCTTTTCTCTCCCAGGTGTTTGTTTCTGTAGGGAAGTAATTGATGAGGCACCGTAACTGCTGTAATCCGCTGCATGGTTGACTCGTACGGGGGGGCAGGAGTGTGTGTTTTCTGCGCGTTTATGGCTCCAAAAAAAAAAAAAATGAACAAAAAAAATCATGACAAATAACGTCCACCCGCCCACCCCGACACACACACACACACACACACACCTCCCCAAGTGAATGCATCGCAATAAGAAGAAACACACACACACACGCACGCACGGACACACACATTCACACGGTATAGCTGTGTGGCTACCTCATTACGCAAGTGTTGGCACGTTCATGGTGATTTAAAACACACACACACACACACACACACACACACACACACACACACTCACGCTAAAAATCGACGAGTAGGCTCATTTCTTTGGTTTGTTTTTTAATGTTTTTGTTTTTTCTTTGTGTTCCTCTTCCACCGGTTTAATGGTGAATTAGGCCTAGAAGACTCACTGATGTGTAAACCTGTTGTATGTTCAAGTTCACTGCAATGACGCTTTGACAATCAGATTATTATTATCATTATCATTATTATTATTATTGTTGAATTTTTAATCTCCCCCTCTTGTGTCCAAATGAAATAGAATCATTTTGAATTATTATTATTATTATTGTTATTATTATTATTATTATTATTATTCCTCTCACTGACACCTTTGTGGAGCGCACTTTGTAGATATTCTGATGAAGGGAAACAGTCGGCCTTATTTATAAATATTTTTTCAACACATAAAAATTTTGTTTGTTATTTTCTTCACGTCGCCCTTAATTTATTCGAACTTAATTTATTTTGGAGGAGAAAAAAAATTACATATTTCATTTGTGAAAGTGTGCTTTAAATGTGTCTGTGTAAGCGACAGAAGCTGAAATAAACCGTGCACGTTTTACTTCACCCGCTGACAGCCTTTCTTTGGAAATTAGAAAACAGCAATGAAATGAATAAAAATGCAGGTTTGGGGGGTAAAAATCGTATCCCGCCCCTCCATTTCAATCAAGCAGCTGTTGCTCCTGAGGTGTGAGTATAAATGAATGTCTGATCAGATTTTTATCAGGCCAGTGTTTGCTGATGGAGGTGTTGATAGTCGCATTTTTTCTAGATAAATTTAATGGACCGGTGCAATATGAGCAGGAGCCGGTGAGTGTGTGTGTGTGTGTGCTTGTGCGCGCGCGCAGAGAGGGCAGCTGCTGCTCTGAAACAGGAGAAGCCTGGAGGTGAAGGAGGTCCGTCTGAAAGCTGCTTCCCAGCGGTGATGAATAGGATTTGATACTTGAGTGACTCCAGTATTGATCAGCTTTGCTGCGTTATGAAGACCACACGGCTCTATCACATCAGCGAAAACGCAGGCTCGTCTCCAGGCTTTTAGCTGTTAGAAACGTTTCTCTGGGGCAGAAAATATCTGAAACCTCAGAGGGCGGAGCAGAAAAGAAGAAGAGGAGAGTTAAATAACTTGAAAGGAAAGAAGAAACTTTGACTGAATTATAATGAACAAGAAATAAAACGAGCGTTTCTGTAACTCACCGTGTGAAGTGAGCCAGACTTTGTTCAGCAGCTCTTCTATCCTTCCTGGTTTAGTTCAGGCAACTGAAACAAGTGTGAAAATTCCAGCAAAATATTTCAATACTTAACAGAAAGACAATTACTGTCCTCATTTCACCAGACAAAAGCTTTAGCTGGAGAATCCTGCGTTCATGCAGGACCTTACACAAGATTTCAGAGTTCATGTCCCCCCCAAAGACCCCAACAGTTTGACCACAAACCAGAAATAACCAGCTGTTCAGTGATACTTTCTGCAAGAGCATAAACTTCTAATTTTCTCCTCAGGACTAAAATTATCTCAGGGAAATTATCTTTTATTCTTTTGTCCACCTGAAAGTTGTAAAAACTAAAACTGCTGGAACCAAAATCCATATAACAACATACAGGACATTTTGATCCTGAGTCCTCTAATGATTCCTGCAGGTGGATATTCAGCACCTTTTGGCAGCTAAGAAATGATTTAAGATTAAACAGTCTCTTTGCAGTGTAATTAAGACACCGTGAACGGCCCACATCCTCCTCATGTCGTCTCAGCTTCAACTCCAAGGGGTGATTTCTATTTATTAATTCATCACTTAACTATCAGGCTAATATTCAGCCCTACAAATCCAAAACTCAGCTCTCCTGCAATTAAGACATCAAGAAAACAACATCAAATAATCTCATTTCAAAGCAGCTCATTATGTGGAAAAATAAAACTTTTTGAATTTGTGTGTGCAGTACAACAGCGGCCATTAAATTTTATTCCTCTGTTCTGACACACACAATTTCGAAACACATTGGTTAATAATAATAATAATAATAATAATAATGATAACAATAATAGTTACTTGAAGATGTTTTACATGAAAATTAAGTTTAATTAAAAAAAACCTAAAATATCACACTAGCAAAAATATGTGGATTGTGTGAGTGAAATAAATGATAAAAATCCTAAAACCCACTTCTGTATGAGCACAGCCTCAGATTTCACCGCGCTGTGGCAGAGAGGAGCACCTGATGCCTTCAGGGACCCATCACGTCATCATGAGAACACTGAAGGGTTAATGCTGACACAGTGTGGACAACAACAGTGAGGATCATGAGCTGACTGTGAAGGTTTCAGTTTAAATATCAACCTGCATGTTTAGATACACAGTCAGACTGTATATTTACAGCTTACTGTCTACAGTTGAATTTCACACTGTATGTTTCTGATATTTTTCTTTTGCTCTCTCCTTAGCTCAGCAGGTGGTTTCGGCCCTTTAAACTCGTTATTAATGAATAATAAATATCTGGTGTTATGATACTATTGATTTTGTGTGTGTGTTTGTTAAGAAGCTGCCTTTCTATGTCGTACAACAGCAGCTCGGGCCTCGATCACCTCGCGGTGACCCAATGCAGGCCTTTAAAACAGCTGCTGTGGAGCCGAAGGAGGAGCTGAAGGGTCCCCAGCATGATGAGTCGAAGCTTTTCCTGTGGTGTGGACAAAAATCCACCTCCAAAAAATGTGATTGTTTGGAGGCTTTTAAATGATTTTGTTATTAACATTTAAAACACATTATAAGAAGAACCCAAAACTGCGGGAGGGAGACAACAGAGGCTTGTAGGTCATATATTTTGACTGCAAAAATCTTCCCAGATTAGACTCTTTCAGTACATCTTTATACAAAGAAACAACCCTGAAAACGACCAGGAGGCCATCGCACGAAATAAAGGGAGCAAAATGAACTAAATTAATAAACAATAAACAAACCAATGACGATCAACAACAAAATTTCCACACTGAAAAAAAAATACATTTAAAAAAAAAAAATAATAAAATGAAAAAATAATATCAAAAGTTGTGTCTGCACAATACTCATATAGCACTTCATTTGTTTTACCAAATGACTCTTTCGTCAAAAAATTCAAATTTCGAACAGCATGTGTGATACAGTTAACCAACAGTCTGCGTCCAGCTGAATGTCTGAACGTGTTTCAGCAGCTTCTTGGTGGATCGTTCTCGCATGTATCGCAGGTTTCTGCTAACAGAACCGACTGCCTTTGTGTTTCATAGAGGGGTGTCCCACAGGGGACCTGCCTGGGGCCTTGACTCTTCTCGGTATTCATCAAGGACACGCCTTCAGCTTTGGGTAAGTGCTGAGTCACTCTGTTTGGCAGATGATACAACACCTGAGGAACTTCTTCAGCCTGAACTACAAACGTTACAGGACTGTTTGTGTGAGAACCGAGAAAAAGCGAAAGCATTTTATTTAGGTCCAGAAATTCCACCAGTGTTCAGCTGGGCCTTTCATTAAGAGGCTCAGATACTGAGCAGGTCCAGAGGGCAGACTTGCCCTTGATAACATTGCTAAGAGCACAGGAATCTCACGCATTAGAAGATGTTCCTCTTTTCAATCCCCTGCCTCTAGAGTGACACAGGCTTTAGTCTGATCTCTCCTTGACTGCTGCTCGGCAATCTGATTGTGTGCACATGAATAAAGAAAGATCAGTCTAAGCTCCAGATCGCTCAGAGCAAAACTGAGAGGCTCACATCGGCCTGCAGATGACAGGGAGAAAGCCGAACTGCCTGAGAGATCGATGAGGTCCCACCATCAGGCAGGCAACCGGGGGTCACCCAGTGGAACAAAAACCCAGAATAGATGCTGTCTGCACATCTGTGATGTATAGGATCTCTGAAGTAAGTAAGGCTGCTGTTGTATTTTATTATTTAGCCAAAGTAAGTCTACTAGGTTTTGACTGATTTGATTGTATGAATGTGTTTTGTTGTGTGTGGACCCCAAGAGGAGTCGCTGCCACCTCAGCAGCAGCCAGTGGGGATCCAGATACATAAAAAATATTTTAATTTCAGAGAAGGAAGAAAAAAAAAGACTCCTGTGTTGTGCATTTGTCAATATTTACAGATATTTTTTGCCTACCAGACAGTGGCTGGCATGTTGGTCTATAACAAAGAATGTAGTACATGGCTTCATCAAAGTTTAATGGTCGAACGGCTCTCCAGTTGAAGCTTATAAATTATATATAATTGACCGTGTAATCAATGTGAACAGTGTATCAAGCCTTCCTGAGACAAAGTGATGGGATGCAAATTACACACAGAGCAAAAAAAATAAATAAATAAAATAAGGAGAAGCTATAATATTACTGTTCATTAACACGGGCAGGCTGAGGTTAGCTATAGTTTAGTTTTAATGTTTTCATTCGATGCCGATTCGCACACCACAAAATGCTTCAGTCCTGAGACGTTCATCAGGTGAAGCTGAGGGGCAGCGAACGTGTCTGTCCTGATCAGGCCAATTTATACACAAACATTAATAAATATACATAAAGTTGAAATCAACTTATCCAAAGTCGTCCCTTCTGTCATGAGATGGACGGTGAAATTATGACAGACATCCTGAGATCCTACCATTAGACTAATATTATTATCGTCAGTGTGGAAGACGTGATTTTGGCTAATCTGGCTTTAGTTTTATTTATACCAGTAAATGTTTGTATTAAATCGAGTTGCTGTCCAGAATAGATTGTGCACTGATTGCCTGACAGCTCAGGTTCACTCACTGGCCTCACCTGAGCAGGTGTTGGCTACATGCTGTATGTCTGCCATGTTCTTTGTTCCACAGTGACACCCTGGTCTCGTTAACCTGCACACCAATATACAGGCCCATCTGTGGTCAGTTGACCTCCGTTGTCACAGTAACGGTCGGTGTTTGGTTAGGTTCAGCCTGCTAAACTGCTTGCTTGTGTTTTGGTCAAAGTGAGCACACAAGTTACAGAAGTGACCGTTTGTGTAACTTCAGTAAAACTAATAAGATGCTGTGATTTGGAAGAAATCTGAGGTGCTCCTTCAGTGGCCCGGCCTCAGCCTGCACGCCGCACAGCACCTGAACAGTCTAAAATAGTCGGTTTAATAATTAAAAGCTGGAGAAGAAAGACTCGGTGTTTTTCTCTGTTGCTCGATGTTTTCCATGTGATCTGTCCTCCCGCAGACTCCACCCAGGTTGGTAGCTGCTGTCGTTGTGGATGAGCGGATAAAAGAGCTTTTCCCAGGACAGCCGGAGTTAATTGTTTGATTTAAATAATTAAGAAACGGGAGGCCTCATTTTCCTCCGCTGTGTTTTCCTGTGTTGGATCCAAACCAGAGCGAATCAGATTGCAGCAAAGCAGTGGAGAGCTGAAGCACACTCACCGGATTCGATCCAGGGTCCCCTGTGATCTGCAGCCTGATGGCCATTATCTGGTCCTGCTTCTTTTAAGACAAGTGAGGACAGGTATTTTCCCTCAACCAATCAGTGTGAAAGATGTATCATGTGACCCATATGATTCACCACAGCTGTGGTTAAGTTTAGGCAACTAAACCTATTTGTTTGCGGTTACAGAGCAGCCCAGTTGGCTCAAAAACAGTTGGCACTTTACAAACCCGCAAAGCACGTTAGTTTTATACATTTCATATGTATCACTGCCACATTTCTACAGAAAGTGTCAGATATCATTACCTGCTTATTCTCCTGTTGGTATCGGTGTAGGGACAGTGGACCCTCCTTTTAGCCAACGCTGGGACATTTCGTAGCCGTCTTTGTGGAATAAAACGTGAACATTTTGGACGACACTGGGAGAGTTTCCAGCTGTGTTTGTGACTACTAAAGCAGGTACTTTATGATAAAATATGATATTTTCCTAACCCTAAGCCCTAAAGTGTTTTTGTGCCTAAACCTAACCAAGTACGGCGTTGTCCCAGCGCTCCGGTGACTGCCTTGCACGGAGAGTGTTGTACACAGTCATGGCCGAACTGTTGGGAGAGAGGAGGCAGGATGCGACCTGTGCTCTCTGCTCGCCTCTAACACTCAATATTCACATGAGCCCAAGAGGCAGCGTGAACACCAACAATCCTCAGCCATCACAGAGGCCATGGGAGCACCAGTGAGGAGCAGGGCCTGGAGAGCCTGGACAAACTGTCACTCACAAGACCAAATCCAGCAGCAAAGCTGTAAAATGTATATGCAACACGTTTTGCAGGACACAGAGATGGCTGGAAGAGGTTCAGTCATTTTCTCTGCATGAAACATTCACTCGCTGCTGCTTAAGACGCAGTTTCTTATGCCTTTTCATTTGAATTGGTCTCTTGTTGTTCACAGATTCCCCCACTGGCTGTCAGTTCCAGGCAGCAGAACTTCATTCAGACAAACAGATTAAATCTTCTTTCCTCTGCTGCATGCTAGCAGACGGCCTTAGCACAAGAAAAAAAGCGAAAACCTCACAGGGTACAGATACAGAAACGGAGAGCTTTAGAAATGGGCCTCAGTGCAACATCCTCTGCCATCCCTGGTGCACAGACGATGGTGGTTTGAAAACATGCAACTCAGTCTCATTCAGCACCAGGGGAAGATAAAAACATCAAGTCAATTGCAAAGTGGTCTCTGCAGTTTCTGGTCCCCGATCACCAGCTCATGGCAGACCCAGCGCTGCCTGGAGATAGCACACGAGCTGCCCAGAAGGGACCAATATCTATACGAATGAGCAGTGGATGCTGTTAATTCCACTCTCTTTCAGATTACTCCATCCACTCCTCTCCGGCTTGTGTTTTCCATGAAGCGAGGAAGCGCATTTTCATAAATAGACCTTGGCCGAGCGCTGAGGCGATGAAATTTTAATGAAGCTCCAAGTCTTGAGTGCAGCGCTGGGGCCTTGGAGAATCAGCCCTCTGTTACATTACTATGGCTTTCTCTCTCTCTCACACACACACAAATATACACACTAATGCAAACATAACCCCCACCACACACACACACACACACACACGCACACAGCTCTGTTGCAGTGGTGCATGGGGCAGCAGGCTGCATATTGACAGCGCGGCTTGAACGGGACCAGACTGAGGGAGGGAGGGAGGGGGAGGGTGTGTGTGTGTGTGTGTTTGTTGGGGATTAAGAATGAGTAGATATGTGTGTAGGGGGGTGGGCAGGGGAGGTCTAATTTGTGTGGGTGGGTTTTTCTTCTTGAACCAGTTATTATTTATTGTAACTTGACGGGTATCAACCCCAGTTAGTGTTTTGTTATGGAGATGAAAACCAAGTTCAAGTTCACACTGGCAGCCACACACACACACACACACACACACACACACATACATATGCACACACACACACACACACACAGTGGAAGTGTTCAATTCTGTCAATGCAATATTTATCAGCGACGTTCGTGGATAAATCCTGTGTTTGAGACGTCTGTTAGGTTTTGAGAATTCAAAACACACACACACACACACACACACACACTCTAAAAAGTGTGCTGGGAAGCTACACTTGTTCCCCCATCAGTGCAAGTCTTTGTGTATCAGATGAAAGCTGATCATAGGATGTTAAGCTACAAATAAAAGACAAACAAACCTGAGAATAACCTCACACCCTGCATCACCTCCACCTTCTGGAGGAGGCCCACAGGGAGGTCAGAGGTCGGTCTAACATGAAGCAGGTGTAGAGTCAGCTTCTGGTTCAAGAACTCCGCACAAAGAGCGTTCAAATCCAACGAAAAGAACAGGAAATAATCATGAAAAACACGTTAAGATATCTGTGTGTGTGTGTGTGTGTGCGTGTGTGTGGATGGGTGACGATATTATGCATATGAGGGTAATTAAAACATGGCGGCCGTAATTAGGAACATTGTATAACTAATCAGCCCTAATGAGCATCGGGGGCGGGCAAGGCGGTGATCAAACGGCCGACTTATGAGGCTTAATGGGCGGAGAGCAGCAGGATTCCGGTCTCGCTGTTCGTCCGGCCGCCACCGCGTCCTCAGCTTTTATTGTTCCGACAATAATGAGAGACCAAAAACATCAGTCCAGGTTGGTGCTGAAAAGACAAAAAGGGAGAAAAGGTCCTAAAATACTGAAATATTTACTGGACAGGCAGGACTGTAAGATTATCATTATTATTATTATTTTTATTATTATTGTGCCGGTTGTGTCGGCTCTTAAAGGTCCACCGAATTTATTCCAAACGCAATGAAAAATGCACATGGCATGAATTATGAAAAGCATAACAATATCGTAGCAGCGATATCAATATTTACACAACAGGAATCCCAGATCTTGGGAAACCCTTCTGCTCTGCTGAGGAAGAAGAACATTTGGAAGAGTATGATAGCTTTATTTAAAAGAAAAGAAAAGAAAAGAAAAGAAAGCGACCCTTTGTCTCCTCGGTCCAGATCGAATTAATAAATAATAATAATTCGGATATGTATATATATATATATATATATATATATATGTATGTATATATATGTAATTGTTTAAAAGCAAAATAGATCACTTTTTGTTGTTATTTGTTGATTCTGGCCTGGGTAGCCATAGCAGTTTGTCACTGAACCACGAGACTGATGTTCAATAAGAGATTAAACTTTAGCTGCCGTTGTGGCCACGCGTGTCTGTCTCGTTTGTGTCAGGCCTCACGTTAAATATGCGATTTCAATTCTTATCAATAATGTAGCACGCGGCCGCCATTTAAATATTCATCTGGCGTTTACACTCGGTTTGTACAGACAGTATATCTGCTGCGTAAAGTTAACATGAGTCATATTCTCTGCGAAAATAAAAAGAAAAGATCTGCTCCTGTGCCAACCTGTGAACGCATCTTTATTTAATACGCGCGAGAGGAGAGAGAGAGAGAGGGGGGGGACAGGGCCTCCCCGCCGTGATAACACACACACACACACACACACACACAAGCGCGCGTAGTGCATGCAAACGCACGCGGAGCGGACAGGTGGTGTCACGGGTCAAACAAACAAACAAAAAAATTAAACAAAACAAACAAACAAACAAATTAAACAAACACATGCACGCACTCAAAATGACAGACATGCAAGACATCCGATTTATTGTGGATGACGTGTGGAGTGTGTGTGTGTGTGTGTGTGTGTGTGTGTCGTGATGCGAGGCCTGCTGGCTGTGTTGGACACACAGGGCCTGTTATTTATTTACTGGATGAAATCAGATAAATTTGATCTGATCTGGTGACAACAATAAAATGTTTACAATGACAAATAGAAAATTAAAATCCGAGTTAATATGAGATGAAAGCAGTTTATTCAAAATACCCAAATATAAGGAAAAAATGAATTAAACAAATTGCAAAAAAACATTTTTCCTCTTCTTCTTCTTCTTCTTCTTCTCATTGTTGTTATACATTATTGTCATTATTATTATTATTATTATTAGTAGTAGTAGTAGTTTCCAGTGCAGTGTATTGCGTTAGGCCTATTTATTTCATCTCAAATAAATAAACACCGAAATGTTTCCTCCAGCCTGCTCTCTCTCTCTCTCTCTCTCTCTCTCTCTCTCTCTCTCTCTCTCTCTCTCTCTCTCTCTCTCTCTCTCACACACACACACACACACACACCGGAATTATTTATATCGAGCATCAGCCCTTCAGCAGCCGCCGGTGGATCGTCCTTCTCATCACCACCACATCGATACTCGTAATAAGAATCAGCAGTGAGAGTTAATCGCGGAGTCCGAGGGGCCTGCGGGCTGCGGAACCGTCAGACTGCATCCAACCCGGAAATGTTTCATCATGTCAGAACCGGCAGGAAGGCACGCGGGCCGCAGCTTCGCTTTTGGCTGCTTCGTTTCCCTGAGAAACGAAACATGCGCAGGTGTTAGTGAATGTTTTCATGTTTTCAGCTTCTCATCTTCAACCAAACCCAGCGATATTCAAATTGTAATTATGTTGCGGCTCAGTGTGGAGCAAACAGTTTTTTAAAAAGAGAAAATGGTGTATTTTTTTCTTTTACGCGCAGCCTGGAGCATCCAAACCCATCCGGCAGAGCTGGTTTGAAAAGCAACTAGAAGAAACAAGATATAAATACGAACTTCCACTTAACTCAGAGAAATATGTTCAAAGAGACGCGCTGGTATGGGCCTCTCTAATCATGTCTCATCAATAATGCATCTTTAAACTGACAGGATGCCCGAAACGCAGGGCGGCTACAACATGAAGCCCCGGTTCTCGGACGGACACCGGCTAAACTTCAGCGTTTAGTTACGGTACAATTTTAATGAAATTAAATTTATTGACGGCGGAGAGCTGAGTTCTGGTTTCAGCTGGATGAAAAGCCCAGATGCTGTAAAATGGATTTGAGCCCCTTATTTCTGCAGTATATTAAACCACTATAAACCCCAATTACCGAATTTATTTTCGAATCTAATATGAATTAATCTAGATTAGATGTAGGACTTGATAATCCTCATGTGGCTGAGTGAGACAAACTAAAAGGGACAAACTTTACTGAAAAAATAATAAATCTGTTGGAATTAAGAAGGAAAATATATAAATAAAATGGAGGATTTTGATCATCTCTCATTAAATAGATAAATAAATAAACATGGCCTCCATGCATTTCACATCAGCATTGACAGATGGAGGTAAGACACTGCAGGTACAGTAACGTATGTACATAATCACATGCAACGTAAACTAATTCTATAGTGGGGAGCGTGTTGCTTATGTAGCAAAATGCAAATCGTTTAAAATGCAAGGATCCTGGTAAATAAAATCATGTCATAGCAGCGCAGAAAACATACATTTAAAGTTGTTTTTGCTCTTATTCTTGGTTGTTTCAATCCGTCTTCACAACTCCAGAGTATCGCTGGACTTCTGCATTTTTAGCATAAACACCAGGCACCAATACACTGGGAGGGGGGAAAAAAGTGAAGTAGGCTGGATGAAAAACTCAGAATTGGGCTGCTGGGCCACTTTGATTAAAAAGCAAACTCATCTTCCCAGAAGTCCCTTTCAAATGCAACAAACTGACAGAAACAAACTGACAGAGAAACCAATAATTGGTGTGTGTGGAGGCTGGATGGATGTGTGGATGTGAGGGTGTGTTGGTTGGGGCTTGTGTTTGGGGATTCGCTCCTTGTGGACTGAGTTGCTTTATTTCTCTGCCCTATATATCTGTCCGCCTTCTCTCTCTCTCTCTTCCCTACTCCTTTTCCCTCTGCTCTGGAGGCTGAATCTGCTGCTGCTGCTGCTGAAGGGATGTATGAAGCGCTACTTTCTTGTCTAGGTGATGAATAATGCAGGGCTCAGAGGCCAGCAAGTTTCCAGTTAAATACCAATTTGCTTAACCAGTGTTTCCAGCCTCTGCCAGCTCCGCTCAGTATAGCAGGGAGCCGCGCTGGCCTTTGGTAATTAAAGAAAAGATCTATATCTGGGAGAGTCTTTCCACCTTGCATGTGGTCAGCGAAGAGTCGTCCTCCCGTGTGAAGTCACATCGCTTCTTTTTATTTATGAAGCTGAAAGTGAAAGAGAAACAAATCACCAAGTGGCAGGTGGGAAAAAACATCAGGTGCAGTGTTGAGATGGGTTCAGGCTTCCAGAAATGTCAATGAGCATGTTGCTGAACTCAACAAAGTTCTGCCATCACGATGTGAGCAACCCGAATAATGAAAGTAGCTTGCTTTAAGTCCAAGCTGTCACTGGTCACACACTCCACACAGGTATCCTCTCTTAATGTCTCAAATGTGCATGTACAGTTGGATGTTTAGTTTTTCTTGCTGTAATGCTGCTCCTCCCAGTGAGACACGCTGGACTGTGATGGCAGGCTGGCAGATTCCAATCCATTTTAGTTTCTTTGGCTAGAAGCAAATCAGAGTTGTCCACAGATTGATGTCAGTTCACCCAAAGCTGTTTGGAAGCTGCCAAAAACGAACTAAAGAGGAGACAATCATCGTCACAGCTTCCCGTACATATCAGCACTCTCTCAGCCACAGAGGACGTTCAGGGGTTGAACTGATCAGGGATCAGCTTTGAGAACAGGATTTGAATGTTCATATTGGCATCAGTCTATGGTTTTAAACATCCAGAAAACACCACCAGATGCTACTAAAGCCTGCACACTGGAGCTTTAAGACAGCCTTTAAAAATGAGAAATCTTAAGGTTATATCCACTTGTTTCTCTGAATGATGCCAACATTTTGGACATTAGAATGGAGCCACTAAAGCACTGAGACACACTTTGCTTTCAGTCAGAGCTTTCAGTTATCATCAACTTCTTTAGAGGTGGACACGATAACAGAAAACAGTGAAGACAGATGTCTTCCATGAAATCTGTGTGGACTCGTTTCCATGTGCTCTGCAGTCCTTCAGTCTCTGGTTTGTTTTTCTTTCCTCTGTTTATTTATAATATATATATATTATATATACATTATATATATATAATGTAAGATTCCATATTGGGTTCAGTGTCCTTTCAGGTGAGGCTCACGATACCAACATGTATAACATGCAGGCCTCCTCTTGCCATGTGATCTTTCCTCATGCGACTCTACATGTGGATCAAGCAGATGCCACGACAGGGAGCAGAGTCAGGTCAGCTCCCCCACAGCTCCTGCTTCACAAACAAGCAGCAGGAGCCTGAACGTCAGGTCAGGCGTCAAGCGGAGTCCCTGTTGAGTCCAGGGCAGCTCGGCTTGCTTCCGGGTGAGGATTAGAGCTGGAACAGGGCTCCGAACCACACGTAATGACCGCCTGTGGCCCACGGGCCAAGCCCACCCCTCCTTCCCCTCTCCTCCCTCTTCTGTAATCAGCTCACTGAGGCGGGATGCAGAACAGAATCAGTCCTCCTCCCCACCAACCCCGAAAAAGTAAACACTGCCTCTCCGTTCCCTTGCCAATTGTTATTCATAGAGCAGATAAATATTTAATTCCATCTAAGGATACCTTTTGTTAACAGAATTACCGTACAAGCCTTGCAGCCCATAAATCCCACAATGAATTCAAATTCTTTTCGCCCCCGGTTTGTGTGCTGGTTCAGTCCTTGTGCTGGTGAACGTGTTTGTGGTGACACCGGTGTTAGGAATGAGGAGGAAGATGAGGATGAGGTGAAATGAGAAGACAAGAGAACAAGATGCGAAATGGAGGAGGAAGAAGGGAAAGAGGAGGTTATGATCAGGTGGAGGAGAAAATGTAGTGAAGATGAGGTGGTTAAGATGAAGTTTGCAGGGTTTGTGATGGTGGACCAGTTTAACAACGTGTAGGAAGATAAGAAGCACAGGAACAGAGGAAGATGAGGATGAAGAGATGGTGAAGGAGCAGGTGGTCAAGTGGAGGGACAAGATGAAGTGTTGGAGATGAAGAGATTACTGAGATGGAGGAAGACAAGAAGGAGAGGAGTCATAGGAGGTGACAAATGAGGGAGGAGAAAACCGAATGAGGTGAAAGAGGAGTGGAAAGGAGGAGGAGGAGCAGATGGAAAAGGTGCCGGGAAAAAGAGGAAGAGGCTGAGGATAAGATGGTAAAGGAGGATGCAGAGGAGGATAGAGATGGATAGAGGTGGATAGGAAATATGAGGAAAAATAAGAAAACAGGGGGTGGGGCGGACAGAGAGAGCAGGCTCAATTGATCTGGAATAAAAAAATCCAGACTGCCAGGCTACTTTGTATTCCTATTGAGCCATAAATAATGGATTGATGACTTCTGATGTGAACATTAACACTGGGATGAGCCTAATGAGCACACTGACTGTAAATGATCTGACGGACCTTATAACGTTATAATCACCCAACTGAATCACCACGACCCCAAACTAAAACTGTGGAAACCTATTGATTCCAAATAAAGTCAGCGGCTTTGATTCCTGAAGAAGGGGCTTGGAAAGAGTCAATAATTATCCTCCCCTTTCAGCCTGAGTTTGGTTTCAATCGAGGCGTTTGTTTGGTCAGCCACTGGAGATTAAGACCTGTTGAGGCCACTGTTCGAGAGAGCCCGAAGACTGTAGGCTCACCATTAAAGTTTAATCAGCCTCACTTGGTGTTGATAATATTCTTCAACCCCTCTTTTTTTAATCAAATTCTTTTTTTTTTCCATAATTCCCTTAAGCAGGACTGAACGAATGGTGGGGAAGAGGGTACGCATTTCTCATGGAGCAAAAAGGTTTCAATTGGGGCTCTTTGATAGCTCTTAATAATATCCCCATGGCTGATGGATAAAATCAAATAGAATGATAAGTCTTTGATTTATGTCCTGAACATCAAACACAGCATGCTCGTGTAACGGGGCTGAAGGAGTCCGTCTGACTCGTTTCTCTGGTAAAAAATAATATCCTGCGCCTGATCCAGGAGCTTTTGAATTAGCGTGATCACAAAGATTTCATCCACCTCCACATGTGGTGCACTTGTCTCTCAGCCTGGCATCAGCTGAGGGTGGGGGTGGGGGTGGGGGATGGCGGGGTGAGATAGAGGAGAGTTTCAGGGTTTTGCTGATTACCGTCACACAAGATAACCTGAAAGCTGGAAGGTGATTTCAAGGGATAGGATTTGCTTTGTCACAATTTGGGTTTATTGCAACAGAAGTTCTTATTATGGTTCCAGTCTTGACTCTTTGTGGCAGCAGTTTGGGGAAGTTTTGGGGATCGTTTGCATCTTGAGAAAATTCATGATAGGCTTTGGTAAAAAATAAGACTGTAGACCCTGAAACTCTGACAATGTGGCTTTCCTGTGTGATTTTCCTTTAAAGAAATGCTAAATATGTAAATGATTAGATTTACTTAGTGTGCTCCTTTTCACAGCCACAGTCGTGGTTTTGCTGGCCATTTCTGTACAATATAGCAACTGTACCGACATGCAGGAGATTCACATTAAGTATGTAGGGTATGTATATTATAACATATTTAATATTAATAGCTTTTATTAGCTTAATACATGATGGCATATTCATGATGGTCACCTAATGGAATGACATGAGGCCATCTCACTGCAAAAAAACACCAGATTTCAGCAGTTCTCATTTCAGGAGCTGGATCTCGCAAATAAACTCCAAGTGCACTAACGGCTCACAGATCTTCCTTTAAACCCTTTTCATCCAGGGAACATTTGCCGACCATGCATTTGAATTTTCAGAAACAGTTTATTTTCTTTCCTCCTGAAACACGTGTTGGTTATCTCGTTACCTACAATGTTGTTGTGTGTGTTTTTTTGTGTCCAGAAAGCTAAAATCATCCACTTCCTGTTTGCTCCTGGGAACAGCACATGTAAAGGAAATTTTGCAGATGTATACTGTCTAACTTTAACCATCATCTAACCTAACACTTCTCCTATAAGGGTTTTAGTGAGGCTTGAAGGTGTAGATGGCTGAGGTAAGTACGAGTGTGTGTGTGTGTGTGTGTGGGGGGGGGGGGGGGGGGTTGTTGGTGGCGATGGTGGATGGGAGGTGAGGGTGATGCAGGAGCCACTCTCACTGCCTGAGAGTCAAAGTGGGGTGAACGTCCTCTCTGATTAGCGGGGCTGCCTTTGAGTGCACTAATGCACCTCGCTATTAGCATGTTTCTCCTGGTTGCCACGGGCAGCGCCGCGCCGCCTCCCCGTTTGACATGTCAGAATGCATATCAGTCACAGCACGCTGTGGCCCGTGGGCTCACATCACCGAGAGGGTGTGGGGTAAGAGCAGTAAGTGCGTCAGGGAATGTGTTCCTGTCCTCGGCTGAGTTTTATCTCTTTGGAACGAGGACGAGTTCATGGAGCGCAGCAGTTTCAGTGCGTTGTCACTTCTTCCAGGGTACATTCAGGGTCACAGGTTTATGAGCTATGATTAGAATGGCTGTTTCAGGCTCAGGAAATGTAAAGCATGATGAGAGGCTTGTGTTTTTGGTTTTACCTGCAGGAAATTATAATTATTGGAAGATGCTTTCAAATAAAAGTTACAAGGGAAACATGATGGTGACCAATTAGGTTTTCTCTTGATATAATGAGTGGAAACGCTATTCATTAACTTACTTGGCAAGTAGCAAAATTGTTGATACAGAATGTATCAGTAACAATGACAATTTCAATGATGCTTCCATAACCTTAACCAAAGTGTTTTTATTGTGCACACTTAACCACAGATCAGAGTCTGGACTTCCTTATAAATATACAAATAGACAAAAGTGTTGGGACAGACCTCTTTATTATTGAATTCAGGCGTGGTATGGGGCTCTTTTTCAGGGTTTGTGCTCGGCCCCTGACTTCCAGTGAAGGGAAATCTTAATGCTTCAGCATACCAAGACATTTTGGACAATGCTATGCTTCCACCTTTGTGGTAACGGTTTGTTGAAGGCCCTTTTCTATTCCAGCATGACTGTGGCCCAGAGCAAAGCTCCATAAAGACATGGTTGGATGAGTTTGGTGTGGAAGAACTTGACTGGCCCACACAGAGCCCTGACCTCAACCCCATCCAACACCTTTTGGGACTAACTGGAACACCGTGTGTAAGCCAGGCCTTATTGTCTGACATCAGCGCTGGACCTCACTAATGTTTTTGTGGCTGAAATGTTAGAAAATCCCTGCTGCCAGGGTTTGTAGTCTTGTGGAAAACACTCTCAGAAGGCCATAGCAGGAGCATCATAATGCCCATGAATTTGAAATGAGATGTTCAGCAATCATGGGTGTAGTTTCAGGTGTCCACATGCAACTGGCTGTAGATAGATACGGAAAAATAAAAATGACGAGTAAAAGCATAGCAGTGAGGGAAAAACGTACAAGTCTGAAACTAAGTGACAGTTTACAGAAAAGATAGAGAAAGAAAGAGACAGAAACAGAGACCTCAACACCAGTAAAGTTGGCTGGCCGGTGGAGTTTGATCAATCATGAATAGATAGAAGGAGGCAGGGAGGGAGGGGGAGGGAGAGACAAGGAGGAGAGAGGTAGGTGAATGAAAGAGATGCCTGGAGGAGGGAGGGAGCCCTTCGCCAGTCCGAGGAGCGATCTGTCTGCCTAAAGAGCTTTGTTACCATATTAACTGACGTCTCCAGATGGCCTTGTCAGGGAAAAAAAAAAAAAACAGAGCTGAGCATGGGAGGATTGATGGAGAGAAAAGAGAAAGAGAGGCCCGAGTGGAGAACTGTGTAGCAGAAAGCATGAAAGGCCTCGGAGAACGAGTGCAGAGCCGAGGAGGCAGGGAGGCGGGCGTTCAGCGAGATGGGAAAACAGAAGAGAATAAAAATCCCCTTAACTTTTCTCAACAACAGCTCAGAAACCCTCGATCCTCTGCTCCTTCCCTCCATCCCCTCCTTCCTCCTCGTGCTCCCACCTCCCATTATTTTTCTCCTGTGTTGCTTTCTTCTGAAAATCACCCCGAGGCTAGGCACTCTCCTGGGTGGCTCACCCCCGAGCAGAGCCCTTGTTCCTCACATGCTGGTAATAATTTGAGCCTGCTGAAAGAACTAAGGCTTTTAGAGGGATCAGCCCTGCACATCTCCTCCTTCACCACCACCACCTCCTCCTCCTCCTCTTCTCATTCCGCCGGCATCCGAGGCATCAGGCCTTCTCCCACGCCGCCGCCCGATCCACACGCCTCCACGTGCCGTCTCCTCGTCCTTTTCTTTGCATCCCTTGTCCAAACCGCCTCCTGGTTCCTCCCTCCTGACCTCCTCCCATCCATCCACGGCTCCCGTTCAGAAATGCAGCTGTAGCCACCTGACGTGGAGAGAAAACATTAAGAGACAAGACAAAGAGAATGAGAGAAATGTTTGTGTGGTTCTGGCCCACAAAGAGAAATGTGACGAGGAGCTCTGCTGTTGAGGAAGATTAAAAACAGAAGCTGAAGGAAGGCGAGAGAGGCAGGAGAGAAGCTGAGCAGATAAAAAAACTCTTCTGTGGGTTCATGCATTTTGTACAGCCGCTAGACTCCACCGTCTCCACCGTCCAATTTACAGCTGCCATCTTCCATATGCGGTTTCATGCCTCCCGCCGCTCACAGCCAGCCTTGTCTCCTCACATTTTTACTATTTAATCTCTTACAATCAGCCCTGATCTGCTGCTACAGTATGAACGGTTAGCACTCTGTTGGAATGAAACTGCATCTTTTACTCTACAAGCCTTCTTTTATGCTAAACACGGTAAAGCAAATGTTGTCAGATTATTTTGTGATAATTTAATGCTACACTAATCTTAAGTCCTAATTATTTCTTCTATGTTTTGTGGTGTGCCTACAATACGACAGCTGGTAGAAGGTGTGACGAGTGAGTTTAACGAGAGAGGGTTGTGATGAGGCTGATCAGAGTCCCTGAAAGGACAGCAGGAGAGAAGGGACAAGCAGCATGAGAAACACATGCAGCTGTTACAGATGCGCTGAAAATTGTTTGTTTCTTTCGACAGCTGCTCAGCGTGAAAAGCCAAACACTGTTGAATCCAAACTTATTGGTAGTCAAAGTTCAGTCAGATTACTATGAAATGCAGTGGAAGATTTCTCCTTTGTTTTGGTAGCAGTGTTTTTATTTATTTATTTATTTTTATTAGATGGAGGAGCTCTCACTCAATCTGCACATCTTTCATTTTCAATGTAAATAAAAATGAATAAAAACTCAATTATTATTATTTAATTTTTTTTTGTTTTAGGTAAGTTACCATTAACAAAACAGACACCCTGACAGAAGTAACATGTAATCCATTAGTACCCAGCAGGTAGTGCTGCTGCTGGAAACAACACACTCCCTGTGCTACTCTTTGTTTTCTTCTGGAAAACAACTTAATTTCACTTCATTATGTAAGTGCTTGTGTATGAGAAAAATGTACATGAAAATGTACTTTTTGGAGCTAAAGGAGAAGATGTGAGGTGGGTGGGTTTGACACAGAGAAGAAGACTAAGCATCACATAACGTCTCCTCTGTGGAAAGACACAGCGAGAGCTTTAATGGACACATCACTCAGTCGCAGAGCACTGAGGAATGTGAGTTTGCATGAAGCCTGTATGCTTCACCTGCATTGATCTCAACTCAGGGGTTGTGATGCACATGCAGGGGAAGAAAAACAAATACCCCACAGCCACAAACAGACACACACCTGCATTGACACACAGGTGGCAGGGCAGGTCCGCTGTGCTCCTCTGTCCTGCCATCCACCAACTGGCAGATCTTTTATTTAGCCGCTGCAGCAAGCGGCTCCCTCTCATGAATTATGCAGCCGCGGGCCCCTGTAACAAGCTCCAGGCCGACTCTACACCTTGTGTGTGGCTTAAAATATAGATAAAAGCTGAACAGCCAGCTACAAACATAGTCTTTTTTTCCAAGACAGAAGCAGGCTGGTGAGGAGAGAGTCCACAGCAATTAGGCGAGGCTGTTGTGCTGCAGAGTCGAGCCGGTTGGGATCCGCAGAGAGAAGTCCAGCTGTTGACTGTGTGGAGGCAGAAACCGAACAGAAAGGAAGAGAGCAGAAAAAAGAGCACTGCGAAGCCAAATACTGAACCGGGCTGAACTTATTAAAGCACAGCGGAGCCGAGCAGCGCGGCGCGATTCACACCAAAGCAACAACAACAACAGCAGCAGGCGTAATGGTTTTATCTGTGTGATTAGCTGAAGATGAAGGGCTGACATCTTTGTGCTTGTTTCTGCTCTTTGAGCATCCCGGATGAGGGGAGCTCTTTGTGTTGGTGAGATGAGCTTGAAGTCGACTCCCTGTGTCGATTTCATAACAAAGCTTATGCAACTTCCAAGAAGAGAACAGTTTGTGCGTTTTTCAGCCAAAGGATGAAAGATATGCTTGGTTAGTTTTATGAAACTTACTGAGCCACAGAAACGCACACAAACAGTTCAACATTTTGTGCGTTTGAATGTTGGCTTAAGCTGATAATATTAGTGTCACTTACAGTTGTTCAAGTATATTCAGAGTTCCTTCCTTTGACATTCAATTCTGACAGTTCACACGGCGGGTAAAATCCGTCCTTCTGTACTTATGTGATTCAGATGGGTTATTTGGAATCTGATCCTGTGGTTTCTGACTTGGTCCACTTTCATATGTGGTCTTAAATCGGATGCTGATCAGATTTGTTGTGACCTCACTCTGAAAAGATCAACAAAATTAAACTGAAACCAAATATGCTGTAAGTTATAAAATGGTTACAGTAAAACTTATTCTGCAGTTACATTTTTAAAGTTTGACAGTTTATAGATTTAAAAGAAAATAAGTTTATGCAGCCTGATATTCTCAAAAATGCCCATAAATAACTAACATATGATGAATGAATTGATGAATTAATGACAAAGGTTTTAGCATTCGCTCATTACTTGAATGGAAGCATCTGAGCTATTTAAACTAAAACCTCAACATGAAACAGAAGCACACGAAACACCACGTTACTGTAATTGCTCCACTGTGTGCTTATGAATTGTTTAAAAACCTCATATAATCTTTTCATCTGCCGTTCGTAATGGTATCCCGATTCTTCAAACATGAAAATATGTGAATGTCACCGTGAATTCAGCAGTGAGTATGATATCATACAACAGTGAGTTATCTATTCATGGCTCCATTAATGAATCATAGCTTCCCCAGACTTTGTACTCCAGACATGCCCTCTTTGAATATGTCATAAGCTCTGATTCTTTTTTAATGGGCCAGTAAATCACGGCCCAAAACAAATATATAAACTTGTGCAAACATTATGGCGGAGGTGAGGGGAGGGGCTTACAGAGGGCCTAACGCGGGCCGGTCCGGCGAACACGGGAAACCTGTACGCAGGAGATGTGGTTGTAAAATACCCCGTCTTTCTCTCCAAGTTACATTATTTATACTTTATACCCAGGACGCTCCTTAAGCAAGTCAAAGCTTCTGTTTGCATCACTTTGCCAGGCTGCACCTTGGGAGACATCAGTGCAGAGATGGACTGAAGTGTCTCCCTCCCCAGGCCAAACTGGGGTAAAGGTCAGAGTTATAAGAAAATTATGATCACCTGTTCCTCTTTCCTCTCTTTCATTGTTGCTGGCCGTAGTCCTCCATCCTCAAGGTGTCCCACAAAGAAAACAAAACAAAACAAGGAGATTGGCATTTTCTCAACAAAAGCTGTATGCAAATCCAAGCCACTTTGACCCGTGTTTCTGCTTGCGACTGGAAAAAAGGAGCTATTTATTCTGTGCTGCATAGCTTTCCAACCCATTAGGTCTCCATTCAAGCAGCCTAAACAGTTGCTTCTAACTGCAAAGTTGGATGTTGATTTTCGGTGGGTTCAGCGCCACAAGAAACGTTTTCAAGTAACACAACTGTCAACAATTCTCTTTACCCGGGTCTCAAACACAAACATCCTACAACTGCACATAGGAAAACCTGTTGTGACGTTCAAGGACTGCTCAAATCAGATGGTCATTTTCAACACTAGTGTACTAATGTATGTAAGTGTAAGTCATAAACAAAGATGTGACCTGAGTCACATGGTGTTTTTTATCCTTCCTGTATGCTGGTTGTGTGTGTGAGACCATCTTTCATTCACTGCAATCAGTCTTTAGCTCGGTAATCAAAGCCCAGAGCCCTTTCAGTGCTGATGGATAAATAATGCACAGCTCAGCAATTAAAAAAACACACAGATCTGATGCCGTGTCTCTGATTTATTGATTACCCCTCAGCGCTTCAAGATGACAGGGTTAAATGTCAATCAGATGATCTGAGTCGCACTTCAGTTGGAGTTATTCATTCCTAAGGCCGGCAAAAAGAATACAGTTTTCCCTGTAATGGGTCTATGTATTATTAACTGTTATGCTAAGCTGTGTTGGGGAGATGCTGAGGTCAGGCTCGATCCAGTGCCTTGGAGGAGACTTTAAAGTGAATAAGGAAGAGCAGCCATTTGATGTTGGCGGCTGCGACCGCTCTGTCGTCACCAGGACAAAGTCTCATGAGGACGATGGCCTCGCTGGCTGTTGTCTTCTGCTTCTGATGGGCTGAAGTGGCACTGTTGATGCAGACTGTCCTCTGATGTCCGTGTTTCATCAGTACTTGCTTTAATTTGTGGGAAAAGTTAAGGCGATGCTGGCACTGAAGAAAGCAGCAGAATGAAAGACTTTTGAGATCTTAACATCGTGAAAATGTGGCAGGTTGATCAGGTTTAGGAAAAAGTGGATGGTATGAGTTAAAATAAGTAAAAGAAATAAAGTTACATGATGTACACAATGGATGTTAAAGCGGCAACTTGTAAAAAATGTGGCCAGAATTCAAGGTTAGCTCCAAAAAATTGAAGGTCCAGCATATCACCAGAGTAACCACTAGCTGCTGCTCACTATTTGCTTTGCTGTAGTTATCTTTAGCTGTGGGTGTAGCTCAGCTTACTCGATTGTACCTGGACCATAACTTTGCGGACAGGATGGAGTCCCAGCGGGCAGCCAGATTCGGTTCATCTGGGTGTGCAGCCTGAACGCAGCTGGATGCAGTGCGCAGGTGATTCACAGAGGCTGCGATGAGGACTATGGCTTTGGAAGTGAATGGAACCAGCCGAGGGCACAGTGGAAAGGTGAAACGAGAAAGTCGGGAATCAACACGATGGCTTGTGGAACTGAAGTGCTTTCACATCATGGCTCCAAGATGGCTGTCAATCACCTCAAGAGGTACAAAGTGAGATTCTTCCAGTTTGGTGGAACTTTGGTGGAACTTGGAGCATAATCGGACACACAGTGCAGGAATCTTTGCCTAGTGATGAATAATATTCATTTGAAAATTATTACAGAACAGTCTGATGAGAGAAGATTACGTTGAAAGGCTGTTAAATGCTCAGTTTCAATGTCAGAAGGTCGAAGCTGCGATTTAAACCAAACAGTTTGGAGCAGGGAGTGAAAACCTCTGCTTCACCTGCTCCTTGTTGGCTTTTATAACACACTTGTTACGTGCTTCCAGGCGACAGCAGCGAGTTGTTCCGTCGGCTTCGTCAGCGAGGAAACACAACGATGGACCCTCGGCCCACTTTTAAGTGTTTTTCTCTGAGCTCCGCCGTCCTTTTCTGCCTCCGAATCGACGGCGACAGTCAGAGTGAAACACTGACTGACTGGCTGGCTCTTCTTTTATGGTTTTCTCTTTTCGTTCAGCATCCCTGCCCTCTTGTTCTCTTCCTCTCACTCCTGATGTCATCCTCTTCCTCTCCTCTTTTCGTCTCTTGTCTTCTGTCACTGTATATGAATTTCTGTCTTGGCATCTTGATTTTAGTTTTTAGGAGCGAGACAGAAAGACGTACAGGAAGACAAATAACGTCCTCTTTCTGTTTATTTATGAATTGGTTTACTTGAACATTTAGGTTTGTCGATCAGTAAAAATACTTAGAAATAGCTGATGGACAGTGAGAATAAAAGCCCAGATGTGGAGCTTCACCAGAAGAACCTCGGAGACCCCGTCATCCCGGCATCTGCTGATGTGACAGAGGGCCTGGATGAGCAGCTCGCCGTCGGGGACCATCACACAGACCCGATCAGCAGGCGGCGTCCACTCTGTCGGCCCACAGCGAGGCCTGCTGGGACACGAGACGAAGTCGGACATGTGGTGTTTGTGTGTGTGTGGTGTTTTGGAACACATCTGTCCTTCTCCCTCCAACACACACACACACACACACACACACACTCTGACTGTACCACTCAGCATCTTCTTTGTTCTGCCCTCCTCAGCAGCACAGATGTTGCAGTTGTTGAGAAGCCAGTGAGGCTTCGACCTCGCTGTCAATCATCTCAACCCACATACTGAGCAGCAAAACATCCACAGGTTAGTACATTTATTCAAGTGTATTGTTTGATATTTTACTTCTGTGTTTCTATCTAGGGAGAGCTACTTCTAAATATTGTATATTTTAAGCATGTATTTTTACTGATGGCTGTATGAGAGTAGTTGTGAAGGCACTTAAGGATATAATATGTAATATTTCAGCTTTTAAATGACTGAAAAGAACCACATCTTTGTTATACAGTTTGTCAAGTTGGTGCTTACATTAGCCCAAATGTTTCCAGCAGCGTTCAAACCCGGAGAGAAAACGATAAGATGTTTAGTGCCCCTCAGCTCCCACACAAGTAAAATTAAATGTTTCTTTCAAACATACTTTACTCAACAAGAAAATGACATACAATATGATAATAAGTTTAGCAACCAGAGTATTTATCTCTTATATAAAATATAAGGTAATCCATCTCTGTCTGTCTGTAATATTTAGATATTAACAAGACAACTTTGAGATTTAGGGAAAATTATTTGTTATGTTGAGTAAAAAAAAACAAAACATCACTTTAGAATATTGATTAATTAGCTGTTTGACTGATTAAATTTGACTGAGGTGCAGCCCGACATGAAGTCAACTCAGAGCCACGCAGACAGGCGGTTCGGATTAACCCTCGACACTCGGTCTCATGGGTGAAAGTCACCATCCAGCACCTCGTGTGTGCTTCGTCCATGTGTGGACTTGCATCACCTGACACCGAAAGGCGCTGTGATAACACTCAAAATTAAGATGCTGCTGTGTTATTCATGCATCGCAACTGAAAGAAATGATATTCAGAACTGTGAATAACACTTTAGGTAAAGGATTTGAGTAGTTTTTCACCTCTGACACACACGCTGAGTGTTTCTGTTACCTGCATGCCTCCTCTGCACTACACACTCACCTATTAACATTCAACACACACCACACACACACACACAGCCACCCAGAACAATTTCCAATTTCCATTTCTGATTCCTGACCTCTGATAATTGGCCAGCCAGCTGAGTGATGGCTGCCCGAGCGCGGCTCAGGCCTCCTGTCACCTGCAGCGACGTCGGCGCGGCGGTGAATTATTAATGGCTAATATCATTATGTAGGCACTGCTTGTCATAACAATCTAGCCTAGTGGAGGGAAACTCAATCTGCCGCCCCTGCCCCTGCGCAGACAATGCTTTTTAATTATTGATACGGACTAATTGACTACAGGATTCGCGGGGCACAGTTACTTTTGTTCCCTTCACAGCTCGCCCTGCTTCTTCAAGAAACAATCTTATTAGGAGGCCAGCCCTCCCCGATGCCCCCATGTCAGCAAATTAGCAGGGAGGATGACCCCGCCCGCCCCTCACTCTCTCTCTTCTCCTGCTCCTCTCTCACCTCTTTTCACACCTCCTCCTTCCTCCTCATTTGCCTTTGCCTTTTCACTCAGAATTTAAGATTCTCCTCCTCGTCCTTTTCTCACCTCGACATCGGACACCAGTTAATTAAAACGGGACAAGAAGGTAGCCGGGAACTCGACGTGGCTGCACATCGCTATTCACACCACATCTCTATGCCACCGCAGGTTGGTTTCAGCAAAGACCGTGTGCTAATGGTTGGAAGAGGCACAGAGAAGAGATGGCTGAGGGTTAATAGGGTTTAATTAGGGTCAATGTGACGGTCCGAGGCTGCGGTCTGTGGGGCTGCCCTCCCTGCTTTAGTGTTGTTACCGCTCATTTCCATAATACGTAATGTCAGTCCTGTCCTACTCCACCTGAAGAACCACTGCATCGTCCTTCTCTGACCGCTCTTAAAGCTTGTTTCCATGTGTTTTCACCCTCTCTAACGGTAAGTGCTGACTGAGGTCAGCACTTAAAATATGACAAAGATGGAAGCACACTCACATGTGCTTGTCCGATCAACTTCCTGGCTATCAGACAACCCTATGTTATCAACGAGTCGGACAAAAACAAGCATTTTGTGTTCTGATCGACCGATATCGACAGGACAGTGTTGTTTGTAGTGCTTTTGAAAACTGTTAGGCCATAGAAATCACAGTTCTGACAACACTGGCTTGAGGGTTTGATCACGTTTCGGCACAAACACCAGGTGATAAGGGATAGGAAAACATTGTGGTTTGGGTTAAAAAAAACACTACAATGTTCTCTCCTCCTGTGTGAAAACTTTCATGACCCACCTGTCCACCCTGACATCCACTTTGTAACTCATCATCATCATACTTACTGGTCATACGAGGGGTGTGTTACCTGAACATAAAAACACCCGTATATGTAAAGACGACAGGCGACAGGTGAATTGTGGTCATTAACACCACAACATAATGATTTTATTCCATTACATGGTGTCCAAGTTTGATAGTTTGATAGCCTATAGTTAGACCAACCCCTAGTTATGCTGCTGTAGGTTTAAATTGATGGAGGAGATCCTTAGACACCAAGCTTTCAGAGCAGGGGGACTCACTCATCATGTCCCATCACCGGCACAGGACTAACTCGCCCTCTCCCCCAGAGTTCTTGTGGTCCATCTTTTCTCAGCACTTCCGGAGCATGTTGCTGGATCCAGAATCTCCTACCCCACCCTCCTGAGGCTGGACCCTGAGCCCTCTATGGCCCTGCCTGTTGCACTGATAGTGCTGCTGGATCCAGAACCCTCTCCATGGCCCTGCCTGGATCCTGCTGCTCCTGCTCTGCACTGTTCTCTCTATCCTCCCTGTCTCTCCCCTCTCCCTCTCCTTTCTCTCTATCTCCCCCTCTCCTGTCTCCTCTCCCCCCTCTCCCTCCCAGGCGGTCACAGCAGAAGGCCGTCTACACTGAGTCTGGTTCTGCTCGAGGTTTGTGCCTGTTAAAAGGAAGTTTTTGCTCGCCACTGTCGCCAAATGCTAACTCAGTGTGGGGTTTTGTCCTGGGACCTGTTTCTATCTGATTCTCTTCTTTTTTGGTTGTTTTTTTTTGTTGTTGTTGTTGTTGTTTACACACCTGTAAAGTGTCTTGAGATAACTGTGTTATGAATTGGCACTTTAAATAAAATTGAATTGAACTGAAATGATAAGAATTTGCCAAACAGTTATCAGACTTTCTATATTAATATTAGAGCCACCTGACACAGGATGTTTGAGGTCCAATGCTGAAACAGAAATCAAGGAAACAAATTTGTCCGATAATCCACAGCTGACTGATATCAGCAGGTGCTTTTCAGGTCACATGAAACTATTTGATGGTGGTGACCTCTAACTGCTGCTAATTTAGGTAAAAAATAAAACAGAACCTTGTTTCGTCGAGCCGACTGACTGCACAGTCAGGATGAATCTTTAATCTGAGGGCAAACCTGCAGTGAGGAGCGATGGGAGAAGGTTTCAGATCAAAACACACACACACACAGAGTGTGTTTAGGTTGCTCAGGTGTGTGGTGAGGTCTGAGGAGAAGAAAGGCTTTGTTGTATTGTGTGTGGAATACTTTATTTTTGATTGTAGGGCCTTTGAAGTTCAGTGTGAGTGCAGCAGCTTCTGTCTCAGCTGCTGTGTGTGGATATGAGTTCACATGTTATCAGTGATGTGTGTGAATTAAGGTTTATACATGCATGTGCTAAATGAAATCCTGTGTGTGTGTTCCCCTGGGTTCATAGATCAACTGTCATGAAAACAGTTGTTGTCGTAGCTCTCGTGTGCTAACAAAACGTTTAATGTTATTCAGCTTGGCGTGAGCTGTCTGGGATGTGCCAGTCATTTGTTCAACTGTTGCTTCTCTGCGTCTGCATGATAAATTCATTCAGACGGCCTTGTAGGCCTGTTGAGCCAAAGCTGACGAGCTCATTGAAAACACATTGTTTCTCTCACCACCTGTCTCCTGATTGGCTGACACTACCATCTATTTAAGTCCCTGGCAGTACCTAATCTGTAAGTCTGAATGGGACACAGAGAGATGCACTTATTTTTTTAAACGTATGTTTTACTCATATTAATGACTCACTGATGGACAAAATCACTTATGTTCGCCTGTCATCCACTGTGTGGCAGAAACCACGCTGACCAGACCCACCGCAAGTGGTTAAAAATGTTTTAGGGTGAACTAGAGAGCAGTCCGGTAATGCAGCCTTTTACGTCTTTATTAATCTGACGTGAGATCAGTTGCATGTTGCAGCATCAGAAGCAGTCACAGATGGCATGTGCTTCTCGTCCACAGCATCAGCAGCCATCAGGAGGATGAGATGCGATGCAAAGCTGTTTCATTCACAGAGGAGCGACAGATTAAACTGCCTCTCTCCTCCGCTTGTCTTTCTTCAAGAGCAAGACTGTGCATGGAGAGGAAGCAGTCAGGCCTTCTGAATTAAAACAGCTACAATATTTAAACATTGTCTGCAAAATGAGACGGGCACTTGCAAATTTAATGGGCCGAGTCGTTTTGAAAAATTAAAGCTTTGTTCAGCGGTATCATTGCCTGCGACTTGCCCTCTGATCGTATCGCTGACAAATTTCACGGCTTATTTCCTGCAATAAAATAAAATGATGCCTTGGAAATTCAGAATCGAGGTGTGCCAGTGTTTGTAAAGAACATTCACACTCCAGTCTGACCCGTCCGGCGAGCAGAGATCAACACATCGGGTGGAAGCCGTCGTTTCTTTTCCAGCTGAAATATTAATTTTCTTTAAACATGCTGTCAAATGCAAAGATGGCAGACATCTGAAAGTAGGGCAGCACTGCAGCTGGCAGAGAGAAGCTGAAATCTATCAGAGGGAGAAAGAGAGAAGGGGGGGGCTGGAAAACAAGAAGATGCCCACACAGACTAACAGACAGGCAGGACAAGCTGAATGACATCTGACATCCTGTCTGGAAACAGATTTCTGACCTCATGGCAAAGTTGTCAGGCAATCAGTGGAGACACCAGGAAGTCAATGTGTCCGAACAGGAAACAGTCCAGCGCATAACCCCCACCATAAAACCATAAGACGTGTTTACATTTCTGGATGTGAGGGGACTGAACTAGAGGTGCTCATTGGTGGATTTTACACTAACCAGCTGCCCAAATGTACAACCCTTCCTTTTTAAATAAAAATTTAATTTCTTTTCTTTTTCCTAAGTGTGTAGGAGCACAGATTGGACTCCAAGCAAAGGCAAACCTGATCATCATTCCATATGTCTTTGCTAACATCTTTTAGATGTGGTTTAGTTCTCTCCTGCAGTCGTGTCTGCACAGTTTTTCTATGCAATCACTGACTGTGATCGAGGTTTCTGCTGAGGCTCCTTCCAGTTTCACCTCAAAACAAAGCGGTTTAGATAACCTGGCTAAACTGGGCCATTTCTCACTGTTTCACTGTTTCATATGCTGCCCTACTGACTCTTGAAGCAACCAGATCCACCATAAGTCAAATATTGTCCTAACCTGGAGGAATAGTGGCTGAATACAACACCCAGACTGTAAAAACAACGATTTGATCCACAGAACTTATTCAGTAAAAAATAAAATAAAATTGAAAAAAATGAACACAGTGGTCGAACCTCTCTGCTGGATATTAAGTGTGGCTTAAGTATAGTCCATAAAAGGTGGACTGTACACCATATGGTATACAGTGTGTGTGTGTGTGTGTGTGTGCGTGTGTGTGTGTGTGTGTGTGTGTGTGCATCCCATTACAGACTGTAGTGCCACTTTCATCCTGTGCAGTGTCCAAATGCCACATCTCCCCATTAAGACCTGTCCCAGGACACTGAACACACACACACACACACACACACAGAGTGGGGCCTTCCCTAAGTGACTTGCCATCTTACACTCTCAGTCTTCTGCCTTTTCACATGCTTGGACACAATCGCATATTATTACACACATGCGTGCACACACACACACACACACACACACACACTTCACAAACATATACAGACAGACAAATGCATGCAACACACACTCATCCATGTAGACACCACCAGCACCATGTTAGGAATTAGGGTAAAAACACAAGGGCTGGAGATGGACGACTTCAGCGAATCTCTCTCAAGCACGCACACACACACACACACACACACACAAACACACACACACACACACGCATGCATGAGCTAATGCCGTCCTCCTGCTGGCCTCTGTGGAATAGCCATGTCACAATCAAGAGGCTCCCGGGCCCTAATCTGCTTTTTAGGGCCCCGCCACAAACACTCATCTGCATAATCGGGAAGACAAGTGTGGAGAGGGTGAAAGAGCAACAGAGGGAGGGAGGAAGGAAGGAGGATGGAGAAAGGACAGAGTGGGTAGGAAAGGATGAAAGAAGGAGAGGAGAGGACGATGGAGGGAGCTTACAGGCGAGGGGAAAGGAGGAGGAGGAGAGTGGAAAGTGAGGTGGCGACAGGGAATAAAGGAGAGGAGACGATGGAGGTGAGGAGGGGGAAGGAGGTGAGGGATGAAAGATGAGGTGAGGGTGAAGAGGAGAGGAGGAAAGGAATTGTCAGAGTGAAAAAGCAACAGAAAAAAACAGGAGGAGGGGAGAGGAGAGGAGAAGGAGGCTGACTAAAGGTGAGGGAGGAAAGGAGGAGGGAGGATGGTGGGTGGCCATGATGAAAAGGAGTCACAAAAGGTGTGTGTGTGTGTGTGTGTGTGTGTGTGTGTGTGTGTGTGTGTGTGTGTGTGCGCGCTATATTGGTTATGACAGTCACACCTGCCGTCCCTCCTCACCCCTCACCTCTCCTCCTCCTCCTCTTGTTTCCCTTGTCCATCAGGAGTCATTACCCACCAACTGAACGGGGAAGGACACATTAAATCCTCCTCTCCTCCTCACCCTCTTCCTCCCTCTGTTGTGTTCCTCTTCCTCATCCTGCTTACCCCATCGTTAATCTCCTTGTTTTCACCCCTCACTCACGTTCAACCAAAATCCTTTTTGTTAAAAAACTAAATGTCATAGGCAGCTACCCCAAACAATAAGAAATAAGAAGTTCATAATCACGAGACCAGAGCCAAGGTCACTATAATCTGAAGCATGATGGGTAAGGTTTCTTCATGAAGGTTTTGAGGGGACCCCATCATTTCTCCCCGCCATTTTGTCATTGTCCCAGGTGATAATGTAAAGAAAACAAATATGGTGTCAGTTAATTCTTGTAGATATTGTACTTTGTTCAGCAAACTGGTTTTATTGTATATATTCTACTTTTAGCCTATATATTCTATTTTTACTTAGCTTATATTTCTATTTTTTTTTTTATTCAACTTTTCACATTGTTTTTATAAAACACCCTACCTTTTGCTCCAGGGACCTGAGTCCTAATGTTGTACCATAAGCATGTAAATGTGAGCTGGTATGACAATAAAAATTCCTTGATCCTTGATGAAAGTTTTGTTCATCTTTGGTTTGATGTTAAGGTTAATTTAGGAATAAAATGTCCAAAAGAAATTAATGTACATGAGAAACTCAAAGTATACACAAAAATTACTTTGTTTCTCTTTCAGAATTGTCAGCTTCTCTCCAACATTTATGGATATTTTTGTAGTTTTCATTTCCTGACTGCACAGACTGGAATTTCAGTGAAGTCGTTCTTTAAATGTTCCCCAGGTTTTTATCCGTCTCTCCGTCTCGCACATGCAGATGTATTCAGTCTGTTCTCTCATTTCTTCCTTTTTCTTGCCCGTTGCCTCCCTCCTCCTCTGCTCCTCTTTTGCATATGATGCACGTCTCCCGGTGAGTCCAGCGTTAAAAAGAGCTGAGCCGACCGGGGTTCAGGACCCCAGCCGAGGCCCGCATGCAGAATGGGGGACGAGCAGGCACTTTCATGGACGCCTAATTGAGGGCCCTTTAAAATTCCCGCAGAGGACCAATCATGGTTTTCATGTGGGGCTACGTGGGGCTTAGAGGGGCCAGCAAGGGGCCAGAGAGGGCCTCTGAAATACTCAAACAGAGAAAAGTAACGAGAAGATGTGGAGCCGCCCTGAGATCTCAGTCATAAATCTGCACGTGGAGAGATTTTTATGTGCTCATCTTACAAACTGAAATCACTAAACTGCTCCATCTACTCCAGTTCAGTCACCAAACAGTGTTGCCAGATATTGAACTGTTACAACAGCAAACAAACTGCAGTGACTTGACCTGACAGGTTTCTTTGGCCATGAAACATCACGTACCGGTGAGGCTTTCAGCCCTGTGATCGACAAGACCGAACACATTAGCAGGAAGGACCAGATGTGGAGGGTCAGTATGTGGTTTCCTCACCTTTGAAGCAGCACAGTGCTTAGGATGCTACAGCACTTTCAAGGAAAAGTGCAGCTCTACGGCACCAGTCGACGAGCTCATGATGGTGCCTCTGTCACGTCTGGAAAGAACAGTTTTTTTATGCTTCCTGTGATGTCCATAGGTGAAATTTGTGTGAAATGCATCCCTGTAGCCTCTTGTTTCTTTTGTCCTTTGCAGAAGCTGTTTGTCTTTGTGTCAGGGTCATACGAGCACCAAAGAGAGATAGAAGTACAGAGGGGCCCCAAGAGAGTTTACTCTAATAGAGACAAGGCGGGCATATAGGCAGTGCAGGACAGTAGCCAGCCATCATGCAGCTACTGAGAGGAATATGTGAAGAGAGAAATGGTGACCAAGATTTCATATTTAACATTTTGATTTAACAGCAGCAGGTGAACGAAGCTCTATTGAAAATAGCCGGAAGCCTCTGTGTGGAGGCTTTAAACTCATGTGGTCTTGTTTTCAATAAATGTTTTGCTCCTTGCAGTCAATGCACTCCTTTAAATTAAAGCTGAATATTTGAGTGTCATGCTGACAAAGTTCTTAGCCAGTCTGTTTACTGGCAGCATAAAAGAATTCCTGTAATTCACTCCTGACTTTTATTTCTGGTGTTCTATTCCAACACTTTCTCCTTTGGAAAACTTATGTCGACACTGACCGGAATAAATTTATTACACGTCCATCTTTGAATTCCTCCAGTGCACCATATCAGCTTCATATTGGTCTTATATTCAGTATTGCTGCATTTCTTTTATCCCATGCAGCTCAGATTTATAGTTTCTGTTCCCCAAGCCATATAGTTTAAACAGTGAATCCGTTTTATTTCCCAGTGTGACCAGTCCTACTAAAAATCTATTCCTGAATGGCCTGCTGCTTCAGATGAAAGGGTTTGTCCAATTAAAATTGGCGTCGCTGTTTTCCTGCTTCAGTCTGTATCTGAAATGCAGAGCTATAGATCCATCACCATGGATTCATATATTCTAACATAATATTTGGTGTGCAGACATGATGAATTCTAACAACTGCATGCATATTGCATCACCTCGACATATGTTTTCAGGGAATGTGTTTTTAATGCATTAATATAAATCCTCCAGAGTTTCTGGTGCAACAGGGCAGGATGCGCGAGGAAGGCGCAGAATGAAGCAGTCAAAACAGACTAAACAAACATATTAAAGCTGCTGACAGTTTTAGAAAACAATAAACTCAGAGTAGGTGCCCTGAGGCAGGAAGGAGTCATCGGAAGGGAGATGAGGTGCTGCTGGTTTAATTCTTAGGTAAGAAATAAGTAGGATTAAGACATTTGTGGTTCCCAGAGGATGAATATTAATGACATTTGTGGCTCAGAAAGCTCAAAAGCTCACCAAGGTTCAAAAAGAAATGAACCTAAACATCACGGTTGATTGATTGTTATTTTATTTATCATGATTTGACCAGAGGACCTTAGTGTATTTGGGACCATGAGGATGACGGTGCCTTTAGGAGCGTCACTTCACCGTCTCGGAGCATGTTGTGATCCACAATGCACTAACTCCACTCCTCCTGTCGTTCTTCCCTCCCTCCATGGAAAAAGTTGCATTGCGTGGTGGTGGGGAGGGCGGGTGGGTGAGTTAGTGTGTGCGTGTGTATGTGTATTGCAAGAGGGGGGAGGTACAGGGGTGTACAGGGGGTGGGGCGGTGTTGGGAGGGTGTTTCCCCAGCGGGACGCATTAACAAGCCCATCCAGTTAAATGTAGCCCCTGCATTACCTAATGTACCGGCCCTTCTCCAGCAGTGTAGGAGACAGCAGCATCCATTATTGATCAGATGGAGCTTCGCCTCTGAAGCTGGAAGCCTGGTGGAGGGAGAGAGATGGAGATGGAGATGGAGATGAGGGGAAGAGTGGGGAGGGAGGAGGGTAACAAACTAAGGAGAGACGGGGAGAGAGGGAGAAAGAGGACAGAGAGATTTGTTGTGGAAGAGTGATAAGTTGAAGAGATGATTATCAGGATTTTGCTCTCGTCTCCCTCTCTTTATCACTGCATCTCCCCGGATCCTCTCACTTCCTGTCGTCTTCAGTCGCATCTCCCACCTCCTCATCTCACTTCCTCCTCCCCCTCTGTCAGTCTCCAACTCTCCATGTTTCTAGTTTCTTCCACAGATGATTTGTAAGCATCGATCACGTCTTGCTCTGCCTCCACCCCGCTGACAAGAGGCTTTGCGTAGCTCGCATCATCATCGTCATCCACATCTTCCTGGTCACGTTTTCTTTTAATCCCTCCATCGTCCGATCATTCTGCCATCTTTTGCTCCATCATCCATCCCTCTTTCCCTCCCTGGTGAGTTCTGCTGGGGGGGGGGGATTTGAATTTCACAGAAAGTCATTGGAGATTTGGTTTGGTTTTTCCTCAGTTTGTGGAGAAGGGGAGTTGGGGTTCTTAGTTCTGTTTTGCTCTTCGTTGTGTGTGTTTCACTCTCCAGAATTTTTTTTCCTTAGGTCATTAAGTTCCCCCCTGCCGTTCACGCCAAAAGCTGAAAATAAGCGTCACTCTAAGACTTCAACTTTGCCGACAGCGACTGTATTTGCAGCTTGGTGTTATTCTGGGTAGATTTCATGTATGACTTATGGCCATATGTGAATTACACTCAATATGTGTGTCTTCCAATCCACTGTGATAGACCGATCTCATATGTCCTGAAGCCCCATCTTGTAAAGCTTACTGCTGTATTAAGGCTGACTCTTGATTTGTATGGTTTTGTTCCTGCCTGATCAACAAGTAATCATTGGCTGCGTTTGTACGAATTTGATCAGACTCATCGATGCGATCAGCATGGAGCTATTGGTGTTTAAACAGGAGCCAAGCAGGTGACCTTCAAGCTAACTTCTAGTGATGCTCGATCAGAAGAGCTGCCAGTCTCCTCCAGAACAGCAAGGGAATCTCCACACATCCTGACTTTCTGTCAGTAGGTTCAGGCGGGGACAGGACAGGCATGAAGCAGGAGAGGGAGGTCGGGTATCAGTCAGCGCTGAGCAGGGATTACGGTGGGGTCACCAGGGGGTGCCAAGAGCCGAACCCAGAAAGAAAACCACCTCTCTGTTGCTGGACTGAGGGCAGACTGGCTGCAACAGTGACTGAGCACCATCTCTCGAGGTACAAAGGGGTATTATGAGACACGACAGGCTCAGGCTTGCTGGTTAGCACCAGCTGATGATCAAACAGCAGCAGATGCTGTGATAATATTTGTTGCCGGGGAGGATTTATAATCGACAATGCAAATTTAAGAAAGGACAAAAGTATAAACTGTCGTGCAAACTAATGCAGACCGAGGCCGAGGTTTTACTTCAGTCTGTAAGTGAGGAGAACATGTCACATAGTGGATGGTACTTTTACTCGTGATGCAGTATTTTTACACCTTTTTCACAAGTAAAGGATCAGAGTACCTCTTTGATCCAGGGGTTAGAACAGTCAGTATATGAAACACCGTTGTTCTTCCCTTAATGAAAAACAAGGTTTTGTTTTTTTTTCTTACCCCGTCCCTCCTGTATCCTCTCGCCTCTCCGTATTGATCTCCACCTGAAGTCGGATGATGATCGGAGCCGCTACGCCTCAAAGAACAATTAATTGTGCATGTGATCGATGTTCATCCAGAAATCAATAGACACTCTGCTCCTCTCTCTGCCTGTTTGAGTGTATCACTGTTTGTGGGTGCACTCATGCCTTTGTGCAAAAGTATGATAGTATGAACCAGAAGTGTTCTGTGTGTGTGTGTGTGTGTGTGTGTGTGTGTGTGTGTGTGTGTGTGTGTGTGCACTGGTTAGGGCTGTACTTTCACTTGCACTGTGATAACTTTCTGCACCAGAGTTGTTTTTAATCACTTTTTTCTGTGGTTTTCTTCATTAAAAAACTGACTTGCGATTGTGTGTGTCTTCCTGTGATATTTATTTCTTCATTTGTGAATGTGTTTAGAGTTGTCTTAAAACATCTTCTTCATGTAAATTTTAGCAAAATTCAGCGTGGCCTGTGCCCCCTCCAGCATCATCACCGAAAACAACAGTAATGAGAGGAACAACTTGTTTAATAAAGTGTGCATGTTACACACGGTCTCGGACCGCTTCATTCAGAGGAATTTGGCTTTGTTTTACATCATTTATTTGCCTGTAATTGCTATTTGCTAATATTCTAAAAAAATATGAATTACTATTTGATGGGCAGCAAGGTGGTTCATGGGAATCTTTGTTCTACTCAAATTGTTTCGCTGCCACGTTGCTCTCAACCACCGGTTTACATTGCAAAAACAAAAAATTAAATGCATCAGCCCTCCATGGACATTATATTGTTAAGTTTAATTTTTCTCTTCACTTCTGTCCAGCAAAGCTTATTTTTCAAAATAAAGAGCACAAACACACAAGCACACATTCTCAGATGTTATCGTGCACATAAAAACACACACTAAGGCAAGACTAATTCAGAGTCAGGGCAAGAATCAACACACACACACACTGGCTACAGTTCATCTTCATGGACAAACACTCACAAACACAAGCACATCCTCAGACACTAGACCACACTAACTGCACTGCAGTGATGCCTTTTTGAGATGTAAAATCAATCATCCATCCTTATGGAAGATTCACTTTGTAGAACCACAGAGCAGAGTAACCCTGGAATTTTGTTTAAACCATCAAATAATTTTCCCTTTTGGTTTTGTTTCGTTGTGTTTTCTGATGCGTAAGTGCTGAGTGGATGAAGAACCTCCATGAGGAAACAACAAAACCCAAGGGTCCAAAAAACTTGTCAAGACCTTCAGAAGGTATTTAAGAGAGGGTTTAAAAGAGTTACTCAGTGCCGGCATACAGCACAACAACACGACTCTCCCTGATGCGTCTTTTCAGGGGAGGGTGGCTGTAAGCTGGTCAAGGAATTAAAATGCTCAGGAGAGGCAGACAGAGCAGATGAGCTCAGGAGAAAGAGAGGGCAAGGCCACCCAGCCGAATGGCCTCATAAAAAAGTAAACAGGAAATCGGCACCCAGGAAGGGGTGCTCTCCTCCTGCCACCCTGCAGCCAAGCTGGACATGGGGGGGGGTCATGAGGTACAGGTGCCCACTTCCTCTGCTGCCCTGCCAGACTGGGGAGAAGCTCAAACACCTCCCCTCCCCCCGGGGCCAAAGTCAGACAGAGAGGGTGGATGCAGGGATAAATTTTTGATTTGGGAAATGGAAAAATGATAAAAAATACATCATAAAATACATGATAGCACTATAGAGTGTTGCTTGAAGACAGTGCCCTGAACTGGCGAGAGGAAAATCACAAGTTTTGATGTGATTAATTTTGTTTTCTTCTAGAGTTTTAAAATCAACCTCAAATTAACATGTCTTCTTTTAGGCAATGACAGTTTTGACTGAATAAGTAAAGACAAACAATTTTAAAGAGATATGGAATAGGTTTATAGAACAGAGTAATAAAATTTTGTTTGGAAAAATTTTACTTTACAGGAGGTCAACCCTTCTCGTTGTCTGTGTTCGTCTCTCAACATAACACATAAACACCTGACATGTCAAGCAGGACAAACTAGCTGCCTGAGAGACACAATTCAGGGTACCAAACTCCCAAAAAGATCAAGTTGGAAATATTATTAATGAATTATTTCAATCTTCTTCATTGGAAGGCAAAGGCAACGGTAATTTTGGTATGTGGACGTGATGAACAGGGAGCTGATGAAGATGGCTGTAAGGACAGTTGGCAGTCAGGGGTTTTGTGAAAAACACCCAGTGCATGCTGGGAGATCTCCATGGCGAGACACGGCTGAGTGAAATATTAATGAGATGTAACATTTTTGCAGTGAGGTAACTTTTTTTTCTTTCCTCATTCTGCTCATAGCGTCAGCAGGTACACACACACACACACACACACACACACACACAGTCGTGTCTCCATCACTTCTGGGGACATGACATAGACAAACATTCCTGGAGGTTTGACCACCACTGAACCATAAGAATAAACTTTACTTACCTTAAAGCAAGTCTTCATCCTAATATTTAATGATTTACGTTGTGGGGACTTTTTGTTTTGTCCCCATAAGTAAGGCAGGTCCCCACAACGTGACTGTGTGAACAGATTTTTGTCCCCATAACTACAGGAATATGGGTCCACACACACACACACACACACACACACAGAACACTTCTGGTGGTCCTATGTGTGTGTGTGTGTGTGTGTGTGGAGGCCATTTGCAGGTTGGCAAACGAACACGTTGTAGCACTCAGAGGGCAGCTGCAGCCTTTCGATGTGCGAGATGCGTGATGCACACTGAGCTGGCAGCCGAGCTGAGGGGGGTGAAGAGTGTTGTGACTGTGAAAGGTAAAGCGGAGATTTTCAGGAGCACTTCTGGTGGTCTTGTGTGGGTGTGTGTGTGTGTGTGTGTGTGTGTGAGAGAGAGAGAGAGGTAAAGCAGACTACAGCCGCTCAACTATTGTCCATTTTAACATGAAAAAACCAACCCTCAGATGAATCATATTCCTCTCAGCTGCGTCATCCTCACATGGATGGTGTCATGCACACAGTGGTCAAGGGAAACATCTGCTCATCTTCAGCCAAAGTCTTCAGTGTTTATAACAAACGTGTTCTGTGAACGGTTCATCATAAACAAGTGACTCCTCACTCATTTAACCACAAAATGCAATACTTCAGGTGTTAACACATGGCATTGTAACTGCTTGGCCTGCTTGTCCTGCTTGTAAACAGAATCCTGTAGTGCTTGTGTTACAGCGCGGATACGACTCGGACCAAAACGGTCAAACAGCCACATCAGAGACAGACATGTCCCTTTTAATGCATTTAACATGCTTTTAACTGAATGTGCTATGGATTAAGGATTTTTTTCTATCCTGAATAAAACCCCTTTTCCTTAAACAATTCCTGTTTGTCCCAGTGTTGATGGATACGAATGTGGATGGGTGCACAGTGAATATAAGGGAGGGGAGGAGAGCAGATATAAATGGGGAAAGTGCTGAGTGATTTGGACAGAGAAATGAGGCTGATGTTTGAGAAAAAGACCTGATCCAAAGAAAGACAGGGAAAAAAATGGAGGGGGGGGGGGGGGGGGACAAAGAGCAAGAGAAAGAAGAGAAGGAGAAGGAGGACAAGGCCCACCACACTCAGCTACAGGAAAGACTGCAATTAATAATTTACATCATCTGTCACTGTGCGCTCCAGTGGACCACTCAACAAACAGCACCCGTAATTCAAGGCAAAAACACACACACGCACACACACACTCGCAGAAGATATGCATGCGTGCAAGGAGCTGCATTAACACACACATGCGCAAACAAACGTGGTCGCATGCAAGCGGCTGCGCACACTCTCACCACACACAGACACACACGCAGCACTACGACTCACCGGCACACACTCCGTCCGACTTCCTGCTAAAAGCTAAACAGCAGAGATCAAACGGCAGCTCTCTTTCATATCCGCTGTTTCATGTCCCAACCCGGACCTCTGTCTCTCCGAGTCTTCACTTCAGGAAGCGTGCGCCTCACAGTCCCGCCTTTTGTCTCTGCGGCGGCCATGTTAAATTAATGCAGTGTGTGTCACTGCTAGCTAGCGCCCGACAGTAAATATTTGATACATTTCCCATCCCTAGGAGAAACTCCCCGTAGCATACGATGAGACCTGTTGGGGGCAAACCCGAAGCGATAGCAGCCATGTTAAATTTACGACGTTTGTTTTGGAGAGTAAAACTCCAGCAAATACCCACGTGAAAAGTCATAATTGATCTGCTGTGGCTTCGCCCTGTCATCTGGTTCAGACTCAGGTGGTTTGGAAGTTTATCACTTACAGTGACTTTAACCTTCTGAGTAACATGGGTGCTTTCAGGTGTTGGACCCATGACTAAATATGAACAATAATAGTAAATAGCTGTTAATAAATTTATCTTTCAGGGTTTCTGAGACCTTAATAATTAACCATAAAAGGTTTGGCTGATACTTTTAAAGCTGCACTAAACAACACAGATCAAATGACCAAGTGTAACATGGGATGTCCTCCTCAGTTCCCCTCAGTTCTGCGTGGCCTTTCCGTCTGTTGAAGGTCTTTGTTTGGGCCTCTCCGGCACATTCCCAGGGCCTCAGATATTGTCTTTTTGTCACAGAGACACAAAAGGAACTCTTGTCTCGTCTGGATGGGACATGCCAGACTTTAATGCACCTGTCAAACAAACACATCTGAATCAGTACGAGATGATCAGATCAACCACACAAGGTAACGTAGTTTACAAAGTGAGAAAGTCCCAGGACGGGTGGAGGTCAGGACTGAGTGGTGGATCTCACACACACACACACACACACACACACACACAACATTAACCCAGGAGATCAGAGTTTGCATCCAGTATGAGAGGATGCACACATCATCGATCCTGTCCTGAACCAGTGGCTCATCCGATGGCTCAGTCCTTCTGCGTTCTGACTCATCGTGTTTTCCACACACTGTGACTCATCGTTTTGGCGACGCTAGCATGTTGCTTATATCGTAGTGGTAGAAAGTCGAGTGCCAAGAAGCCTACGATAAAGTCTTATGATTAAATAAATATGTATTAAATGAAAAACACAACCCAAAACCAAACCTATAAAATACTCGCACCGGCTGTCTATTTGAGAAACTTCCCTTTGGTCATGATGTCACCTTCACCTGTGGCGATGACATCATTAAATGACCTCATGTGAGCTGAAAAGTGGCAGGTTGCTAAAAGAAGGCCAGACTGAGAGGTGACTTCACAGGCTGCGGTCGTACTCTGAATACTTTATGAACATCTAAGGGGAAAGAGTCAAACTGTCTGTCTACAGCAGAAAGGAAATCCGGATCAGAAACCTTAAGAGTAAATTCAGTGCGAATATCGCAAAAACTCAAAGAGCAGGACAGGCCGACAGACCTTTTGTCGCCTCACTTACACGTGAAGGACGATGTGGCCTTCATGTGTCATTAGAATATTCAGAAATTTCAATACATATTTGAATTTTGACAAGGCTGTCAGGAGCAATCACACATCGGGACAAGGTCAGAGACACACACGAAGTCGAATGGAAAACATTTCAATTTCACACTTCATCTGTCGTAAAAATATCCATCCCTATCCCCAAGACACACACACACACACACACACACACACACACAGGAAGGTGTTGTCAGTCACTCACCCTGCTGCTTTCCAGATTATTTTGAGTGCGTTCGAATGGGATGAGGTGATGCGACACCTGAGCCAAAACTTTGCTTACAAATCCAGTTTCAAGGGGAACTCCACTTCTCGAAGGAATCCCTTGTTCCAAAAAACACCATGTGAATTTTAGAGATTGTACTTTAGCTAAAAGTGAGCACGACATTCAGTTAATCTCGAAACATCAATCCAAAAAACAAACAAGGAGCTCGAGGGTTAGAGATGGCAGGAAGTGAAGTGAAAGGAAATCACAGTTAAAGAGTTGAGAGTAAATAGTTAAAGACAGACTAGATGCACTAAAAGATTTAGTGCAGATTTTGATCAGCTCAGTTATAAAATGAGAAGCATTTTGGGATATTCATAAAACACAGATGACAAAACCAAACAAACAGACAAACTGCTTCTGGTTAAGTGACTTAATGTTGATTATAGCATATTTAAAGTACGACTATGGAGTTAAAGGAACCTATTTAAAGACAACAAGAGCTTCAGATACACCGATTCAGAAAATGTATCACATCTCTATGACACCTCGGTGTCGTCGTTGAGATATTAGATTTGGCTGTTTTGTATATGAAGCTCTGAGAGGGATTCCTGTGGTCAAATCAGGTTACAGCTACAACATGTTCTGCAGCGACTGATAAATTCAATCCACAAACTTGTTTTTAAATGTAATACAACACAAGATAATAATTTTTAAAAAACAATCCTACAAAAGATATTCTATACAGCAGATACTGCATTATGAGAGAAGCCTTTAATCCTGCGTGTTTGCTCTACGGGCGTTCATGAATTGTGTGTTTGACCCGAGGCTATAAAAGTCTTGAATGCGCTGCCGTATTGTATGACAGCTCACGCTGAGAGATTGCGTTGCTGTTTAATTCGTCTGATCTTTTGATCCTGGATAAATTTAAAGTGAGACCACACCAATGAAAGAGAGAGAGGGGGAGGATTAGAGGTGGTAATTGCTGTGTGGACGACCCTCAGGTTGTCTTCCTAACAATCCAATGAGCTACATCACAGGCTTCACTTCCCCACGTCAATTCATTTTAAAAGGAAAGGCAAGACTGCAGAAAGCAAGGAGTGAGAGGCATTGCTGCTGCCAAGTGAAGGCCGTAAAGTCTTTTTTATATTTATTTGTTAAAAGAAAAAAATATATCTTTCATGCCATCTTCTTTAGAAGTATTGTAGGATAATTTATTTTTTAATTACAAAATTAGAATCAGAATCAGAATTCCTTTATTTATCCCCGAAGGGAAATTCTTTTTCGTACAGACATTGCACTTGCAGGATTCCCGACCAAGAAAGAAAAGTGAAGAGTATAAAAGTAGGAAAAACAAAACATAATAAGTATAAATCTAAAATCTAAAAGTACAGGTATTTACAATGTGTTCAAATTTTTTTAAAAAAGATTAAAAATACAGGTATGTACATGTGTAAAAAACCTATTCATCCAAAACTCCGAAATGTTCTTACTGGCCTGCTGGCTTCTTGGATGTTGTTTTGGATTTACCTGCCAGGGTTTCATTGGATTTACTTTCTGTTGGGGATGTCATGGCATCCCTTCCATCCATTTTCTATACCGCTTATCCGTCAGGGTCGCGGGGGAGCTGGAGCCTATCCCAGCTGACTACGGGCGAGAGGCGGGGTTCACCCTGGACTGGTCGCCAGTCAATCGCAGGGCCAACACACAAAGACAGACAACCACACACTCACACCTAGGGGCAATGTAGAATAGCCAATTAACCTAATGTGCATGTTTTTGGGATCGTGGGAGGAAGCCTGGAGAAAACCCACGCAGGCAGAGAACATGCAAACTCCACACAGAAGGGCCCAGACCGGGATTCAAACCTGGAACCCTCTTGCTATGAGGCGACAGCACTGCACCACCGTGCCGGTCATGACACCACAAAAAACATTAACTTTACAGACATCCTTTATTTCAAAGGCAGTGTGTGCTGTAGTATGAAGCCAAAATGGGTCAGTGTCTTACTACTTTAGTGTGAAAGTCAGCATCACGCGACACACACGTATAACCCCCAACGCGTCCAGTCTTTAACTACACAAACCACTCTAACACACTTACTGTGTAAGAAGCCCCCCCAGACCGTGTGTCCTGCTGTTGGTTGGACCTCCAGGCCTCATCAATATTGTAAACTGGTACTTAGCGGACAAACGACAGCTAAGACCAGAGCAGAGGACACCTGGGGGCAGAGAGAGAGCAGCGAGGCGGCAGGAGGAAGGTGGCAAAGACCTGGTGTGTGTGTGTGTGTGTGTGTGCGTGTGTGTAATATTTTGATCCCAAAGTAAACTGCTCAGGTTTGAGCAGAGTCCGTGTGGTCTCTTTTTGAAGCTGCTGCTCCTGTAGCTCTAATTGAAGGCTTCTTTGATGCGTGTTTCTGACAAACTGAGGCATGTTGGACAGGCCTTCAGGATGGTGGTTGAGGTGGTTGGACGGGTCAAACACAGGACTTTCACCTGGGACAGATAGATTTGTGTCCCAGGTGTGACCAGAAGCTGACGTTTACCTTTTTTTACATACATGCCTGACACACTCGTTTTACCCCAATGATCTTTTCTTAAAGCAAATAAATGAACTGAAAATACCTAAAGATTTCACTTGTCTTGAAGATGATTGTACAGGAACAAGTGGAAATAATCTGGAGGACTATATCAAACCATCACGTCTGAGATCAGTTTGAATCTGAGTCACAGTCAGCACACTGCCAGCCGACTGTGTTGTAGAGATCAGCTCAATTAATCAATGAATAATCATATTCATAAAATAATCATTTTTGCGGTTATATAATGTGATGAAAGTTCATACGCATCCACAATCTCAGCAAGGGACCTGTTGAAGCAAAACCTTTCCATAAGTCCAGAGGCCTGAGAAGCTGCTCGGCTTTGAATGATGACCACTTCACACACTCTACTGTCAATATTCCCCTTGAGCGAGATGCTAAACCCTGAGCTGCTGTAATGCAGCTGCTCAGTGTCCACCAGCAGCATGCTGTGGTTGTACTGGGCAGCTCTGTGCTGAGAATACGTCTCACAGTGTGAATACGAAGCAGGCTGAAGCTGAAAGGAAGCGTGAAACAGAAAGAAAGGAGAATAAAAGGCCTCGCTGCCTGACAGACAGTCAGAGATGTGCGAGATGTGTGAGGATGTGTTTACGTCTCCTGCTAAACCCTGCCACTCAGCCTGTGTGTCCACAGCATCGGCTCAGTTAACAAAATCAATAAGGCTGCGTGTGTGTGAACGTGTCATGAGGAGTGTATGAGTGTGTGAGGGGGCGGACGGGGGGAAGCTGAGTGTGTCTGCGTGTGTGTGTGTGCAGGTGAGAGAGTTGTTCCCAAGGCAGGACGTCCCTTTCCCTCACATCAATTATTGAGGCGTCAGGACACACTGAGAGCTCCGGGAGGGGTCACAGGTCAGGAGACCGAGACTCCAACGGGCTTTCAGGGACCTCAGGGTCCCTCACCCCATCCACACATGTTCACACGCACAGACACACACACACACACTTTCCAAAGCAGATTCAACAGACAGAGTGGATATACTGTGCATTAACTCAGTCGCAGTGTTGGAGGTCTTTGATGGGCAGCTGATGTTTTCCACCAGTGTTCAACATGTTCAGATGTAACCCATTTTACACTGAAATATTGACATTCAAGTCATCATACACAAGCATGGAGGGAAAACAAATCATATTTAATTAGCTGTTGCCTCGTTCTTCAAAGTCACAGCGCTGTTTGTTGCTTTTGTTTCCTTCGTTAAAGTGACCTCTTTGATTCTAGCCGCAAAGCGCGTCTTATTGTGTCTAATTGGGTGCGTAATTCAGTTATGAATACATTTTAACATCTGACGCTTTCAGATTTTCATGAAATAAGGTCTAACTAAACCCCCCAGGAAGAGGCCACGTCCGGCGTTTCGCATCAGTAGTGTGTGTGGATGCTCCCAACCAGCTCAGCCAAACTGCGGAGACGAGAGGAAGTGTCATGCCTGGTGTTTTTTGGTTATGCTTTGTCTTTTGATTTCTGTCCACGTGCCATGTTCCATGTTTGTCTTGTGCTTCCATGTATTATGTTCAAGGTTTTTGTCATGTCCTGTTTTATTTTGAAAGTGTCTCTTCCCCTGTGTGCCCTGTATTCATGTAGCTTTGCTTTGGTTTTCCTGATTGCTTTCTCCCTCCTGATGTGTGTCACCTGTGTCTCGTTGTCATGTCTATTTAGTCCTTGTCTTCCCAGTCACCTTTGTCTGAGCGTCTGCATTCCCCCCCCCCCCCCCCCCCCCCCCCATGCCATGCCATGCCATGCCATGCCATGCCATGCCATGCCATGCCATGCCATGCCATGCCATGCCATGCCATGCCATGCCAGGAACGTTTTGTTGGTTTTGCTTTGCCATGCCATGCCTTGTTTTTGCCACAGTAAGTGAGTTTTTTGTGTTTAGCTTAGTTTAATTAAAGACTTTTGCTTGGATCTGCCTGCCTGCCTGCTCCTTTTTGACTCTGCATCGGGGCCCAGCTAATTTCTGCGTCAGCGACGCCGACATTCGTGACAGGAAGCGTGAATAACTTCAGTGGTCTCCATTCAAAATGACCTGAAACGGCTTAAATTTCATGTTTGGCGTGGAATTCGCTGTAGATGCATGATTTTATACAACAGCAGCCTTCACAGGAAACCGTTAGAGCAAGTTTCCGTCAGTGAACCTAAAATCCCAATTGTTTCGGTTTATCGTGTAAATACTTAAGGGGGCAGTTCACCTCAAAATCGAAATTCATAATTCATCCGCATGAGCTTGTATGTATTCAGTCACTCGTTCGTGGACGCTTCAGCAGGATGACTGCTCGACAGTTAAAGGGATTGAAACCAGGTTGCGTCATCTCATCATCTACTGAGGGCTCCATCCAAGTCATGGAACTCCCTCACTGCACAGAAATAACCTTCACATCCATAACAAACTGCACTTATGTGGTTTCTGAAGTCTTATGTGTTCATCCTGAAGTACATTCCCAAGCAGAGGATGTACTGTACCTCTCAGAGCAGCCCTGGAATTGTACTTGAGCTCCACAAACTGCTGTAAATCCCTCACTGAAATCCCTTATTCTCACAGCAGCTGTCCAGCTCTGAGGGGTTTTTCAGGACTTTATGCCCCAAGACAAGATCATCAAAATTTACTACATTTGCCTCCTCTCTCACCCTTTCCGCACATCTCCAAGCCCCCCCCCCCCATAAGATTTTGACATGCTTTGAGGGAGTTATTCCTCACTCCTTTGCCTCTTCGTTCATTTGTAGGAGGCTATTCAGGCCCGAGACCACCAAGATAACTCCTCACCTCCCACCTCACTCACCCACACTTTACCATCACCCCCGACCGACGCCGCCGCCAACACCACCACCACCATCACCGCTGGCTACATTAAAGTCAGGGATGGCTGATGCGTGTAGCGTTAAAGGGGCGGGCGGCCCAGCAGCGCCTGCCTGTGTCTGGGCAGGGGCCCGACTCATGAAATATTGACGGGCGAGTGTCCCTTCCAGGAGCTGGCTCGCTCGGTCTTGGGAGGGGGAGGAGGGAGGAGGAGGAGGAGGAGGAGCAGGAGGGCCACATTAATATTTCAGACTGCAATCTCCTGCTTGACAAACTCTCCCACGTGATTGGGTAAAAAGCTGCTTCCATTGCCTAGCAAGCACCAGCTCGGCTGCCCCACTCCCCCCCTTTTCCACTCTCTCTCTCTCTCTCTCTCTCTCTCTGCATTTCTTTCTTTCTCCCAGGCTCGCTCGTCCCTTTTCTCTGTTTGCCATCTCATCCACCTTGCTCGCACCTCACTCTTATTGCTTTTTAACCAAATTTGATTCCTGAGTCTGGATGTTTGGTGTGTGGTGGTGGGATGGCGTCGGAGGGTGAGGGGGTAATTAATTACGGCCAGTGATTTTGGCCAGCCTTGGTAATCGTGGGCCCCTGCACTCGGCTGGCCAAGGCCTCCAGGGGCCCTGCCCGTGGGTCCTGCCGAATGAAGTGGCATCCATTTTTTATGAAGAGCAGGTTATCCTATTTAGTCAGATTAAAACAGGCAAGGAGGAGGAGGAGGAGGACGAGGAGGAGGAGGAGAAGGAGGAGAGAGGACAGATCTACGGAGGAGAGAGCAAGCCAGAAGAAAAGAAATTAGAGAACCGTCCTCCTCCCCTTCTTCCCATTTACTCGTCTTCTCCTCCACCTCCTCCCACCTTTTCCGTCTGCTTTACTTTACTCTGATGCTTTGCTCAAAAACAACCGTCCCCTCCCTCTCTCTTCCACTGCCGCGCCCGCCACTCCCATCAGCCCCATCCAACCCCTTACCCACCCACCCACCCATTAACCTGGTTATGGGTGCAGAGTGCTTTGCTGACCCTCTGCCAGGTGTGGCATAACCCCAAGTCTCTTTTCTCCCCGTCTCTTTAGTTTAATCTCTTTTTCTTTTCACTGTCTCACTTCCTCTCTCAGCATGTCTTCCCTCTCCGATGTGTCTGTGTTATTTCTGGCTGTTTCTTTTTTGCTCTGTCCTGCCATTTTGAGGTTTATTTAAGCTCTTCTCTCCCACTGTTCAGCTCAGTCTTAAAACGGTGCATGACTTAAGAGCTTAAGGGCTGAAGGTTAACCAAGCAGAAAGTAAACCCACAACCTGGTGTGATATTATTGTAATATTATTATTATTTTTACAAATATCTCAACTAGGGGAAACATAAATGTGAGTGAAATTTTCTGCTGAGAAAATTAAATTCGGCCGTAAATAATTTATTGACAGCAACCGTCTTTGCCACCACCTCTGCAGTGGATGGTTCGTTGGCTCAGCCCACCGTGTTTTATCCGACCAATGAGATTATTTCTGCTCTGCCTGCTAGTAATGCTTGTATAACTAAAAACTGCCATTTTCTGTTTTTCCAATTCTCTTCCCCTGTTGTCGTCTTTAATGAGTGTGCTGTTGTTCTTTTGATTTTAGTCGGGCTGCTCAGTTTATTTGTTATGTTTTGTCACAGCGTTTGGCATCACTGTTTCTTATGGGCAGAGGAGGATGAAAATCCTCCTCTAGAAAGAAACAGTGGGCAGAGGAGGATTTTCATCCGCCCTGCAATCTGCCAGCTTCTCTCATGAAATCATGTTCGCGCTGCAGCCTGAGTGAGGTTGAGGGAGGCTGGATAAACGCTGAAGGGCCAGCTGCCAGGATAACTTACCCTCCTCTGGGCAGTGGAGGTGTGAAGGGAAATAAAATATATATAAATATAAAAAAGATCTGCTCTCCTTGGATTTCATCACAACCGGAAAACAGCCACACTGAGCTGAGGAAACCAGCCGAAAAGCCTAAAAGCTGGATGAATTAATAACACTTCTGTCATTTCCTAAAACATTTAGGTGATCAGCAGCAAAGAGCCTGAATCAGAAAGCAGTTGTGTGAGTGGAGCGAGAAAGCCTCTGATAAGTGAGTTCTACAGTGAAACTCAATTTTTATCAAACTGTTTCAAGCTCATTCATTAGGGGGAGTAAGCTCCCTGCGGGATGCAGGACAACATCATTTATCAGTGCCTTCCAAAACCCATCCTTAATGTCTGGTTAGAAACGATCAGTTCTGGCTTTCCTGGTTTGGAAAATGTCCCCACCTCTCATTAAAAATATCCTCATTTCACCTCATTTAATGTTTTCTTGTTGCCACAAAGATGGCTGACAAATGTTATGGTAGCCTCAAACAGTCTCTAAGTCGGCAGTGAGGTGCCCCCACCATCCCCTCCTGATGAAAAATTCAGCTCATTAATATGTAGTCTGCACTTAATATGATACATGTTGTACAAAAGTTAATATTGCAGGTTTAATGTCTACATTTTATTCTGGCGACTCTGCTGAAATGGAAAAGGAACAGCAGACACTGACTCAAATGACTGATGATGATATTAGACATTTTGTTTGTGAGGGAATAAAAATCTAAAAAGAGAATAAATGACAGTATTTTGTTTTGTTTGTTTGCAGAATTTGGTGTTCTGTGAAGGTTCTCTTTAGAACATTATTGTCTTCAGTTTTTGTGCTAAGAACTTATTTTTCCTTCCTCTCCACATCTCTTCTCTTCTCTTTTTCCAGCTTCCTCACCTCCTTTCCTCTCCTCTGCACTCGTGTCTTTCCTTTTGTCTGCTTCTGTTACTTTCTTTCCCCACAGCCTCCCTCAGCCCCACTTCACCCCATCCATCTCCACCTCCTTCTCTTCTTCTTCTTCCTCTTCTTCTTCTACCTGTCTGCCGCCCGCTGTGGGAGGTTTGTGTTAAATGATGCAGGAGGCGGCAGACAGAACTGTAACATGGCAAAGCCAATGGCACGTAAAAACCAGCATGGCCAGCATGAAACATCCTCCTGGGGTCGGAGGTGGAGGATAAGAGCAGGGAGCTGGGCCGGAGAAAGCTGTGAGAGGGAGGAGAAGAAGGAGGCAGAACCGTGAAAGGCGAGGGCACGAAGGAAAAGAGGCAGAGAAACGGAGGAGACTCCTGAGGAAAAGCTACAAGGCTCGAGTCCAGGGTCACGCAGGAAGGAGGAAGCCCACAGTGGAGGCAGCAGGCTGTGCAGGCTCTGAGCTGAGCTGAACTGGTTACAACTGAAAATGTTCAGAAACTCACATTTATTGTCTTTATTATGATTAAAGTCTTTAGTTTGTGCCTTCGTCAAGGACAAGGACAAGGACAAATTCTCTGCTAAAATATCAGATCATGATGAACAGAATGTTATGTAAATAATCCAGTGCAGACACTTTGTTGATCTTTGTGATTCATTCAGCCAAAGAAAAAGAAAAAACACGCAATAAACAAAGTTAAAGATTAGTTGGACTGATGTGATTTTCTGAGATTTTACTTTGGAAATTTTCTGCATGATTTTCTACACTTTCCAGTAATTTAGCTCATTTTACACCTGGTTTCATTACATGCATACATACAGTATACAAGTACAAGTGATGTTAAGTCAACACTTAGACTTAGACTTGTAGTCAAAAGTCCAATATTTGTCTTTGAAATGTAGCAAAAGTCATAAGCTTCCAAAATAAAATGAATACTTAAGTGTGATAACTAAGTACAGAATGCATGTAATGTCATATGTCAGAGGGAAGAAGATGCTAATCTTTATTAATCTCTGTTGTTTATACATTAAATGTACAACCAGCATTCATATCGTAGAAGCGAGATACAGACAAAAAACAGAAAATAAAAGACTTATTAACATGCACATATTAACATTTTTATCTTTTTTTATCTAGATTTGAACTTGGCAGTAGTGTTGCTCACTTCACCGGTGATCACTGAACCACCTTAAAGTACAAGTGCAAGCCTAACAAAGCGGGTCCGGACTCAGCTGCCCCCATTGGCCCCGTGAGCCTCGCCTTTCAGTGTGTCAGACTGTCAGGACCACAAGACGGAAAGGAGGAGGGACGGATGACAGGCTGAGAGAATCTTGATGGAAGAGGAGCAGATGAAGGCAAGCAGAATAAAGAAAACACACACACACACACTGTCTCCTGACACTGTTGACCCTAACCTGTGAGCACAGCACTGAGCTGGTCCTGATCCGTCATTCAGTCCACACTAACGCAGCCTCTCTGTTCGTCCCTGCAGAGCCGCTTGGATAACAGAAATCATGACTCTCATGTTGGCGCTCCGAGTCCAGCCATGCAGATAATGTCTGGAAGTAACTCAGTAACACACACAGATTCTCTCTCTCTCTCTCTCTCTCTCTCTCACACACACACACACACACACATGCCAGTGAATTTCCTAACGGCCGTGTTTTAAAGGACAAGGCCGGTGGGACAGTCAGTGAGCAAGAATCAATGAGGAGGCCAGGACTCCCTGTGTGAGACTGAGAGCTACACACAATTGAGTGTGTGTGTGTGTGTGTGTGGATATATCACGTATCCAGTGCAGACTAGTGCCCCCTCGTGAACCTGTCTGCTGGTGGATAATGAATATGTTAAAGCTTCTCAAAGAATGTGTCAGAAAAGTTTAGAACCAGCACGTCCTACCCTGATTTTTTTAGTTTTTGTTCATCCCTTCAGTCACGTTCTGACTGTTTGTTTATGTGTTTATCAGTTAACAGGATATTTCAAAATTACATTCCACCAAAATTCGGCGGAAAATCAAAGTACGTTTTTTTGAGCTGAATTAATTCATATGGGAACTAGATCTAGAACTTTGATTTTATGGCTACATTTTTAGCACACAGTTGTCTATTTTTGCCTCCAGCATACACAGAAAAACGTGAATTTATTTGGATTTGAGTTTGTTTTTTGTGTTAATATATATTTAAAAAAAATCATCATGTCAGTATGTTGTATATGTTTTTCCCCTGTTGGAAACCCACACTAAGCCATATCTTTGGTTTATCAGTTTGTCACTTCCATGTGGTTTCGGTTCTCCGAGGTTAAAGCTGAAAATAAGCACTCATACATGCACATTGGAAAGCATAGAGCCAAGCTTAGCGTACCTCCGTCCCCACAGACATGTCTCATGGGGGGACAGAACAGCCACTTGTGTGGTGAAAAAGCAACAAAACACTCCCTGACACACTTCACTGGACACTGCAGATAATGGCTGATCTCCCACTCCCACTCTGTGTGTGTCCCAACGGGCTGACTGGACAGACATTTCAGAACATTTTTTTAAACGTCCAAGCGTCCAACCTGGACACACTGCGCTTGTTTTTCATTTTCAGCACATGAATGCATTAGAGTATCCATGTCAGCTTCCCACTTCCACGCGATGTGTTCGTCATGTGAGTATTATTCTCATAAAGAGGTTAAAGCTGTGCGCGTGGAGGCAGAAACCTCAAAACTTGTTTTGTAATCTGACTGAACAGAACCCTGAGAGAGATTTCTGTATTTTGGAAGCATGTTTTTTGGCAGCTTTCGTTGGGGTTTCTGAGGGGTCATTAAGCTCAAGCTCTGAACGACCACGTTAACTTTCAGCCGCAGTAAAAAAACATGAACAAAAGCCCATCAAAACTGGAGGTAAGATGTTTTTACTCCCCCACCACTCAGGACGAGATTACTCCATTAATGGACCTGCCTGCCTCTTTTTCTCTCTCTCCCCCACCAACACTCTTACAGTACTCTTCCACCTAGTGAATTATGAATGGAGGGGCCCCTTGTTTTTCTGCCTGCTGGCCAACCTGGTGTCCACTCAGTGCACTCTACTGTACATGCACCCTTTACATTTAAGCACGGAGCGAAAGGGTATGGAGCGAGGCATCGGATCAGATGGATGGTGACAAAGTTTGACTGTAGTCTCCACTGTTATAAAAGGGCTAAAGCTGTGGTAATACAGGATGTGTGCACACATGATGAGACGAGACTCCGAAGAGTTCGGTTTCAGTAATCTGATCTGAATGCAGAGAAGTCTTGACCACTCGATCCACACGACTGCAGGCAGGTAACACGCAGGTAAACAGTCCATGTAAAGAGCAAAAGAGGGGAATGTATTGGCCCAGGTGCAAGCTCTCAACCCGCTGATTATCATCTCACAAATATTTAGATTTTTATTAGATTTTTTTTTTTTCTCTCAAAACAGTGGCTGTTGTCCCCAGAAACTGAATCATCATCATTCTGACTTGACTCTGACTTTGGTGATTTTCAGATTATTAGAAATCCAGCAGACTGATAACTGATATTTAGAAATTGTAAACATTTGCAGTAAAAATGAAAAAAAAAACAATAGCATCAAAATTTATAAAAAAACAACGACCAAAAACTAAAATACCTTGTCTGAAGTCTAAAACACTAAATAAATACACCGGTTAAACTGCAGACAACCTGAGCTCCTTTTTCCCTTCTGACTTTATAGCAGCGTCCCAAAAACTAACTTATTGGGTGCAGAGTTATCAGATGAAATGTGACAGTGGTTACATATTTTTGGAAGGAAATTTTACAAAGATGACTGTTAGACCAGCCAGAGAGGCAGACAGACAGATGTACACAGAGAACTCAATAACATGCCGCCTCATTGGCTGCTATTATGTTGTTTCATCATCCCAGTGTCCTCCTTTAACGAGGCCTCGGCAGCGCTAACGATGAGCCATAATTAGCCTCATCAGAAGGACTTTCAGAGTGTTTAGATTAGCTTAATTAGCTTTGGTACTGTGTGTAAGAGTGCAAGCACAGATACACACAGTCACACACACACACACACACACACACATCCATACAGTAATACACATGCATGTGCACACTCAGTCCTTGTAGACCTGGCCTCAAGCTATTGAGCTAACGAGCCTGAGAGTTCACGAAAAGCCGCCGGTTTTAAAAGTTAAATGCCACTGTGTAAATATATTTCCAGGGGATATCCGGGGAATAATCAACTTTTAATTTGACTGCTAATTTAGTTAGTCGCCACAGCGCTCAATTGCCTCCCTGAAGTGATTTGAAGGAAAAGAAGAGAGAAGCAGAGCTGAAAACCCTACAAGGAAATTGCTTGAAAAATCACTATCAGACGTTTCTTAGATTTTCTGTCCTGGGGATATCTGTACATTCGTGGAATTACAATAAGGGGGGAAAATCAGAAGAAGAAGGGGGAAAGCAATGAGAGAGGGAAGATTTTGAAGAGTGTTGCCTGCAGAAGTGCGTCTCCCTCCCTTGTTAACTACAGCAGCGTTGATGCAATAGTATATTAAGTCAGTCAATGGACTTTATCAATGCCAGGATCCATTAATAGACAACAGCCAGCAGCGCAGAGTTGCAGTGCAGCAAAGGCTTCACACACAGATTCAGTGTTTGTGTTTTTATCTTTTCCAGAATGAGAAACAAAAGAAAGTAAATTTTCATTCATGCATGAAAACCACTTACCTTACTTCATGAAATTAACCCTTAAATACTAAAAAAAAAAACCCTACCTTATCCTGATTTTACATCCACCTGGAGCACACTGTAAAATGAATGTGTATGAAAACCAAATTTAGAGTGAAAAGGTGTCTTAAAATTGGTCAAAACATGTAGTAGTAGTGGATTCAGCACATCAGAATCCTGTTTTACTGACTGTGTGTTTTGCTGTGGAACATGTTACAAAATGCACCTTTAAAAAATCTTTACAATAACCAGTACACGATCACCAGAGCCCTCCTACTCCCTGTGATCTCGTGGTGCTGTGATTAATGGGCGGGCTTCATGGGATTAATAACAGCACTGATAGTAATGAGGAAATTAAATTAGCACAAACTGGGTGGTGTTTGGGTTAATCAAGGCTCCTGGATGGCGGCTGGCTGCTTAGGAGGGCAGAAATCAAAGACTGTGGGTGAACAGCAGTGTGTGTGTGTGTGTGTGTGTGTGTGCAAGAAAGACCATTGGCCTTTCTCAGTGTGTGTTCAGCTCCTCAGAGGGACTCGGTGGGAAGACGAGCAGAGCATTGACGATGGAAGGAGGGATGAAAAGATGAAGGTGAGGACGAAGATCCTAACTCTGCAAAAAATGATGGTAGATTCAGAGGAGCGATTTCATCATCAAGTCTTTTGCTTTGCTCTGCATATATTGGACGTGTTTTTCTTAAACATATCCACAAAAACAAAGCGACAGCATTCTTTACATTAAATCTTAGCTGCATCTCAGAGTCTGGTCCCACAGGTGGAGAACACATATTTGCGTCACTGAAAAGCTCCTGCCTTTAATGCATATTGCATCACCCCTTTGCTCTCGTTCATCATTTTTCAAAAGGCTGCAGAGGATACACACAGGAATGCTTGAAAAATATCTGTGCAAAGGTCCTCAGTCAAATCTGAAGGTTCCTGGACATTGGAAAAGTCCTTTGCCAACATTCAGTGGTGCAGCATTCTGAATTTCAGAGCCCGGATTGTTCACACCCTTAAAAAGCATCCAAAGGAAAACAGCCTGAGACAAGACAAGCATTCTGTCTGTAGCTTGTTGTAAGATGGCTGAACATCTTACAACAAGCTACAGACATCCACAATCTGTGATGACGGGTTGAAAGTGGGCTCCTCACTTTGAGATGTCAATGTTTCAGAGAAGCAGTAGAAAGACATGAAGAAGAACCTGCAGATGGTGAGTCTGTGATGGGTTCAGCTAAACCTGATAGAAATCTGACATTTTTTGCAGCATTCCCAGCCCTGCCTGCAGTGAGGAGGCCAGGGGCTTCATTAAAGAGATCTGGAGGCCGACCCTATCAGCCTGGGGGCACGCAGGTGGGAGGGAGGGGGTCTATACCAAACCGAACGCCTGTCTCTCCACTGGAGACGTGTTGGACTCCCCTGGGCTCCCCGCGACCGACCTCCTGCTTCTCTGGATGGGCCAGAAAAATCATCGGCATTCCCCTTTGAACAGCCTCCTCCTCTTCCTGCTGCTCTGTCTCTCCTTCATGCGCTCTCTCTCTCTCTCTCTCTCTCTCTCTCTCCTTCTCCCTTCGCTGCCTTTCTCTGTGGACCTAATGAATGATTCATTTAACCCCCCCACCACCTCCAACACCACCCAACTCCTCGCCTTTTCACCCAACCACCAATCTACCCATCTTCCACTCCTTAACACTTTATTTTCATTCTGTTCTCCCATTTTATTGCAAGCATGCACTTTTTTTTCAATAAAGAGGGAAAAAGTGAAAGAGCAGCAAGGGCGGCAGTGCGGTGATGGTGGTGGAGGAAACAACAAAGGGAGGAACAAACGCCCATTTGTGTCACAGATCCCTCCGTGTATCCCATTAAAGGCAAAGCTTGACAAATTACTTTACACAGCTTGGATGTTGATTTGCCGTGTGTGTGTGAGCTGAATGTGTGTGGGGCTGAGGCACTTGTCAGGCACACACACACTACACTGAACCACTAATGAGGGCAAGATGGTAGAAAAGCCCTTTAAGTGAGGTGTAACGACACACTAGAGCTGCAGAAGAAGGAAGCCTGGCTACCCAGATAAAATCAATTAAAGCCCTTGTTATCTTGGAACAGTCATTAATTTAATGGAATAATTGGTTGGGACACGAGCGAGCTAATTGCCGTGATGAAACCAAATTTCTAACATGAAAGGGAAAGTAAATGAATCTAGATGGCGCACTTGAAAGGCTCGCAGAATCTGGGGACAGTTTCAAAGATGGGTTTTATATTCTCGGATTCGTTTTCCCTGGGCTCCGACTCACAGGCTGCTGTGAAGAAAAAACAGGCATGACTCGATTGGGGAAGAGATCTCTCTTAACTCTGTGTCAGCTGCAGAAAATAGAACGCCTCCTACAAGAGAAGAAGAAGAGAGCAGGAGGGAAACAGGGCCGGGTTTATGTAGAGGGCTTTGGAAGAAAAGAAAACACACATGGCACCCTGAGATCAGAGCATTTTAAATATTTAACATAATTATAAAAAGGGGGGGGGGGAGGGGGGGTTGTTTGAGAAATTGAAGGTCAACTTGTCAGACAGAGTAAGAGAAGAAAATGTTGTAGGGTGGAAACATAAAATGCACAGCTTTCTTATAACTGAAGTTCTGATGCTTGAGGTCAGTCGTGGACCCCCCCAGTTCAGGACATTTTGGGGTTCGGTCAGGCTCATGTTCTGCAATCTGAGGAGCACTTTGCTGTTGTTGTAACCTGTGAGGTTCAGCATGCAGGGTTGGTGGCTTTAGTCCTCAAAGACCTGATGGGGTCGAAGGCCCAACACCCCATCCAGGTGTGACGTAGCTTTCATAATTCAATGAAATCACTATTCAAAGACAATGAGTATACCAGAGCACTTACTGTCAGAATGTTTTAAAATCACGAGGAGGGATTTAACATTCATAAGCAGTGCATAAACCTTTAATATACTGTTTATCACACATGTAGTTGTACACAGATATGAGCATTTACTAATTTATTTGTGCATAACATTAACAAACATAATTTGCATAAGCGAAGGCTTTTGTATGAACAGATAGTAAATAATATACATTTTGTGTAAGCCATCACTGTACATTAATAAACATGTGCAAATGTGCTTCTATTTGCAAACAACAGGATTGTAGTGTGTTATAAACCATTGTGTTTCGTATCCCTGCGGTCTTTCTTGTCTTTCCATCTCCACAGATGTAATCTGTGAAAGAACAGCTCCAGCTCTCCAGCTTGCTCCTTGGTGATGTTTAAGTTTATGTTTATTTTTCTCTTTCTACGCTGAAAACCACAACAAACAAATACTTACAGTTCCTGTCCAGACAGGGTAAAATGCACAAAATACTGCTGAGTAGAGCGTTGCCCCACTTGATTTTGACTTAAGTTCCTGCTTACTGCTGGAACACAGAGGTCAAATTTGTCTTTGTTTCTCTATGAGGAAGCTTGTCAGCCTCACACACGCTTGTCATGCGTCTGTATGTGCTCTGGTTGGCAGCAGTGTTTTCTTGAGAGCAGGCAGTCTCTGGCAACGACATCTGAGAGGCTCGAGAGACGCGAGACACAACAGTCTGAGCTCCCTTCCTCCATCTCTGCTTCCTCTGGAGGAGTCGGAGCCTGAAGACAAGTCGGAGGCCAAGTGGCAGCACTTCACAAATCAAGATGGTGGCCTGCTCCTCCTCCCAGCCCACCTAATGCCAGAACTGCTATCAGGAGAGGAAAAAAAAAGATTCTCTTCATCCTCCCCATAATGAGAACACACTCCTTCAGTTTTACACATCACCAGAGTTTTCCTGTGGCAGCTGAAAGGATGTGAACTGCAAGCACAATTTTGAGCCTGATTTCAGTCTCAGGTCTTCAGGCGTCCGAGTGAAGGCGTGGCGTTTGAGCGCCGGGCGCACGCAAAGCTTAATTCAAAAAGCAAAAAACTGTCCCTGGTTTGTGCTGGTGTGAGGAGATGTTTCTCCTGATTGATGTGTGTTTTCTGCCTTTTGATCAGTGATTATCTGGGATAAATAATTTAAAGTACTAAAAACTTGATAAAGACTCAAGAAAATCTCTCCAGTTTGGACTTCTGAGACGATGGAAGAGATTTGATAGACATGAAGGATGGACTTGTGGTGGTGTGGACGGAGAGGCGACGGGTTGCAGTTGGGGAATTCCAAAAAAAAAAATACAAGAAAATGGACGGAGTAGGAGTGGAATGGAGGCAAGAGAGGAAGAGAAGAGTTGTAAGAGGAGGAGGAGAGGTGTGGCAGAACGGGCCGAGGGGAACCCGCCCCCCTAATTGGTACTTAAACACCCGCGCCGAGCAGAACTGTTGCTATCATAAGAAATTGATGAATTAACTGAGTGAGAGAGATAGGCAGAGAGAGAGCAGGAGACTGTGGGACGGCAGAGAGAGAGAGAGAGGGGGTTCTGAATCTTTTAAGAGGATAACTTACTTGGGCAAAACAGCTGTTTATGCATTATTTGTGCGGCGAGCCATTTACCACCGTTTAGGATGAAAACCTTGGTTTCCCGGGCTGCAGGAGTTGCCCGCAGGGGACACCGAGGGTTTTGGGAGGGACCCGGCAGCCCATCAGTCACTGATAAGAAAGGATGAAAAATTAATTTGCTGGTAGTTTCGTTTTAAAGACTCGGATATCGGCCTGTCAGTCTGTGAGCTCTCGTTTAAGTGACAAACAGGCGTGCGGGGATTCAAGTGAGAGGAGGAGAAAACAGGAGGATGAGGTGGGCATTGATGGATGGATGCAAACTTTGTGGCTGCACCCTCATTAAAGAGACTTTTTATTTCTTTTCCCAGTCTTTTTTAAGTGCCTATCTGCTTTACAGCCCACCTGGCAGTCTAGTAGTTTAGGAAAAACCAAACTGCTTCACAGCATCATTTCACTTAACGCCGACTGAAGCCCTAGCAAACATCAGACACATCATACAGAGAGAAGAAATACTGAAGCTTGTAACACGTTTCAATGGACGCAGTGTGGACAACAGATCACCGTAATCAAGAATCAGCAAACAGGTAGCAGAGACCAGTCCTCATCTGGACTCAGAAGAGAAACTGATTCGCTTTAATTGCGAAAGCTGAATCCATATAATATTAAGAGTTTGGCAATAATATATCACAGCATAATATATCACAGCATCATCTGCATAAAAATGAACATTTGTCTCAACTATTAATGTAGATATAAAACAAAAGCGGCTCTAAAGCAGACCTCTGGGGTACCTTCATTACAAATGTTTAACCATTCAGAGATGAGCCCATCAAGGATCTTTCAACTGTTCAACAAAATCCTTCAACCGAATATGTCAGCTCTAGGTGATACATTTGGCATGTAAACCCTCATTTTTGATCACTGTGTTGTATATTGATTAGTCATCACTGGTGGTGGTGTAACCCAGCTGGTGCAGAAAAGCTGGATGTGAAAGAGTTTGACATGTCTGCGCTGACGAGGACTAACAGAAATCTGGATAATGGTAAAATTGTGTAGACAGAGGAGGACCCAAAAAGCCTGATTTCTCCATGTTCCATCCATCATATCTCACATATGATAAAAAGCACAATCAGACTCGAAGGAATGTGTGTTTTCATGAAAACACAGCGATAGCAGATCACAGTTCCTTCAGCACAGACGAACATCTAATGGATGTCGTCCTTAAGCTTCTGAATGACCAGCCCAGCAGAGGTGTGTATGGAGGAATGGGTGGCTGGATGACGGCCTCCGTAAGCTCTATCCAGAAGGACGGTTTGACATCATCGCTGTTTCACTTTGATCACTTCAAAGAAAGCCTTGAAGTCGACGCTGGAGAATCACACGCCAAACAGCCGCCTTCAAATGCCATCGCCTGTCACTCCAAACAAGTCCAAACAAACTGCGAGAGCCTCGGCCCTGCGTGAAAACAACAAGACCGAAACTCAGACTCTGAAACTGGATGTCCCTCAGCGCTCATATATTGAGTTTAAGTTAAAAAAATAAACCCTGTTTTTCCCGTATTTTTCATTACTTGCATTTGAATGTGCGAATGTTTCTTTACCAAACTGTTGCAGAAAACTGATGATAATTTAATTCTCTCGGGTGACAGAGTGTTTAAAATGAGTAGAATTTGGATAAGAATGAAGATGAGAGACTGCACGTTGACTAGCAATAAAGAACTTGTGTCTGTCCGTGTCCGCAGTCATCTCCGCAGGTGTGTGGTTTTCCTGTCCATCTGTCACCTGCCCTCTCCTCTCGTCCTCTCTCTCCTCTTCCTGTCATCCCGCCTGTTGGCGACCGCCTCGGGGCGACAGACACTTCCATGTCATGCTCAGCGGCTCTGATGCTGATCGGTCCTGATGGAGGGAGCTTTGTCCCTGTTTGTTCGCCGAAAGCACCGGCATATCACAGCACCACCTGGGAAGGGGAACGTCTCACACACACTGAGACATTCATTGTGAATTCTTCAGTACTTTTGATCATCACTTGAAGTTTTGGCAGCTCTTGTTTTTACGTATGTTCCCTGTATTTGCAACATTTCACCATCAATAAAGCACACTGGAGACAAAGCGGCTGACAGCCTTTCATGGCATCTAGATTGCATTTGTGTGCCAGTGTAAAGATAGCTGACGAAACACAGGATCAAAATTTTAACATTCAACTGGCCCACAGTAGATAATCACATAAAGCACAGTCTATATTTTTCAAACTATATTTTAGTCGTTTTCACTAACAAATGCCCTGTAAAATAGATAGATGGATAGATAGATAGATAGATAGATTGAGTCTTCTCACACACACACACACTCTGACTCTCTCTTTTCCCACATAATGAGAGTGGGGTCCTAATGGAGGAGGGGTGGACTGCGCCTGGTATATCATCATTCAGGCCGGCCGCGCAGGGCGAGTCGTGATTAGCTGGCAATTTATTCTGGCGGGCACGATTGAGAGGAAGGGGCCCTGAAATGGTAATGTGTTTAAATGTCAGAGGAAAGGTACGGTTCTCATCAACCTTTGGTCACCCGTCCGCTTTGAATATTCTTATTGCCGTCATGTATTAGTAATGAGAGTTGAAAAGTAAGTAAAATTTAACCTTCGCTGTACCTGAGGAAACTATGAATATTAACGAGGCCTATTATGTGTACCTGATCTGAAAGAATTTTAACCCTGGCTGGCTCGCTCTCCCTCCCCAATTTTCCGACATCCATCTCTCTCTTCTTCTTTCACTCCTTTTCTTCTCAATTTTTCTCTCGGTGCTGCACTTTGCAGTTGCTCTTTTCCCTTTTTTCAGTCCTTTTCTCTCTTGGTCTGTGCTCCCCCTGCCTGTCACTCACACTTCTTCTTTCTTCCCTCTGCTGTTTCTTTCATTTTCTTTCTTTTACAGTTTTGGCATTGAAACATTCATTTCATAATCAAGTGGGCTAATACAATGAGCGATAAGTCGGTGAAATATAATAAAGCTGCCGAACACTGTTACATTTACAGAAATGCTGTTTGATTTGTGTTGTCCTTGTAAAGAAATAAAATGAAAAGTATTTTGAAAGAGTCAAGACATGTTGATTATAAAACTGCATTTTGCTTTTAATCTAAGTAATCACAATTTCATTCTAACATTTTTCATGTATGTGTATATGCTAAATAATTTAAATAATAAAACATATTTTAGTAATTTGATTTATTATTTTTAAATGCATATTGTGTAGCTTTTATAAAAAGTGTGCTAACAAAATATCCTTCTGTAGCTCAAAAAGGAGACCAGCGTCACAGCTGCATTTGGTTTGATTGTGGTGAGACATTTTGTGTTTTATGATGAACGAAAGGCTTTCTGAACAGAATCAGCTACTGAAGACCCTCTAACGCTCTCCCCTCTCTTTCTGTGTCTGCCGTCCCTCCCCGTCTCCTCGTTTCTCTCTGTCGTGTGAGGGGAGGAGGCTGTTTACCATGCAGAGATGGTGTTTGCATAGATCAGGCCAAAGTGGGACGTTTGTGTGTGTGTGTGTGTGTGTGTGCTGAATGGAGGGGGTATTACTCTCTGGATTAAGACTTGATCAAGGCGCCATCAACACACACATCCTCACTCCCAGCTCCCCCATGAGGGCGTGGGGTTTCGGTCGGTGGGGGGGTTGACACATCCATCTCCAATGGACAACAAAGACAGAGGAGATGTTTGCTGGAGTGTCTCTCTTCCTCTCTGTCTCTCCCCGTCTCTTACTGCCACTTGTGATTCTTACATGTTACATCTTAACGCTGTCAGGCGCTCACATGACCTTGCAGACATGCTGAGATGTCGCATTGTGTTATTTGCAAAAAGCGGCCGACGTCACTGTCTTCATGCATCAATCTCGCATGCAAATTCCCTCTTAATGCTGCACAGAAAAACTTACTTTGAAGCTGTTTTGGATGGAACAAAAGTTGCAATTACAGCCACCAAAGGGCTTCAGCTAATGTTGGAGTTAAACACACTTTCCAAAGCGTGTGAGGTTACACAGTTGTGGTACTGGGCCTGAGCCGCAGACTCACCCTCTCCCCCCAGGGGCTCCTCCCTCTCTTATCCCACATAATGTCCACAAGCTTGGGCCTGTTGTCGTGAACCTGCCGCCTCGCTGTGCCCGCTGTGATCTCTGGGTAAGCCAGTAACAGCCCGGCTCTTATTAGCTCTCTTTATTGATTTGGGGAAGGGATTCAGAGCTGAGCCGCTCTCATTAGCACTGGATAAAGTCATAATCCACCAACCTGCAGGGTCAGACTCACCCTCAGCACTCGGCTGCCTTCACACTCTCTGCCTAAAATCCACACTTAACGAGTTGATTCCAAGATGCTGCAGTCGTTACATGATAACGAGGCTTTTTCACTGAAACAATGATGAAACGTTTCTTGTTATGACTACACCATCAGGTAAAAACATTTAAAGCAGCATAAGTTGAGGTTTTGCATGTAAAGCGCTTGTTCTACAGTATGGATGCACAACAGATTCTGGTGACTCATTAAACATGTTGGTCACATGATGAAAACAAGACTACATGCATGTCCGTAAACACAATGAAACTGAAGTGTTTTCTGTAATAATTTCTCATACACTACATACATACATACATGCCCTGCAAGTAACTTTGCTTTGGGTCAGCCTCGTCCATGATGCATCAAACGCCATGTTTATTCACAAAGACCATCAGTGGTCACAATAAAAGGAGCCTCTTTTGGCCTCTTGGTTTGGTTCTTTCAGTATTTGTCAGCTTAAAACTGTGCTAAAAACAGATCTTCATCTCAGGAGTCAAGTCGTTCGCCTTTGAGAATCCTGACTTGCTGGTGCACTCGGCGACTTTATAATATTTTAAAAATGTCTGAACACTGTTTGGTAGAGTTTACTGAAGGCTGCTGCCTCATGGCCTTTTTTGTTACTGTTTGTATGTTAAAATGAGTGTGGCGAGTTGTTGTAACGTTCCAACCAAACTGGCCAAACAGTAACTTCTTAATCATTTCAGGTATTGTTTTACGTCAGCTTGTCAATCAGTTTCTCTGTCCTTCCTCAGTAGGGCTGCTAGAAACCTTCCTCACCCTCTCCTACCCATCCTCCTCCTCGTCCTCTTCCTCCTCCTCAAGCCCGCCACACCTAATTCACTCCCGGCCCTCTCCAAGCCGGGGGTTATCGATTTGCCGGTGTGATAGAGGTGGGAGGTGCGTTCACAATGCAGCGGGGGTCTGCCTGCTTGGGCTGCATCTTTCAGAGGGCCAATCGATACCGACTGCTTTTCTCCCCTTCAAAGCTTCTCATTCACACAGACAAACAGGGAGAGAAAGGAGACGTGAGGAGCAGGGGGAAGGAGGAGAAGAAGAAGACTGAGTGAGTGACATGAGAGTTATGTTTTGTGTCTTTCTCTTCGCTCCCTCGCCTTTCTCGTCTATCCTCTCTGGACTCGCTGCTTGGCCTCAGGGTCAAGCATAGGAGAGGGAGAAAGAGACAGAAAGAAGGAGGTGCAGAGCAAAGGAGGAAAGAAGTGAGCGTGGGGGTGAAAGACAAGAAAAGCCACAAGGGAGGGAAGAAAGAAAAGATATATGAAGCGAAATATGCAGAGAGTATCAGAGGATGGGAAGCCTAAAAGACTGAACTGACGAGCTGCATCATTCACCAGTAAAGAAACCAGCAACCAGAATGTACTTCTAGTTGTACTAATGTCATGTCACTTATGATGAGATTTCAGACAGATTTCACCTGTCAAACACCTGCTAACAGACCTGAGATGAGTTAAAGGATGAAGGAGAGATTGTTGACAGATGGAAGGTTCGCAGTGAGAATCAGAGAATCACAGGGTGAGTTTATGTGTTACAGAACAGGCCCGAAACCATGAGAAGTCATAAGATCCCCTTCATCCTCATCTTCCTCATTCACCTCACGTTTACATCTTTTCACGCTTGCAGTGTTCTCCTCTGTCATCTGCTTCAGTCGTTGTTCAGTTGACACCAGCAGAAGAACTGGAAGACTGCAAGTAAAAGCACAACGCTTTTAATTGCTCACCAGTGATGAAAGTTTGTAAATCTGAAGCCATACTCGACAAGGTCGCACGTTTCGGCTTTGCGCTTTGATCGTTGTCTTTGAGGGAAAGTTGTTTGTATTCACATTTATTGATTGGGAATGAGCATGTGAATACAAATTCACATCTTTAAATGAAGGAGAGATGAAGAGTTTCTACAATGAGACATTCACCGCCGTCTGAGCTGCATTAATCAAACCGTGGCCTCTGTGGGGGAGGAAACAATCAAAGCTTCATTCGTTGTGAACTGTGAGTCCAGTTTTCAATTTGCATTTAGTTTTGTTTACATTCAGGAAAATGTCTCCTTGTCTGCCAGCAGAGGCAGCCAAGAAAGGTGTGGACTTGCTCCTCAGGTGCGATGCAGCTCTTTCTATCCAGAGCGGCCCAAGATATTTTCACATATACAGTCACACATCAATGGATCAACCATCAGAAGCAAGCTGGACTTCAATATGTTGCCCACTGACTGGTTTGTTGGTTGTTGTTTGTAAACACACCATGCAAAGGTGCAGAATGCAAGAAGGACAGTTACTGGTTGACTCTGATCCTCAGGGTGTCAAATATTTGGGCACCTCCATTGTTGTCCCATCCAGACCCAGGAGGTGGCCTTTTGGATATGGATTAGCTGCACTGAGCTTTAGTGTCCCTCCAGAGTTCGCGTCCATGTGAATCCAAATGTGACATGACCTTTTATGAAAACGTCCCATGACTTGGACTCAGGACTCGGTCGAGGATCAAGCCATAGACCGGATCTGCTTTCTTCACCAGCTGCTAGCCACTGACTTTGTCTGAGCACTGTTTGTTGCTGGGCAGGTATCTTAAAGCATTTTAATAATGTTAGACAGCCACTCTGGAAAACCATTTGGAGCTGCAGTGTTGGGAAAATTCTCTGCGATTTTGCCATTATGAGTGACTCTTCACATTTGAACAATAAAAACAAGTAGAGTCCAAAATATTTGCTTGTGTCTCTCAGCTGCAGGAGGAGACGACTCGTAGATGAGAAGCTCTGGGAAATAATTTTCTGTGAGATTTGTAAGGTTAAACCCCATCCATTAACAAACAGGAGAAACAAAGCCTTGATTATTCAAACACAGATGACACTGTACAGCCTCCTCTGGGACTGTGATCCCAGCCATCAAAGGCTTCCACAGACAATAAGCTTCCTTCACCAGCTGATGGACGCCTTAAAGTGTCACAGATGAACAAAGGATGAGACAGTCTTTAGGAAACAATAGCTCTGCCCTCGGGCTGAAGGTCAGCAGTGTGATATACCTTCACATTTAACAGTGTGAAGTTTTGTCCTTGTTGGAGGACCTTTATTGAATATTACAGCAGCGCTGTCAGTAAGTAAACTTTCCTTGAGAGCTTTCCCCGTGTCTCGGCTCGTGATGTTATCCATGGCTCAAGGCGTCAGAGACAATTACATTTTGGTGATATCTCTTCCTTTCTTCACCAGAGGTTCTCGCTAATTTGATGCTCTGGTGAGGAAGATCGTTGGCTTTAATACAAATCATGTTTCAATCGTTACTTGAAGACCTTAAGCCCTACCCCGGCTCTCTGGAGGACCGCGGTAATGAGGCCTGCTGGGATTTCAATCATTTTTACATCTGTTGAAAAATAAGGAGAAAAGAGAAGAGGAGAAAAAACAGAGAAAAAAGAAAAATCAACTAACCCCTCCCCACCACCACCATCCGATTTTACTCTGTTGGAAAAAAAAATAATTTGTTTTGAGCATTGATAATGAAAAAAATATATAAAGAGCCCCTTCTTCCCTTCTACTTTTGTGTTCTCGAATTTCTCTGGCCTTGAAATCTCTCAGCGCAGTACCTCGATGCTTAAAACTCCTCCAACAATTTCTGAAGCCCTCTTCTCTCCCTCCTCTCATTGCAAAATAAATAAATCTTTCTGATATTAGATTTCAGACACCTCTTTATCACACAAACCCACTCTTTCTCCCCATCATCCCCTCAGTTTCTGTGGCTTATGGTATTTTCCTCTAAGAAAACAGCAGCTCCCCTGCTGTACTGAAACATTACTTCATCCCTCCTTTTCGCCCTCCATCTCCTTCCACTTTTATTCACTCTAAATGTAGTGCCCAAGGTCCGAACATGTGAAACACGATAAACATAAAGCTTTAAAAAGTACCCACAACTCCGAGAAAAAACAAACACAGTTCATTAATGTAATGCAGCAGTGATCGATTCTGTCTGGACACCTCGAGCAGAAAGGGTCCTCATGATGTGATCCTTAACCACTCAAGAAAAGTGAAGCCTTGACAAAATCTTTGCAGGTAACTAAAGCACGACCTCATGAGTTACTTAAAGGCATACTGTGAGGGGTTTGTTGGTTGTTGTTTGTAAACACACCATGCAAAGGTGCAGTAAGTGAGAAGGACAGTTAATTATTGACTCTCATCCTCAGGGTGTCAAATATTTGGGCACCTCCATCGTCGTCCCATCCAGACCCAGAAGGCGGCCTTTTGGATATGGATTAGCTGCACTGAGCTTTAGTGTCCCTCCAGAGTTTGCGTCCATGTGAATCCAAATGTCACATGACCTTTTATGAAACCGGACACAGAAACTGAAGTTTCTGTTAGCTCCTGGTAGAAGGGCTTTGTGGCAGAAAAAGACGGCTGTGCATGCAGCGTAAGGATGTGACAAGTGTGGGAATGAGGCTGAATAATCAGCTATCTTTCTTCAGAATCGTTACTGCTCAGAAAGTCCTAAACAAGCCTCCAGTCTCACTCCCACAGCGTCGAACACCACGTTTTTGAGTCCCAAGAAGGGTGGGGGTCAGGTTTGAAGGATGACACACACGTCTTTCACCCGGGAGGCAGTTTTTGTGCCCAACTTGAAACAGTATTTGAGGAGCTGGGAAGAGAATGTGCTTTAACAAGTTCCTGCACATTCAGCCAGCATGGAGAACATTGGCATTTATTTGGAGTCATGTTTCCGGTCACCTGAGCCTTCTGGTTGTTCACTTTACAGCTTTTTAAATCTCTTTCCTCCGCCACGAAGTGTAACGCATTCGGTGGGTTGGAGCCTGAGTCCGGTTGGGTCAGACTGTCCCAGGTGATGAGAAACTCCTTAGAAATCCACATTGCTAAGCAGCTGTGAGGCTTGCAAAAGTCTTGCAGCACTGATGTAACGGTTACAGCGCCAGTCGTGGTCCACACTGTCCCACATACAAAGCTCATCGTTTTCAGCTCATTACAGAAGCACAGGAGCAGAACTGTTGTGTTTCTCGCAGGACAGTCAAGTGAGGTTAAGCACTTGGAAAACACAGAGTGCCAAACAGTGTATGAAAAACACATTTTTCTCCTGTGTTTACTGTGTGTCTTTCAACAATAGGAACAAAAATAACCCACATGTCTACAGATGGTTGTCCTATGTACACAGTCAGTATTCGAATGGGATCATGGAGGATTCCCGCCCTGCTGTTATTGGGACAGAATGTCAGAAATGTTGAAACAAGCTTCAGCCGAATACAAACAGGAAATGAGGTATTTCATGACTTCATGTGTCTAAAATATTGCGTTTCCAGTGACAAAATTTGATCAGTGGATTTTTTTTTTTTTCAGAGCTCTAAAGCAAAATCAAACATGTATTTGAATATCAAGCGATCATACAGACACATCACTGAAGTGTGGCTGCTGGAGCAGCTTTTGAAGCCTCCTGGCAGCGCTGCACCACAGAGCCCAGAACCAACTGCAGTGGTTTAGGCTGCATTGAAGTTAGTGTTACCACTCCACCTCGGTGGTGGATCAGAAGCACCCTGTAGCGAGACACCTCACCTCAGCGCTGCAACATCAGAGGTGGAGTCCGCCTGCCTAGGAGTGCAGGGTAGCCCACTTTGCTCCCCACATCAACATCTTTGCTTTATTTTGCTGTTGCCTTTGTGTCCGTCCGTCTCTTCACTCTGCCTGTCACTTTGGCTTCCCGGCTGTCCGACTGCCTGCTTGGGCTCCCGCCAGGCTTCTTTGTCCATCTCTACTCACCTGACAGACTTGTTGTAGTTTGACCCGCCAGTCTGCCGTCTTACCTGTCAGTTTGTGTGACAGCATCTGCTTGATTTCCAGTTTGCCCAGCAGTTCCTCTGCCCCTCACTGTCCCGTTTCAGCTTCTTAGCTTGAAAGCCAGCATTACGTAAGAAGAAAGGAAAGGTCATATTGGATGTGTGTGCATGCGTTTCTGCTCCTTGAGTCAGCTGTCATCAGAACATGCTAACTGTACCACACGCCCAAGGTACATGTGCCATACTGCACTGTGCATCTCTCAATGTAAGCATGACTGCACAGCATGTTAAAGCTGTACATGCCCGTACTCTGACCCACTTTCTTTCTTCAGTGTACAGATATAACACTTAGTTTTCTTGCCTTGCGGACGGTCCTGTATGGCCATGCTGCTGCCGCAGCAGAACTGACGAAAGGGCTTCAGTGTTTATGGGAGTTCTTGTAGAAATACTGGAATTTAGAACATGAGAAAGAAGTTGCACTCTCGCACAGGACATGCCACATTATGACAGATGTTTAATTGAAATACAAAATTGATCTAGCAAGTTCAAGATCCAAAGGATTCTGGGTAATGCAGTCGTACACGTATTTCTCGCTTCAGTGTGGGGCAACACAAAGCTGCTGGTTGCATCTTTATGTTGACTAGATTCACTAAATTTAATTTGCAACAAAGTCGTATGAGAGATCTAAAAATGCCTGACAAAGATTATAAATTGTAATCAAATCAGTCATAAAGGTAACAAGTCAGTCAGACAGACAGGCAGACAGACAGGCAGACAGGCAGACAGTCAGTGGGAATCACAGGCTCAGACCCTCTCCTCTGCAGATGTCAGACACTGGATGAGTGACAACTAACCTCCCTCAGTGCAACTTATTGATCAGCTTGGGACTCCTCTGTGTGTGTGTGTGTGTGTGTGTGTGTATGTGTGTGTGTGTGTGTGTCTGTGTGTGTGAGAGAGAGATAGAGAGAGATGGGGGGGGGGGGGGGGGGGGGGTCTCACAGGTTATAAATACAGTTTTCAGTGACCCTTACATGAACTCCATGTTCTGTTCAACAGGTTCAGGCAGCATGACTCAGTCACATTCCTGGTTGGGGAAAAATAATACCTGCAACGTCCACAGACGCTGTGGTCAAACGCAGAACAGAACGAGGTGAAGTGACACACAGACTTCTTTCAGCAACTACAGAAGCAAAAAACAAACTTAAATTCAGCACAGCTGCAGAACAGGTTCACTTTTATTAAATATAAATAAATAACACTCACACCTGAATGCAACATGTTTTGATTTGTTTTTTTGCAGGCATGAATTGTACCAAATCACTAAATTAAAAATAGTCGAGGCAGCTGGAGCAGGGAAAGGGCCAGAGAACAAACTGAATCACCACACAGCATCCTAAAATAACTTCTGGATTGTGTCAAACATTATCATAAATTGATAATTATATTTCCAAGTGTGAGAGGCTTCTTCTGAGGACCAACTAAAGGGCTGAACACCAAACCTTCACCTCAGCAGGTCCCTGGTGTGAATGTGTTTAACGGAGTCTTACAGGCGATTGCTGAAATGATGATGGATGCATTGCTGCATCAGCCTGCCCCTGTAGGACCTGGAAAAGTCTCTACAGGTGGATGTGACCAAAACTGCTGCCAGGAAGTGCTTGTTGTACTTGCAGCAGCTGATTGTCTGAAGCCCCTCAGTGTCTTGAGGGGCCCAGACTCCTCTCAGCACCAGGAGGAGCTCACAGCAGGGCCTGAGGACTCCTCCACCGAGTGATCACCACGGTGCTCCAATACTGACACTGTGTGGCCAGAAACTCTACTGCAATTTGTGCACACACACACACACACACACACTCACACACTTCCCCACCCTTCCTCCTCTGCCTCCTCTGCTCACACATCTACCCTCATTTCCCTTTTCTATTACATTTTTAGATGATTTGTTCCACTGCTTCCTGCTTTCCTCCTCTGATTCTTCTTGACTTCTCCTTCAGCAGAGGATGTGTATGTCACATCTTCATCTTCCTTCCCCTCCATCCTCAACCCCCCAAAATTCATTGTAGAAAGTAGAGCATCTATTTATTATTAATGAGTGCAGCTGCGTGATGAACGGAAGCAGGAAAATAAAGTTTGGTTGCATTTTGGTTTGGCCGAAGACCTGGGACCAGTGATGCCAAGCTGAAGATTTAACGAATCTTAAATCTTTGGCTCTTCAAATTCTATTTGTTGTGCTGTTGCTACTTCTGAGTACACAGAGTAGCTTGTCTTATGTGGTTTAAGGTGGTTTGAGTTAACTGTTTGTCTTAAATGTAACTTTCATTTTATATTTATTATTTTTATTTCTAGAATGTAGCTTAAACGCAGAGGGAAAGTATGACAGCAGCCACAAAGTGTAATTAACTAAAATGATCAGTGGGCGGGTTGGTCCAGTGATTGGCCAGGTGTGCTCAGGTGAGGATGAGCAGGGCTTCACCTGTTCAACCTCTTCTGAAACTGAGCTCAGAGTGGAAACACTCAAACTCCTCTGTTGGACTTTTAACAAGCGGCTGAAGTTTTCCGGGAGTCTTTAAAGTCGGTCAGTCATTTCCACGGACTCGGGGCTGGACTGCACGTGCTGTTGGTCCTCTGAACACATCACGGCCACGCGGGAAACATCATGAAGGTAGGAAGACTTATTGCTAAGCTGCTCTCGTGTCACTGCTGCAAAATGCGCTTTTTATGGAGTTTTTTGCTGCTTTCCATCCGCTGTGATGGCTGTTTTGACAAATGAACGTTTCACTTTCTGAATTGTCTCAGCTGACTGGTACAGTAATGAGGGCCATGTGTTGCTGCTCTGTGCCTTTTGTCAGTGTGTTTGTGCCTCATGTGAGTGAACATGTTGGTTTGACAGTGCAGCCTCTGCTCTGTTGGGCTTTGATGTTGTTTAGCAGTGTTTCCATTGTGTGATCGACAGAGACCAACACATGAAGTGTGTGGGTATGGAAGTGTGTCCTCTGAGAGAGTGTTTCAGAACGGTATTGTCATGTTCTATGGCTGGACAGGTTACAGTGTGCTCTTCAAGAAGAAGAGTTTTCGTGTGCGGCTGAGCTAATGCAGCGTGGAAACATACAAATGATGCATCAGTCGACTTCTTCGCATCCAGAAGGGAACTTTGAATCCTTCAGAGCGTGTCATGCATTTTCTTTCTGGAACACAAGAGGGAGCTACACTTCCACAATTAATTGAAGGCTTTTCTTCTTCTTCTTCTTCTCCTTCCTCTCCTCCTCCTCCACCAAGACCAAAACTGATGTTACCCCAGAAGGTAACTTCCTCGTGGACTGACACCTGATTTACCTCAACCATTTCCCGGTTAAAGACAGTTATTGAATTCATATTTTCGATTGCATAACGTGTTACTGCTGTCCTCACAATAACTTCACTCTTTGAAATTACACCCGTGTGTGTGTGTGAGTGTGTGTAGATGTGTGTGTGTGTGTGTTGCTGTGACTCATCATACATTTGGCACACAGAGAAACGATTCCCACACTCTCTGCTCTCTGACCAGAACACTGTGGGAAGAGAAGGAAGTATGTGTGTGTGTCTGTGTGTGTGTGTGTGTGTTTTCAGTCTCCATCTTTAGACACTGGGACAAATTTTCAGCCTTTAGAATGGACTTAATAATGGGTCTTTATTGGCTTTGAAGTCTGAATTGATTTTCAAAACCGCTGTAGCATTTCTGAAGCAAAACTACTGAATAAGAATCAATAAAAAGTGGGAGAGTGGTAAAACAAGGATAAAAAGCTGATATGATGAAGGGACAGGAGAGTGAAAGTAGACAAGGACAGATGAGAGAAAAAGAAACTAAAAAGATCAAGGAGATCTGGTTCCTCCAGTCCTTTACCAGAAACCAGGTTTTGCACATGCACTTTAAGAAATCAGATTCCTGCTTTAATCCAGCTGTGACTCTGCTGTTGAAGTGCAACAAACTGAATCAGTTCTGAGCAATGAGGTCCTACATGTACATTAACACAATGGTTCACGAACTTGTTCACGACAAACCCCCAAACTCTCACAGATGAAACTATGGACCCCAGCTTGATGAGATTTTGTCCCAGGGTGCAGCACCTGACATGAATGTGAAACCCACAGCCGAAACGCTCATAAACTGCTACTGTGTTACTTATGGATGGAATTATAGTGAAAGTAAATTGGTGTCAGTGGTTTAAACATTATGGCCGATTTGAGTCCTGTGGGTTTGCGAGGTGAAGCCTCCATGGATTGGACTTGTTCCAGCTCAACTGTGGATCCTCACATTGTAACTTTGGTAGTTTGGGTGCCATCTCTTCTACGTTGAGCCCTTTTATTGTGCCTCTCAATCCCCTCCTGGATGTTAGTGTGGCAGACATGATCAACCTGTCAGTGGTTTTAATGATTTTAACCCATCGACGCATGCACCAATCAGCTGATCACTGCTGAACTCTGGCTAGTAGAATAAACGTACGCGACTAAAAGCTGTTTCAGGTATTTTCAGACAAGCGTGCGTGTGTTGAAGCCGTGGTGTGTTTGTGTGTGTTTTTGCACTGTGACCTTCCTTTCCTGTGGAGGCAGCAGGCAGTCCGTTACCCAGGGTCCTTGGCGGGGCCAGCTGTCAGGGCCTCCGTCCAGCGTTTTCCAGCTCAGACTGTGGGAAAGTGGGAACCCCGGTTCGTCCCACAAGACTCGCTAATATCTAACAACAGCGCTTCCCCCCCCCCCCCCCCCTCCACCTCCCTCCACCCTCACCCCCCCATCCTGCTTCCTGGACCAGACGTCTAAATATAATACACCCAGGGCCGTGGGCTTCCCGCCCTGTCCAGAAATGTAAAAGCCAAAATTCTGCACCGACATCAGCACTGTCCATAACACTGATAGCATTTCAGTTGAAGACATAAAATGTTTGACTAACCATAGCAAATAGTTGGACACCTAGACTGAACAGGAAAGCTCCTGCTCTTTGAAGAAGCTTTCAAAGAATCCAGGCAGGAAGATTAGAGCCCTCCCTCCTAAACACATCCAGTACAAGCTGTTAGTGATGTCCTGAGCAGATACCAAGGATCTGTATTAGCCAGAATCACATCTGGTATCTCTCCTCTCTGATGAGCAAAGGGCAGCATCCAAAACGTTCAACTAGCAGCTTTTGAGTTTTAGCTGACACCGCGGGTCATATCAGCTGTCGCTAATTAGTGTTAATTTAACGAATAACTTGATGGCAGGCCCAAATAAAAGTCTGTAGTCAAAGATTGCTTAAGGATGAGAACACTCACTCTGTAACGACACTGTGCAACCACAAATGAAGCACTTTTTTCTTCTCCCAACAACTCAAGCTGTATGAGCTGCATTCACTCAGTTGAACTTTGACGTCTGCTTATCTTCATGTCAGATATTTAAGCTTATCAAAGTATCGATGACTCTGTGGATATGAATGACTGTGACACTGTGGCAATAGTCATTATAGACCTAAAAGGTAAATAAAAGGTTAAATAATGCCTTTTTTGTCTCCATAAATAAGTTAAAGTAGAGGATGCACATACACGTCTGTATCCTCATTTACTGTGATTCTTATTTCCCTTCATTAGTGCTAATGTTTGCAGTCTGTGCAGTTTTATTTTAGTCTCACTTTAATATTTTTCTCTGTGATTTCCCAGTTTTTTGATGCTTTGTGGCTGTAAATAAACCAAGAGCAAAACCCAACCTGGATGGATAGATGGATGGATGAATGGCTGGTTGGTTGCATGGCTGACTGACTACACACAGCACTTAACCCCTTCACACCACCACCACCACCACCATCAGCAGCAGCAGCACCGGCAGGCCATTACTGTTCAGGAAATATGCTGAATTATTCAATCACTTCCTCTCTGCATTCTCTACAGGATGCAGAGTCTGTTGAAAATCACTGTGTGTTTATGTGTGTGTGTGTGTGTGTGTGTGTGTGTGTGTGTGTGTGTGTGTGTGTGTGTTGATGACGTGTGCATACGAAGGGTCTTTGGTCATGACCTACATATGTTGAATACTTGTACTCTCACTGGATTTACACAGGATTACAGGGAAATTTAACTGTAGTTAAAACCTTACTTCAATTCATCAAACTAAATGGGGAAAAAACGAAATCATGTTGTGCTTTGACTTTTGAATTGTGAATCTCTGTGAATGCCCTGTTTTGATACTCGGTGCAACTTGATCAATACTGTCAATCACGTAATCATGGTTTTCCTTTGTTTTTTTAACCATTATGTTGTTGCTGTGTGGACACTTTGAAGTGTTGACATTATTGGTCTTTAGATCAACTAAAATCTCCTGGGAGGTGATCTGCATTGTTGAAATCGTCTAAATATTCGGCTATTCAGTCTTATGAAGTGCCAGCAATAATTTATTTCCAATCAGTGAACTCTTTGACTCGTGTTTGCACGGTTGACCTTCTTCAGCAGCTTTCTCCTCGTGAAAGTGACGGCGCTGAAGTTAAAAGGTTCTGCAGAATGGTTGGATTTCGTTGTGCTCCTCCGGTGTTGGGCTTGAGGATGTGCTCAGAGTCATCATTTGTTTGGAGTCACAACAGAAAGTTGACTTTGGTGCATTTTTCATTAGTTTCACTCAGACACTGAAGGAAGGAAGACACAGGCAGTTTGCTTTCCAGCTATGAAATTTCCTGTCAACATCTGTCTCCTCTTGCCCTCATGTTTTTTGTGGTTGATTTTTCATTGAGGTCCTCTTTCTTAACAAACCACACTTTGGTATTTCTCTCACTGGACTAAATAAAACCAACTGACTGCGTCTGCCTTTCTGCCTTAATATAATAAATTCTAAAGTGGTTGGGGACATTTTTGAACCAAATGGTTTATCTTCGTCCTTGTCTCTGACCGGACGCCAATGTCTCATTTCGTCCACTGGATCAGCTCCAAACCTCCACAAAAACTAATCAACAAGCTTTTGGCCATGTTGACATGGACCGCTGGGCTGCGCACAGCAGATCTGCTTCAGACCAGTTTTCTGCAAAATCACGAATACAGAGATCAAATGTTTTTCCTTTCCTCTCTGCTTTTCCAAATCCCACGTTTAACATTTAGATGAAAGTCTCTGAACAGGGGGACGTGGTATTGTGATTTGCTGGAGTGAGAAAGAGCTGAAGACAGGACAGGGGACGGAAGAATGAGAGAGTGGGAGGGAGGGATGGATGGATGTGAATTCCAGAGTGCCGGGAGAGGAGTTTTGTCATCCCAGCAGCAGAAACAGGAAGTGAGTTAAAACCTCTCTCCTGACCTTTTGACCCCTGCAGATAACATTCCCACCCTCCCCCATCCCTGCAGCTGTGTGAAGCCCTCCCTCGCTCCCTGGATGTTTCTCTCCTAACTTGGTTTCCTGTACGCAAGTCCAACTCCATGAACTCAAATGCTCGCGATGGAGGCGGTTTGATGTTGGAAGATCTCCTCGCCCTCAGACAAAGTGGACACGAGGAAACTGTTGTCAGAGAAGTGGGACATAAGCAGTTTTTCTCAGATAACCAACAACCGGGTCCCTTGTTGTGGCCAAGGCTCAGCGTTTGACAAATGGAAGACTGGCTGGTCCATGTATACACAGCGTCGTTTTCAGCGGACGTTAAGGCAGCGCTGAATTTTGTCCCTTCTTTGATAATCATATCTGAAAAGAGAGCTCAGCTCATGTGATTGTCCCACCAACATTTTCTGTTGTGTCCGCCGCCCATGGGTGGAGCTAATAAACCAATTAAACTGTTAGGATGATGAAAAAAACTTTCTCTCACATCATCCATAACAGCAGCCATCAGATGGATGTTAAATTACATTGTGTTACACTGGGAGGAGGTTCTAATATTTAGTCTGGACATGATACAGCGCAAAAAAACAGCTATATCACCTCGTATCTCCTCCTTGTCTTCATCCTTTCCTCCCTTCCAAGCATGCAAATCCCAGACTTCCTATCATATCTCACTCACACACACACACACACACACACACACACACACACACACAGAGATTTGACCTCTTTTCTTTTTCAAACACCCTGCCAGTACCTTAGCCATCTGAATCCATTTTGTGTCTTGGATCATTATATTCATAGAGCACAATCAAAACAGACAAAAAGGCTTGAAGTTTTCACAGAATTATAGCATTTGTTTCCTCATAGTATGAAAAACGTAACATAGTGGAGGGTAAAAAGCTTACTGCTGGCTTAATGTTGCTTAGATGGATGAGGTTATCAGCTCTACGCGTGCAGAGCAGCAGAGTCGCTATGAAGTGCTAAGCTACTGCTCACAAATCACAGCACTTCGGGTCACTGTGAACCCAGTGTCAAGCTTCAGTTGCTTCCAAATTGCCAACATGCTATCTGAACTTTGGCAGTATTGCTGGATCTTTTAAAAAGGGCTCCTGAAACCCTCCCTCCTCCCAGGCTGCTCCTTCGTAGCCAACCCTGACCTTTCGCCATTTCTGTTGCTGTGTTTTTTGGTTGACAGCTATGAGTGTGTGTGTGTGTGTGTGTGTGTGCGCGCGCGTGTGAGGCCGATTCAGCTTCACCAACAGCAGAGCTCCGGTATCGTCTGCGTCCACACAGGAGAATAGCAGTTGCGGTGATTGACAGCTGTATGAGTGTTTGACGGACAGGCAGCTTTGTCCCTGAGACGCTGTGAGGGCGACTCTCAGGGCGCACCAACACAGCGCCTGTATAGGAACAACAAGGGCCACAGTGAGGATGCACAAGTTGGAGAGGGTAGGAGGTCGGCAGGGTGGAGGGCGGCTCCTCACCTCTGGATGCCTACTGCTTTAACAGCGGGGTCAGAGGTCACGGCTGTAAGTGGTGTCGCTCATCAGCCTGTCTCATCACTGCAGTGGAGGAAGTGAGAGCTTCTTTTAGTAAAGGAAAGTACATTCGTTTGTTTCTCAGATGTGTATTAACAGATACAGAAAGCGGACGCTCACAGCTTTTAAAATGGAGAAAAGTTTACAGATTTGCAGACTAAACTTTGACCTGCAGCACCTGCACTGCCTGCTGTAGCTGTGGGCACCCAGTGAAGTATTACTGACATTTTCTGTCAGTTGTTTAACTTCTGTTTCTTCATGTTTCTCTAAGAATCTAAAGTCCAATTTCCATCTGGATAATCAGTTATGTTAATGTGTGTTCCATCCAGAACATGAATGCAACAATGTGATGCATTCAAAAGAGCCCCGACGGTCAAGTGAATGAAAATCTTTCAGGAAACGTAGTGGAAATAAGGCAGTTTCATGTACATTTCAACATGAACAACACAAAGTCACGTGATGCTTCTTGTACGTCATGATTTATTTGTTAACTTTGCGTTGGACTGAAGCCTTTTTTTATCACCAAACTGCGAAAGCTTTGAGATATTTCAACTTCCTTTTTCAAATATTTTCTTTCATGTTGTTCTGTATGCAGAAATGAAATCAATTCCATCAACTGAACAACTCAACACATGTACCCACAAGAGGGGTCAGAGGTCAGCGACCGCAGTTTACCTGTCACCTGCACATACTGTATGTTTACACACAGCAGCGGGCAGCGCGATTGAACCAGCAACCTTCTGCCTACCAGGTGGACGTCAGGCTTACAGGGTCAGCACTCGAACATCGGAGCCCAGAGCTGCTGCACGAGTTTATTGGTAAAAGCTTGTGGAGGAAACCGTCCATGCATTATTTATTTTTCTCTATCACATTTTGTAGAGACACACACACACACACACCATCCACTTAGTGTTTGTGTATCACAAATGAAAGTGTGTGTGTGTGTGTGTTCCATGAATATGTGTGCACTTTTATCTGTGTTTGATCACATATGTACAGTACATAGGAGTACATGCATTACATCCACGTGGTGTGTGTGTGTGTGTGTGTGTGTGTGTGTGTGTGTGTGTGTGTGTGTGTGTGTGTGTGAGTGAGGCTCCAGAGGGAAGTGTGTAAGGGTGGAAGATGCTAAGAGCTCTGCTTTAATGCACTTTGATTTGAGATGATGAACAGAAAGGCTGTGCTTTTTTTTTTTCCTCCAAGGCTGCACATGCACATAAACACACACGTTTCTCTTCCTCTATTAATCCCTCATCTGTTTCTGCATGGCACACACACACACACATCTGTATCCACTGCTCTGGGAAGCCATTAGTGTGACCCAGCCTTGATTACTTATTTATGGGCCCAACAGAGTAAAGTGAGGGGAGTGGAGTACCAGGGGGCCTCATTTATAAAACTGTTGTTTGACTTCACCCAGATCTCACCACACTCCAGTTTATCATTTCTATCAGTGTCCGCAGAGAAAAAGACAATTCATTTGTGTCCATAGCTTTCAGAAACGGCTAATTTCTAGTGATCTGCTGGAGACAATCAGTAAATGCTTGCTTGATCAAACAGTTGTGTGGTGGGAGGAGTTATTTCAGACGGGTTTTGTTTTCCATTTCAGGTGACTGGCAGTTGCAGAGCTTTAAACTCCACAGATCAACTCCTTAAAGTGTCATTTATCATCTTAGAAAGGCCACGAGAAGCTGAAGGATACCTTGTGTGTCTGGATGAGACGTTCAGGAGCCTGGGCCCTGAGGACCTGGGTTGAGAACGTGTTAGGTGGAGGGCTGATAATCGCTTTGTTCTCGGTATGTTGAGTGGATTGACTGCTGAAGAATGTTCGCGTGGTTTGTCAGCCTCACTAAAAGCAGAGGAGGACGGCAGGTATCAGGAAATGAACCTCCGTGTGATTGTTGTCTTGAAGTTGTCTTATGTTCGTGTTGTGGCTTCTTAGCTGTCTTTCTGGCATTGGACTCATGTAAGCCAATGAGAAATGTGTGTGTGTGTGTAGTGACCAGTGCTACAGCTGTTGCAGGTCAGTAAATACCTCCAGCACTGGTTTCTATGCATGACTAAAACAGGAAACGTGACATGTGGTGTTGAATCATTAGAGTTTTTAAACATTGTGCATGTAACTAACCTGATAGGATCCTAAATGTATTCTTAACGTCCAAACAACATAGTCATCAGTTGTATTAATGTCTCACAGTAATGCTGTGTCACTTCATTGAAGGGATGGAGCAGCAGCACATTGACTCATTATGTCAGTCACAAAGTGGACATTTGTTCAGTTTGGAAACTCCTTTGTTTTTTATTATTGGTTCATCTTTAGCCAGGAGGGTAGCAGCAGCCACACCACACCAAGAGGAATAAAGAAACAAAATCAAAAGACAAACAACAACAACAACAACAACAACAACAACACTGGTGCTCTTCATCTCCCCTGACCACTGCAAAATAAATACTCAACACCATCCTCATGATTACTGCTTTCAACATCGTTGCAACCATTTAAATAAATATCCGTGAAGCAATGTCAGCAGTGAAACAGAAAGTGTGAAATATTGTTCCATATATAATATATTCATTTTAGATAGATTTCTATATATATTTGTTCCATATACTCTCCTTAAATTCTTTTACAACACACAAGATGCCAATTTGTACCAAAAGCGATGCTTGCTAAGACACGAGAGGAGAAGTTTACTGGTTATAGTGGCAGCCTGCGTACGTACAGCATCAGACAGGTTCCCGACGTGAGCTCCGGTCCCGGGAAGGAATGTCGCAAATGTGTTTGGAAAAGTTTGGAAATCTTGGAAATGAAAGATTCCTGTATTTGAACGCTTTATCTGTACATAAAGATACACACAGCGTGGTTAGCAGGAGGTAAGTATGGAAGTTGCGCACAGCAATGAGTTTAGTTTAGCGAGAGGTAAATCCCCTCCCAAAATAAACCCTGAAAATGTGTTTTTTAAAAGTATTTAAGACTCGCAAGTCCCCTAATTGTAATAGCTGTTCTTCATTTCTTTCTACTTCCGTCATCTGGCTAACCAGCTCCCTTATCAGTGCTCGTCTTTGTGAAATAACTAATTTAAAGTCCAGTGTGTATGATTTAGGGGCAGAAATTGAATATAGTGTTCATAATTATGTTTTCATTGGTGTATAATCACCTGACACCAACAATAGGTGTGTTTTTGTTACTTTGGATGAGCCTTTTATATCTGCAGAGAGCAGGTCCTCTTCCATGGTGTTTACCGTGTTGAACTGCCGTGGTTCTACAGCAGCCCGGAAAGGACGAACCAAACACTGGTTCTAAAGAGGGCCTCTCACATCACTAAATCCTACACACTGGACTCTGTGCAATCGCTGGAAGTCGATTTGTCTCGTACGCCACCATGCACTACTTGCACCTCCCTGTGTGTAAGTGTAGTACTCCTTGCATACTAAAGCGATTACGGTTGAACAACTGTGAACAAGCTATTCTCTGTACTCAGATAAAACGTAAGTAGTTAAAAATTTGCAGTTTTCATCCAGCTCAGATAGAAAACAATCCGGGTACAAATAAATGTTCCTCAAGTCGTATCCTCAAGCACCAAGATGTGAAGTCATCTAGCCACTGTGTGTGTGTGTGTGTGTGTGTGTGTGTGTGTGTGTGTGTGTGTGTGTGTGTGCGTGTGTGTGTGGAACCCATCTGGGGCCATGACCACAGCAATGCATTTAAATTTGAGAAGTTTTCCTTTTGAAAGTTTGTGTTCACATTATTGTTTTCAAACACCACAACAATAGAAACATGTTTGTTTCATCTATCAGGCTGATCAGTTGGACCGGGGGCGTCTGCACATGGCCGCCATGTGCTTTTCTGCTGCTTTCTGAAGTGTTGTTTGTCATTCGCAGAGCATGCATGCAGGATAGGATGTGCCATCAGCGTTTCCGACAAGCTTGGTTTTGTTTTGGTTTTTCTTTTGTCCACTGGTTCTGCTTTGGGTGGTTGAAAACGCTTAATGTGGGTGAAAAGTGAACATACAGGGGGGAGAAAGGTTTTCAAATTCATCAGCATTAATGTGGATGTGGCATGCCACCCTCGGTTATCGGGCAGTATCAGTTACATAGATTATGATTTTTGGTTGCCAATACTTCTAATAATAATGATAATTATAATGTCATAGGTAAGTGGAGAAAGTTGCAACGTTAAAAGAGAAAAAACATAAACTGGGTGTGTCCTCCACAGTTGCCAACACGTCTACTGAAGTGAAATCGGTGAAGAGCACAGAAACATTTGGGGCAACATTCATACTTAATAAAACAGCACATTAAAACTACTAAGACAAACCAGAATGAGTGAATTTAAAAAAAATAGGTTGTTATATTATTTGGAATCTACATTTGAATTGAGAATAGCTTTGGTTGATGAATATCCTCATCCTCTGTGCAACCTTTCAAATGTACTGCAAGCCATCAGATCTTCACTGAAGAATCTGTAGAGAAGTTCTGTCAAGCCCTTTACAAGCCATAAGGCCTCGTTAGGCTTCAAATGTCCAACCACATCTGCAGGCCAAAGAGTGCATGTAAGTGAAGAAGTGAACAAAAACAATGAGAGTTGAAACAAAGTTCATACCCTGCCTAATTTCACACCTCTGCCACATGATTGTGGGATTGTGTTGATCAACGTTACCTGATACAACCTCTGAAGCAGACATAGGACTCTCAGCAACAGTTTCTGTGATGCAATGAAACAATGAGACACTGAGATGAGGCATGCATTGTCATCGATGCATCGATTTGTGCTTTACTTTACCGAACATGAACAATGATAACGGATGATACTGCATCCACTTGTAGAATCCAATGAGTCCTTACTACAGCTGATGGCTGAGGTGTGTATAGGTAGTTGTAAGGTACTGTAAGCCTCAGACATCCATAAGATTAAATTATACGTCATAAAGTTTTATGGCTGTTCAATAGTGCATCAGAAAGCATCAAGTGTGTTTATGGAAGTGGTCATAAAGCGTTATAACAGACTCCATAAAAATGAAAGTGTTACCCAGCGCTGTGCTGCATGCAGCAGTGATCACAGATGTAAGAAATGTTAACAAATCCTTCCTTTTTTGTTTGTTTGTTTGCTTTCAGGCCAGCAGAAAGAAGAGGGAAGCTTAGCTTTTGATAGCTGATGCCAGAGCCTTTTTTGTTTCTTCAGTGACAAAAAGACTCAAAACCAAGACATAAGAACACTGAGCAGTATTTGAGTTGCCCCAAAAGTTCCTGACTTGATCACAAGTGGACGGTAAATAAGTAAATATTCACTATAGTGGAAAACAGCCATAATTATATCAATCTCATAGAAACAAAATAAAGCAGAATAAAAATAGTTATACCGTTAATAGGCCATATTTACATATAAAAATATAGCAAAGTAACATTTAACAAATTAGGTCAGTTTGTGTGTGTCTGTGCTTCGACACACAGAAAAGCCCATATGCATCCAACATGAACACACACATACACACACACACGCACGCACTTAAAAACATGTACATGCACACACCTGACGCTGTGTGTGTCTGTTGTTTGTTTTTTTAGCAGCTTTAACTCCTTGACTGTTGTTGCCTTTACTTAAATTTGAGCCCGAATGCTGATTAAGTTTAGTGAAATTTAAGCGACAAAAGCAACAAATCCTGCTCTTTATATTGTTTTAGAGCACGCGTGGGCTCCATCTGATTTAATGGTTACATCATCATCCTCCCTGTCTTCCCCTTCATCCAACCTCTCTCTCTCTCTCTCTCTCCTTCCTCCCTTTTCCCAGCATCCCTCTCTCCCCGTCAGCTGTGTCCATCTGCCAAACACCACAACTCCCCTCATCCTGTCCCCTCACCTCCCTCCCTCCCTCCTACGCTCCATTCTTCTCCGGCCCATTAAGAGCTATCATGAAGCTAATTGCCTGTTTGATCAACTCTCTATGGACCGGGAACTGGAGGCTTTTAGCCCTCTGAGCGTAAGAGGAGAGAGACGGACGAGGCGGGAGGGATATATGGGCGTGTTGGGGAACATACGTCTCTTGTCAGCTGGCTTTCGCTTTCCATAGAGAGAGAGGGAGAGGAATATTTCCCAAATCTTTGTCTTTCTGTGTCACTTGCTGGAAGTATTTCATCTTCTGTCCTATGAGCAACATGCTGTAAAGTGCTGTGGCAGAGTGTATCCAGTTTTAAGGACTTCTCCCATAGATGAACCTGAGCCTCGTGGCGAAGGATTTTGGCCACTTGCTCAGAGTATCTATCCAGGAGGAGTACCAGGCTTGTGCTTCTGAGAATCAGTGGGCTTAAGCCTGACAGACCGCTGGGATATTCAGAGGTCATCAAAGCCACATAAACTTATTTTTCCTGTGTGTGTTGTGTCATCCTTGATCTCCAGGGAAACTGGATTGTTTCGATTTGTTGGTGGTGCAATTGTATACCTTCACCACCCTCAAAATATCCTGACAATTGAGCCAATACCTTTTTGTGAAGGCTCCTTATCATGCTTTCCTCCCTCAAATTCTACACATTACCAGAAGCAGTTGGGTTAATTTTTATTAGGTCTTAGGGGAAGGCTAATTGGCTAATTGGCTAATTGGCTAATTGGCTAATTGGCTTCGCGAAACTAAAGCTGCTCTTAGGTATTCTGGTTGAAGGTACTAATGGACTGAGACACAGAGATGTTAGGGGAAATAGAACATTTGACTTGAGAATGGGAGGAGAGTGGATCAGTAGAGGAGAATGGAGGTGGGGGCAGTGAAGGAGGTCGGTCAGAGGAGGGAGGTTGGCGACAGACTGACTTGGTGAGGAAACCCGACCAGACCCCTCAGAGCTCCACTGAAGCAGCACAGCTAAAAATACAACAAGGGAGGCTTCTTGTGCTGACAAAACAACATACACACAGGCTCTTCATACACAAGTTGTTGTACACTAGGAGGACACACACACACACACACACTCACGCACACACACACACACACACACGCTGCCTTGCAATGAATGCACCCTCCCTCTGGTTAAATAATCCCCCATTCAGCTCTAGGCTGCCGGAGAAAATGTTGTCCGTCTACCTCACAGTGCTTTTCCTTTTACAAATGAGCTTAATATCATTGAAATTCACTCAGTCAGTACAGTGCATGGTCCCTTTTTGGTGTTGTTACATTTGTGTTGCAAGTGTCTTTGTTCTCACTTTATGCCTTGATGCTTTGCTCTATGCCTGAATTTTATCACGGCCTGTTGATTTCTTCATTCTTTCCTCTTTAACCTTTTGTGGACTTTTACTCGAAGTCTTTGTGGTCAAAGTCCTCGATCTCCCAGGTTTCCTCTGATTCTGTCTTTCTAGAGATGAGTAACTCTGTTGGCACAGAACATACATGTTGCCACGGGCGTTTTTCCTTCCTGATTTAGTCTATGGCCCATCTCTGTGCTCTGTGCGCTCTCTTTGCAAAGTGTGAGCAGGAAAGAAGTTCAACAATAAATAAATAGATTTTAACACGTCCAGATTACACCTTAGAAGGCAGATATTTCTGTCTGAAAGTCTTGGTTAAGGTTGAAGGGTAGTCCAGCAAAGCTTCTTCTTCTTCTTCTTCTTCTTTTTGTTTTAGGCATGAACAGGCACAGTAAAGCTTTGGTCCCACCTGAGCTGGAGAAGAAGTAAATTCAAGGTACGTTAGGTGAACAACACTGTATGGTGGGTTGGTTGATTGGTTGGCTTGTCATACGTAGGTAGATGGGTCACAATGGCATTGTTATCACAACGTCTGCTGCGGCACTGGCCGCAGCGCTGCTTTGGCGACTGCTGACAGGAAATAGATCTACCTGGCCCCCATCCAGGCCTGTCATAAGGGCTTCTCCAGGGCCTTGCTACGGAGCGAGGGATGACCGGGGTTGGGGTTGGAGGCGGAAATCTTGCGGCACACAGTGTTGGTGTTGCTGCACCTGCAGCCGGGCCGTGTGGCACGGTCGTGGGCACACTGGCACAGGGCAAGGCACAGCCTGGCAGGGGGGTAGCAGCAGAGGCAGGGCAGGCAGAGTGCCAGCAGCCCCATGGTGCCCCAGCGGGCACAGGCGTGGCCTGGAGTGCAGGAACATGGCCGGTCTGCACAGTTATCCTCATCATCCTGGGCGGAGCAGTGGTAAAACAGGCCTTTAACACAGCACAAGCAGGTGCCATACTCCACGGCGCTTTCTGCAGAGCACAGACAGCGCTGTCCACAGGCCCAGCAGGAAGGCAGGCGGCGAGGGGCACAGCACTCTTGGCACTTACAGCGACCACACTGCTCGCAGATGAACAAATGAAGGCCCATCTCTGCTTCATCCTCTGTCAGGCCTTTACCGAAAGAAACATCAGGCTTGATTTCTCCTTTAGGCTGAGAACGGACCACTGAACCTAGTCCAGAGTGAGATGGCGTCAAACCTGCCAATAGCCGCTGGTCTGAAGTGGCACTGGTCCGAGACATGGAAGAGCTTATGGTACTGGAACGGCTCAGGTGGGACAGGTGAGCATGCTGCTGCTGACTTTGGCTTCGGGGCATAGCCGAGTGGCCGGAAGGCTGGGGGTACTGGAAAAATCCGGACTGAGATGCCGGTTCCAGCACCACGGGCCTCTCCACATAGTCATTGTTGGCCCGGATGAGCCGGATCTGGTCGAGCGACAGCACAGGGACCTGCTGGAGGTCCAGTCCGTCCAGCTCCACCCTGACGGAATGAGCAGGGTCCATCCTGGTGAGCCAGGCTGGGTTGCACCAGGGCTGCAGGCCGGGGCTGGGGCAAGGTGCTCCCAACTCTCACGGCACATCAGATAAACCTGCACGTACACAGAGAAAAGAAGCAGTAGTGGTTAGCGATACTGATCTGCCGATTTGACTTTGATTTTCATTCTTAATCAGACAGGCCCGTTATTACACAGACAAGTGCAAGTTGTATTCACTTTACTGAAAATCTGAGTTTCTGAGCAAACAATCATTGGGTCATTTATTTGTGTCATAAAGTCTTTGTCGTGACGTTGTAATGTGGGAAAGCAAGAAAAACCCTGCTGCTTTCAGACTACAACTAAATCAAGAGTAATAAAAAACACATAATGGTTAGAAAACTAACAAATGAGGAATTTTGCCTGTTATTTCCACAAAGCGGACAGTACATTACATACAGCAAACAGTAGCCTACATGTTACTTCCCCAATATGTGAGCAGAGAGAGATTTTGGCTGCACAGCCTCCACACAACCATCAGCCACGTGATCACGACCGCTGAGGTTCTCCACTGCTCTGGCTAATGCTATTATTAGCCTGCCAGAGTCAGAGATACGACCATGAGGTCCACACTGTAATTTAGCATCTGTCGAACACAGCTGCTGCTGCCACGGAGGAAACCCACCTGCACACAGAGAGGATGGCAGCGTCGCCCGGCTAGTTAGATGATAGAGAAACTGTAACATCAGATTTTCGGCTATGAATCAACATGTTTCCTGTGGAAGGGTTGGAGTTTCTGCAGGGTTTTACAAGACCGCTCAAGCAAGTGAATCAAAATCTCATTGAAAAGAAGTCTTATTTTAGAAAAGCTGTTAAATACAAAGTACGCTGAGTTTTGTTCCGCGGTTCTAACCGAACAGCAACCACTGCTCAGTGCTGAAGCCAGTGTGTCTGCCTACAAAAACATCAGTGCCAACTCAAACTGTGTGGACTGTCTGGAGTATAACCCTGCAGTTTCCGGAAAGATGAGGTTTTTTAAAAATATATATATATATTTCTAACTCTTGAAATCTCATAAGCAAATATCTCCAAACCTTTTGGCTTAAAGCCAGAACATCTGCATGGTTACACAACTGTAAACTGGACGAACTGATCCCACCTCTGTGGTGGATTTTGCCGGCTTGTCCCACCTCTGTGACACCCAGACTTTTCTTTTCTTTTTTATAATTTATCTGAGAAAAGATTAACACTGAGTAGAGTCACACAGTCTTAACTTATTGCTGAACTACTGAACTATTTTCACCGCTCGCTCTGTTCGCATCAGATATCACATGTAGTTTGCCGTGTACTCTTTGTCATGGTGGGTAAGCTTGCAACTAAATGCTTAAAAGGTAACAACAGTTTGCTTTTGAGTGCAGTAAATGCATGAGCAGGAAAGGCTAAATTAAATAAAAGGCTCAAGTCTTGTTGAATAAACAGCTCAACTGAGTCCCTGCTCAGACATCCGATGGGGCCTGAATGAAGAGACAGAAATTTGGAAGGAGACCTTGATGGATCTGATTCTCGCCTTGAAAGGTTAAAATGCTTTTCTTCTGTGTAAGGAGAAAGCCAGAAAGCATCACCAACCAGCATGCAGGTATACACTCATATACAGCATGTGCACACACACACACACACACACACACACACACACACACACTCAGCTATACATACACAAAGAAACTGCAGTCTTGCCAAGTGGCCAAGGGGGAGCTGGCTCGCTCCTCACATGGTGCCAGTCCTCTCAGAGAGTAATGAGGCCAAATGGAAATGCATTTAAAGCAGCTCAGATCATGAGATTAGATGGAGGAGGGAGGTAAGGGGGAGCAGCAGGCCACGTCCATGTGAACACAGATACAGTCGTAATACACTGTTGTGTTTTATGTGCATCGAGGACCGACCATTCACTATCTTCTCCCTCCTTGTTTTTTAGTTTAATGGGGGTCATCTGATAGCGAAGCCACGCGTTACCGTCCTCTGCGAGAGGACAGGTCCCTGTGGAAAAGACTGTTGTAAATGTTGATGTGTCAGTGCTCTTCAAACAGAGTGACTGTCTGAGTGTCGACCAGCATCTGAACTCCACACCTTTCACATAGAAACAGCCGGCTGGGTGAGCTGCATACATGTTTTTTGGAACTTTACAAAACAATCCGACATGTCGTCCTCGTCACGTGTTGTTTAAATTTCTCATTCAAGCCAGTTTTTTCTGTGTTCACACAGTCATTTTCATTACATCAAAGTGTGACCACAGCCCAAACTTGAGACCACCAGCCCAGTCTTTCTATATGGAGTTTGCCTTTAATAATGATCAACAATGATGACATGATGTTCAGATAGAGGCAGAGCACCTAAAATACTGCCTTTCACTTGGCATATTCTACAGATATCGACAGTGAAACGCTGGTATGATGGTAATAAGACTAGATCAGATCCTTTTCATTTTTAAAATATATTTGCCATAGAGTTATGTAAAAAGTCATCTTGTCGTGAGATGCTTTGACTGATGATCACACTGAATTACTGCTCTTTTATGAACAGCCAAACGGTCATACAGAAATGAGAGAAGAGACAGAATGCAGGAAAATGCAGCACAAAAAGCAATAAGAGAGGAGACGGGAGACGTGGCCGAAACCCAAGAGCGGCAATCCATCACTGGGAGGGCAGGGGAGGTGATTAGCGAGTCGGGCTGTAAAAACAAAACAGAACAAAAAAAACTCTTCCTGTCCTCCAGGCTTTCCGCAGAGAGTCTTGTGAACACATTTTGGCAGGCTGAGCATTAAGGTGCACTACCCTCTGGCGTCTCTCTGCATCTACCACTCGGAGGTCCAGCTATGAGGGAGCAGATAAGGAGGCCCAGGTTGGTTAAATGAGGATGCATTTTCAAATTAGTCTGAGGAGAGAGGAGAAGTCCTGGTGACTAATCTCATCAGGCAGAGCGGTGGCCGTGGCTCGCTCATGCTCTGCCTGCCTATCAGACCATCTAATTGTTAAAAAGAAGAGGCCTGCCGTCCATTTTCGTGACCTCATATTTACTGAGTGGTTAAGCTAACCGCTGCCAAACCCGAACGTGGCACAAATACTGCAAGTCATGTCAAAACGTTAGAGAATGTAGCATCTAGGATGGCAAAATACAGCGGAATTTGAAGTCCAGTAAAACAAACCAACGAATCAATTAATTGATGAGCTGATCATCAGAAAATAAAGCAACAGTTTTGAAACAAATCAACTAACTTTGGGTTTTGAAGTGATGTCCGGTCCAAACAACAACAACACTTAAAACCATCATTAATGACCCTTTTTTTTCTTACTTTTTATCAACCAAACTATGAACAGATGAATCCAAGGAAAGAAACATCAGATTAATCCAGACTGAAAGTATAAAACTTTCAAAACCGAATGTCATCCTATTACACCACAAAATCTTTCTCTGTAAACGGTTTTGCCTGAGCATCACTGAAAATGGGAGTTGGTAGTTTTGACATCAGTGATCAGCATTGTATTTTTTACCACAAATGCAGGTAAGGAGATACAAACTGTTCTCTTTACACTCATTTGTATTTTTAAATAATTCTCGCCTGCACTGGGGAGGAAAACATCGGCACATGACCCGAACCGGCTGTGCTGACTGGCCACGCTGAGGGCTGCAGTTGTTTTTGGTGGTGATGCTCAGTCTGCCTGTGCTGGGGAGTGTCTGTTATCAGCCCTCTGGCAACAACAGCTGGGATGAGAGCCGTTAGGGGATGGAGGAGGCAGGCAGCACCTCCCCTCTCACATTACAGGAGAAACTGAATGCACCGTGTGTTGGTGTTTTTCTTTATGTCACTGTGGAGGTTTAGATCTCCAGCTGTTTTTCTTCCAGTGGGTCCCTGATTTGTTTATGTCGTGGGTGTGCACATGGATGCACATGCAAACATGAGTGAGATGATGTACAGGCCTTCTAGTAGCTTCACACTGTTCAACCGATCAACAGGTGGCAGTAAACAAAAACAACCCGGATCATTCTGTTTCTGCCATGATTACGCAGTAGAAATAATACAACAAATAAACAGCATTTATGATTGGTCGTTCTACTCCGTTCTCACCAAATTCTACAGATCGAGAAATTTTTGTGTCTGCAAAAACAAACATCTGGGCAAGTGGGTTCAGAACAGGCTAAAACTGAAGCAACACGGCCTGCAGCACAGTGAGTGTTTTACTGGCTCACAGGAGAGCGGGTGGTGGAAGCATCCACCCTCGGTGTGTCGCTGCCTGAAGCTGGTGCTCAACAGCAGCGTGACAGGTTAAAGTCATTGTGCAGGAACAACAAGGAAACTGAGACAACAGGATGTTGGTGTTAATTTTCTTTTGACTCCTAATATTTGGTTTCTCGTCAGCTACTATGCTACTATAAAATGTAAAAATGAAAGTCAGTGAAGTGAAAGAAACCGAGAGGGAAACGGTCACAGAGAGAAAAAGAGAGTTGGTGTTTCAAGAGGCTGTCGGTGGTAACCTGAGGATGGACCTCTGAGCTGGGGGAGTATCAGTAATGACTGAGCCTCTGCCCTGGGACACACACACACACACACTCCTGCTCCATCACTCCACAAAAACACACTGTATTCACTCTCCCTGCTGCCCAATCACCATCTACACCGCCAGGTTTTCACTGATGCTTCTGTCTGCATTATAAATGTCACCATTCATGCTTTGCAAAACTCACAGAATTCATTTGTCTTCAGGTTGATTCATAAAAGTCCTAAGTACTTTCTCTTGCCTGCTGTAGGCAGAAATGTTAGTTATAAACTGCATTCTGTGGGATGAAAACTGTCGGATTGTTGACAAAGTGCTTTGTGCTTCACAAGTCTGTTCAGTCTTTTTAGTGGAGTTTCAGTCGGCACCAACAGACCTGCAGCAAACTGTCCGCTAACCTGCACGTTTTATGTTGTGTTCTTCCACCTTAAAGCAGAGTGGTTGTTCAACAGGAGTAAATCTGTGTGGTGAGTTCTGCAGAAGCTTGTTTTATTTCTCTCTAAAGAAGAAGAACTTTATCTCTGAACGTGAGCGAAAACATTTGCGTGAGCCAGTGCTAAAAACTCCTTATGTCACCTCCTTCTCGTCTGCTTGCGCTGTGGTAACGAGCACATTACTTTAAATCATCATGTTGGTTCAGAGTATGTGATTGAAAAGCTTATCGCCTCATGAGTCTGCTTGAAATGTGAAAGTAAAAGGAGGGCAATAAACTGCCGACCTCCTGTCTGTCCGCTGACTCCCTAACTTCCGCTGAGTCTGGACTCGACCTGCTGATGGTCAGTTGAGTTTAATGGACGGAGCATCGCTGCATCTCTTCTCAATGACATCATGGTTTCGGGCTATTTTAAAACTGACTGCAGTGACCCTTCGCCTTGGAATGAGGAGGGGTTGCCCTCTTCCTCTCCTGTCTTCTCCTCTGTCCTCCCTCCCTCTCACATCCTCTCCTCTCCTCCCCTCACCTTCAACGCCTCCCTTCACTCTCTCCTTTCATACATTTTCTGCTGTCCTGTCCTTTACTCCCTTCACTTTTTTGGCTCTTCCCTGATTTTTGGCCTGTGTCGTTTCCTTTTGTGTCTTTCTTGCTCTCTCCAAAGTTGTAATCATATTCTTTGAGTCTTCTGTTATTAACAAGACACAATGCTTGACAAGTGCAGCTCAGCAGTGACCATCACAGTAAACAAATAACCTAAGAGGTAGTTTGAAGCAACACGTCTGCTTTTCTTTTTTTTTTTTTTCTTTTTTTTTTTAGCTTTTTCAGAAGATAATCTTAATTTAATCTCATTAAAGACTAAGCAATTTTGATTGCAAGAAAGTCTACAGTTCTGTAGAAAGGATTTTACTAATACTGAAGGCATGAGTCCCCACATGCAGCCCTAAGAAATACACGACTACACATTAAAAGCTCTGTGTGTATCCAAATCAGTCGCACAGCACACAGAAATATTGTAATGATAGGCTTTGCAATTGGTCGGCTTCTCCTCGGGTCAGAAATGGGGCTGAATGAGGCTTTAGTTGTGTCCTGAATAAATCACATATAAGAACAACCAACATATTTTCATCCCAGGTTGTAGGATACTTTTTCTCATCTACAAACACGAGGTTCCCCTTGGCCTCCCACTGTTTGGGTCTCAGGCATCAAAACGAACGTCACCATGGCGTCACTTGCTCGACTGTCAGGTGTGTAGTCTCACCTGTTATGATTTTGCCTTTTATCTAAACTGTTTCATGGCAAACTGTGACTTTCTTTAGATGAATCGACATCTTATTTGTAGTTCACGGCACAATTCAAACAGGATCAATAAATTATTTTGCTCTCGCCTTTAGCCACTGTACAGATTTTTTTCTCTGAAATGAGGTCACACCTGAAGGGGGGCGAATTTGCTTGTCTGTCAATTAGAAGAAAGCGGATAAAATCGTGAGTTCTGTATATGCATAAGCCATCAGATTCAGAAGGTCAACATATTTGACGACAGCGCTGCCAGCTTCTCTGGGTCTATGACTCTGTGTGTGTGTGTGTGTGTGTGAGAGAGAGAGAGAGAGAGAGAGAGAGGCCCGTCAGGCACTAAGACCCAGGGGCCTTCCTCCTGATGCCCTCCGGGAGCACAGCAGGATTGAATGACAATAAACTGGATGAGATACCGGATGTGCCGAATCTGACCCCAACGGAAAGACTGAAATAGACACTGCAGACCAGCAAGTCCAGGCAGGGGGGGGCGGGGGGCAAGAGTGGAGAGAGGAAGGAAAGAGGCAGTGAATGAGTGAGGGATGGTGAGACTAATAAGGATAAAAATGAAAGTGGTGTAGCCAGATGAAGAGGGAGCGATAAGAAACACAAGTCCAACCAAAAAGACAGAGAGCTGGGGCGGAAGTAGGAGTCGTTTTTTGGATATTATTATCTGACAACACATTCAGCCAAAATTGAATAAAACCAGACTGTCATGTAATAGTCCACGCAGCCCATTAGGCTGAATCAAAGCGATAATAAAATGTAAAGTGAGATCCGGTTTTTCCACATTCATCCTGGTTTTTGGACTGTCATTAAAGGAACATGATGTGCTCTCAGCATAGGACAGACTTAAGCTGCTAAGGTTTTACTTTCTGTCAGTACTCAAAGTGTGAGAAATAACATCCTGCTCACCAGATTGTATTTGGATATTCAGTGCCATTGTTTTGTCTTTTAAAGAGTAACTTGACACCTCCTGAAAATCCAGTTTCCTCTGTTTAGTTCCTCACCTTGCTGCAGTGGTGATGTCACAGGGTGCTGAGCTCACCTGTGACATCACCGCTGGGTGTGGTTACAGGTGCACAATTCTCACCACCACACTGATGCTGGATTAACAACACTGACTCGGTTACCTGCAGAGACCCTGAATGTTGGCTCTGGGAATAACCTGATCCAGTGAATGTAATGAAGAAATAGCTGTAGTTCGCTTGAGTTTGGGACTAAACGAAATGAAGATATTTGGCTTAATCCCACGCAGCTGTCACTATTTAATCTCTCTTTGTTTCAGGGATCTTACCTCTCACGTGATCCAGAGCTTGTAGCCTTATAATCAAGTCTGAGAAAAGGCTGCAAGCAGCATGACTAAAAACTGCTGACAATACAGGAGACTTCAGAAATCGTACATCAGAGCGTGGACAATGAGACGACTCTGGACTAACCAATCGGTGGTCTGCTGTGTTTAAAATCCACCTTCTCGTATTGGGTCAGTGTGCTTGGTACCTCAGTAGAGGTCTAGAGCAGAGGGGTTCAGCTGGTACCACCCACAGTCTTATTGTAAATGTTCCTGTTGTATGAAGTAAATTTGACGAGTTCACAACTTTGCATTAAAAATCCAATTTCATGACCGCGTCTGTAGTGGGTGAAGAGGGAAGAGTTGAGGCGATCAAGCGGTACTGTAGCCTTAGAGATTCGTCCATTAAACTCTTTCCCAAGTTTACCACTTGTTAAACATGACACGACAGAAATCAGAAAGTCATGCAGTAGGGCTCGTCTCCTTATGGATTTGAACAGGTAATTTATTCAGCCTTCACATGTTCTTAAAAAAGCAGCGTTTATTAAACCGCAAGAGACAGACTGAAATAACAAAAGCTGGTGATGGCTGATGGTTGCCAACTGCAACATTCCTTCAGATTTCTTGTTAGTAGTGATGTACATTTCCATCGCTGCATATTTTTTCATTTTCACTCTCTGTATGTACTGCAGCTCCTCTTACAAAGTATGTGCTGTTAGGATAGACAATCAGGATATGCTACTACTTCTTGAACTTGCTCATACGTCCTTTGCAGACTGCAGTGTATGAACTAGTATTGTAGTATGTGTACTGGAACAGGATTTGTTCCTTTTGGGATTATTTCCTCATCATCCTGGAAATAATTCAGTTCCATTTTTGTTTTGTCCAAACACTTGAAAAGACTTGACTTTCTGTGCAGCGGCAAACATCGACTAAACAGAGAGGTCTCAGACCTGTACAGCTGACTGTTTCTGAACATGTCAAGAAGACATATCGTTCTTTTCTTTCGTGCTGCTTAAGTCCGGGCTGTTTCTTTTCTGGGCATCTTTTCTCTTTCTCTCTGTCCACAAGTTTGTGGTCCTTCAGTGCATTAGTCGGTGCATTAGCTCCCTTTCTGTGGCATTAAAAAAAAAAAAAAAAACGCTTCCATCCTCCATTCATCCCCTCCCTCTCTCTGTCCCTCTAACCATCCACCCATTTCATCATTCAGTCATCTATCTGCCATATTCCTCCACCCCGCATATACTGTCCCCTCCCTTCTCATCCATCCATCTCTGTTCAGTCCCTCCGCCCAACTCCCATCCCATTCACTTTCTTTCTCTCTCTCTCTCTCTCTCCCTCTCTCCCTGCTCTCACCCCTCGTCGGTCCGTCCCATCGTTTGCTCACCCACCCGCCCCTCCAGTCCCACCCCAGCGGAGATGGGTATTGACATTCTGCATCCGACCTTGAGGACAATCAATCCCACATGTCCCCATCACGGTTACACACACATGCACGCACGCACAATCTGCTAAAACACACGCTCCAATATTAACACGCGGCCCAACAATCGGTTAATACTGATGGCTGTTTCGCTCATGCAGAAATGCGCTCTCACAAGTCTTCCAGTGATTCAAAGGAATTTGTTTAAAGTTGCCAGAAGTCGGTAAAAAGACTGTCAGCGTGACTCCTTCACAACTAAAACGATAATTTGATCCACTCTGAGCCAGAGACCATCACTTCACTCATCCACACTGTGATATTTAGGCCCGAATGGATTGAGCACTCAAGAGAAAAGCTGGGAAGCAATTGTAATTATAAAGCAGAGACATCGTTTAAAAACGATAAAACGACTTGACTTGTCTTTGACTTATTCTCCTCCCAGAAGTAAGATACCAGATAACAAGATATTTAAGAGGCAGCTTCCTGCTGCTGGTCTGGATTAGTTGTGTGAAGGCTTGAAACAGTTCTATGCTCTTCTTCACCTTTTCTCTCGAAACCAACACGGGATCACACAGAGCAGGTAAATCCAAAAGAAAACTTTTGGATAAGGAAATAAACATCAAGTTGCAAGCACTTCTGTTTTATATTAAACCAAATCTTGTGAGCTTAAATGTTCGTTTTTGTTTGGCCTTATTAGAATTTTTTCTAATTTGCAAAATTCTTAGTGGTTTTTCTTCCATTTTCTATAGACAAGTCAGGACAGCCATGAAACTGAAATGAAAACTATTCTATCCATCTGCATCGGGTTTCCAAATTCCCAGTGAGTTTACATCACTGCTGACACATTTCCATTGGACTTCTGCAGTTGAAAGTGTTGTCCTGAAGAGAAATCTGTACACTTGCTACAGCTGCTGCCAAAATATGAAGTAAAAAAACCATAAAACAAAATCCTTTTCCAAGATGCAAAGACCGTTTGCAGAGCTAAACAACTCTTCTGAATAATTCCACACTGCATCAAAAAAATCCCAATGGAATTGTTTGATTTCCAAGGTCATGCAAATCATCAATAGTTCATCAGCAGATCGGATGGCGACAGGATGAATTTATGCTTACCTCTGATTGGAGGGAGATCCATTCTGTGGTTGCGAGTTCGGCGTCCTGGGTGTCCGTTTGTGTGTGTGTGCGAGTGTGTGTGCTTCTGATAAACAAACTCTATGATATTCTTAAAATATCCCTACAGTAGCACTTTGACGGCTTGAAGTATGACTATGGAACCCAGTGATGATCCGTACTTTCGTAATGTTTTAATCTTACTTTACGGTACTGCAGGGGGTTCTTTTTGCTAAAATACTTGTATGATATCCCTCCACGGTAATTTTATAAGATTCCTGCGGCTCTGTTGTCTTGCGGGTGTGTGTTTGTAGGGAGTGAGAAGGCTGGGAGGATGCTCTCTCTCTCTCTCTCTCTCTCTCTCTCTCTCTCTCTCAGCGTGACGCACCCTCCTCTTCCTCGTCCTCTTCCCGGAGTTCTCCGAGGAGCGCTCCGGTTCCCGAGCGTCCTCCCGGAGTCACCTCCTCCTTCTCCTCCTCCTCCTCCTCCTCCTCCTCCTCCTCTTACACCTACACCCTCCTAAAAACCAGTTCCTTTACCCACGCTGCATGGAAGCACTCCTGTCTCTCTGTGCAAGTCGTAAAAAGGTTGCGAGAGATGCTTATCGAGACGGGCACTGCTTTTGCAGTTTGATTGTTCAATCTGCAGTTTGCAGAGAGGGAAAAGTGTCCTCGGTCGCAGGAGGAGCAGAACTGGAAGTATCCCCACCCCGGAGTAGAAGGAGCGATGTGAAATACTTGCAGCAGCGCAGTATTTTGGGGTGTTGATAATGAAAAAGAAAACTGCAGCTGGAGGAGGCTTCTGAAGTCAGAGGATGAATGCAGAACTTGTCCCTTTTTTCCCGCACTCAGAACTGTTTCTTTTCCCGTCCTGTTGTAGTTTCCTCTCCTCTCCCCGAGAGATGAATGACTGAGAGCTGGATGCTCTCTCTCTCACTCCCTCTCTCTCTCTCTCTCTCTCTCTCTCTCTCTCACACACACACACACACCAGTGACCCCTCCTCCTCCTCTTCCTCTCACTCCTGCCTCTCTGCCCCCTCCCTCTCCCATCTCTGAGTTCAGTTCTGCTGTATGAACGTTCACATTAAGGTGATAATGTCAGTTGTCTCGATTTGCTTTGCTTCCATATCAAATCAGCTGTTAAGGTTGCCATTCTGCAGAATACAGCTATGTTAGAAAGTTTTGGTGCTGTGGATTACATTGACTTCACAGTTTCAAATTATATTCACTTTAATTGGATGAGGATTTACAATTCTTCTTTTGTTCTCTTCCTCTCAAAGTAAGGCAAAGTGAAGCCAAAACGTCCCAGATACGACCTTGTTCTGGTGACATCATTTGGAGCCAGAGTCTGTGCAGTAGTGATTGGGAGGTGGAGCC